>NC_141614.1:36339116-37049116 GCF_047967505.1 Dipteris shenzhenensis
TTCCCTCCCTCCTTTCCTCCCTCTCTCTCCCCCCTCCACTTCCCTCTTCCTCCTAGAGGCCGCGGCCCCCAAGGCTCCTCTCCTTCTCTCTAAACTTTCTCTCTCTCTCTCTAGTTTTCTCTCACCTCTCTCTCTCATAACCCCCTCTCTCTCTCCGCCCTCCCTCCTTTCCTCCCTCTCTCTCCCACTTCCCTCTTCCTCTTGGAGGCCACCCTATGTCACCCTGCTATATTTAGCCCTATCCCTAGCGCTCCAGCCAAGTTTGGCATATCTTCCCCTAAGTTTAGCACCTTCTTGCTATATTTAGCATCCCCTTCTAAATTTAGTATCTCCTTGCTAAAATTAGCACTCAATTTAGCAGTTCCTCTCCTTGCTTTTACTATCCCTACCTTTAGCTCCCTTTGTGGATCTCTCTCCACTGATTGTAGCTACCCCTCCTTCTCTACTATCTCCTACCTCTGTCATCTATTCCCCCTCCCCTTTTTCACCTTCCCCGCCACCTCCGCTACCTTGGTGCCACCCCTGGTGCTACCATGGCCTCCTCCCTTGCCACCTTTCCCTTGGTGACACCTTCCTCACCACCTTTCTCCCCTTCCTCTCACCTCCTTCCCACCTTCATCTCAAAGGCTCCTATTGCTGGTGCCCCTCCTTGGATGTACAAGCAACACTCCTCCTGCACCCTTCCTCCTGCGTCCTTCCTTCCAACAGCTTCCCCCTTGGTGCACCTTTTCCTCACTCCCTCCTCCCTTCCCCCTGCGCCCTTCCTTCTAGCTGCCTCTCCCTTGCTGCACCCTTTCCTCCCGCGCCTTCCTTCCACAGCAGCCACCCCCTTGGCTGCGCCCCCTCTCCCTCCTCAACACAACCCCCCTCCCACTCCTCCCTCTCCTTCAACGCCACCCCCCCCTCCCACTCCTGCCTCTTCTTCCACACAACCCCCTCCCCTCCTACTCCTCCCTCTCCTTCAACACCCCCCTCCCACTCCTCCCTTCTCCTGCAATGCAATGC
Organism: Dipteris shenzhenensis; assembly: GCF_047967505.1. Classification (NCBI taxonomy): domain Eukaryota; kingdom Viridiplantae; phylum Streptophyta; class Polypodiopsida; order Gleicheniales; family Dipteridaceae; genus Dipteris; species Dipteris shenzhenensis. The sequence continues at coordinate 36,340,122 of NC_141614.1, forward strand.
ACCCCCTCCTACTTCTCCTTCAACGCACCCCCCTGCCACTCCTCCCTCTCCTTCAACGCCCCCCGCTCCCACTCCTCCCTCTCCTTCAATGCCACCCCCCCCTCCCACTCCTACCCTACGTATGTGTGCTTTGTGGATGTATCTTCATCTAATTTTTAGTTCAAGCTACCTCTTTCCATTGTTTTCCAATAGATAAGCCTCATTTTGCCTCTCTCTTTTCCATTTTCCAAGCAGGGCTGACATTCCTATGTTCTGTGGTCAGGTTAAAGAAAATCCAAATGAGTATCTTATGGCCTTCAAGCGCCATTGTGTTTCTGTCAACTTTCTTACTGAAGATAGATGGTTGTTGGTTCTTCCCACATTTCTAGAGGGTTTGACTCAAGGGTAGTATGAGAAGCAGGTCATTCGCCAAAGCTGGTGGCCGAGGTTGACAGTAGCAGCTATGATTGATTATTTTGGCAAAGAAGAGGAGCCAAAGAATGTGTACCTGCAGGTGGCAAACCTAAAGCAGTCAGAAGGTGAGAGGGCGTGTCGATATGTAGATCGAGCGGCCGTGCTCTTGGATCATTTAATTGCCATGCAAGAGGACAACGTTGGATTTCGAGCTGAAATGACTCAGCATTTGTTGGGCTACCTTGTAGCAAGAGCAAGTGATGAATTCTTCCTTAAGCTTAAATGGGAGAATCCAGAGACCATGGTGCTAGCACAAGAGATTGCTCAAAAGTTTGATAAAGTTCAGTCTGACCTCGCTTCAAAGAAGACAGTTGTCCCTCCGCAACCCCCTCAATTCTTGTAACAACAACCTGAGGGGTCCACCAACTCAGGGGCATACCCCCACCCCCCATTAGGGATGTATCCATTGCCTCCACCTCAAATGTATGGTCCTTCCTTAGATGCTTACCCTCAACAAGGTATATATCCTCACCCTCCATTTAGAAGATTTTTCCGGCCTCGCCCATGAGCCCCCCTCCTTCCTATCCCCCCGGCCTACTGCTTAAGAACCCAGAGTCAATGACCTTGCCAAGGCCCTAAATGATCTTCGGCTTGAGATGGTGGGTATTAGAAATCAAACCAATCTCCCTCTAAGAGAACATCATGCCAATGTTGTGTGCTACAAGTGCCACCAGAAGGGTCATTATCGCACCGAATGTCCTAATATTCCAAGGGTGAATCTTCTAGGTGAATTAGGCACCGAGGATTCTAATGTAGAGGTCCTTGACCTCGGGAAGAAAAGTCGTACCACCTCGGACCCCTCTCCAAACCATGGACCGGGCTGCCCCAGGAAGAAGGTGTCCTTGTCAGAGCCCTTAGATGCTGAGATGGTAGACCCACCAATAGAGAAGAATAAAACTTCATCAATGATCCAAGTCCCATAGAGATCACCTGAAAAAATTTTCATCGACGGAACTTTTTTGACAGATGCAAATTTTTTCATTGGTGGAATTTTTCGACGATTCTTTTTTCATTGGCAAGAGATTTTATCACTAAAAGTTTCATTGGATGAGAGTGCAATTTCAAAGATTTTGGCACTTCTTTTCCCCCTTTTTTTGGACAAAAATTTCACTCCATCGATGGAAATATCAATCCCTCATGCAATTTGGGATTCCAGAATCCAAGTTCACATCACGACGACTTGGATTAAAATAAAGCAAATGGATAAACTTGAAATCGTGACTATTTAGATCGAAAATGTACTATTTGATCCAAATAACATAAGATGATAAACGTTTTTATCTAATATTTAATTCTAAAAACTTTTTTTTTTGGGGGGGGTTGGCCCCCTTGCATGCCCTTTGCGACCCTCCCTCCCTCTCGACCCTCCCTGTGCCCTCCTTAGACTTCCCTCTTGAACCTCCCTGCCCCTCCTCAGCCATCCCTCCTTGGCCCTCCCTACCTCCCTCCCCAACTCTCTGCACCTCCCTCCTTACCCCTCCCTCCTCGGTCCTCCTCGCCCTCTTCACATCCCCTCTATGTTCCCCTCCCCCTTTCTCTGTGCCCCCCTCGGCTCCCGCTCCTTAAAAAATTTTAAAATTACATTTAAAGAATAATTTTAATTATACCTATGTTAATATTGACATATTCTTAAATTCAAGCACTCGATCAACACTATATAAAAAAATATTTTTTTAATGACAATGCATTCCTATAGGTTTATGGATAGCACATTACATACAACATGGAGTTTGGAAACATATATTGGTATAGAACTTATACTTGAAGGCAATAATGTTACTTGTATGGAAGTAATTTGTATAAAACTCTTTTAACAAAAGTGCTCAATGGAAAGTTGATTCAAAGATGCTTTAAACAAATAAAAATAAAAGAAAAGTACAATTCATCAATGTGTAGAAATGTTTGAATTGCAAGCTATAGAAATTCTTGTGTATGGTTTTGACAAAAAAAAATTTGGACAGCTAAGCACAACAAAATAGTTGATATTTTAAAGAAAATGGTCTAAGGACTTTCCCAATTTAATAGAATAGTTACTTCTCTTTTGTAATTTGTCATGTTTTCCAAATTATAGGTTAGAACGCTTTTACCAATTCATAATATTGGACGTTTTTAGGTTTTAGATTAAGATGTCAGTAATGCTTTTTCCATAAAAGTAGCTATTTTAGAAGATGTTTGACATAAAATTGTGTATTTTGTCTCCATATTTTGGAAAAAATGTACTTTTTGTGCTTTTTCTTAAAAAATGAGTTGTGTTGTCATTTGCATGATTTTGTTGTCATTTTTTATGACTCCGTGTTGAATCATGACATTTTGGTCCTATGCACTATGAGTGTTATCATTTCTATTATAGCAACGGGTAACATGACCCGTTTATGCCAAGTTAGAGACCTACTCCGTTGGGTCTCAAAGTGGACTATTTGACACCCACATTTGGGCCATACCTTCATCAATAATGATGGGTATTTGGGAAGCTCCCATACAATGAATTGGATGAGTCTTTGAGTATGAGAGCATTTTCCCCTTGTATCTTGAATAGGTTATGCTAAAATTCCATGCAAAGCAAAGGGATAGGGAAAGCACATAAAGGATCTACCTAGTACCAAGCATTTTCCATTGATAACAAGAGTGTTAGAAGAACCAATACAACCCTCCAAAAAGAGTTGTCGGCAAAGCACTGTCTTGCTATATCCGACTATGGCCAAGGAAGCAATTTCCTAAAGAAATGCTTCATGGCTACAAAGGAGAAGTGGATCTATTATTTCCTTAGTAGCCTCTTGATGCATGTGAGGATAGCTTTCCTAATTTTGAAATCCTCCTTACCATTCTTTGTTGCTTGCCATTCTCTCTCTCTCTCTCTCTCTCTCTCTCTCTCTCTCTCTCTCTCTCTCTACCTATCACCAATCGCCTCTCCTCCCTTGCAACCACCTCTTCAGACTCCTCTTCCTGTGTCTGGTGGGTCATTTGAGGTGGCTTCTTGCACCTAGGGGTCTACTTTGTCCTTGGTCTCTTTTCCTTTTCACAAGGCTATGAGACAGTAGGCTGAGGCTCTTGCTCAGCTCGTACGAGAGGCTCCTCATATGTGATCATCTTGAGACACAGAGGGTTGATGGTGCTCTTCCATGCGGTCTACTTGGTTGGAGGATTAGGGCCAAGGTTCATTATATCTACGAGCCCACCAAATACTTCCTCTTGTTGTGGCCCCTGTAATCTCTCCATCTCCTCTCTTTGCCTTTCTTGCTCCCCTTGTTAGTCTAGATGCTCCACGCTAGGACCCCATGGAGGAGGGAGGGGCAGTTGATCAGGATTTACTGGACTATTTTTCCCCTCTTGGGAGACCTCTCTACTTCCACGGTTAGTTGTATGGAAGGACTAAGAGGACCCCTGATCGTGCTTGGGATCCTTCATCATGCTGGGATTCCTCATGGTGATGAGATCCCTGGGATCCCCAATGAGAGTTAGATGGTGGAGACTCACGTTGCTTGGACTCTTGATGATGAGAACCACACTTAGATCCCTGGTGGTCATTGCCCTCTTGGCCACTAGGGCTTGCAGAGTGTGTTCAGAGTGTGTTCAGAGGCCATGGCCTTCTGAGGAAAACAACGGGTAGCATCTAAATGGCATCCAATGGGTCTAGCAATTTGTTTAACTCGTGCCATAGAAATGAGGGATTTTAGGGTTTTGAAGTGCTTTATATAGTCTTTTTTAAAGCACTTTATGGCTTTTCTTTTAAATTAGGGTTTTTTGAGTGCACCTCCTCCCCCCCCAATGTATTGTCGCCAGTTTGATAATACTTAATCTTCACCACCCTCCCTCCCAACCCACTCACACCTCCGCCCTGCCATGTCGCACATGCAATTCTGCAATTTCTAAAAAAATTTGTGAATTTTGGAATCTATAATTGACTCAAAATAGTGTTAACTTTATTCATCAAACATTTTACATTTGGGGCTCTCTTAGGACCCAACGCCTCCCTTGTCTGACTCTACATTGCAACCAAAGCACAACCCCTTGGCTCCCTGTTAAGGACTTCCAAGCAGCACATCTCCTTGTCTTCTTGACATGTTGAACTACTTTTGTGAGACTTGAGACCTCTACCTTATCGTGCTTGAAGGTCCTGGCCTTTAGACATCTATAAAACTAATCGAACATTTTGTGTAGTGCATTGCTTCACGTGATACTACCCCCATGCCTTGTATTCTTGAAGTATGCTGCCTTTGCTCTATAGTGTGATTTCTCCATTCCTTTTGAGTATTCCAAATGGACAAAGGGCCCCATTGCTCCACAAACCATGGTGCATGTGCGTAAAGAATACCCACTGTTGGCTGCTGATGGCTTCAGTGGGGATGCTATAGTAGCTAGTCCCTGCTATGCATGATGGAGTTTATGGTTTTCAGCCTTGTGACTCTTGTGAGATTGAAACTACGCTATGTGTTTTTTTTTTGAGGATGAGTTTGGGCATTATAGACCACGATGTTGGCAATGGCATTGTAGATATCTTATACTTTTCCTCCATAGCAGACTTGAAAATTTTTAAAATAGAGGCGTAAGGTTCACGACTTACACCAGCAGCATCACAAGCTCCAAGCACCTCCTTTGCTTGGACGAGGCCCTTGAAATCCTTCATTACCTCTCTAGCAACTTGTTTATGTAGCCCTTTTTGTCTAGGGTCCTTCAACACTTCCATGACACCTCTTAGAACATATGAAGGATCACTATCATCCATTTCCATTGTTCCCATCACATCCTCCATGAAATTCCTAAAGTAGAGTACAAATGAGTCTTAGTGGAAAGAATACAACACCACAAATATTTTGGGGTAAGAAATTTCATTGAAAATTTGGGGAACTAACCTTGCAGCCCATATTCTCCTCTTTCAGGCACCACTATTGGTTGACAATGCATCCATAGATTGCAATTGTCTTTTCCTCTCCTTCAGTCCCAAAGGTGTTCCCTTCAACTTTTGTACTCGTTCTATCAACTTCTCTCATTCCTTCTCCACAACACGTTGAACTTGATCATAGATAGACCTTTTCGAGTCTTGTTTGCCTTCAGTAAGCTTCTGGATTGATTCTTCCAATTCATGTCACTCCAAGTCTAGTGCATGTGCTTTGTCACTGAGTTCTTTGTTTTGCAATTGGAGATCCTGCATACTATTATGCATTGCCACAATAGTAATATTTCCCAAATGTGCAAGTTCTTCTACTTGGGCTCTCTGCACCTCGCTTGCTTGCATAGCCAATGTCTGAGAATGGTTCAATCGATTGCAATAACCGAGCAATCCAGCATGTCCCTTGCCAACAAACTGAACAACATCATGCACTGTATGAAAAGGAGGACTCTTTTGGGTGGCAGGGTCTAAAGGATACAAGTTTCCATCCACCCAAAGGTCAAGATGCTTCTTCCCTTACAATCGAAGACTGTGCAGCACACTTTGAGGAGTTCCACTATATCTCAAAGAGCGTGTGCTTGCATATTCTACCTCCAATTGTAGGTTCACATGGTACTTGTTGGATATATCCTTGAATGGTGCCCTGAGTACTCAAAGAGAGGTATCAGTGATGTAGGCTAAAATGTAGGGGAGAGCTGGCAAAGATGGAGCAGCAAGGAAGAGGGAGGAGGAGAAGCAAATGAGGGCAAGAGGAAGAGGAGGAGAAGAGTAGGGCACGAGGAGTAGAAGGGAGGGAAGGAGCTGCTATAGAAGGGAGGAGGAGGGGAGAGATGCTACAGGAGGGAGGAGGAGGGGAGAGATTCCGCAGGAGGGAGGAGCAGAGTAGAGGGATCTTGGGCGGCTGGAGAAGGAGGGGAGAGGAAGGAGGGAGGAGGAGCTAGAAGGAGGAGGATAAGGGGAGAGGGAGGAGGGCAGAGGAGGAGCAAGACGGAGGAGGGGAGAGGACGAGGGAGGGGGAGGGAGGGAGAGGGAGAGGGAGAGGGAAGAGGAGGAGGGAGGGAGGGAGGGAGAGAGAGGGAGGGAGGGAGAGAGAGAGGAGCAAGGAAGAGGGAGGAGGAGCTAGAAGGAGGAGGATGAGGGGAGAGGGAGGAGGGAGGAGGAGGAGCAAGACGGAGGAGGGGAGAGGACGAGGGAGGGGGAGGGAGGGAGAGGGAGAGGGAGAGGGAGAGGGAGAGGGAGAGGGAGAGGGAAGAGGAGGAGGGAGGGAGGGAGGGAGAGAGAGAGGGAGGGAGGGAGGGAGATTCGAAATTTGAAATTCAAATTTCAAAAAGTGGCCCCCTCTCCCCATTGATGGGGGGAGAGGTGGGCTCAAATGTGGGCTTAACCCACCTAGGTTGGGCTAGTTAGGCCTCTTTGGGACCCTCCAAGCCCCTTGCATTAGCCCACTAAGCATTCCCTAATCCATTCCTTATGAGGCCCTTTTGAGACCCCAATTCTCTCCTTGGGTCCCTCAAAACATTGGAATCTTCACCATGATGAAAGTAGCTCAATCACCGCACAATGAGTAGAATTGGAATCAAAGCCCTCCCAGTGTATCTTTGGAAGTGAAGAGGTGCACGTAGTTTATTACCCCCAACTTCATGTCACAGTAGACAAGTAATTCCTGTTTTCCTCGGCTTGTTATCACTTTACCTAGGAATATAGACAACCATATAAATTCTTAGATAATTTAAAAAAAAACAATTTAGCCACCACAAGTGAAGTTTAAGTCACAAGTGGAGTAAGGAGCGAATGAGTACATGGGTTAAGAAGGGATTAGAGGAGGTATGGGACGATTAGTGGGCTTGGTATGTGGGGTGGTTAAAAAGAAAGTGTAAAGGGAAGATTTCAATAAGGTACATAAAAGAATAATTTATTAGTTAGGGAAGTATTCATGTGTGTGTGTTGAGAGTGCTCTCAACGAAAGCAAGAATGGAAGAAGGAGAGAGAGCGAGAGAGAGAGAGAGAGAGCCACACAAGTTTTGGTGGGTGCAGAACCACCCTAATCTTCTTTTTCATTCATTTATATATGTGTTTGAGTATTGTACATAACCGGGGTTAAGGCACAGTGACCTTTAACCCCCACAACCTCCCACTTAAAGGACAATGTGCCTTTAAGGGAGAACAACCAGTGAGCATACTATCCAATGCCCATCAATACACGACAATACTCAAACCGCTGACTAGGTAGACTCTTCGTCAGCATATCTGCAGGGTTATCATCTGTATGAACCTTGACAAGCTCTATGCGCTTGTCCTCAAGTACCTCCCTGATGAAATGATACCTGACGTCAATGTGTTTGGTCTTTGCATGAAAGACTGGATTCCGCGCTAGCTAAATAGCACTCATGGAATCACTATGCAATGTCGGTACACCTGTATGAATCCCCAAATCTCCCACTAGCCGATCAAGCCATATAGCTTCCTTGCAACCCTCTGTGGCTGCAACATACTCAACCTCTGTGGTAGACAAAGCCACGCACTTCTGTGCATGAGACATCCACGACACTGCACCACCTGCAAAGGTGAACACATAACCAGAAGTGGATCTCCTACTATCCACATGCCCTGCATAGTCTGAATCTGTGTACCCAAGTACACGCATGTCTCCTTTACCAAAACAAATGCACATCTCCTTGGTACCCTTCATGTACCTCATGATGCACTTAACTGCCTCCCAATGCCTCTTTCCTAGATTAGCCATATACCGGCTAACAACTCCCACTGCAAATGCAATGTCTGGTCTAGTAGCTATCATAGCATACATAAGACTCCCAACTGCTGATGCATAAGGAACCTTGGCCATCATGGCCCTTTCCTCATCTGATTTGGGACTATCTGTATGACTCAGTTTCACATATGGAGGCAATGGAGTACTCACTGCCTTCCCCCCCTCCATATTGAAACGCTGTAATACTTTTGTAACATACTCTTTTTGTGAAAGCCAAAGGAGTTTCCTACTCCGATCACGCGTGATGCGCATACCAAGAATATGACCTGCAAGTCCCAAATCCTTCATATCAAAGGCCTCATGCAACTTGGCCTTTAATGCATCTAGCTCATAAGTATTCTTGCTAGCAAATAGCATATCATCCACATATAGTGCCAGGATTATCAGGCTACTATCCTTAGCCCTTTTAGTGTAGAGGCAGTGATCAATTTCACTCCTTCTAAAACCCTGGGACCGAATGAAAGCATCAAACTTCTGATACCATTCTCTAGGTGCTTGCTTAAGACCATAGAGACTCTTTTTCAGCTTACAAACTAAATGCTCTTTGCCCTTTTCTTCAAAGCCTTCCGGCTGCACCATTTAAATTTCCTCATGCAAATCCCCATGCAAGAAAGCTGTCTTGACATCCATTTGCATAAGCTCCATATCCTCTGATGCCACTAGTCCAAGCATGCATCTAAGTGTGGTCATCTTCACAACCGGAGAGAATATCTCATCAAAGTCCACACCCTTCTCTTGCTTGAACCCTTTAGCAACCAAACGGGCCTTGTATCTAGGCACATCATCACCTGTGACCTTCATTTTGTAGACCCATTTACATGGCAATGCTTTCTTTCCATGTGGCAAAGAAACCAAGTCCCAAGTCTTATTCTTCATAAGTGAACTCATCTCTGATTGCATAGCATACTCCCACTTGCGTTGATCCTCACGCATCATAGCCTCTCTATAGCAAGAAGGCTCCCCGCAATCAGTAAGCATCACATAGTCTACCCCTGGAACAAACCTATCAGGCGGTCTAGACACTCTAGATGATCTTCTCAAGGGCATTTCAGCTTGCTGTCCCACTTGCATATCAGCCACATTTGGCTCATCATTTCCACCAATAGATGATCCATCATCTACCCTTGATTGTATTCTTGTGGGAGTACTTGGTTGTACCATTTCTTGCACATTTGGTGCATGGACAGCTTGCTGTCTATCAACATAGGCAGGTGGATTCACATCCTAGAAAGTGATTCTCCTCATTTCCACATCCCTCATGGGTGCCTTATGCATCTTCTTCTCATTGAAGACCACATCATGGCTGCGTATGATCTTCTTTGCTTCTGGATCCCAGAGACGATAGCCCATCTCTCCACTTTCACCATAACCCAGAAAGATGCATTTCCTAGACTTAGGATCTAGCTTCTTTCGAAGCTCTTTCGGCACATGTGCATATGCCTCACACCCAAATATACGCAAATGAGAGTAAGAGGGCTTCTTGCCACTCCATGCCTCTTCAGGAATACCACCATCCAAACTCTTACTAGGTGATCTATTGATCACATGCACTGCAGTCTTCATTGCCTCAGCCCAAAAACCACTGGAAAGACTTGCATTGGAAAGCATGCATTGCAACCTTTCTTGAATGGTACGGTTCATCTTTTCTGCAACTGGATTTTGCTCTGGAGTACGAGGGGATGTGAGCTCCCTCTTAATCCCACGTGTATCACAGAAATGCTGAAAGTCATGAGAGAGATACTCTCCACCATTATCAGTCCGTAGGCATTTAAGCGTTCTACCTTACTGATTCTCAACCAAGGCCAGCCATTTCTGAAATACCTGGAACACATCACTCTTCCGAGCTATAGCATAAGCCCACACTTTCCTAGTTGCATCATCAATGAATGTCACATAGTATTCAGCCCCGCCTAATGACCGTGTAGGCATGGGACCACATACGTCTGAATGCACCAAATCAAGCATTTCAAACTCTTTCTTTCCCCTTCTTTTATGGGCTGATTTAGTCTGCTTCCCATAGAGACAGTGCTCACAAAATTCAAAATCAGAGAAACTCAAATGCGGTACATAACCCAAACGGCATAAGAGTTTCATTCCATTCTGGCTCATGTGCCCCAACCTGCAATGCCACAAAGAAGTGCTTGGCTGCTCGGTTATTGCAACAACATGATCAAATACCCCTGATACATGTAAGGGATACAAAGTCCCACACTTGGCACCCCTGGCCAAAAGCATAGAGCCCTTCTGAATTTTCCAACTCTGAAAGCCAAAAGTGGTGTGAAAACCAGCATCATCTAGCTGACCCACTGAAATAAGACTCTTGGTCAACTTAGGCACATGTCTCACATGTTTCAAAACAAATGCAGACCCATTTGCAAAAGAAAACTTTATGTCACCTGCTCCCACTATGTCACATGCATAGTCATTTCCAAGATGCACACAACCTGTCTTTCCACTATCATAAGTGGAGAACCATTCCCTATGGGGAGTAACATGGAATGAAGCACCAGAATCCAAAATCCAATCCTGGGAATATGCATCATCTGAAGTGGTAAGCAACTCTGCAGATAAAGTAGACATGAAGAGAACATCATTGTCACTATCATGTGTGACTGCATTGATCTCCTCGATCTTCACTTTTCCTTTGTCCTCCCTTGGACTCTCTTCCTTTTGATTTGCACCCCAATTTGCATTCTTTTTCTTATCCTTTTGCTCTCTTTTCAGCTTGTAGCAATCCTTTTTCATATGGCCCTTCTTGCCACAGTGGTAACACTCAATGTTCCGTGCCCTGGATTTGCTACGTGACTTCCCTCTTTCTTGGGACTTCCCCCTGAACTGTGATCTGCCCCTTTGCACATTTAAGGCTGCATCCTGCTTGTTGCCATCCATAGACTTCCGTCTAATCTCCTCGGCCAACAAGCTACCCACAACATCATCAAATTTCAGTACTCCACCAGGTGCAGAGTTACTGACAGCTGTACGGAAGGTATCCCATGAGGATGGCAATGAACATAAGAGAAATATTGCCTTAGTCTCCGCATCAAAATTCATCTTCTGAGCCTGAAGCTGGCTTAAAATAATATTGAATTCATTCAAGTGAGAAGCAATGGAGACCCCTTCCTTCATCTGCAGCTCAAACAACCTCTTCATGAGGTAAACTTTATTAGAGGCAGTTTCCTTTTCATAAGTGGCACACAATTTCTTCCACAAATCTTCCGTAGTCTGCTCATTTACTACTGTGAAATAAACTGACTCTGCAAGATGAAGTCTAATAGTAGACTTTGCTAATGCATCCAACTCATTCCAATCATCCTCAGGCATATTTGCAGGCTTAGCTTCAATCCCTGCCAAGGGTTTAATCTGCTTCTTTTGAATAAACACATCCCTTATCTGTTCTTTCCACAAAGAAAAGTTTGTCCCATCAAACTTTTTAATGCTGAAAAACTCCTTTTCAGGCATAGAAGAGGATGCCATGATGCAAATAAAGCAAAATCCCAAATGCTAGTGCCTGCAAGAGAGAATCACACCAAATACCAGGTGCACCCAAATGTGTATGCCACAATAGAGTGAAATATCACCAAAACTCAAAACTCAAAGCATCTGACTCATGTGCATATACTATGCATCCATATGAGCAAATCTGGCCCAAAAGAAAATGCCAATAAGTGCCAAATGACTCAAGCATAAACACTGTCCACTGGCATATGCATCAATAATGTCTCATCCAAGAGAGCATAGCACTATCAATGCATCACCTGCAATGTGTCAAAGCTATCCCTCAGCTTAAAATAGCATCCATGTGCAAAGCGTCCATAAAAATAGCATCCCACAAGGCAATTTGGGCCTATCAGCGCATCCAACAAGGACCGCAATGCATCCAAATGGCCTATAAATCATCCACTGCAACCCAATGCATACCACGAATGAGCGCACAACACTGCTCAAACTGCAACCAGAGTGATCTGCATAAGGTATGCTCAAGAAATCATAGTCCCACGGTAATGAGCGCTACTGAAAATAGAACCTGAGATGCTTCAAAGCATGGGCGCCATTGCATAATCGGACTAAGCAAGAAAATCTGCAAATATCTCTCTTCTGCCAGAACTCCAAAATCCCAACCGATGAATGAGAAATGGGAGTCAACACTTATCCACTGCCATGTGGCATAAATCTAAGGTTTCAAAACCTTAGCATGAAAAATGCATAACAGAGAGACGAAATCGAATACACAGAGATTTATAACTCTGAAAATCCTCCACCGAATCACGCAAGAATTGATAGGTAGGGGTTTTTGGGCGTCCGGAACGCAATGGGACAGACGGTTTTGGAAACCGTGGTCTCAATCACTGGGTCCAACACACGGACTGAAAAACGTTTTTGGAAACAGAGCTATCTGTAAACTCCACCGGAGTGCGAATGATGAGCAACATAGAAGTTTTAGGACCCCCTGAGTCCACCGGAACTGACAGATCTGCAAATGGTTGCTCCAAACTTGAGTTCCAACACCCGAGCAAAAAACGCAGGAACTGACACAGTGAGTCAGAAATCCAATGAAATGATCCCAGATTCAAGAATGAAGGTGTTTCCAAGCTCCTGAAGTAATGTGGACACCAAAAGCAAGCAATAGTTGCCTCTACAAGTCAATACGGAGTCTCTGTCATCGAACGGAACAGGGAAAAGCTCAAAAAACGACTTTTTCTTTGAAAGCTCTTAACAGGCTCTCAAAACCACTTCGCAAAGCCAAAGTGACTTTTCCAAAGGTTCCTCCAAGGTCTCTGCACACTCGGATGCAAGTAAAGTCACCCACAAAGCTTCCCACAGAGCTTCTCCTTCCTCCCACAGAGCTGCTGAGCTTCCAAGCATTCACGCACGCTCAGCTAGATCACCCGAGCTCTGATACCAGTTGAGAGTGCTCTCAACGAAAGCAAGAATGGAAGAAGGAGAGAGAGCGAGAGAGAGAGAGAGAGAGCCACACAAGTTTTGGTGGGTGCAGAACCACCCTAATCTTCTTTTTCATTCATTTATATATGTGTTTGAGTATTGTACATAACCGGGGTTAAGGCACAGTGACCTTTAACCCCCACATGTGTGTGTGTGTGTGTGTGTGTGTGTGTGTTTGTGTTTGTGTTTGTGTTTGTGTAAAGAAATAAGTTTATGTGTGTGAGATACATCTACTAATCAAATTTATTTATTTTTTTTTTGTGTGTGTGTGAGTGAGTGCGCATGCATCTATCTATCAATCTATCTATGTAACTATTATTAACTAGAAAAGAAATCAAGGCATGAGGCTAGACGCTAGGCATGGCAATGCTCGAGGGCCATAGAGGAAAAGGAAAAGTGAGGGGAGAAGTGTTAACATAGGTGGGGAAAATGGATTAAGAGGGGTGGGAATGAAGACGGGGACTATGGCACAAGGGGGAAGGAAGAGGGGGAAGAGAAGCATGTACATGATGGGAGGTGGAATGTAAAGATGGAGACATCAAGGGAAGAGAGTCATGCTTTATTTGAAAGGAAGGATGGGGGGAAATTAAAGTACTATAACTAGGTGGCTTTACAAGAATGAGTGTGTCCCATCACAAGGAATAGCCCCCTCCTTTTATAGCCAAGAGAGGGGGTCTCTCCCAATAAATGCATTCTCCCACATGCATGGTGTGTGTGGAGGAATATCCCATGTGGGCTAGGTGGGTACGCACTCTCAATTATGTGTGACAACCCTTTGCCTCATTTCTCCACATAAATCAAACCCCATATCCCAATTCTAAGATACTCCCTTGGTCTCTTCCCAATTTTATAATACGTTCAAACATCTAGGAGGACAAGGGGAGGGTTGGCACAAGGAGTCTTGCCACCTCGTCCTACTTTCCCCATTATTTAACTTGCATTCTTGGACTATCTACACCCCCCCCACATGGGCCTATCCCACATGGAGGGAATAATCCCATATAATATCCATCTCCACCTATTTTATATTACTTCTCCCATGGTCCTTGGGCCATGTCTCACTTAATGCAGGCATGGGACTATGGCCTAAGGTGGAGGGGTGGCACATGGAGGAACCATGCCACCTTAACATTTTATAATATTACTACCATGGATTATGTATAACACACCTTATGGGTCCTCTTATGTGGAAGGGTGGCACATGGTCATGCCCTACCATCTCAACCTTGGGCCCTACGCATACCATATTTTATTATACTATTGCCACACATACAAGCACACACATATATTTATGCCTTTTACCTTGGTCAAATTTATCCATAATAGTTCTCCCCCCCTAAGCAGGGAAAGCACAAAATTTCCATGCCCATCACGCACAAAGAAGGGCTAACACTAGTTGATCACCTTCTTGCCATATGGCTCATGTAGCTTCTAAACTTGTACATACCCATTGCTATGTTCCTTGATGACTTTGTATGGACCAGTCCATAGTGGAAAGAACTTTTTCTCCATTTGGTGGTCCAATTTGATATCAAAGCATAGCACAACATCCCCCTCAGCAAAGTGTCTTTCCCATCCCTTGCAAATCTTAGCATCCAAGTGGACCTTTTGTCAGTTCTTTTGGATCTCTGTTTGATGTAGTGCAAGGCATCGGGTTTCATTTAACTTCTCAAGTTGTACCAACCTCGCCTCTACATGTTCATCTTCTATCATCCTCTATTCTTGTGCCATCTCAAGGCCGAAATCGCTATCTCTAGTGGTAAAACTACCTCCGTACTATACACCAACTCAAAAGGAGTGTGACCTGTAGATGTTTTATGGGTGATGTTGTAAGCCCACATGGCTTCAGTGACCTTCTGATCCCACTGGCTCCTGTACCCTGTGGCCATTTTTCCCATGGATTTACAAAGGAGGCCATTGATCCACTCTGTTTGTCCCATGGTTGTTGGATAATAGATGCTAGAGGTGCGATGATCAATACGCATGTGATCCATGAGCAACTCCACTGATTCATTTAAGAATGGACTCCCATGGTCAGATACTATTTCCATGGGTGTCCCAAACCTTGTGCAGATACATTCAAATATGAAATTTGAAACTACCTTACCATTTGCAGCAGGGAGGGTGATAGCTTCAACCCACTTAGTGACATACTAAGTGGCTACCAAAAGATACTCCTTTTGCAGGCAATCATGGGCAGGGGCCCGACAAAATCTATTCCCCACTTCTAAAATGGATGGATGGACATCACTAGGTGATGTTGCCCAGGATGCAAATCCTTCCTACCAAAGAATTGGCATGGTTCACAAGTTTTGCAATACATAGTGACATCCTTGAACAAGGTCAGCCAATAATACCGAGCATGTAAAATCTTCTTAGCTGTATAGTTTCCGGCATAGTGGTCTCCACAAAATCCATCATGATAATGCTTCAATACCTTAGGTTCTTCATCTACATCAATGGCCCATCTTAGTACCCCATCCAAGCCTTGATGATACAACACCCCATCAAAGAGAGTGTAGCACCTACTATCTCTATGGATTTTCTTTCTCTCATAGCTAGTACTTTCTGGAGGAAAGGAGAAACCGGTCAGAAACCTATAGATACCACTATACCATGGATCCCCAACTTCTATGGCTGCTACAAGGGTTACATCGAGGCACTCCTCTAAATCAATCAAATCATTCTTCAAGTTGGAGCAACCCCCTTTTACAATTTTGAAAGAAAAATCATATTCTTGTAAAACTGCCAACCATTTGGCCAACCGGCCCATGGGATTTGGTGATTGAAGAACCTACTTCGCAAGACCATTGCTACAGATTATAATGAAGAACTTTCCAGCCACATAATGCTTAAATTTCTCAATGCATAACACCAAAGACAAGGCATGCTTGTCAGTCCCAGAGTAGCATCGTTCAGTTTTGAGCAATTATCGAGAAGCAAATCGAACGGGATACATGAACCAATCCTCCCCTTGCTGGAGAAGAATACCCGCCAGAGTGTGCTCACCAAACCCAAGATTGATATAGAAAGTCTTTGACCAATCAGGATTGCATAGAATGGGTTCTGAAGCCAGAGCACTCTTGATTTATACAAACCCATGATCACAATCCTCATCCCAAGAGAAATCAACCCCATCTTTTAATAGTGTGGTCATGGGGCATGGTCATGGGTCGCATCAAAGCAGCATATTGATCAATGAAGCAGCGATAGTATCCTACTAGATTGACAAATGAGCATACCTAACATTTGGTTGTTGGCAGGGAGAGCTTGAGGATAGCTTCTACCTTCTCGGGGTCAACAAGCTTTGGCACCCTTGGATGAGACAATATGTCCGAGTAACCTCCCTTGAGTGGCTCCAATGGTGCATTTATCAGGGTTGAGACTACCATTTGCATCATTGACCCTTTGGAAGGCCAACCTAACCTTCATGACATGCTCCTTACGTGCCAAGAATATACAAAAATCATCTAAAAACACCTCCAAGAAAACCCCCAAATAAGGAGCAAACACCATCTGCATAAATATTTGGAAGGTAGCAGGAGCATTGGTGATGCCAAATGGCATTACTTTGAATGAAAACGTCCCCCAGGGTGTGGCAAATGTGGTTTGAAGTACATCCTCCTTGGCGATTCTGATTTGATAAAACTTGGAGTAACCATCACAAAAAGTATACATCTCATGACCACTTACCTTCTCAAGAATGAGGTCCTGAAAGGGCAGAGGATGATGGTCCCTCTTGGTGGCCACATTGAGTTTCTTATAATCGATGTAGATGGGCCACTTGTTTTTCTTTGGGGTGACTACCATTGGTGAAACCCATTTAGTATTGTGAACCGGAACAATAAACCCAACTTCTACAAGCTTCTCCAATTTTGAGCGCAAAGTGTCAGTTTGTAGGGGCCCTAATCTCCGATACTTCTTAGCCATTGGCTTAGCATCAGGCTTCAGCTCTATCTTGTGTTCCATGGCAGTCACATGGCGAAGGTGGTGGTAGCTAGTTGCGAAGAGGTCAGGGAAATCTTTGAACATTTCTAGGAACTCATCTTTCTCACTCAGAGTGAAGTCAGGGGAAAGCATAGATTCAAGCTGTTGAGGACTAGCTGTTACCTTTTCCATGGGTGGTGGGGTCGGAGACACCCCCATCATGTAAACATCTTCCTCTGAGGACTCCTCCCCCCCGTCTGAATCTTCCATTGACTCAGAGACTGAGGATGTGAGAGTATCACTATCTTTCTCCTCTTCTTCTTCTGGTTCAATGGCATCTGGTTGCACCAGGATCTTCTCCTTTGAAGCACCAAAAGACATGTGTCCTGTCTTCCAATAGCTGGCTACATCACTCTTTCTCAACCACGGTCTCCCGAGTATGGCTGGGTAACTCTAGCCTGTATCTTCAATGGTGTGATGTATAATGTATCTTCTATAGTGGATCATTTTAATGCAATAATTTATTGTATTGTGTTAGTCTCTAGACTTTTTATTGCATTCTTGCATTTGTGATTCTTGCTAGATTGGTTGACAGGAAAAGGAGAAGTATGTATGCTATGCAAATAGACTATTGATCACGATGAATTCAAACCTTCTACCTTACCACTCCAAGTTCATGAGAAATTCTATGTGAGGGGGATTCCCTTCATGATTGATGATTCAACAATTACTGGAGCTGGCCTTGGCTTATTTGCTCTCAAACCCATCGAGATTGCAAAAACTATTCTACGATGTGGAGGAACAAAGTACAAATTTTCTGATTGGAGGACTCTATGCTCATTAAATCATTGAGCACTAAAGTACTCTATCGTTGAGGACCCAGGAGTTGATGGTGAAGAGAATCAAGTGTACATTGTTGGTGATGTATATGATGGTAATGTGGGAGGCTACATAAACAATTTTAGAGACTGCATGGACTATGAAAACGTATGCTATGTGCACTCACCCACCCTAGAACCATGTTATTCTTGTGAGTTTAACAATGAGGTTGCACATGGAACATTAGCTTACAAACAACTCGTGATATTGATGCATGGGAGGAACTATTTGCAAACTACGAGTTTTAATTAAATTTTAAATGCTGTCACTGATTTTGGTAAGAAGGATCATTGCTTCAATCCTTTCCTGTTGTAAAGATTATAGATAGATGTGGCATCTATCATGCATGAATTGTGGAATTTGAATTTTTTCTAAGCACTCATTTTGTGCATGTAAGCTCACATGCAAATGTAAATGCACTACTTTTCTCCATTTAATCTATAAGATGTGGAAAGGAACTAATTGTTTTAGTACTTTAGTACAAAACACTTCTAAATGAGAAAAATCTATATTGGAAAATCAACGAAAACTAAAATGGGACTTGGGAGATTTCCAAATTTCCCAATACCGTGTTTATATATGTATGTATCTATATATATGTATATAGATACATACATATACATATACATATACATATACATATATATATATATATATATATATACACACACACACACATATATATATACATACATACATACATACATACATACATACATACATACATACATATATATATATATATATATATATATATACTTGTGTGTTTGTGTGTGTGCACGCAAGTCTATTTATCTATCTATCCACACACACACACACACACACACACACATATCGATTGATAGACATGGGCATGGATACATGCACACACACACACACATGCGTGCACATCTATCGATGTATCTATCTATATATATTATGTATATATAGTGTTATGGGATAAATTTAACCAAGGTAAAAGGCATAAATATATGTGTGTGCTTGTATCTGTGGATATAGTATAATAAAATATGGTGTGCATAGGGCTCAGGGTTGAGGTGGCAGGGCATGACCATGTGCCACCCTTCCACATAAGAGGACCCATGAGGTGTGTTGTACATAATCCATGGTAGTAATATTATAAAATGTTAAGGTGGCATGGTTCCTCCATGTGCCACCCCTCCACCTAGGCGACAGTCCCATGCCTGCATTAAGTGAGACATGGCCCAAGGACCATGGGAGAAGTAATATAAAATAAATGGAGATGGATATTATATTGGATTATTCCCTCCATGTAGGATAGGCCCGTGTGGGGGGGGTATAGATAGTCCAAGAATGCAAGTTGAATAATGGGGAAAGTAGGATGAGGTGGCAAGACTCCTTGTGCCAACCCTCCACTTGTCCTCCTAGATGTTTGAACCTATTATAAAATTGGAAAGAGACCAAGGGACCATCTTAGACTTGGGATATGGGGTTTGATTTATGTGGAAAAATGAGGCAAAGGGTTGTCGCACACAGTTGCGAGTGCGTACCCACCTAGCCCACATGGGAGATTCCTCCACACACACCATGCATGTGGGAGGATGCATTTATTGGGAGAGACCCCCTCTCTTGGCTATAAAAGGAGGGGGCTATTCCTTGATGGGAAACGCTCATTCTTTGTAAAGCCACCTAGCTAGTACTTTGATTTTCCCCCATCCTTCCTTTTAAATAAAGCATGACTCTCTTCCCTTGATGTCTCCATCTTTACATTCCACCTCCCATCATGTACATGCTCCTCTTCCCCCTCTTCCTTCCCCCTTGTGCCATAGTCCCCCTCTTCATTCCCACCCCTCTTAATCCCTTTTCCCCACCTATGTTAACGCTTCTCCCTCACGTTCCCTTTTCCTCTATGGGCCTCGAGCATCGCCATGCCTAGCGTCTAGCCTCATGCCTTGATTTCTTTTCTAATTAATAATAGTTACATAGATAGATTAATACATAGACGTGCACGCTCTCACACACACACACACACAAAATAAATTTGATTAGTAGATGTATCTCACACACACATACACTTATTTCTTTACACAAACACGAACACACACACACACACACACACATGAATACTTCCCTAACTAATGAATTATTCTTTTCTGTACCCCTTTGAAATCTTCCCTTTATACTTTCTTTTTAACCACCCCACATACCAAGCCCATTAATTGTCCCATACCTCCACTAATCCCTTCTTAACTCATGCACTCATTCGCTCCTTACTCCACTTGTGACTTAAACTTCACTTGTGGTGGCTAAATTATTATTTTTTAATTATCTAAGAATTCATATGGTTGTCTATATTCCTAGGTAAAGCGATAACAAGCCAGGGAAAATAGGCATTACCTGTCTACTGTGACATGAAGTTAGGGGTAATAAACTTCATGCACCTCCTCACTTCCAAAGATACATTGGCAGGGCTTTGATTCCAATTCTACTCGTTGTGCGGTGATCGAGCTACTTGCTACATTGGAGGTAATTAAAAGAGTGACATTCTTCCAAGGGTGGGATGATCCACAAGCTTGGGGGGAGATTTGGCGCATCTGCTTATTAATTCCTGTGGATAAGCTCGTCTTCAATGATTTCTTCTTGACCTCACTCTAAAGGTTTCTAGGGCGCAGCTATGGTTGGTAATGTTTCAACCAAGGAGTCCCTTTGTACTTACTCAACCCTTTGTGCCACATTTTGAGCTTCAAGTTGTAACTCTTTTTGGTCGAAAGATAAACTATCAACAAAGGATTGTAAGTTTATTTGGCACTGAACGTCTTGCTCAAGTATTGAATTCTCCCCACCGTTTCCTTCTATCTATCTTGGACTACTGAGAAACCTGGGAAGTCTAGATTTTAGTCTTGATGTAATGACATCTTGGATCCTTCAATTTGATGGAGCATACAAACCTTCGACCAAGGCTACTAGTGTGGTTGTGAAGCTCACTTTACCGGGGGTGAGGTGAATTGTAATAGCAAGTCTGCACCTGCAAGTACTTGCAACCAAGTTGAGTACTTGACACTCATTTTTGGGCTACAAAAGGCACAAGAACATCACATCAAGCAACTTAAGGTGCAAGGAGATTCTCAACTTGTATGTGAACAAGTAAGTGGGGTGGAAGGTGCAGAGCGAAGGCTTGGTTCCATGACATCAACAAGCATTGGAACTTGGCACGTGAAGCTTATACTTCAATCACGCATGAAACGAGTGAAAGCACCGCCCCAACAAAGCTACAAGCCACAAATGAGGGTGATCATTTGTAAGGAATGCAAAGGTTGTGGTCATCATGAAACTAAGTGTTGGGCATATTTGATACAATTTTACCGACTTCGAAACATCATTAGAAAGGTCCTTAAGGACATTTCTCAAAAGAAGGATGCCAAACCACACACCCTTTGAAGAAATAGCATGGCGACTACAAGAACTTGAAGAAGTTGAAGGTGATGTGCAAGCTCTCCAACTGTTGACATTTTTCATGGCATTCTTGTTTGCCTTGATGAACAACCTCATGCAGCACTGCATCTCTAACTATCGCTTGTAAAGATGGGTGCAATATCATGCCTCCACCAATAAGGGTTGGTCCTTTTAAGATTGTCTATGAGCTATTCTATGCTGAAGATTCTTCCCGTATAGCATTTCACAATACACTAGTCACACCCTACCCTGCCTCTGTGTGCTTTGTGGATGTATCTTCACCTAATTTTAAATTCAAGCTACCTCTTTCCATTGTTTGCCAATAGATAAACTCCCTCTCGACATAGTGTACTTTCCAGAGACATTATCAAGAGCATCTTTTAATGCCACCATTTGCCTATCAGTCACAAACTACAAGCACATGAATTGATTTGGATCACTAGTCATCTCAAGTAGTGCCTTCAACACCATCTTAAATTTTGAAGCATTCCATGTCATCCCATTCACACCATAAGCTGCATCCAACACAACTTCACCTATGGTCATGGGTTCTTTATATACATTGTGAATCAAGTCGAATGCTTCCAATTTTTCCCCAACCACATGCACTTGCCATTTCAAATCCAAGAAATAATCCCGAGGGTTGTTCTTTCTACTAACCAAAAAATTCACAATATCCTTGGCACCACTGGGCAATGCACCTGCATCACCACGGGAGAGCTTCTTCCATACCCATTCACTACAAATGCCTACAAACTTTGGATAAACCTTGTCATCATCAATGTTGTAATCCATTACTAGTTCATCCCAAGGCTTTATAGAGCTCCAACCTCCTGTGGTATTATGCTATTAAAGAGGACAACAAGCTCATCTTGAAGCACACCATCTTGTTTCATCAACTTGGCCTTTGATTCCATGTCAAGATTATCCTTGCTGTCCCGAGGCTACTATCCCACTTGTTTCTTAGAAGTAGGATACTTCCGTTTCTAATTTCATCCTGCAATGATCTTATCTCATCTTCTACAAGTCCAATTAAACAATGAAATATGTTTGGTGATGGTTGTCTCCCCTTCTTTCTTGACTTCTTACCTTGTGATGGGAGCTCAAGTCTAGCATACCTTCTCATAATATCAACCCAACCATCAAATATATCCTTCGGGCTAACCACCATGTGGGTATCTCTTTGTGCAAATCTATCTCCCACATATTACACAAATCTCAAATAAAAACTTGGTGTTAAGATAAGAAACATACAAGAAGATTTGACCTTGCGGTGAAATCTATAGAAAATGAAAAACTTGGTGTTAAGACAAGCAACATACAATAAAATTTGACCTTGCGGTGAAATCTATAGAAAATGAAAAACCATTACCTCCCATGGTTGCTGCAATGGACTATTCTTTAGAAGGCCTTTCTGTGGTTTCAATGGAGACACAAATGCTATCCATTGATCTCTCAATTGTTGGATCTGCTCAAGGTAAGGGGCATTCTTCATCACCTGGTGTGATTCCATATTTGTCATCCGTGATAGCGCAATGCACTTTTCTGTAGGCAAATCAACCAGAATTCTTGAATATTTGAATGCATATAGGTGATTTGTTTCAATAAAACATGGAGATGTCCCCTTGATATACAGCTTTGTAGCTGTGATAGAATGCAATCCTGATATAATCCAATAGTTGTATGTATCCAACTTGGTAGATTTCACTTCTTCCTTCTTTGAGGGTTGAGCTACATCACCTTGCTATACAAATGGCATGACATATGCCGGAGTTGCTAGGTTCATTGAATTCCTTTGAAAAGCCACACCCAACTTCTTTACATACTCCCAACAAAGTGTTTGGTATGCATATAGTGGTGGTGCTTCTGAACACCTATCTATTGGGATACGAAACTCTTGTCAAATCCAAATGGGAAGTATTGTTCATAAATATGTATTCCACCCTCCATCTTTACTCCTTTCTTTAATTTTTCTAATGACTCAATCCGTATATTTTCTAGACTTCTCCCTGCATGGAATGAATATTCAGGGGGCATTGAATCAAGGGGCTTTGCAAACTGTATAACTTGTTGCAGCACCACTCCCTCCAATGCCATCATCTCCTGACTTTTCAAATGTTTCTTTACCCTTCAAAGAACCTCCACCATCAACTTTTGAAGAACCTTCCCCATCAACTTTTGAAGAACTGCTCTCATCTATCTTTTGCCTCTTTGATTGTCTACCATCCTTTTGACAAGAAACAAGTAGCTCACTGCTTTTTATAGTTTGAAATGCCAAGGAAATTGTTTCGGGACACACAAGTTCTTCTACCACATTCCACCCCATCTTCTTCATAGACTACTCATCCTTAATAATAATACGTGTGAAATCAAAGGCCGATGGATCTAGTTTGTATATTGTACTCTTCCCTTTCATCTTCACCACATTACAAGCTACTCCTTCTTTTCTTGCAATTCTATTAGAGACATCATCCATGATGCTAGCTTGTTCAAAGGTCATTCCAGGATCCTTAAGTATGAACAAGTTAGTAGTTGGTGTCATATTTCCACGATTGTCATAGACATCCAAATACCATTCATAAACAATGTCACCACTGACACCATCAACCACATGGCTATCCCTCTTTGATGAAACTTTGGGTTCCATGGATCCAACCCTATGAGATACATGCAATTTTCCATTAGCAAGTGATACTAGAATGAAAGATCTCTCTCTCTCTCTCTCTCTCTCTCTCTCTCTCTCTCTCTCTCTCTCTCTCTCTCTCAAACTTTTCATGGAAACATGAAAGCATAGAGATTTGACCTCTGACCAAAACTTTTGAGGGCAAGGGCAAGATATAGGTATTGGATGTTTGGCGATAAGGTATGGAAAAGATTTGGCCTTGAGGCCAAAACTTCTTATGACCATAACTTCTCAGGGAAACATCTAAGCATGTAGTTTTGTCCTTGTGGTCAAAAATTTTGAGGGCAAGGGCAAGATACAAGCATTGGATGTTTGGCCACAAGGTTCTGGCCATAGAGTTTTGGCCTTGTGGTCAAAACGTTTGAGGGCAAGGGAAAGATACAAGCATTGGATGTTTGGCCATAAGTATGGAAAAGTTTCAACCTTGAGGCAAGAATTTCTTATGGCCAAAAGGTATAGAAAAGTTTGTGGAAGATTTTTGACCTTGAGGCTAAAACTTTTGATGGAAAATGTAAGCATAGAGTTTTGGCCTTGAGGCCAAAACTTCTTATGGAAAAGATTTGGCCTTGAGGCCAAAACTTCTAATGGAAAAGATTTGGCCTTGAGGCCAAAACTTCTGATGGCCAAACTTCTCAAGGAAACATCCAAGCATGGAGTTTTGGCCTTGTGGTCAAAACTTTTGAGGGCAAGGGCAAGATCATTGCATGTTCGGCCACAACGTATGAAAAAGTCTTGGCCTTGAGGCCAAAACTTCTTATGGCCAAAAGGTATAGAAAACTTTGAGGAAAGAGTTTTGACCTTGAGGCTAAAACTTCTGATGGAAAACACAAGCATAGAGTTTTGGCCTTGAGGCCAAAACTTCTGATGGAAAAGAGTTGGCCTCAATGCCAAAACTTTTGATGGCCAAAGCTTCTCAAGGAGACATCCAAGCATGGAGTTTTGGCCTTGTGTTCAAAACTTTTGAGGGCAAGGGCAAGATACAAGCATTAGATGTTTGGCCACAAGGTATGGAAAAGTTTTGGCCTTGACGCCAGAACTTCTTATGGTGAAAAGGTATAGAAAAGTTTGTGGAAGGGTTTTGATCTTGAGGCTAAAACTTCTTATGGAAAATGCAATCATAGAGGTAAGGACAAAATACAATTATAGATTGATCGGCCAGTGGGTATGGAAAAGATTTGGCCTTGTGGCCAAAACTTTTGATGGAAAATGCAAGCATAGAGTCAAGGACAAGATACAAGCATAGATTTTTTAGCCAAATGTATGGAAAATATTTGGCCTTGAGGCCAAAACTTCTTATGACCAAAACTTCCTTGGTAAAATCCAAGCATGGAGTTTTTGCCTGGTGCTCAAAACTTTTGAGGGCAACGGCAAGATACAAGCATTGAATGTTTGGCCATAAGGTATGGAAAAGTTTTGGCCTTGAGGCCAAAACTTCTTATGGCCAAAAGGTATAGAAAAGCTTGTGGAAATGTTTTGACCTTGAGGCTAAAAGATATGATGGAAAGTGCAAGCATAGAGGTAAGGACAAGATAAAGCATAGATTGATTGGCCACCAGCTATGGGAAATATTTGACCTTGTGGCCAAAACTTATGATGGAATATGCAAGAATAGAGGCAAGGACAAGATACAAGCATATATTGTTTGGCCACATTTTATGAAAAAGATTTGGCCTTGAGGACAAAACTTCCAATGGCCAAAACTTCTCAGGTAACATCCAAGCATGGAGTTTTTGCCTTGTGGTCAAAACTTTTGAGGGCCACATTGTATGGAAAAGATTTGGCCTTGAGGCCAAAATTTCTCAGGTAACATCCAAGCATGGAGCTTTTTCCTTGTGGTCAAAACTTTTAAGGGCAAGGGCAAGATACAAGCATTAGATGTCTGGCCATAAGGTATGGAAAAGTTTTGGCCTTGAGGCAAAACTTCTTATGGCCAAAAGGTATAGAAAAGTTGGAGGAAGAGTTTTGACCTTGAGGCTAAAACTTCTGATGGAAAATGCAAGCTTGGAGTTTTAGCCTTGAGGCCAGAACTTTTGATGGAAAAGACAAGATACAAGAATAGATTGTTTGTCCACAGTGTATGGAAAAGCTTTGTCCTCCGAACTTTTTGTGGAAAATGACTTTGGCCATGAGGATGTGGAAAATTTGTGGCCTTATGGCCAAAACTTCTCAAGGAAACATTCACGCATGGAGTTTTGGGCTTGTGGCCAAAACTTTCAAGGGCAAGGCAAGATACAAGAATGGAATGTTTAGCCACATGGTATGGAAAAGTCACGGCCAAAACTTCTTATGGAAAATGCAAGCAGAAACTTTTGGCCATGAGGATTTGGAAAATTTTTAGCCTTGAGGCCAAAAGTTCTCAAGGAAACATCCAAGTTTGAAGTTTTAGGCTTGTGACCAAAATTTTTGAGGGTATGGAAAAGTTTTGGCCTTGAGGCCAAAACTCTTGATGCAAGTCATATGGTCAAAAAACTTTATATGGTCAAAAAATTTTATATGGTCAAAATGTTTCGGCCATAAGGTCAAATCTTTTTTGAAAATGGGAAAGACATCTCATTAGTTTAGGTGGGAAACTAAACTTAGGTAGGAATTTCAAAATTTAAACTTGGACTCTTTTCAAATTCAAATCGACCAAGAAGCGGGATTTTTTGTTTGACTTTCAAATGTGACCTTCAATTTGAATTTCAATTTCAATTCGGATTTCATATTGTGAGTGGGAGAGAGGGAGAGAGAGAGAGAGAGAGAGAGAGAGAGAGAGAGAGAGAGCTTCAACGAGAGGGACACAGAAAGAGAGAGAGAGAGAGAGAGAGAGAGAGAGATTCAGCTAGGGGGCAGGGGGGATGAGAGTCATCGAGGGAGGGTGAGAGAGAGATCATCGAGGGAGGGTGAGAGAGAGAGAGAGAGAGAGAGAGAGAGAGAGAGAGAGAGAGAGACAGGGGGTGAGAGGGAGGGAGGTACATAGGAGAGCGTACCTTGAAGAGACTTGTAGCACAGAGGAGTTGAGAGCCAACGGAACAGTAGCATGAAGGAGTTGAGAGCTGGCGAACAGAGTAGCAATAGTAGAGGCCAACATTGATTTCCCCTAGCATCCATAGTTCCAAAGCCCAAGATGCGTTGATTTCCCTAGCATCCACACTCGATTCCATAGCTGCATTGATTTCTCCTGGCATGCATGACTTCTAATAGCAGTAGCAAGAACATGGAAGTGGGAGGGGCATGTGTCGTCCACGACTTCTCACAATAGTAGGATGGAGTCATGGACTGATGATTGATCGAGAGTGCACAAACATCTAGAATCTTCCAGATTCTAGAAATTTAGATTTGCAGCAAATTTTTGAGCGTGCCCTAATTAACGGGATAGGATAGCCTATAATGCTATCCTGGAACAACAGCAGACAAAAATTCAAACGGGATAGGATAGCCTATAGTGCTAGCTGAGGTAGGTGCTTTT
The DNA here is from genome assembly GCF_047967505.1 of Dipteris shenzhenensis. Classification (NCBI taxonomy): domain Eukaryota; kingdom Viridiplantae; phylum Streptophyta; class Polypodiopsida; order Gleicheniales; family Dipteridaceae; genus Dipteris; species Dipteris shenzhenensis. The sequence goes on from NC_141614.1 coordinate 36,367,525, forward strand.
TTTTTAATTTCTAAGGTTTTTTAAAACCTCAAGTACAAATTAACTAGGCCAAGTTACTATGACTAGGTAATTAACTATGCGAAGAGTCCAAATGGCACATATAGGAACTTTAAAGTGTTAACCACATATACATCTTACATATTTTAATTTCAAAATATAGCTATTAAAGTTAAAGTGCGCAAAGTTCAAAATCTTAAACATGTATAGATCCTACTTCGTTTTAATTTCAAACATGTCATGTTATCTTCTATTAGCGTCATCTTTTTAGAGTGAGGATAACAAAAGATAGTCTTTTTCTTGTAAGTGACTCCCTTCCTTGACCTTTCAAACAATCTTTTAATCACTCCAAATTGTTTCGTAGTCTTTCATTGAGCCCTTTCTTTACTTAGATGTCTTCCTTCCTATTTGTTTACTATCCTAGAATAGGAATAGGAATGGTTGAGAATATTTAATTTACTTCCTCCATTTTATTATTTTTTTCAAAATGAGTGATAATCATAGAGGTTTAACTCTAGGGAGTTGATAGTAGCTTAGGCAACTTAACTATAGAGGGTTAATCATAATGGTATTCAATTGTTGATGCAAACCTTCTGTTCCTTTTTAATGGTAGCCCTCTTGTGCTTTAACCATTTCATATATTGTACTTCTAATCTCTTTCTTAGTAGAAAATTGGAATCTTTAAATGTTTTCTAATGCATAAATCCCTGATCTACACTCCACATGGGTTTAAACACCTAACCTAGTAAGTCACCCTCTTCACTTAACAAATATTCTCCCAAATTATGGAAGTTTCCACACTCTTAAGAAAGAGTTCATGGATGACATGGATTACACCAACAAATATAAAAATACTATTAGTATAGGAACTCTTGAGTCCCTTGCCCTCCCCAATCTTCTATCCCTCCAGCCATAGGCATGCAAAATATCTTTAGAATAGAGGATTCTCCATAAGGGTTAACTATAGAGGGTTAACCATAAGGGGATGCCTTGGAATATTTATTAAATCATAGGCCAAATGGAGAACATTCATTAAATGGAGAACACCACTTGACCTAGTTAATTTGGCCTAGAATGGTGTAAGGAACATATGCCAAGAGGCCAAGTGGCACATGTATAGAGGATCCTCTGTAAGGGTTAACTATAGAGTATTAACCATAAGGGGATGCCTTGGAATATTTATTAAATCATAGGCAAAATGGAGAACATTCATTAAATGGAGAACACCACTTCACCTAGTTCATTTGGACTAGAATGGTGTAAGGAACATATGCTAAGAGGCCAAGTGGCACATGTTAAGTTGACCACATGAGACCAGGGTATAATAGGAACATTTATTAAATGAAGAACACCACTCTAGAATAAGGTTTGGCCACAAAGAAAAAACTTTGAGAGGCTTTACAAACTGTCCATGGGGGATGACATGTTGAACCAAATGTGTGAAAGTTTAGACCTTGTGGCCAAGTCTTATAAAGGGAAACAAGCTCATGAAGAGTATCTCACGAGCTTTTTCTCATCTTGTTCATAAGATTTGGCCACAAGGTCAAAACTTTCCCACATACATATATACATATGTAGACACTTGAAAAGTTTTTGCCGCAAGGTCAAAACTTTTCTATAGCTTATTCATGAGGCAACATATAAAAATTCTCCATAGAGACTCGGCTCATTAGATTTGGCCACAATGTCCAAACGTTTCCAAATCTTGTTAAGAAAATCACTCTCGAATAAGATTTGTCCACAAGGCAAAAACTTTGTGAGGCCTTCCTAACCACCCCTGGTGGGGGATGGCATCTTGAACTAGATGAGCAAAAGTTTAGACCTTGTGGCCAAAACTTTCAAGGGAAACAAACTCATGAAGAGTATCTCATAACAAAAACTTCTGACCCATGATGATTTTGTCACAATGTCAAAACTTTCCCACATACAATCACACACACATACATATATACATATGTAGACACTTGAAAAGTTTTCACCGCAAGGTCAAAACTTTTCCATGGCTTGTTCATGAGGTAGCATATAAAATTTTTCCTCATTCTACATAGAGACTCGACTCATTAAATTTGGCCATAAGATAAAAACATTTCCAAATCGTGTTAAGAGCACCACTCTAGAATAAGATTTGGCCACAAGAAGAAAACTTTGTGAGGCCTTCCAAAAAATTTTGGCCGCAAGGCAAAAACTTTGTGAGGCCTTCCAAACTGCCCCTGGGGGATGACATCTTGAACCAAATGTGTGAAATTTTAGACCTTGTGGCTAAAACTTTCAAGGGAAACAAAAACTCACGAAGAGTATCTCACAAGAAAATCTTCTAACCCATGATGATTTTGCCATAATGTCAAAGCTTTTCCTCATCTTATTCGTAAGATTTGGCCACAAGGTCAAAACTTTCCCACATAGACTCACATACACTAACATATATACATGTCGAAGACTTAGTCTCCACCTACATGGCCAATAACCTAGGGTCAGCATATGTTAGGATAAGTCAGTCCCATGACAAAAGGCGGTTACTAAGCAGGTAGTGAATACCACTACCTGTAACGGATAAGTAGTGGGCTAATGCAATAGTATGATGTTTTGTAACAAGGGCTGATACTAAAAAATATAACTGACTACAGAATTATAATAGTCGGAAGGGATCTAGACAACTATAAAAGTCTGGTAACAACCCATTTTGAGGTGGAGTTGTTGTTTATCTATGCGAAAGCATAATACCAAATATCCGTTTTGCAAGTTCATGAGTTTTCTGCTGTTCTTACATTGTTTAGTTCAGTCTACATGCAATCCGACTCCTATCAGTCTCTTGTCCAACTCCTTGCACCAGTTGCATTTGGTTTTACATGTGTTCTATGTTTTCATTAGTTGAATGCACCCTGAACACATTTGGCGATCCTCACAGCATTCATTCCTAGAGTCTTTGGTTTTGCACTGTTTCACATTGATATCAATATCAGAGATAGCAAAGCAACAACTCCACAAACAAAAAAGCAAGTCAAAGAAGAAACAAATTTACTAGATATTCTTCGCCTACGAGTACACCATTCATACAAACCCACAGCCAACCGAATACAGTAGTGAGGCTGGAGCGAGCGGTGAATGGTCTTTCATAGTTTACACACCAAATCTATGTAGTTTGCATTACTACAAAAGCCGCATGCAATTCATTCAAATCATAGAGGCAAAAGACCACCGAGGCAAGCTATAGCCAAACAAGCTAGACAACATTAATACAAAATTCTACAGACAACAACAGTCGGATTACCGACAGAAAGAAGACCAACAATAGAAGCAAACAAATCAAGACAATAATAGTTGGATTACCGATGAAAAGAAGACCAACAATAAATGTCAATGAATCAATACAACAACAGTCGGATTACCGGCGAAAAAACAACAAGCAATAGGCAACATCAAAAACAATGACAAACAACTATGACAACTATAATCCCAGATCAACATGGAGTCACAATAGGAAGAGCAGCATTCGAGGCTTCAACCTCAAGAACAGTCAATCAACTGAAATCTAGTGAGTAAAACTTTCTCCATTTATTTCATGGGAAGCACAATCCATGTCAAATAGGCTTGAGGAAGATATCTCTCCACATCACATTTGTAATTGCATACTTTACACGAAATAGAAGTCGGGCAAACACTGCATCACACAAATGAAAGAACCTTACGACATTCTACACGACTCTGATTATATTCCAAGTGCACAAGTTCCTTTAACAATTCATTACATAGCATGGAACTGCATGAAGACAAGCTGAGTTACAAAAACTGATGTTGTCCAATCCTACACAAGAACTCCACAAAGAGCACTTACAGTAAATATTGCAACTAATGTATTCGTGTCTACATTTCAAATGATAAGAAGCACAAAAATTTGTTCATATAACATTGCTTTATGTTACACCATGAATGATTGTAATTACTTGTAAAGAAACATTGAGTTTGGTTTGATGGCATAGCCTCCCAGTTCAAAGCATGTAGACCTTTGTAGTTCCTCTGTAGTTCACTATTCATGTCCATGTCTATTACTCGTCTATTAGTGTCACGAGCTTGTGCATGATTTGGAACTTTCTTAGACCTGGATATGGCAAGGGAGAGCACAATAGTGCAAGGGCCATTGTAAATAGAATGCTGACTCATAAAAATATAAAGCAAGTAGTGCAAAGCTATAACGTGCTAGTGATATTGTGACATTCCTACATGCTAGCATAAAATGGAGGCTCACACTTTATATCTCCTAAAGGCAGAGATTTTTAATGCTTTTTCTAGTAAGTTAAAGAACAAAATGTGAATAGAGATGTCTTATGGAGCTATGATTCCATTCCTAACACTCTTTCCCTTTATTTTGTTAATGGGTACTCTTCGACACTTAGCACCACTTTGATCATGCTACTATAATGCATGCTTTCAAGGTATGTGGAAGATGTGTTCTAAAAAAGCACCCCTTTCATGTTGGGAACATATCACACTAGTTCCATCAACTGATTGTCATGTTTATGATCCTTAAATCAAAGATGCAACATACTAAGTATTTCATGATGTGTTGAGCGATGCTCTTGAAATTTGTGATGTTGTTGTGATCCTTCAAGCGATTGTGATGTTGGTGATCCTTCAAAGTTCAAGCAAAGATGTAGCATATGAAGTTCACCATAATACATTGAGCAATGCTCTTGATATAGGAGACAAGGTTTTATGGTGAATGCTGAGGTTCAAAATATTGATGAGCATGCCAGTTCTTCTCCATCTAAAGTGCACTGCTATCAAGCATATGACTAATCATACTTTGAAGAATGAATGGAATAATGTTATTGAACAAAATTCACTCTTTGAGAAAGGGTTATACTACCAAGAGCTAAGAGATTTGATGTTCAAATTGATGGATCAAAATCCTAAAGGATCTAGATACTCAAATCAATGGCATTTAAATCTATAAAGTTTCCGATGGAGGTTGTTGAAGGTGATAGTGTAGTATTCAAGATTTTTGAAATTGGACGCTACATGCACACAAGGAACTTTAGACTAATGCCTATATAGGACTTTGGTGTTGAACTAGGAAATTTGAGCATATTTCCTAGATAAAAAGAGGGATTTTCTCCTCTTCATCTAGGAAAATCTTTTTCCTATATAGACAACCAATGCCATCAAGGAAATTTGTCATGTAATATGGAGAATCAAGTGGATTATACGTTTTCTATCTAGGAAATGACCTCTTTTTTTCAAAGCAAATTGTATTTCACATATAGATAACTCAATGCTATCTAGGAAATGTGACATCCCATATGGAGAATCAAATGAATTTTCTATTTTCTATATAGGAAATATAGTCTCTTCCAAGAAATATGTATTTTTATATGGATAATTAAGGGGATTCTCTCTTTTGTATATTTGGAAATTAGCAAGAATGTATCTTTTGTATTGCAATTACCTACATAGGAGGAGTTTTTTGTGTAAGAAAGACTGTTGATACATGAACTTATCATATGATCCCACATTTTGGTGGGTCTACACATGGGAAGGCTGGGAGTATGGATCGGTGACATGAAGGTAAGTATTGCACGAATTTTTCAAATGATCTTGACTTTTGGTTTGCACACTCCAACAACCCACTCCATCCCCTCTTTTCTATCTATGTATGCCTATATCTATGTATGCCTACCTTTGTGTATGCACTAACTCCATGAAGACAGCCATCAACATCACTTTGTAGAGCCCCTTTCAAGAATAGTTAAGGTGCAGCATGGCAAAGAGCATAAAATCCAAGGAAGAGGTGGTGGGATGTTAGAGCCAAATGAAGAAGGCATGACAGTAAACATGCGAATGTCAAAGCCTTTTATTGTTGTAAAGGAGGTGGGTAGTACTTTCCACCTAATTCCATTTCACGATAGTATATTTAGGATTCTAAGTCCTATAGTGGCATTATGGGGATATTGTAGAGGAGTGTGTTGAGTGTAGCCAAGGTTTATTATATCTAGTTGGTCTGTTGTCCCTACCGTATAGAACCAATCTTTCTCTAAGTGGACTTGTCATTTGTTGCACTTCTCTTTTGGCATTTGTAAATATTCACTCTATCTTTCTAGTACACTTTGCTTTGCACACAAGTTTGCACAATTGCCCAATCACCCAAAAGACAAAGAGACTATCTATCAGAGGATTGAATCACAAATGGAGTAATGGAAGGCTACATGGAGTCCCAATGTTGTAGATCCAACAAACAATCTTTCATAATATAAAACAAATATATCATTAAATCATTCTCTCTTTAATATAGGTTTACTAATTTATTCTAGTGTCTATAGTAATGTAATATACATGTGTCTTTTCAATATTGCAACCGTGTGACTGCTATTTGAATAGTTAATTTCTTAATAAAAACCTTCATTCAGAATTTGTGATAGGAAGGAAGTCATGTGACTGCTATGTGTAAGTCTTGGGGCAATCTATGAGAGACGATGACCCTGAAACTATCGAAGTAAAGATGTGCATTGAAGGTCACCATTACAGATGCCTTAACACACTATGGATCAACGGAGGTGAACCTAATAACTAAGGAAACCATGATAGATTTTGGCTTGGAAAAGATGTTATAAAGTTATTAGGTTAATTGGCTTGCCAAAAAAAGTAGAAATTACTTGCCCTCCCAAGTGTGTGTACACATGTGACCTATCCCATGAGTGAGGGCTTTTCATTGCACGGTTGACCATACTCACCCACGAATGTAACTTTAACCATATGTTTTCTTAACCATGGTGAAATGGAGCCAATTTTATCCCCAAAAATGGAGGGGGGAAATGGGGAAGTGCAGGAAAATGGGTTTTTCCTATCCTACACATGAGTGCTAGAAAAAAACCTCCCTTTAGTGTATTTTTCACCAGTTAAATTTGGGAAAAACCAGCATAAGTTGTGCCAAGGAGGTTATTTATAAAGGCTAAATTTTATGGCAAAATGTATTTTAAAGGTATTTGAAATGTTCACCTTGAAAATCTAGGCTATGATTAAAGGTCCCTTTAGAATACCGGTTTAGTTTAAGTAGGGACTTTAAAAATTAATCATTATATTATATAATATAATATAATATAGATAATATTTAAAGTCTAAATAGTAGATCAATTGATAGCCGTAGATCTAATTGAGTGGTAGCCGTAGATCAAGCCACCTATGACCCTATCTTCTCTTAGAAGTTAGGGCTACCGGCTACCAAAACCTTTCTTGCTCAGCCGCACTGTGGAAAGTTGCAAACTCCAAGACTCGATGTGACCTTTCTTGAAGCTTTCACTGTTCAAAATGCAGCTGCAAACTCCCAAACTCAAGTCTCAAGAGTCATAGTATCTCGATTCTCGATTCTCCACACTCGTACTCCAGAGTCTAGAGCTGCTACATTAGTAGATAGTAGTAAGTACAAGGTTCTACAAGCTTGCAAATTCGGATTCCGGACTCCCCCATGTGCTGCACCATAAACAGATGCTCATTTCTATCGTCACCCTATCTACTAGAGGATGCATAATTGCCTTACTGCAATTTTCTAGTCTTGATGTCATTCTGCTTCTTATAGCAGTCTTTAATCATATGACCCATTTTTCCACAGTAGTAGCATTCAACACTATTGTTTGCATTTTGGCCTCTCTACCATCCACCATGACCTCTTTGGCTCCCCCTACCCTTAAAGTTACCACGTCCTCCTCCATAGGACTAGTTTTCTTGAATTTGCTGCATATTCTGATTTCTGCCACGGCCTCCAGATCGGCCTGCTCTACCTCTGCCTCTACCTCTTCCAGCATTTGAGTAGAAGATAGCTTCTTTTAAAGTTCCTCCTGAAGAAGATCTACCACCATTTCTCTGCTCTTCAAAAATTAGGAAAATTCTCACGAATGGCAATGGATGTCCGGAATTGTGCATAATCCTTTCCTAGACCATTTAAGGTCATAGAAACTAAATCATCATCTCCACTGGCGACCCAATAGAAGCAAGTGCATCTGCAATCTTCTTTACCCTCATGTGGTAGTCATTGATGCTCATATTCTCTCTCTGCACATTATGCAACTCCTGCTTGAGCTACATTTTGCTGGCTTGCGTATTTATCCTATACATTTTTGTCAAAGTATCCCACGCCTCCTTCGGCGTGCTTGCATCCTAAATATGCACAATCATAGAATCTGAAATACTAATAGACATCCAATACATAACTCACCAAAAAATCACACCCAATTTCTAAGAGGGATTATTTCTAGCCTTATGCAAGTACAAGCAGAGCTTTACCACTACTCTACACACACATTCTGTTCTACCTAAGTCCATGTTGGCACAGAGACAACATTGAATTAACAAGAAATTGGCATGCCAAGGGGGAGGCAAGGATCAACCTCGAGTAGAATGGGAAGATTACAAACAATGAGATGCTAAAGGTTGGACAAGATGGGGAGTGTCAAGGATATGACACTTAAATGAAGAGAAAATTGAGCAAGGAGAAGCTTATGTTGAAGATAGATGTTGTCCAAGTGATAAAGGAGGAACAAGAGGAAAAAAGGATGACAGTATAACACATGCAAAGAGGCATGTATTTAAGAGAACCCTAACCCTATGACCATTGACCAATACTAAACTCGCATCACCACCCTCATTCTTGCGCTTGACAAGATCCACAATAATATTACTACTACCATGGTCATGATCATGACACATGGGTGGAACATGCAGTCAAATTTTCAATCATTTTTGCATCCTATATTTCTTGCTAACATAATATCCTTTACTTCATCCCCAAGCATGCATTCATTCATCGTCTCAGTATCTACATAGAAACTTTTACCACCTGATTTCCATTACCTTAGAGGTTATTTCCACTCAACCTCTATCCAGCCACCTCTACCTCTAAGCTATCTTTATCACATCCATTCCACATATGATACCAAGAGGCACTACTTGTGCCACCTGTAGGTTATCTTTATCGCATCCATTCTGCACTACTTGTGCCACCAAAAGGGGCTTATATCTTGATATATTACTACATCGATGAAAATTAAGGAAAGAACTTGCAAACAAGGCCTTGCATACACAAGCAATAGCTAAATATCATCCCCCCCTCCAAATTATCACCATGCATGACCCTAACATTATTTCATGTTCTAGTAGTTCCATCGATTTGGAGCTAGGAATGTCACCAATCAAATTATATCTTGTCTCTTTAAATCACGCCATGCCCCTTCCACTCCCCCATGCATACATCTTGATAAGTTTGAAAATAGTATAGATCCATAATGCAATAGAGTAATGTTTATGCACAAGCCCTCATGAAAATCTTAGAGATCAAAATGACATTCAATTTTTGCCCCTTGATTTTTTTTTGGCATTCAATGATCCCATTTCTAACACAAATCATAGTATCTTAGAGGATCTGATCCCAATAAGTGTTTTTTGAAGTTGAAGATATTAAAGAAATCATCAACTTGAACATATGCACTTTTTAATACCACATGAGGAGGTTTGCTCCCAATACAAAACATTATCAATAAGTAATCAATTCACAACTCTACATTTCTTAACCATGCTTTTGAACTCCTAGGGTGCATTATATGTAGTTATGATCTATTGTTTGAACCTTCGAGTGAGTGAAAATCCTGCAAAAGTTTTGCTACCTTTACAAACTGGTGGTCCCCACTAACTTTGCTAGGTATTGTTCCAAATTAAAATAGGTCAACTCCCAAAATGGTATAATAAGTATCCGAATTGTCCTTACTCATCTTATGTTCATGATGGATCAAAGATAAGTTGCTTCTTTGAAAGCATCATCAAAATGTATCGAGGTGATGTGTGCAATCATTAAGGTGCTAGCCTCTAGGTTAATAAATAAGGAACATTTTTGTTGTACAGATAGGATAAGTAATGGGGCAAGTGTATTTTTGTTGTAAAGATAGGGTAAGTAATGGGGCAAGTGTATTTTCAAATTATGTTTTAGCTTCTACCATAAGAAAATGGGTGTTATCTCATCACTCGACTTTTTAATGTCAAGTTGGTCAACTAATCAATCTCCTTTGCAAACAAAATGACTAACATGGCACTCTCTATCGAAAAGAAACCACATTATATCTAGATGTAACTTAAATTGTTATCAAGCTATTGCAATGCCTACAAGCTTGCTTTAATCTTGATGCAAGCGAGGCAATGCAGATGCTCACTCATGTAGAAGTTTTTTGAAATTTTCACAAAGTCACATTAATTATTGTTTTTGAAATCAAGATCTTGTGTCTTCTACATTTTGCTACTGCTTTAGGATGTGTAGTTAGAGTTATGTTTCTCTAAACTCTAATTATTATTTTATGTCATCTCTATTAGCATTGCTCATGGTACTTGCTTTGAAGAATTGATCATGCATGGTATATGAATTGCAAGTCCACACATGAATAATAAGTACTTTCTTAATAGTTGTTACCACTACCAAAAGAGTTTGATGAGATTGTTGTATGAGTTACTTTTCATAGCTCTCATTATTTTTTGTTTCATCATAATAAATGCATGATTGGTGATTATTTGCATTACATTCATGGCCCTTCTTTTGTTTTGAGAGCCGGCTTTGCTATGTGTGGTTTATTGAAAGTCCATTGAAAGTATCGATGGCACATTCTTGTTCGAGGCAAGAAAATATGATAATAGTTTTTGGTTGGATATTTGAAAGGAGGATTGGCATAGATCAATGAAACCCCTCAAACTATGGATTTATTGTCATGGGATATGCTTAGAGGCATGGCTACTAATGTCCTCCCACTGCCAGAGGCAAATGTTCTACCAATCTCTTGTTGCTACTAGAGTTATGTGATAACAAGTTAAGCTCTAATTTCATCACCCAATCACTAGAGAATATCAACAATAGTAAATGGTTTATGTGATAACAAAGTAGGCTCTAATATTCATCAAAAATGACTAGAGAATATCAACAAGAGTAAATAGTTTATTTTGAGTTGAGGTATATTCATGTAATTCAAGTCTATAAGAACAATGTAGGTCTATGCACTAGGGTACCTCTATCACTATATGTAACATAAATTATCTCGTTTTATTGAGCAAATATACATGTCTATAGGCATGGTTTCTTCCAAGAAGGAATGCCTTTGCTATCCTATGGGGGTCCTTTGCAAAATATTCACAAACTTTTCTACTGTAGTCATCAATAAAAGTGACAAAATAATGACAGCCTCCAATAGATGCAGCTTTAGTAGCCCACACATCAGAGTGGATTAATTCCAATGGCCTCTTACTCTCTTGAACATGTCTAGGAAATGGTTTCCTTGCCTGTTTTCCAAATCGACAGGCTTCACATTGCTTATGCATTTTTGCAACCTTGAACTTAGGTAATCTTGCAACAATATTTTGGGCCTGCATTAATTTAAGTCGTTGTATATTAACATGACCAATGCGTTTATGCCAAATATCAATATCTGCAACTACACCGGTCCCATGTGCAAACATTGCTGCACTCAATTCAGGCATGTCCGCATCCAATGTAAACATCCTGCCCTTCTTCTTCCCTTTTGCTATCAAGCGACCTTTATTTTTCATATCCTCAACAAAGCATCCATGAGGATTAAATCTGACCTGCAAGCCCCGCTCAACTATTTGACCAACAGAAACCAAGTTCTTGGTGATATTCGTGACATGAAATACATCAGACAGGTATTTCTTTTTTCCATCCTACATAGACAAAAGAAATTTACCAATTTGCACAACAGGATGTGCAGTATCATCACCAGTCTCCACAAATCCTGGTCTTTTCATTTTCCTTACATCTTGCATCCATTCTGCATGACCTGTCATGTGGTTGGACGCACCTGAGTCAACATACCACACATCATTGCTTTCTTCTGCACTTGTTAATGTGCTGAACCATAAACAGATGCTCATTTCTGTCATCACCCTGTTTGCTAGAGGATGCATAATTGCCTTGTTGCAATTTTCCAGTCATGATGTCATTCTATTTTTTATAGCAATCTTTAACCATATGACGCATTTTGCCACAGTAGTAGCATTCAACATTGTGGTTTGCATTTTGGCCTCTCTGCCATCCACCACGACCTCTTTGGCTCCCCCTGCCTCTAAAGTTACCACGTCTTCCTCCATAGGACTGGTTTTCTTGAATTTGCTACATATTCTGATTTCTGCCACGGCCTCCAATCGGCCTGCTCTACCTTTGCCTCTACCTCTTCCAGCATTTGAGTAGAAGACAACTTCTTTTGACGTTCCTTCTGAAGAAGATGCACCACCATTTCTCTGCTCTTCAAAAATTAGAAGAGCAATCAACTCTTCAAAATCAAGAAAATTCTCACGAACGGCAATGGATGTCCGGAATTGTGCATAATCCTTTCCTAGACCATTCAAGGTCACAAAAACTAAATCATCATCTTCCACTGGTGACGCAATAGAAGCAAGTGCATCTGCAATCTTCTTCACCTTCATGTGGTAGTCATTGATACTCATATTTTCTCTCTGCACATTATGCAACTCTTGCTTGGAGCTGCATTTTCCTAGCTTGCGTATTTGTGCTATACATTTTTGTCAAAGTATCCCACGCCTCCTTCGACGTGCTTGCATCTTAAATATGCACAATCATAGAATCTGAAATACTGATAGATAGCCAGTACATAACTTTTCTGGCTCTCTCATGCTAGCCTTTAAATGCCTGCAACTCCTGTTGATTGGAAACATACTCAGCACCCGAGGCCTACATATATTGTCTATGGAGATATACCTTAGGAAGGTGGCAAGACCACTTGCTAGGGGTGGGAGAAGGTGTGGGGGGGGTAACAATGGAAGAGGGAGTGGGTTTGGGTTGACCACAAAGTGGGGGTTGAAGAGGGGAGCTAATGGCACAATCGACCGGAGATTTGGTGACAAGGGAGAGGAGGAAGGTTTCATCAAAGACGAGAAAAGGGACTCAAAAGAAGAGTTACCGACCACTCAAATGGGGGGCAAAAAATCGACACATTTTCTGGACTTCCAATGAGAAAACACAAAAAATCTACACATTTTCTAGGCTTTCAATGAGAAAGCTCTTCCCATAATTGATATTTGGCTACACATTTTTCGGACTTTTTTTTTCTTGGACTTTCAATGAGAAAGAAGAGCTTTCATATAAAATATTACATTTTTTGGACTTGCAATGAGAAAACAAGAAAAATGTAGAGATTGTATGTCCATACATAAAAATATACTGCACTAGTTTTCTGAGATTTGATTAACAAATTTGGCTTCGCCCGGACTCGAACCGGAGACCTTCAGTGTGTAAGACTGACGTGATAACCGACTACACCACGAAACCAGTTGTTTGCAATTTACACATTTTTGACACTGAGTTTGACATATTTTTCGATCGTAGTCCATAACAATTCTTACTCTGCTCAATCACCCGCATTTCATCTCATCATGAACTCGACTCCTGCTGCTGTGCAAAATAGATTCACGTAGTCTTGAAACGTCCTCTTGAGCCACTTACTTTTTGCCAATGCGTCGCTATACGTCTTACGTGCTGTCAAAGAAATTGCGTAGGCTTCAATGTAGTTCAAAAATTTGCGAAACAAGACTCTATTCCCCGAAGAAACGCACTTACTCGTGGAATTCCTTGTGGATCACACCTTGCATCGAAATCAACTGTTTCACAAAATGATATTATCAGCCGTCCAAGACAAGCTTGTGCCTGTATGGAACGGACAGAGATTTAGTCCATGTAAAGTCGAAAGGGGCCAATTAGCAAGAATCAAGTTCCCACAATGCAAGGTTTGCAAAATTGAAGTCAACGGATAGACCTGCCATCATGCTTGATCTTGTCTAACCCAACATCAACTTCTCAGGGGGGCGGGCATAACATGGGGGCCATCCACATAGCTATGGATTCGGGACCTCTTCCTAGGGATGCCATCTTTAGGAAGATCATCTCGAGGGTGCTCGGCCCCAAAACCTTCATCAAGGAGGAAGAAGGTGACATGGTAGTCACCTCAATCGCCAGGCCACCATGTACACTGCAAAAATCCATATGCACATTGCATTGTGGGGTGTGAACCAGTCTTCCAGACAAGGACAACTACTATGCCTTCGCATTGACAACCCTCTACACAAGCAATGAGGCATCCTCACAAGCAAGGGTATCGGAACGGTGAACCCAGTAATATTGTCAACATGAAAAGTGCCCAATATGTGGAGTTTACTCCTTGAATCGACCAACCATGTATTTGTTGCCTCATTAACTTCGATTCCTTCCTTCAATGAGCCTCCAATCTCATTTTGTAAGGTCAAACATGGCTTTGTAATGTTTGAACCACCACGAAATTCGTTCATGCCCACAAGCGGCTTCTAAATTACGTAGTAGTTTTCTTGGGCATCTTAGGGAAAGATGATCTGTGGCCCAAAATTGCTTATATGGGCTGAAAATGGCCCTTCCTAAGCAGTCACATGCAAATGTGGAATGGGCTATGTTACATGGAAAATTGCACCCCTACTCTATTCGATTCACAATCGTGCTTGCTACAACTTCTATAACAAGGGTGCCTTGTAATCATGCCCTCCTATCTAGATAGCAAAATGCACCTTTTTGCCTAAACGTAGAATCAAACTCCATTAAATGCTCATCTAGAGATTCGCCTCTTTGCCCACACTTGCCCTTCCCTTAATCAACAAATCTTATGACATACAGAATATAGTGGAAGGCATCTATATTATTAGCAAGTCCTTTGATTACCACATTCAAACGTGTAGTATGATGGTCCAAGAGTTAGGTGTGGTAAGATTAATGTATTACCCAACACTTAGCATTGATGTGTTGATGACATTAGCAAATCACCACCTTTCTCTAAAGTGCAAACTTGGGGGTTCACCATATATAAATATACCTTACCACATGAACTCGATGGACAAATAATCAAAGATCTAATGGATGTTACCTTTTCGAGATAAGTGGCATTTTAATCATGGAAGATCATATTTTGGATGGTTTTCCCATCGGTGCATGACATAACGATCCAAGGAAACATAAGAGTGGTCTATAAAGGAATCTAGACAAGTGCCATGGAGGGGAAAAACGGATTATGCTATACAAAATGCAACATGGAAATAGAGAGGAAATAGTGGGGACCATGGGAAATGGCGGCTGAATGTGTTATTTCCCCTACCCTTGTGAAACATCAATGTGCTACCCATGAGAACCATTGATGTGACACTTGTCTAGATTCCTTTATAGACCACTCGTATGTTTCCTTGGATCGTTATGTCATGCACCGATGGGAAAACCATCCAAAACATGATCTTCCATGATTAAAATGCCACTTATCTCGAAAAGGTAAGCAATATTGTATAAATTACATGCAACTAGAAGGTGAAAATTAAAGAATATTTTGCACATTAAACATATCTATAATGATCTCATATAGGTTATTGAATACACCTAAGAGTTAGACACACAAATTACAATCACAAGGCTTCAAACAACTAAGCTCACAAGATCCAAAAAATAGATGAATTGCTTAAGCTTTATGTTCTCAAGGGATGACAAAAAATCTCCAAGACTAATATTAAGACCATGGCTAGGAATGAATTCTTGTGCTTTGTTCCTAAGGCTCCTTGCCACTATGCCACAAGAAAACTTCAACCACTATGCCGCAAGAAAACTTCAATGAAGAAGCGTCAATATTGATTGCATTGAATAATGCAAGTATAAGGGCAAGTAACCGCATCATCCCACTCATAGAGATGCATTTTCACCCCTCAATCTCCATGCTATGTTAGAGGTTGAGAAAAACAGTTTAATGTATGGGTGCACGAAGTAGGTATGATCACTCATTAAGCATTAGTTTTTTTGGGGGGGGAAAGGGGGAGAATAGTATTAGGTCCCATGCATGAACTGAACTAAACTCATTTCAATTAAACATGCATCTTGAGTTGAGGATAGTTGAGATGCATTTTCAAAGCGAAAGGGGAAAGAGAGAGAGATTGCGACATCTATGGAGTTGCAAACTTCCTCTTCGTCAATAGGGTTTTTTTAATGGCAGTTAATGCTTGGAGTTGGCCATCTCATAGCACGTGTCAGAGTTGGCCATCTCATAGCACGTGTCATAAATGCCTAGCTCCAAGGAAATCTTGCTTCACCTTTTTTGGCATTGCCCTACAACTTTTTACTTTTTCTATGACGACGTCTCCGAGCTCGACTTCTTACTACTTGGTTTGGCAAGCTTTCCTAGCTATTCATCATCTACCCACAAAGGTGAGAGTTTGATCTTTTCTTCAGTGCGCGCGAGAGCGAGCGCGCTCTCGCGCGCTTATTACAATCTTTTACTATTGCTTTTAGTTCCAAGTATTAACGGTCTTGTTTTGAGACAGCTATGAATCTATATTTTTTCTAATGACTAATCTTTCTTACCCCAAAAAAAGGGAGGGGGGGGGGGTGTGCACACGCGTGCATGCACAATTGCCACATAGAGACACACGTTTGCTTTCTGGCATTCCAAATCTTCAAGGTAAATGTATTTGTTATCTAATTGTGTGAAACATGGAATGGAGATGTGAAACTTCAGCATTTTATGCTTGATAAGAATCATGTAACCCACTTGAACAAAAAAAAGGGCGCACACCTTGAAAGTGATGAATTTCCTTTTTCATCTATAACCTTGAGGAACAAACCTCATATAAGCTTGAGAGTTCCTCTAATAAGCTTTAAAAGTTCTCACAACAAGAGTACAGCTATCACTGATTTACAAGCACAACAGCAAGCATTATATAACGGAAGCCCTAGCTTCTCATACCATGTTTTTAATCGAGCTGAACTCTTGCAACAGGTTCAACCAACTAAGATGATTGCCTTGCAGTTGTTGCTATTACATAGTCAGATCTGCAGACTCCTCAATCAGTTATATAAAGTTAAAACTTCCATACACAAATACTGAGCTTTGAAAAAGGTTGCAAGTTGGCTTGAAGGAGCTGCTTTAGCCACAAGCAATAAAGATATTCTCAACTGCCCGAAACTTTGCAACAAGATCACCCGTAAGATCCAACATCATAAGCTTGTGCAGGCTTAGTTCATTTCACACGAAACTAACCATCTGAGAAAGTGAATGATCCTATTTTGGCCTACGTCGATCAGGGTAGAAGATGTCATCCGCCATAGATTTGATGGAATTCCCCACACGAGATAAGTTTTTTCCTACTGCAGCCGCCACCAGTCCTGCACTGCGAATGAACCTGCAGCCATTATTTTAGGAATTGAAGACATCAGCTCACAAAAATAGGCCTTGGAAGTTGGTTCTCTGCACAGGCAGGCCTTGGAGCATTTCCGCAGCTCTGTGCCTCTAGAGGTGTGTGCACGTGTTCTGATCCTCGTGCATGTGCATGTAAATCAGTAGATCGAAGAAGTCTCACAATTCCTGCTTACCAAACTCAATCAAGGAAGGGCAAAGAGACAGGACAGAACAAAAAGGAGCCCTCCCTTGTAGAAATGAAGAGAGGGGGAAAGGGTGTCAGGACAAAGCTTATAAAAGAAATGCATTGGAAGTGATTAGTACATTACCTAGAGCTAAACTCCTCAGGAGTAAAGCTCCCAATCATGCTGGGAGGCCTTACTGATGATGGTGGTCTTGACATCACTGGTGCAGCTATTCCATCACCAGAAAAGAGAGATTAGAAAAGACCACAATTAATAATCAACTCACCGTTGTAAATATTTCCAATTTCATACAAAAAGATCCAATTCTACAGATTCACACACACACGCGCAGAGTTGGTTTGGGTGTTCCGGGGGGGGCGCAAAACCTTAGCTTTGGCAGACGAGTCACATTATGAGTTTTGAACCTTTTTTCTCGAAAAGAGCTTACAAGTTAGAACTTGCAAGCTGCAAATGATTGACCAACTAGTTACTAAATAGCTTCTAGCCAGCATCTAGAAACTTTAAACAATCAAATCTATTCTCATTTCAAACGTGTGCAGGCAAAGCAGAGTTTGATTGGAGTTTCCAAACAGTTTGTGTCGCAAAACATTAGCTCTGGCAGACCAGTCACATTCTGATTTTTGACTCCCAAAAGCCTTTTTCTCAAAGAACAGCTTCAAGTTAGAACTTGCAAGCTGCAAAATATGAAACTTGAAAGTGATTGACTAACTAGTTACTAAATAGCTTCTAGCTAGCATCTAGAAACTTTAAACAATCAAATCTATGCTACTTTGAAACATGTGAGAGTTTGATTGGAGTTTCCAAACGCCATTGTTTCAAACATTTCCAAACATTTGATAAACCAATGAAACGCGTTTGATAGTAACTATGAGCTCGACACGAGTACACACTCCTGGATATTTATTTTCTTTTCTTTTCTTTTGGAGGGGGGGCAACAACGACATAAGTAGGAATTCCTAGAGATACTAGATGGTATTTTTAGAACCTGTGCAAGATCCACAGACAAGTCACCAGGGCCAGCCATGGACAGAACAAATCTAGGTACTAATAAATACCACTTGGGCAGTAGTGTTTTCTTGATCTGTGATTGTGTAGACCTCACCTTTCCTTAGGTGCCAGTGACACAGCACATAGAGAATAAATTTTTTTTCTAGAAAACATGATTTGAGGCTCTTTTGCATAAAAACACCCTATATCATGCTTATTAGCAAAATATGCTAGGTGTGCAAGAATTTGATAAAAAACGCGATTTGGAGCAGTTTTTGAAGAAACATGAATATCACGTTTTTTAGCAAAAGGTACTAACCTTATTAGTATGTATAAGCTTCAGAAGAGCTTGATGGGTGACGGCTTGATGGTTGTCAGCTTGATGTATCTTGAGCTGTAGTGGGTCAGTGTGATAGAGCTGCTGAGGTTGTGGATAACAGTTTGATGGGTGTCAGCTTGATGGGTTGAGATAGAGCTGTAGTGGGTCTGGGGGAAGGAGCTGGAGCTATATTGAGTCAGGGTAATAGAGCTGTTGAGGTTGTTCTGTCACAAGCCTGTAGGGAGGAAGATGAAACTAGAGATGGAGACAAAGGGAATGATTAAGTCTAGTAGCAGCTTGGTCTAAAAATAGGTGCACGCAATCACTAGATACTCCAAATATAGTACCTTGAAGACTTGTTTTGGCATGTGTGGCTGACAAGTGTGACTTGAATAGATATCTCTACCATCTCTTATCTTCACTTTTCTAAGAAATTACCATGCCCCATTACTTGAAGGAATTAAGAAGCTTCAACATGGCAAGGCCAGGGAGCACGAGGGCCTTCCAGCAGAGACGTGACCCATGTTCGGAGTACTTGCACTTATCCTGGCCAAGCTGTTTAATGAAGCTCTATGTAAAGGCTTTAATTGCGGCCTCGACTGTAAATCCTGTAGTCCCGATTCACAAAACAAGAGACCCTATGGACGCTAGTAACTATCGAACAATCATAGTGTAAGCCAAATGTCCTTTAAAAAAGAAATTTCACTAGTTTCTTTGGAGGAAAAAAAAAAAGGACAAGTGACCAAACTGATCCATACTAGTCGCACTAAATCATGAATGTGATGCATGGTCATGTGCCAACAAAATTTCCTATAGCCGTAAGTCATAACTCTTCCTTGCTGGAAAGAAGTGCATTTGAGCCTCCCACAAAGCTATATTCACTTCTATTGTACAAATTAAATGGGAGAACTCACCTGGCTTTTTCACTCCACACTGCTTCAATAAGATTTATTGTAATTGTCCCACCCATCGTGATGTCTTTTTGCCCATTTATTTGATACAACTTTTCACATTTATGTAAACTTTTCCTTTACTAGGGTTAGGGTGGGCGACACTCTTAAGAAGAACATGGGAACGAGAAGGTTTTTTTTTGTGAGAGTTTTTTTTTTTGGGGGGGTGGAGTGTGGAACTTCTCAATCAATCATTTGCAACATCAATATTTGACTCTTAGGCCAAAGACAACGATAGTAACAAGCTAACCTTCAATACTCTTATGATCATCCTTTTGATTCATTTGCCCTTGCCTGACAGCACTTGAGGTCCGCTTTTCAGCCAAAAACTGATAAAAATAAAAGCTTAGAACATAAGTAACAATTTCCATGGGGTGAAACATGCAAAAGAAAGTTCAAAAATACTTCAAATCGGACCAAAATAAAGGCACACATCCATAGCAACGAGGAGAGATGGCATGCTTAAACTTCATGCCACGTAGAGTACAAGAAATTTGCCACACAAATGAAGCAGCACAAAATGTAATCGTGTAAAACTTAGGACAAAAGAGTCCATTTATTACATTATTGTGTTACGACAACATTAGACATTCACATTCATGCAATAATGAAAAATGATTGCCATATACCTTCAAACTATTAAATCCTTATCATTCTAAGATAGTTGATTTCCTAAATTTTCTCCTGGCAGACCTTAAAGATTGCATCTGAAAAAGATAAATACCAAACGATTACAATGCCTAAAGATGCCCTCCTAGTTTACACAAATCCATACTCATACACTCCTTGTTCAACCTAATCTAAAAGCAATAAACGTGTCATCCCTTGTCACTTGCAGAATGTCACGAGCACCTCCCCACCCCACCTCATCCTGAAGCCACATGCCTTCTTCCTTACAGTGAAAACACTTGTTGGCATCACTGACAGCCTGCCCCTCTTCTGGACTCATCCACTTAAATCTTCGGACCACTGCCCTTGCTTGTCCATTTACCTGCAACAAAATTAGCCTTAACAGGTTTTCCAGTCTTTCCAAACTTTCCTGCTTCCTCTTTCCTAGAACCTTTTGAACCACTAGACGTCCATGTCACCTTCAGTGTGACAAGGTCAACTTCATCATGACTCTATCACCTTCACAGTGATCTATCACCTTCAATGTGATTCGTCATTTTCAATGTGACGTTACCATCTTCAGTATGGTTTGCTTTTGCCGTCTCAGTATGGTCTTGCTTATACCATCTACAATATGGTGACAAATCTCAATATCCATGATAGTTACATCTAGTGATGAGATGTCGAAAGCTAGTGCATGAGGTGGACTTCACATCAGTGAAATTACGAGTCATTTGACTATTTTATACCTCGCAAGGATTTCCAAAACACTCGTTATGTCTCCAATACCATGGTTTATTCGGATATTCCTAACACCTGCAGACTGGCTTTCGGAGTGAGTCTTGGTGTGTTGTGCAATAATGCTTGGCTTGATAAGGGTAGAAAAACCGTGAGGCAGAACCCATAATCTTTGAGTGTTAGGATTAACACCTTGATCACTCACACGCACATTAGTTAGGGCATCTAAAAGAAGGCTTTAGTTTGTGTGAACTCTGAGTTGTCTAGGTCAAGTTGTGAGCATAGCAAACCTATGATTTCTATGCCTGCTTGTTTAACTAACTATGTGTGCATGGCTAGAGGGGTCATGGCAAATTTTATTAAAAGAAAAATTACACACACACATACATTAAAAGACCTATTAAAGATTAGCCCATTCAGCCACTCAGTTCCCCACAGCTGTCACTAGTGCCCAATTAGCCATCCATCTGCTCAAAGTAGAGAAAGAAAGCATACAGGAGCTTTCTCCACTGTCCAGGACTGTCATGACTAATCGTCTCTCACCCTATTGACAGCATATATCCTCAGACATCAGCTTGATTCCATAAGAGAGCTGGCATCACAACATAGCAAACACTATGGCAGTCACACCTGTACCATCCCTCTCGGAGTTCCAGGGATACTTCCCATTCCAAGCATGGATTTCCCAACCCCTACCTATTCAGCAATGAGGCTGTTCCAAAGATGTGCCGTCTACCTAGCAACCACTGCTTGCAGGTTACCCATCTCCTAGAGAAACCAAAAACATATTCCCACACAGAACATGTTACTTGCCAAAGCCGACAAATAGGATACACAATGAATTCGACCCACTCCTAGTAGGCATCAGTATCACAAGCACTAGCCCTACAGGGCTCTGCTCTCACAGCCATGTGACCATAGGCATCCATCTCAGTGCAAACACCTGCATCTAACCCGAGAGCGTTTACTAGCAGCCCACACAAGGCCACACGCTCCCCATACAATCACAAGTGCCCCTGACTCACTGGAATACCCAAACAATGGGTGAAAGCATAACTGAACTGCCCACGGTGCTCAGAAGCACAAACAACCTCTGCAAGCATTCATTGTAATCGTCCTGCCAAGCAAGTCCCTTCAAAAACCAGCCCAATGCTCATAGCAAACACAAGATGGGATGGGTGCACCCTTCTCCTGTAGCTCCCACTTGAGCCTAGGCACATAACCAATGGTCAACTGTAGAAGGGCCAATCTAAGCCTGTCAACAACTTTTACAAGCAGCCCATGGACTGACTGTGACCAGCCAAGAAGCATCCATACTTACCGTACGTCGTCCATATAAGTTGTACGTCATCCATTCCTTCATGTTCCTGCAACTGTACCAAGGCCATATGGAGACCGTACGCACAACTATAAGCATGCCAACCTGCTCAAGTGGTCGTCCGTACCTGACAGCCCGTACAACAAGCGTACGGTAGTCCGTATTTAATGTGCAAGCCTGTACAAACAGCCCCGTACCAAAAACCTTGCAATCACGTAATGTGCAAACCTGTACAAACAGCCCCGTACCAAAAACCTTGCAATCATCCATACAACCGTACACTTAACGGAAGCCCATGCCCACAGTGATCAGAACGTATGGCTCCAGCCGGACAGCCGCATTAAATACTCACGTACGGACTTCCATACAGTCCGTAGGTAACATCATTTCCTTTCCCTGCCCATCCGTACTCACGGCTGCACCCGGCTCTCTGAATTCTTCCGTACCGTTGTACGACCACCACTTTTCTTTGCTCTGTCGGCACTTACTC
Source organism: Dipteris shenzhenensis (assembly GCF_047967505.1). Taxonomy (NCBI): domain Eukaryota; kingdom Viridiplantae; phylum Streptophyta; class Polypodiopsida; order Gleicheniales; family Dipteridaceae; genus Dipteris; species Dipteris shenzhenensis. Next base: position 36,390,361 of record NC_141614.1, read on the forward strand.
CCTCTGTGAAAATTCCGTCACCTTTTCATTTTTTTCCAAGGCCTTCCAAAGCCTTCTTTTCCAAAAGGGAGCGCATGGGCATGCCACGTGGCAGCCCATGCCTTAGGTTGTCTCCAACGGCTCTCACTTGCCCCTAGGCCCCCTCTAGTGGGGCCTTTTTAGAACCCCACCAATGACTAACTTCAAGTCCTAAGGTTCTTTGGGCCCTCTTGGACCTAAACCTCTCATTTTCCCGCAAGGCACACTTGCAAGGGGAACTAGCACATCAAGCAACCCATGACCTCACTCTTTGTTTTCCTAGGACTGCCCACATGTAGGCCAACATGCATGCGCCAAAAGTTACACCCTCGTGACTCTTTCTCTCTACAGTTGAGACGGAGGCACATGTAGCTCTACAGTGCCCCTGTTATGCACATATTAGGGAGGACTACCAGCAGATACTGGAGGACTCCGCTCAGTTGACATCAGTTCTCTCCACTGCCTCTCCCACAGCTTTGGGATCTTTTGTCACTCGTCTTTTTACTTGTCGTCAGGAACTCATAGACTCCTGACCCCTCTCCTTGAGGACACTCTTTTTACATTGTATTAAGACAGGTCCCATGGGTCATTTTTGGCCCCCCAAGGACGCTAATAAATTCTACTTCTACTTTCACTTCTCTCTCTCTCTCTCTCTCTCTCATATATATATATATATATATATATAAAAGACTAGAATATATCCAATCCTACAAATCAAATATCTTTATAGAACGAGCAAAAGAACAAAGGAAAATATTTTTTAAATGAGTAAATGATTAAGAAATTAAAAAGAAAAAGAACTTAGTAAGCACAGCTACGCTTATGTTCTCATCTGTACCCAAACACAGAATACCATCTGGGTTTCGAAAGATTCCCGAATCTCTTGGGTAAACCAAGTGCTTACGAAGTTTTGAAATTGCAACCAAACAAAAAAACTTTAAAAGCAAGAAGGAAGAAACAAGCAAAAATTAGAGAGACAGAGAGAGAGACGTTAAATTTCCACACAACCCGACCTAACCCTGAAATTTTTCAAATTGTAAAAGAAGTAGAAAGAAACAACAACTAATGTGGTAACATAAGGAAAAAAAGATAAACCAACATATATATAAGACAATAAATTAAACACCATCGCAAGCACAAAGAAACAATTACTATCATTATTTTGTAATTAGTTGTTGTTTATTTCAACTTTACAATAACAATAAAAGTTAAAATAAGCGAGTGGCAAAAAAAATATACAAAACAAAATTATATTTATTTTTACACACATATAGCACATATTCACACACACACAAACGCACAAATATAGCAAAACTAAACTAAAAAGGTACCTAAGAGTACACGAACTCCAAAAATAGAACAAATCTAAGAACTAAAGAAAATCGGCTATAAAGCTCCCCACTTTGGAATTTGATTCTACGATCAAGGATCCTAAACATACCCAAAGCCGAAATTCCAAAGATATAACGACTACAAGGAGGGACAGAGTGGAGTTTCTTCATTGCTTTTCTTGTATTATAGCCCTTTCTAAGAAGCAAAAGAATTAAATTACTAAATTGAGAGAAAACGCACTCTTACCAGAGAATCTATAGAATTGGGAAGTAATAATCACTCCATATTTAGCCATATCAGAGATGTTTGAGTCAATGCGAGGCATTCGTATGATATTCAGCATAGCATACTCAAGTTGTTGTCGTCTATCAAAGATATCAACTTCTAAACCTAAGGAAGATCGAGTAATGCTGAGGTCCAATAAACTACAAAAGCTTCCACTAGCTGTACAATTAAGTTCATAAAACGCTGGAGGATAAATTCCTACACCAAAACAGTTTGGATCTTAGTACTTAAAATCTTTAAAGTTTAGAATATCTGGGACAAATAAGTCATCTATGAATCTCCTAACCTGACTTGCTCTACGAAGCACGATTGGGCAAGTCTCACAAGAGATCAATCGAAACTCAAATTCATAAGTAAAAAGGTAGAAGTTTGCTAAGTTAACAGCACACTTAGTTTGCTAAGATCTCTCTCTCTCTCCCCCCGTGATATGATTTTGCTTGAGCTATTGGGCTTTTATTTCAGCATAGTACTCAGCAAGGACCTTAGCGCACCGTATGGGTTTCTTCCCTTTGCTGTGTTTTGCACTTTGTCCCATAGGCCTGCCCGGCCTTCCACGGATGTTAATCTCTCTCTCTCTCTCTCTCTCTCTCTCTCTCTCTCTCTCTCCCCCCCCCAAACACACACACACCCCCCACTACATTTACTGAACCCCAGAGCTATACACTTATCCATCTCCCACATGCACTAAGGATCTCGATTGGAATATGCAAGAGGTCAATACAGAGGAGCACATTGCATTCAGATGCCATGTGTACTATAAGATCCATGGACAGGCCGCCCTATTCAAGAGGTTTTTGGCCCACTCAGAGATGTCTTGCCCCATTCTGATCAATGATGTATGGCAATTTACGTCCTTGAGACACGACATAGTCATCGGCTTCTACCAGAGGAGAGCCTAGGGCCCTTTAGAACCCAAGAGTACAGTCACTAGACTTTTATCCCGGTGACTTGGACCAAGGGTAACAAGGGATGCAACATCTCGCCCTCCACATGAGGACTGCAGACACCTCCTGTATACTATTTGAATTGGGGAGACAGACCACTGGAGTGACGGTATCGATTGTCACACGAGGGGCTGCCCCTCAGGAGGAGGGAGGGGCCCAGACAGACTTATCAAGCTGAACCCCATCAACATTACTGATTTTCTTCTTTGATCTAGCCCTCACCAGATGCAGAGCCTATTACTCCATAATTAATGAACTGCAGGCCCCTTCCTGCAGGCTTGGAGAGACCTGGAAAGCGGGAAGCTAAGAGCTTACAGAATCTACTTTTTAGTTGTTAGTTGGTTCATAGTAGCAAATTTTTAGGTCTTCCAATTCTTAAACCCATGAAAGCATGCAAGTTTCATCCCTCAGGTAAATACTAAATCACATTTGAAAGTTTGAATCCTATCACTCATATGGATGCAAGGCAAAGCCACAACAAAGGCTACGATCCAAGGCAAAAGTTATGAGTCATTCCAAAACAACAATACAAGTGTGCTCATCCTTTCCATTATTGGTGTAAAAAATGGCTTATTGTTTAATGACGACCGAAAACATAAGTTTAGAACATTTTCCTAGTATGAAAACAGCACAAGTTAGAGTTTTGAAAGGACAAAAAGAAAAGATTTTGCCACAATCATGAAATAAGGAGCATAAGTTTAGAACATTTTCCTAGTATGAAAACAGCACAAGTTAGAGTTTTGAAAGGACAAAAAGAAAAGATTTTGCCACAATCATGAAATAAGGAGCATATACCTCTATGCCCATGCAAAAAGGTAGCTCTGCTTGTTTATCAGACCGGACAAGGGACGATGTAGCCTGATTCTCCTGGTGAACTGAATAACCCAAACACGCATATCTGAATTCAAGCAACGCTTTTCCATCCTTTGTAGCATCTTGCTCCGACTTCCCTATATAATTATGAACTGCATGCATATAAAAGTAAAAAATAATATTAGAAGTATCATTTGAGACATATGCTCTTGTAACATTTTTTACTGCAGCTCATCAACTTCAGAGTGTTTGTTAAAAAAATTTGTGACCATGTTATCTCGCTTAAGCGTAATTAAAATACAGCTCTAGAGATTCCAATGATCTCACCTTTCATTTATACTAATGAAGTCTATGATTCAGTCCTTCCCTTAAATTAATACCAGCTTCCCCCATCAAAGCACATATGCATGTGCATTTACTACAAAGTGTAAGTCGACCCTGAACATCAAATCAGCTGGACTAAGGAGCCTCGTACCTCTGTAGGCTCAGTTGGCCAGCACTGGTGTCATGTGCACGGATTGGTATCTGACCTGTACTTGGTACACAAGACTAGCTCAGGTAGCCTGGGGAGGCTTAGAGCTAGGCAGGCTTGATTCTCGGGTTGAGTGGCAAGAGTACGAACCAGTTAGAGGTCTTCACTATTTTTGGCGCTTGGGGTCCGAGTCTATAAAAGGGGCCCAGAGGTTCAGTTCTGAGGGAGCCGATGGGAGCAAGTTTCGTTCCCAGGTGCTAGGTCTGATCCTAGATTGAGTCGCGGACGCACGCTTGCATCATAGTGTAGCCCAAGGCCCAATAGTAGATCCCAAGCTTCACAGCGCCACCTAGTGGTATGGGACACCAGGCTATTCGGGATCACATCCCGTAGATGTCATGGTTGGGTGGTGAGCAGCCTGCTCAGTTTTCTCACGTTGTGTGTGTTCTTGTGTTTGCTTGCAGATCAGAGGTTTCAGGAGTGCTGGGACGTGTCAGTTGGTATCAGAGCCAGCTCCTGAGGTAGGAACTTTTGTTCCAAGAATTTTGGACGATTTGTTCCTCCAGGTATGCCCTAATTTCGAAATTTGTGCTGCAAGTTCTTGTTTGGTTCATCGGTTATGGGAAGTGGTCAGGATTTAGGGAAGAGGTAGGAAGAAGAGAGTGAGTGATGAATTCGGGATTCCTGAAGGTTTAGGTGAGAGAGGGTGTGAGGTGTAGCTAGGAGAGAGTGGAGAGGATAGGAGGAGAGGCGTGAGAGGGGCTGTTGGGTACGCGAAGGGTTGAGGGGAACCCTAGGGGATTCCGAGTTTTGGTCAGGGCTGCGCAGTGTGTTAGGTGACGCAGATAAGTGCGCCATAGGCTGGAGCGAGATTCGGCCAGGCAGAGGTAGGTGCGCCATAGGCTGGAGCGTGATTCGGCCAGGCAGAGGGGGTGCGCCATAGGCTGGAGAAGGGAGCGACCGGGCTGCTCAGGGAGGCTGATGCAAAAAAAAGCACCACCCTCCAAGTTGGGAGGGTGGGGCAAGCAAAGCATCGACCCTCCAAGTTTGGGAGGGTGTGCATGCTAAAAAAAGCATCAACCCTCCAAGTATGGGAGGGTGGGCTTTTCTAGAAAGCATAGCTTCCTAGAATAGCTGCACCGTCTCCTTTATAGCCTGGCGAAATCCCAAGCTCAGTCACAGCTTATGCAAGTGTGCGCAAAAAGATCCCTCTACACCTCTAGCGGACTTTCGTCACCTAGGTACGGTTCGCAGCAGATTACCGTACGGTACAGCCAGCAGCGGAACCAGCAGGGGGAGTCTCCGGGTTCACCTACTCGAGCTGATCATCAGCTTTGTACCCCTTCTCTTCAGCCAGCTTCTCTTCTTTCGTCACCTCCTCTTGGGACAGTTTTTCTCTCTGCTCCACTCTCTTTCAAGCTTCGATTCCACCAGTCACTTCTCTCAGTTCACTACTCTTTTCAGATCAGTTTTCAGACATGGCTGATTCTGTAAATCCTGAGTTTGCGATGGGTGACCAGGATTTGGATTACCCTACGGAGGAAGACCAGGGTCTCTATGACGATCTGATTACGAAGAAAGCCTTCAGTGAATTCACCACTGCTCTTGATGGAAAGTTTGAGCAAGTTAATGCAAATCAAACGGGGTTGACACAGCAACTCCAAGGGATTCAGACTACCCTCACACTTCTGACTAGCATTGTTCAGGCGCTCACGCATGTGGATGCCATGGCTTCAGTGTTAGGTCCGAACATCACTCCAGATCCTTTTCCCGGAGATCAGAAGTCTCGTACCAAGGAGGTTGTTGACACTTGGTTGCACAAGTGGCAAGTACACTTCCAGTTTCACCCGTACCCAAATGACAAGAAAATACAGCTTGCAGCTGAGTTCATGTCAGGAAAGGCTTTGTTGTGGTGGAAGGAACTCCAACCCAAGCCTGCAACATGGATAGATTTCTAAGGCGTCTTCAGGAAGGAGTTTCTGAAGAAGGAGGATGATTATGATATTGTAGGCAAGCTCAAAGCCCTCGATATGTCCAAGCTGAACTTGACTTTTGAGGTTTATCTTCAAAGGTTTCGAGATTTGCAGACCAGAGCTACAAAGATGGATCCAGTGACCTTGTTATGTTTCTTTGTGGATGGTTTGCCTGACTCGTACAAGTTGCAGATCAAGAACAACAAGTGTACCACGTTGCAAGAGGCCATGAATTACGCGTGTATTTATGATGATACCATGGCCAATGCAAAGGGAACCACTGTTTCCGACACGAGTGGGAAGAACAAACGGAAGTTCTTCCAGTCTACCACTGGTACCGGGGAGACGAAGTCTATAGACAACGCCTCCAAGAAACACTTGACTCAGGCGAAGAGTGGTCGTGCCCATTTCCGTCGTACCTTGAAGCTAAAGAAGGAAGGACGTTGCTTCTTCTGCGAGGAGCGGGGCCACACTAAGAATGATTGTCCAAAGCGCAAGAATCAAAAACAAGCGCTGGGACCGAAGCTCCAGGCGGGTCCAGGTACCAAAGCCAAGGGAGCGAACCAAGTTTCGATGACAGGTATTTCTGTAAATGTCATTACCTGTCCACTTTCTTGTAATTGCACTTTTAATACTTCGTTATTTGGTTCCCATGATCTTTTCCGAGTTTATGGAGAAGTTAGGGACCAAAGAGTTCACATTCTCTTTGACCCGGGCAGCTCTCACAACTTTGTTAATTACAAATTTGTACAGAAGATGGGGCTGTCCACGATACCTAGCGATCACACCTATGAGGTGCAGCTTCCAGCTGGGAAGCAGTTTTGGGATCGCAAGATTGAAGCGCTTTCTATCCGGATTCAAGAATACACAGGGGCTCTTACGTGCTATGTTATGCACTTGGAGCATGTGGACTTGTTAATCGGAATAGAGTGGTTTAAAACCCACAATATTCGGATTGGATGGAAGGAACATACCCTTTCTTTTATGGATAAGGACACCCAATTTTGTATTCAGTGTGATAATATTCCCTCTTCTCAGGGACCTATTGTATTTGCGATGCAGCTTCGGAATATGTTAAACACTTCTTTGTTTCTTCCTACACTTAGGTTCCCAATGACTAGGAATACCATGATAATTACACTTTCCTATTCTCTATCAGTGTGTTTTGATTCCGCTTTCTTCATTTGTTGTCTTTGTAAATAACACCGTGAATTGAGAATGTTGTTAGACGGTTTCAAGGATGTATTCCCTGCTCAACTGCCAGAAGGTTTACCTCCAGAACGGGCAGTAGATCATCGCATAGACTTAGTACCTGGGGCTCAACCTATTAGTGTACCACCTTATAGGATGAGCCGGCTTGAGGAGGATGAGCTAGCTTCACAGCTACAGGATTACCTGAATATGGGCTATATTCGCCCAAGTAAATCGCCTTGGGGAGCACCTGTCCTCTTAAGGAAGAAGAAAGATTCTACATGGAGAATGTGTATAGATTATAAACGATTGAATAAAGTGACAATTAAGAATCGATACCCTCTACCTCGTTCCGATGATCTGATAGACTGTTTGGCCGGAGCGAAGTATTTCACTAAGATTGATTTGCGTACGGGTTATCACCAAATCCGTATCTATGCTAAACACATAGATAGAACCGCATTCCGAACTAGGTATGGCCACTACGAGTTTCTTGTATTACCTTTTGGTTTGACCAATGCTCCTGCCACCTTCCAGCAAATGATGAACGATTTGTTCCGAGATTTTCTGGGCAAATTCGTTGTAGTGTTCTTAGCTGACATCGTGGTATATAGATGAACGCTTGAGGATCACATAGGACACCTCCGGATTATCTTAGTTATTCTAAGACAGCATAAGCTCTATGCCAAGATGAGTAAATGTGACTTCTTTATGAAGGAGATCATTTACTTAGGACACAAGATTTCTTCTGAAGGTATTAATCTTGATCGTATTCAGAAGGTTTTAGAATGGCCTATCCCTCAGACTATGAAACAACTTCGTTCTTTCCTAGGATTTACGGTATTTCTACGGAAGTCTGTGCGTGATTATTCAAATATCACGGCACCCCTGACAAACATATCGAAAGGTCGTGGACACAGGTCTACCCAGCCGATTTCTTGGAATGATGCATTGAACAAGGTTTTTGAAACCTTGAAGTTTTCTATCAAGGAAGCACCCGTTCTTACATTACTTGATCCTACCTAGCCTTATGTTTTAGAGGCCGATGCGAGTGATTTTGCGATTGGGGCAGCTCTTTTCCAAGAGGGCAGACCTGTAGCTTTTGAGAGTAAGAAGCTAGACGACACCCAATATCGTTGGCCCACACTAGAAAAAGAACTTTATGCTGTAGTGTATGCTCTTAAGGTTTGGAGACACTACTTGTATGGTTCGAAGTTTCTTGTATTGACTGATCATCAGTCAATTAAGTATGTGTGTGATGGGTCTGAATTGAGGGGACGGAAAGCTAGATGGGCAGAATTAATGCAAGATTTTGATTTTGAAATACGTTATCGAAAGGGTTCGTTGAACAGTGTGGCGGATGCCTTAAGTCGAGTCAAGTTTGTAAATGCTATGTCATTTACGAAAATATCCTCTGACCTATTTCAATCCTTGAGAGGGCTTTACACAACTGATAGTCATTTCAGTTCTTATTGGCATAGAGTCCAGGATGGGAGCTCCATGGTTGACAAGGACTCAGGGATTGTGCCACCTACGGTACAGGCGGTGGGAGGTCAATGGATGATTAGGAACGGCTTGCTGTTCCGAAATGGAAAGATTTGTGTGCCAGATGTTCTGGAACTTAGATCCAAGATTCTCTGGGAGTGTCATGATGCTCCTAGTGCTGGACATCCGGGTATACATCGGACTCTGTCTCTTGTGAAGCATACCTTTTATTGGCCTAAGATGCGTGCATTTATTGAAAACTATGTAGTAGGTTGCCGGGTTTGTCAGGTATCGCCTTAGAAGCGCGGGTTTATTACAGCCATTACAAATTCCAGGTAATAAATGGGAAAGTATTTCCATGGATTTTATTACTGGTTTGCCTCGAACGCACAAGGGTCATGACTCCATTTGGGTCATAGTCGACCGTTTGACAAAAATGACTAGATTCTTACCTACTAGAACAACTATTTCAGCTGTTCAGCTGGCTCACGACTTTGTGGACCACTTGTTTAAGCTGTATGGTTTGCCATCTGACATAGTCAATGACAGGGACTCAAAGTTTACAAGTAACTTTTGGACACTTGTTTTTGAGAAGTTAGAAACTACTCTAAGTATGAAATCCTCAGATCATGCACAATCCGATGGCAGAACAGAGAAGGTTAACCAATTGGTTGAAGATATGCTTCGGGCATATGTATCTAAGAGATAGTCTTCATGGGAAGATTATCTACCTATGATAGAATTTGCTTATAACAGTGCAAAGCATTCCAGTATTGGTTACATTCCTTTTATGCTTATGTATGGGTTTCAACCTAAGTCACCAGTTATGGTTGGGTTAAAAGGGATTCAAAATGATGCTGCAAAGAACTTCTTGCAAGACATGCAGGAAATGTTGCAGTTTGCCAAGGAGTCTATTAGAAGTGCCCAAGATCGGGACAGATTTTATGCTAATAGGCATCGTTCACCTAGAGAGTTCTCTAAAGGAACGATGGTATATTTGCGAATTCCCAAGTAATCCAAGAGCCTAAGTACTGGTTTGGTTCCGAAATTATCCCCCAGATATTGTGGTCCGTTCAAGGTCATTAAAAGAATTGGACCAATTGCATATCGACTAGAATTGCCTCCTGATGTTAAAGTACATCCAGTCTTTCATGTCAGTAGACTGAAAGAAGTCTTGGGTGCGGATGATCAACTTGTTTCTCCTCAAGAGATAATAGAAGTTACAGATTTGACTTTTATTCCACACAAACCTGAGTGTATTCTTGAATTTCGTGAAAAACAGATTCGTAATAGAACTATCACGGAATACAAGATCAAGGGGAGGGATCGCGTTGAGGAGGATGCAACATGGGAGACATTACAAAACCTCCAGAGAACATTTCCGGGTTTTTTAGCGAACTCAGGAGTGAGTTCTTAGAGGAGGGGAAGTATGTCATGTGCACGGATTGGTATCTGACGTGTACTGGGTACACAAGACTAACTCAGGTAGCCTGGGGAGGCTTAGAGCTATGCAGGCCTGATTCTCACGTTGAGTGGCAAGGGTACGAACCAGTTAGAGGTCTTCGCTATTTTTGGCGCTTGGGGCCCAAGTCTATCAAAGAGGCCCAGAGGTTCAGTTCTGAGGAAGCCGATGGGAGCAAGTTTCGTTCCCAGGTGCTAGGTTTGATCCTGGATTGAGTCGCGGACGCGTGCCTGCATCATAGCGTAGCCCAAGGCCCAGTGGCAGATCCCAGGCTTCACAGCGCCACCTGGTGGTATGGGACACCAGGCTGGTTTGAATCTGGTTGGGAGTTTGTGCCAGTAGCTCAGCTCGTGGCTTGGAGGGGACATCTCCTGATTCGAGATCACATCCCATAGATGTCATGGTTGGGTGGTGAGCAGCCTGCTCAGTTTTCTCACGTTGTGTGTGTTCTTGTGTTTGCTTGCAGATCAGAGGTTTCAGGAGTGCTGGGACGTGTCAACCGGAGGAAGGGTAAGGCGGGAAGAAGGGCGGGACAGGGGGGGCAGAGCAGCCCCTCTCCCCTATAAAAGAAGGCCTTGGGCCTCATTTCAAGCATCAATAACTCTCACTAGCCAAGGGCAAATAGCAGGAAGCATGCGTGTACATATGCATGCAGCCTCTAGGCCCCAATTCTGTTGCCTGGAGTAATATCTAGGCATTTGGAGCATATAGACAAACAAATGTACACACGTGCGCATGTGTATGGCCCCATCAGTAAAAAAAATTGCGTGGCATGGACTGCCACATCATCCCTGAAGGGCACTAGAAACGTGGCATAAGCTGCAACATTACCCCCATAAGATGAGCCAAGATGCAACATTGCATGTGTCATGAATAGCCATGTCATGAAGGATGTGGCTTACGAGAGTCATGTGGTGGCCACATAACATGGCAAATGACAAAGTGGCAAGATGCCACATAAACCCTTCAACATGTTGAAACATAACACCTTCACCTCCTGACAAATTGCCCCCTATTTGGGCAAATGGCAAACCCACTCATGGCACATGGCACCCACATGTCATGTGATGGACCATTTGTCCATCCAGTCCACCAAATCAATGGGAGACTCCCACAACCCTCCAAATGGGAATGGAAAGTTCCCACGGCTGTAGCTCACCAAAACCAAGTCCACCTGCTAAGTTCAGACTTGTGCGCAAATAAACCCGTGGATAAGTTGGCCTTGGGGGACTAGCCAAGAGAAAGTACCAAATTCCTAAAAGCCCTAAGACTTGATGTTAGAAGTGGGACCCATCCCTAGGTGCAATTACTAGGCCCAAGCGCTAGGCCCAATGCAAGGAATAAGCCTAAATGTCAGGTTCAAGGCAAGGCACAAATGTGACCAACAAGAGTGGGTTAGAGGCATTAATGAGCCACGTGACAGTCCCTTGATTGCATGTACTTGCACGCCTCCTTTTTCTCTCTAGCTCACATTTTGGAGGCTGCTCCTTGGACGTACTGCTTTTTGGCATGCATTTCGAGGTTCACGGCTCGCTATACGGCGATTCTCTTTCTGGCCGTGAGCATTTTCACACTGCTGCACACATTTCAAGGCTGGGTACGGATCTCCTTCACACATCCTGAGGCTCATTGCCAGCTATACGATCCTAAGGTTGAGCGGGAGGAAGTGGCAGTACAAGTGCGCCACAAGGGTAAAACTGTAGCATTGCATGGCCTTGCCACTCCTTAATTGCAGGTCATTTCAGCAAGGCAGTTAGCCAGAGAGCTCAGGAAGGAGCATACCCTCTACGCATTGAATGTGTCAATATCTCAGGGGGGTAGCATTCCCCGTGTTGAGGATTGTGATATGCAACAGTTGCTATCAGAGTTTGCTGATGTATTTGCTGATATGCCATCCCAATTGCCTCCCAAGAGAGATGTAGATCATGCCATTGTTCTAGAGCCTGGTAGTAAGACAATAAGCAAAGCCCCATACCGTCTCTCTAAGGTTGAGCGGGAGGAAGTGGCAGTACAAGTGCGGGAATTGCTTAAGAAGAACTTCATCTCTCATAGCACTTCTCCTTTTGCCTCCCTGATGCTTCTGGTGAAGAAGAAGGATGGATCATACCACATGTGCATTGATTACAGGGATCTAAATAAGGCCACTATCAAGAACATGTTTCCAATCCCCAAGATAGATGACCTGTTGGATGAACTCAAAGGTGACGAAGATAGATTTGAGGTCTGTTTACCATCAAATTAGGGTGAAAGAAGGAGATAAGCACAAGACGGCCTTCTGTACAGAACGGGGCTTGTATGAATTCAAGGTGATGCCTTTTGGATTGACTAATGCATCGGCCACCTTCCAGGCACTGATGATCAAGATATTGCAGCCACTTCTTTTCAGATGCGTGCTGGTTTTCTTTGATGATATCCTCATTTACAACAAGGATAGACAAGAGCACATTAAGCATGTGAAGCAAGTGCTGTAAAATTTGAGGATGCATCAGCTTTATGCAAAAGTTAGCAAATGCACTTTTATGGCAAAGGAGGTTGAGTACCTGGGGCATATTGTGAGTAGACGTGGCATTCGGGTGGATCCTGCAAAGGTGAAATGCATCAAAGATTGGCCACAGCCACAAAACCCCATCTAGTTGAGAGGATTTTTAGGTCTTTCTTTCTTCTACAGGCGCTTCATTCGCAAATTTGCCAAGAGGGCAGCTCCTCTTACTGACCTCTTGAAGAAGGATGCTTTTGGGGGGTTAAGGGAAGCACAACGCAGCTTTGAAGACCTGAAATTTGCTCTCACTCATGCACTTGTCTTGGTATGCCCTGATTTTTTGCGTCCTTTCATTGTGGAGGCAGATGCCAGTGGCAAAGGATTGGGGGCCGTTCCGAGGCAGGAACACGGGGTAATAGCCTTTGAAAGCATGAAGTTTGATGCCAAAGAACTCAATTTCTATGTTTATGATCATGAGATGCTGGCTATCTTGCATGCTTTCAAGAAATGGCACCACTATCTGTACGAAAGTAAAATTAAGGTAAAAACAGATCATAGGACACTCAGATTCTTCCTCACCCAGCCAAATTTGTCATATAAGCAGAAGAGGTGGTTGGTTGCACTCCAATCCTATGATTTTGACATTGGGTATAGAAAAGGAAAGGAAAATGTGGTTGCAGATGCCTTGTTCAGGATGTGGGCTTGCAATTTGTCTGCTATCTCTACCATATATCAGGAGTGGATTCATGGCATTCAGGAAGAGTATATGCAAAATTCTAAAGCAGCTCCCATATTTTCAGATTTGCAGAAGCCTTCTAGTCAGGGTCATCCGGATTTCAAATTTCATAATGGGCTGTTGTGGTGCCAAGACATGATTTGTTTAGTGCCAAACTCAAAATACCGCCAATTGGTTTTGCAAGAAATGCACTCCTCTCCCATGGTGGGACATGCGAGTATCACTAAAACATATGAAAGAATCAAGCAGAGCTTTACCTGGAAAGGAATGTGGAGAGATGTGGTTAAATACGTGGCTGAATGCTTGCCTTGCCAATAGAGTAAAGTGGACAGCAAATCACTCGCAGGTCTCTTGCAGCCATTACCCATTCCAGAGGGCAAATGGACGCACATAGCAATGGATTTCATCACAGGATTGCCTTCTACAAAGAGGGGATGGGACAACATCTTTGTTGTGGTGGATAGAATGATAAAACAAGCCCATTTCATACCCACTAAGACCCGGTATTCAGCATCGCTGGTTGTTGGAATCGGAGTCCTAGTGTGTGTCCTAGTGTGTGTGGTCCTAGAGTCCTAGGAGTGTCCTACAGTTGTGTGAGCGTGAAGAGTCTTGAGGCCACTTGTGCCACCTCATGTGGCAGGTGTGATTCCTCCCCTAGATTATAGGATCTAGATTCTCTTGTGTGAGACCTCATCTATGAGGTGTCTGTGTGGGAAGATAAGGCTTGCCCAGCCTATAAAAGAGGCTATGTACTTGCTGTGAATATATCAATCTATCAACATCAGTTCGTGCCTCAGCTCTTGTCTCCAATCATGTGTCTCTCACCCTTTCCCCATTTTCAACAGTTGGTATCAGAGCAGGTCTTCCCTGACTGAGCTCTTGCTAACCCGAAGCTGCCCACGCTGCTGCTCCAGCTCTTGCCCACGCTACAGCTCCTGCCCACGCAACTGCTGCTCTACGCTGCACCTCTCTGCCCACGCTGCTGCTCCTGCAACAGTCGCCATTCAGCCCGCAGCAAACAGCAAACAAACCCGCCATCCTGCGGATCTTCTGCCCGCTCCTCTGTTCGCTCTTCTACCCGCCTTTGCTGCCCTACCTCGTAATACTGCCTGCTATCTTCCCTGATGCTGCGCCATTCTGCCCGTCCTCCCTCGCGGTCTGCTCACGCCTCCCTCGCAATCTGCCCATAGCCATCCCTCTGAAGATCAACTGCCCGTCATCAAGTTCTACAGCGCATCTATCTACCCAAAGACTACGGTGCAGGACTATTACCTCTGACGGTGCTCTCCAAGAAGCAACTGACGGCAATGCACATGTGCACATGTCCTGCTACTGCCTGTGACTTGTGACGCATGCTTTGATCTGCGTCAATCTCCATCCTAAGTGTCACTGATGCGCATGACTATTGCTTCCGTGGCATGGACATCAGCGCTGCACGAACCACCTCAACAACAACTGACGGGTGGGTGGCAAAGCACTTGCTAGGCACATAACTTTAACTACCTGTGACGTTGCAGCTGTGCAGCCCATTTTTCCAGCAGTTCGTAGAAGTTCGTGACTATTTTCAAGTAGTTTGCAACAGCTCGTGGCTGCTTCCAGCAGTTCGTGGCATTTTTTGGGGATTTTGGCATATTTGGCCTCTTCTGCACTATGGTTTTCATATTTTGAGAAAAAATATCAGAAAACCCAATTTTCTGCAAACCCTAATTTTGCAGCAACCCTAACCCAAAAATTTAGGGCTTTTCTGTCTTGTGTCTTCCTTTGGCATAATTGAAGCTTCTACCATGTAAAATTTGGGCCTTTTTTGAAATTTGAGTAAACATTGTAAGGGATTTAGACACTGGCTGTAATAACAGCTAAGACCTTCCCACCAATGGATAGCATAAAAAACTCCTCGTTCATCGAGAAATTCTCAGGGAGCAATTTCCCAACTTGGCAGACGAAACTCCGGCTTCTTATGCGAGAAGGGATATGGAATATCACCAATGGCAAGGAGCCAAAACCCCAAAGTGATGACGCTAGAATCAGTTGGTAGGAGAACCAAAATGATAAAGCAATGGCTATCATTGGCCTAGCTTTAGCTGACAACCTTATCCACCATGTGGATTTTGATAAGACTGCAAATGACGTTTGGAAAAAATTAGAGAATTTGTTTGGAAATAAGATCAATAATTCCAAAGTATTTCTCAAACAAAAACTCTTCAAGCTCAAGATGAAGGAAATTGAAACCCTCAATGAACACTTGAGCAATCTTGGGTCAATTCTCCAATAATTATCTGCCATCCGAGCCATTGTTGAAGATGATGATCAAGTTGTTGTACTTCTCTCAAGTATTGAAGACATTTCCAAGTACAATGAGATCCTTGTTGTCCTAAGAGTCAGCCGCAATATGAGCTTTAAGGATATGGTAGCTCATCTCATTGATGAGGACCGTAGGCTTACAGAGAAAGCAGAATCTTCCTTCGAATCTGGCAAAGCATTCTTTCTCAAGAATAAGCCCAAGAAGAAAGGAAAACCTCTTAAATGTAATTACTGTCAGAAACTTGGCCATCCAGAGGATCGTTGCTTCAAGAAGATGGCAAAGGTACAAGCCAAAGAACATGCCAATCTAGTTGCGAAGCAGAGCGGACATGCTGTCCAACAGCAAAGACACATGGAAAACATCATGGATCTTGGAGGTACTGGGTAGCTCCAACTAATATGCTACCTCTCCAACCTTGCGGATGATCCTGTAAGGACCGTAATACCTATGAGCAAGCTTTGCGTTGGTATTACCTTTCCGCGAGGCATAACGGTTCTTATGGAGATGTAAATGCACATAATCTTCCTCTTTGAAAGTCAAATCTCCTGCATTCATCCGCGTATTTCTTCTGCTTGGCTTGGGCATCCTGCATATTCCTTTTTGCCAACTGTAGAAGGTCATCCATCCTCTCCAAGTCATTCCGTGCTTGCTGATTTTTCACAGCCATGTCACCAATTGAAGAAGGCATCTCGACCTTGCATCCGTACATTGCCTCAAACGGGCTCATGCCAATGGAGAGATGCTTGGTACTGTTGTAGCAAAATTCAGCAAGTGACGACCATTTATCCCAAGACTTCTGAGTATCATGACAAAAATGTCTCAAATATTCCTCCACCCATTTGTTCACCCTTTCCACCTGTCCATTAGTCTCAGGATGGTAAGCGATGCTAGGTGTGAGTAAAGTACCTTCTGTTGTAAATATCTCCTGCCAAAAGTGACCCATAAACTTTGGATCTCTGTCACTGACAATTTCCTAAGGGAAACCATTGTTGAAAATGGGGAAAGGGTGAGAGACACATGATTGGAGACAAGAGCTGAGGCACGAACTGATGTTGATAGATTGATATATTCACAGCAAGTACATAGCCTCTTTTATAGGCTGGGCAAGCCTTATCTTCCCACACAGACACCTCATAGATAAGGTCACACACAAGAGAATCTAGATCCTATAATCTAGGGGAGGAATCACACCTGCCACATGAGGTGGCACAAGTGGCCTCAAGACTCTTCACACACACAAATGTAGGACACTCCTAGGACTCTAGGACCACACACACTAGGACTCCGATTCCAACAAACCCCCCTTCCAGAGTTGCCACCTATAGATGAAGAGGGCCACATCCTCTGTCCCGGAGTGTATCGTGGGTTCCCGGAGTGTATCGTGGGTTTCAGAGACCATGTACTCTGGAATAAGGCCTACGTAGAGTATCTTATCAAATGGTGGGGACTACCTTAGGATGAAAATTCATGGCAGCCAGAAAGCATTGTCTAGGGCCCACCCCAATCTCCTACCGGATTGATTACTAGTTGCTGTTTGCTGCACTTTTGGACAGCCATGCTGTGAAATTTTGAGGGCAAAATTCTATGGGAAGGGATGGCTGTAATGAAGGGGAAAAAGGGGCCAAGTTAGAGGTTCTTTAGGTGGGAAATATGGAGGGACTATTAAGTCTCCATCCACCACCTACTATGTACTTTTTGATGTGACATCCAATCCTATCTACTCTCCCTTCGTCCTTATTGCCCACACACGCTCACTTTCTCTCTCTCTCCCAACTCCCTCTAAATCTCTCCCTCTTTTTCCTACCTCATTCTCTCTCCTACCCCTTCTCCTCCCTTCTTCCCCTATCTCTCTCTCCCCTTCTGCTTGTCTATCCCCCTTTCTCTAAATCTGCCCCTACCCCTTTCTACATTTACTTATTTCTTCTATCAATGGATGTGCTCTTTTACAACAAGGGCTCTCCCTTGAACTTGTCCTAACTGGAAATTCCACTGTCCAAGACAATTCCTAACTTCAATAGGTATCCAATTCCGAGCACACACTAGCACCCAAGAGCCAAGGCAAGGCTAAGGCATCCCCCAGTGTCTGTGACCAACTGAAAGATGACAATGCATTCCACAAGGCATCGAGCTTCCTAAGGGTGTTTGGCAGTCTGACAATCCAATGTCCCCCCCAGGGAAACTGAAATGCACAAGTGACCTCAAGGCTGGATAAAATTCGCAACACTAATCCTTTGGCGCCAATCTAGGCACACCCTTTGTGTCTGGATGTCTATTCACAGCCCAATTTGGCCAAGAGAGAAATTTGAACAATAAAGGAGCAACAACAAGATTAAAAAGTGATTAAAAGCATCCAAATGAAGGTCAGAGCGACTGTACCCGTTGTCCATGGAAGAGGGGCGATCTCAAGCGTCGCACCTAGGCCACCAGCAGTGCACATTTGACCTTCAATCACAATGGAGTCGAGAAACAACAAGAAATGAGCTCGAACTAGGCTGGAACACTCGTAGGAGGCAGCGGCTCCACAAAGCAAGAGGCCAGCAGGAGAAATCGGTAGCTTAGAGAAAGAAAGAAAGAAGGTTTATTATGGTCTACGAAAGACTGATAGGTCTATGAGATTGGTAGAAAACCTGATACAACAAGCAGGAAGGGTGGAGCTATCAAACGGGCATCATCACCCATGCTGAATGCTAAGTCCTAAGTAGTACATAGTCATATCATTAGTAAAATGACATCATCATCATCGTCATCACAATCCGCATCATCATGTTGATCAATCCATGTCACTAGGCCATGCCGGCTAGCTCTGGCCAGTACAATGTGGCCTCACAAGGTGTAAATGTCAAGGGGAGCTCTCTCGGCTCCAACCAAGTCGTGAATGTATGTAGCTGCAAGAATGACTTGGTTGACCTCGTGGTATCCAAGTGGGATAGATGGGGAAAGAGAGGGCGGAAGAAATTAGAGTGGAAATGATCACCAACAGGAGAGAAGTGTGGAAAATGGTGCCGGGTAGCAGAATAGGGCCGTATTGCCAGCCAAAAGGCCTTGAAAGGTGCGCAAGAGCTCCGTACAGCCAGCAATGATGCATGAAGGAGAGAGACGGTATGGGGCTTTGCTTATTGTCTTACTACCAGGCTCTAGAACAATGGCATGATCTACATCTCTCTTGGGAGGCAATTGGGATGGCATATCAGCAAATACATCAGCAAACTCCGATAGCAACTGTTGCATATCACAATACTCAACACGGGGAATGCTACCCCCCCGAGATATTGACACATTCAATGCGTAGAGGGTATGCTCCTTCCTGAACTCTCTAGCTAACTGCCTTGCTGAAATGACCTGCAATTAAGGAGTGGCAAGGCCATGCAATGCTACAGTTTTACCCTTGTGGACAAAGCTGAGTGATAGGGCATTTAAATCCATGCTGATTTTACCAAAGATTTCAGCCAATCGCAGCCCAGGACAACATCTATTGGGCCCATATCCAGTGCCAAGAGATCCCCAGCAAACTCATAATCCTCAGAGAGCTTGATCCTTGCATCTTGGCAACAAATTTACTGACCAAATGCTGTCCATTTGCCACCTCTACTCTCAGCCCATATGATCAATCTCAGTAGCAATCCCACCTTCTATAAGGTCTTAGAATTGATGAAACTATGAGTGCTACCACTGTCCACAAGCATGTGAACATTCTTGCCATTAATTTGTCCTTTCAATCTGATAGTTTCAGCACTTTTGGCACCCATCAAGGCATGAGAAGAGATAGCATAAATTGCTTGCTGCGCATCCCAATAGATCTCCACTTCATCCACAGGAGCATTGCCATTTGCATCCTCTCGCGCAAGAAAAGGCATAGCAACCTAATGCTCCACATGAAAGAATTTAGGCCAACGGCCTTGCATGTTATGAATACCATGCATATTATTTTCATTAGCACCACCGGGATCAAAGGGGAAATCAGCCCCCTTCATGGCTCCGAAATTTGGAGCTTCTTCCACGATTTGTGCACCGTCTGAATCATCATGAGTGGCATCCAAAGTCTCAGAAGCATCCATCAAATCCTGATCATCCGATATCTCAATAATCATGCTGAGTTTTGCAGTACCACAGTTACTCATTTTGCAAACTTCCCGATGCTCAGGAGTCCACTTCTCACCACACTTAAAGCATAAGTTTGCCCTCTTTCTGCTGTCCATAATAGCCCTGTTGTGTTGTTTAAATTCTGATTTTTCATGTCCAACAATTGGCTTAGCTCCTGGCTTAGCATCAAATGACATGTATGGCTTCGCATATAGCATCTTGCTGCCTGTAACTGTGGGAAACCTTGGAAATGGTGCTGCTGCTGATTTTCTTTCATTCCAATCAGTCACCTTAGGCTTCTTCTCAGCCTCATTTGCATTCCCATATGACTGCCCGTTGTCATCTTATATTTGTTGGCATATTTGGGCTCAAATACCTCTGCCAATTGAGTTGCACGCTCGATTGTTTGAGGGTTATGTGCCTTCACATCTGCAGCAAAAGAAGGACTAAACCCATGGATGAAACGCAATCCTGGCTTAGCATCAAATGACCTGTATGGCTTAGCATATAGCATCTTGCTGCCTGTAACTGTGGGAAACCTTGGAAATGGTGCTGCTGCTGATTTTCTTTCATTCCAATCAGTCACCTTAGGCTTCTTCTCAGCCTCATTTGCATTCCCGCTACTAACTCCCTGCTGCGTAGTAGCTGCTGCCATCTGATGTGTAATTTCCAAAAGTGCGGGCATCATCACGCTTGAGGTTTACATAATCAAACGACATCTCAAGTTTGATGGCCTCAGGTAGGGCTTATATGCACGCAAAGAATCTGCCAACATGTCATCAAAAGTGGCTTGCTTCCCACCACTAACTCCCTGCTGCGTAGTAGCTGCTGCCAAATGATGCACTAGCTGCGTCTCGCTCTATGTGCTCGCTGGCAGAGCAATAGGTGCATGAACCCCGGGCTTATATGCACGCAAAGAATCTGCCAACATGTCATCAAAAGTGGCTTGCTTCCCACCACTAACTCCCTGCTGTGTAGTAGCTGCTGCCATCCGATGCACTAGCTACATCTCGCTCTATGAGCTCGCTGGCAGAGCAATAGGTGCATGAACCCCAGGCTGGGTCTCTCTGCCAAATGCATCTCTCTGAAATGATGGCATACCAAAGGGACTGACCTCTCTCCCAGGGGAATGGGCTGCCATATAAACCAAAGCCAGCTCTAGGCATGCTCACTGGTGCGGTGAAAGGAGCACTAACTGGATGCACACCAACAGGTCGGCCCAAAAGGCACAGCTCAACCTGCATAGATGCCGAAAGCTATGAGCCAAAAGATGGCCTGACATCCTGCATGAAGGTGCTCTGTGGCACAAAAAATGCATTATCTAAGTCCAAAAAATCCCCATGCTGGGGTACATGCAATGGTCCAACAGATTGATGCTCATAGGCACGGCGGGCATCTGCCATTAAACCTCTGCGTGGAGCACACAAAACATCCTGACTATCTGAGTAGTCCCCTTGCTAGGGTGCAGGCTGCTTACCCTTATCCTACATAGCAATGGCAGGTGTGATCTGCTGACCAATCCACTGTCCCTTCTGGGCAAGAGCGGTATCCTGCATAGCCATGGTTGTGGTAAGCTGATGGTTAAACTCCTGTCCTATCTAGTGGAAAGCACCCTGGAGCATAGAGGAAAGGGCATCTAGAAACTGTGTATGCGCTACCTGCGCTTCCCGGGATGCAGGAGAGAGAGGTTGAGTGAAAGGAACCTCTGTACCACCAGTGGATGCATCCACTGTGGCAGGCACTTGCTCATACTGAGCAACCTTATCACTGTCATGCAATATATCACGAGGGGCATGCCTCGGTGGCGTGGTGACTAGCCCTGAAGAGAGCAGCTATAATGAGCAATTGAGATAGTGCGTGGAAACATGAAAATGTCGATGGAGAGGCTCAAAAGAAAGATCGTCGAAGAAGCTTTGAAACGGGGCTTGAATGAGCCAAAATAGGGCTGTGGAGACCCCTAAAGAGGCAAGAAAATTTTGAGTTTTTGCCCCTCTTTTTTTTTTTTTTTGGAGAGGGGGGGAGGGGGGGGTTCCCTACGTCACCTAGGACACTTAGGACTCCTAACCTAAAGACTAGTAAGACAGTTAGGACACTGACTTAGCGTAACCCAACCTACTCTACTAATTAAACCTAGTTAGGTTAACCTAATTGACCAACTAACATAACCTAGCTAACTAGAGCTAACTGACCTAACTCCCACCCCACTAACTAAACCTAACCAACCTAACTTGACCTACTGACTAACCCTAGTTAGGAACCTTAGACCTTAGTCTAAGGTTGTCGTTGGAAGTGGCGTCGCGACGGTGGCGCACGGGCGCAGACAGAGACGCATGGGCTGGGATTGCAAGGGCTTGGCACAGACAACGGCTCACGGGATTGCTACTGGCTGACAGGATGCCGGCTGAGGATACCACAGCTGACGGGCTATCAAGGGCTTGGCACAGACAACGAGTGGCGATGGGAGCTGTTGGCTAGCGGGATGCTGACTGACGGGCTGATGGGAGCTACTGGCTGACGGGATGCCTTCTGACGGGCTGAGGATACTGTTGGAATGGTCACCTCCCCATCTGTAAGCCCCCAAATGAGGAGAGCGTGGGGGAGGGAGACCTAGGGCAAGATGTGCCCAAGAGAGAAGAAAGAGGAGGCACTGCCGCATGGGCAGCACCTCACAGCCAAGAGTGAAAGAGACAGCTGCCACATGGACAGCAGCAAGCATGTCATGTGGGCAGCACTGCTCAAGAGCATCCTAGAGAGCCTGGAGCGAGGTCTTTGGGCTGCGAGTATCTGCAGCAGACGTGCAGGCGGACGCACAACTGTACGGGCCAGTACGGAGGGCTGGAAGCAAGGTACGGAGCAGATGCAGATGACCAGAGGGATGGAGCAAAGTGTCTTCTATATCTGGCTGGTTCATTGTCTATTGATGACTCTGCACATCTAATCTATGTGACGCACATTAAGTAAAGAGGTTTGTGATTCCACATCCCACACGCATACTGTGTGAGCTCCTGGGCATTACTATAAGTCTTCCACTGTGCATACCCTCTGTTGGGTCATTTCTAACAAATACCACAGCCGACAGGCTGCACCTTTGCTAATCCAGATATGTGATGAGCAGTTAGGTGAATCTGCTGGCCTAGCGCTTGTCGCTTGGGTCGAATCTGAAAGCTCTTGCTGGAGAGTCGCTCGCTGTTGGTGTATCTATTGATAAAACTAGTTTGGTCGTCTATCAGCTGGTTTGTCAGCAAGGAGCCTTGCATTAGCGGTCATCATTGTGAATGCCTACGCTAGTCATCCTCCACTGTTGCTTGGCGTTGGTTGTCTGCGTCAGGTTGTAACTGTGAATTATCCAAGCCTTGAAAGCTTGTGTAGTTCTGTTGTGCACCGTTGGCAATAGCGTAGCAACTATAGTGAAGGGTGAAAAGGGCGGAAGCAAAGGTGCCAAAGTCGGAGCTTTGATCCCAATCTAGAAAAGGGGTAGGGGCAGATTTGGAGAAAGGGGGATAGACTAGCAGAAGGGGAGAGAGAGATAGGGGAAGAAGGGAGGAGAAGGGGTAGGAGAGAGAATGAGGTAGGAAAGAGAGAGAGATTTAGAGGGAGTGGGGAGGGGAGAGAGAGAGAGAGAGAGAGAGAGAGAGAGAGAGAGGGCGAGCGTGGGCAGGAAGAAGGAAGGGAGAGTAGATAGGATTAGATGTCACATCAAAAAGTACATAGTAGGTGGTGGATGGAGACTTATATAGTCCCTCCACATTTTCCACCTAAAGGACCTCTAACTTGGCCCCTTTTTCCCCTTCATTACAGTAAATACCGTAAGGGATGCCAAAGCATTTGGGGCCAATCTATGTCTCGTGTACGGTGTTTTGAGCAGGGGCATTCTAGCCTCCTTTCTAGTAACTTAAAGTTTATTTCCTATTGATTATTAACTAAAGGAAGTGGCTGAAAGTGATGCATTGTGGCTGTGATTAATGTGGACGTCAAGTTAGGTATGGATTACTGCCCTTTAGCTTGCAAGAGGCAGGTTTTATGCCAGTACAACCACCATCTTCTCATAGAGGTGAGCCCTGGTAGTGCTGGAAAAGAAAGCCTTCATTGCATTCTCATTACAACTGAAAATTTTCAGTCACAGTGGTGGACACACCCAGTGATCAGGAGGACGACTCAAAGTCTTTTGAATATAAGCCATGGTGGGAAGAAGAAGAGGAGCAGCATGTTCCCTCAGAGCATGCAACTAAGGTGAAGCTGAAGAATTAGATGCAGAAATATTTTTCGAGGTACAATTGGCAAGTGCAGTGGGCACCTTGACACAGTTGACACAAAACCTTGCTGAAATTTGGAACGCCTTTCCGAAAAGTAAGAAGACAGCTAAGAAGAAGCAAAAGAAACAAAGGCATACACATAGTCATGCACCCTTTGGTGGGCAGTTACCCGTGATGCATCCAATTGGTCCTAGAAATAGGAAATGCCCAACAGGGCAATAATTTTCAGTCAGTCAACAAGGGACAGCAAGCCTTTCCTCCCATAGTGATGCATCCAGGATACTTTGGAGGCGGCTCTGTCTTTCAGGCAATGGTTGGACAACACACAGAAGGGATGACAATTCTTGGTACTTATTTGGCAAATATGCAGCCAGGAATGCAGTGTTTTCCACAACCTATGATGGGCTGGAAATGCAAATTGCCAATATAGGAATGCAACCCGGAATGCAAATGGGAATGCCTGGTTCAATGAACATGCCTCAAATGCAAGGAATGGGACCAAGAATGATCAACCCAACCATGGGAAGTGGCAATAATGCACAGAGCACGGGACAAATGATGCCACCACCATTTTTGCAGCCATTTGTATATGATAATATCGAGCATGTTTGCTAACTCTGCATATGATTGTCCAAATCCCATCATGTCCAGTCGAGTACAAGGAAGATCAAACACAAAGTCCATGGCAATGCTCTGCCAAGGTCGATCTGGAATAGGCAGTGGACGTAACAATCCAGGTACCTTTGGCTTGTCATATTTTACTTTCTGACAAATGATGCATGCTTTCGCATATGCCTCGACATCTTTCCTCAAAGCTGGCCGATAGAAGAAATGCTCCACTGCTTTTATCCTGGCATCAATGCCTCTATGTCCTGCATATGGTGGAACGAGACTCTCTGTTAAAACTTTTGGCATGTGACACAAAGTCTATCATGCATCATCAGAAACCATCCTTAAGAATGTAGTGCTCATGTCTTTGGCCATCAGCCAACTGATCATGTCTTTGGCCATCAGCCAACTGATCAAAAATCCTTGCAAAGTCATCATCATGCTCTTTCATAGCATCAAGCTCACTGTAACATGCAATTGTGACAGCCGAAACTTGCGGTTTTAATGAAACTGCATCGGGGATTGGCTTCCTTGAAAGTACATCAGCAACAACATTTTTCTTGCCAAGCACATGCACAATCTGAAAATGGAACATTGTAAAGAAAGTTTGCCCAACGCATGTGTTTTTCTGACAGCTATCTCTAAGTGAGAAAGTGCCTCAAGGATTGATGATCTGTTTACACATGAAAATTAGCACCTAAAAGATGGTGTTTCCAAGTGGAAAGAGCATGTATGACAGCCAATATCTCTTTCTCATAAATCTCTAAATACATTTCAGCATCACTCAGCCACTCTAGCATCCTGCATAAGCACTCCTCTGATGTTGTTCCCACACCTCAGAGAAGTTGAGGCTACATTAAAGTTTGAGACTTTTAATGGAATGCACGATAGGCTGAAGGCCTTAACCTTTGTGCAACAGCTTATGCTGGTGAATATTTAGGTAAGAAAGGCAGCCACTTTTTTTAAAGGAAATGCACTTTCAGTGGTAGACAAACTTGCCCTTGCACGGCAATAACTCCTGCAACTTGGGTGGAGTTCAAGCAAGTGATCCCAGCTACTTGGCTCACAACCACTTTTGAGGTGGATATTATTACAGCTTGGCACAAGCTTGATGCAGCAAACTGCAAGAACTTGGAAGAATACAACAAGAAGTTTTGGGAAGCATTGTTGTCTGTGAGTTCATACAGACGTGTGGAGCTGTAAGAACTGGTAGAAAAGGATTGTTGTGGGCTGCCAAAAGAAACCCAAGACTGTTGCACTAAAACTAAAGTCTCTAACATGTCCTAGCTCATGGAGAATGCCACTACAGCATATGCCCTCTTGCAAGGAAAGACTTCGGGATTCATGGGCAGCAACCAGAAAAATCACCCTAGCCCCACTGATGCTAAAGTTAGCTAGGGGATTTTCACCCCTCTCTAACCCACTTGCCCCTTGCCCAATCAGCAAGTCGACCTGTTCTAGCAAGCATGCACCTGATTCCTGGCATGGGAAACACCTGGCTATTGGTCGTTGCTGCCCTGGAGTCCTCCCCAAGCTTGCGCATGCACAAGTGAATCCCCCTTGCTGGAAAAGCACCCTAGCGCCACTGATGCTAAAGTTAGCTAGGGGATTTTCACCCCTCTCTAACCCACTTGCCCCTTGCCCTTGGCCCTAAAATTTAATGCACTAGGTTAGCCTTTTTACCACTCTAGGGCTTGGGCTGTCACACGTAAATTCTAATAATTAGAATCACGCCCCCGTGACAGACCGACAAGAGTGGGTTAGAGGCATTAATGAGCCACATGGTAGCTCCATGGTAGTCTCTTGATTGCATGTACTTGCATATGTTTTTCTCTCTCTAGCTTGCATTTTGGATGCTGCTCCTTGGACGTATGGCTGTACGGCGGTTCCCTTTTTGCTCGTGAGCATTTCTAAACTGCTGCACGCATTTCGAGGCTGTGTGTGGATCTCCTTCCCGCATCCCGAGGCTCACTGCTGGCTTTGCAGATCTCTTGCACACCTTTCAAGGCCTTTTGGCTGGCTGTACAGCCCTATTCTGCTACCCGTCACCATTTTCCATGCCTTCTCTCCTGCCGGTGATCATTTTCACACTGAATTCTGCCCCTCTCTCTCTCTCTCTCTCTCTCTCTCTAAGTTGCCGATTTCACCTACTGGCCACTTACTTTGTGGATCTGCAGCCTCCCGGAGGTATTCAAGCCTGGAATCGAGTCCCCGGGAGCTGGTTTGATGCCATTTGGAGCTGGTTTGAGCTCATTTGCTGCTGTTTCTAGACTCCATTTTGACTGTTGGGGGCCTGGACAGAGGATAGGTGCAAGGCCAGAGATCACCCGTCTTTCATGGACAGCCGGTACAGCCGTTCTGACCTTTATTTGGATGCTTTTTATCAGTTTTGAAGCTTCTTGCTGCTCCTTTATTGTTAGAATTTCTCTCTTGGCCAAATTGGGTTGTGAATAGACACCCAGACACAGAGGGTGTACCTACATTGGTGCCAGAGGGTCGGTGTTGTGAATTTCATCCTACCTTGAGGTCACTTGTGCATTTCGGGATTTGTGTTGTTGCATTGTTGCCCTAGGAGGCTGGACATTGGATTGTGGGACTGTTAAACACTCTTTAGCAAGCTTGATGCCTTGTGGAATGCATTGTCAGCTTTCAATTGGTCACAAACACTAGGGGATGCCTTAGCCTTGCCTTGGCTGTTGGGGCTATTGAAGCCAGGAATTGGCTTGGACAGTGGATTGCTAGTGAGGACAAGTTCAAGGGAGAGCCCTTGTTGTAAAAGAGCACATTCCATTGACAAAACAAATAAATAAATGCCAAAAGGGGCGCCAAAGTATTTGGAGCCAATCTGTGTCTCGTGTATGGTGTTTTGAGCAGGGGCAGTCCAACCTCCTTTCCAATGTCTTGAGTTTATTTCTTAGTGGTTATTAAGTGGCTGAAAGTGATGCATTGTGGCTGTGATTAATGTGGATGTCAAGTTAGTTATGGATTACTGCCCTTTAGCAAGCTACAGGGCAGGTTTCGGTGGCAGCCAGGTAACATGGTCGATTTCGTGCTCAGTTAGCAGTCTGCCTACAGCTAGTTCACAAGCACTATATGCAGCCAGTTGATTGCTCAGTTTGCAACTCCAAACATTCCTTAAATTTGCAACCCAATGAATGCTTAGCTAGCAGCCCAGAATGGCTCAGTTTGACATCACCCGTGCTCAGTTTATAGCTTCTTTTGCAATCAGTCATATATGCGCAGACCTATGCTCACTAATGTGCAGACCTATGCTCAGTTATACACAGGTCACCCTAAAGTGCAGCTAGCTCTTCTATCTATTGAAGTTTTTTGGGAAATTGGTAAACAGTCTTTGCAAATGAAATCTTCCAATATTTCTCTAGAAGAATGGTAATGAACGTATAACAATTTACTGTTGAAGGCCCTGGAGAGTAGGGGTTACAAATCTTACCCATACATGCTGCTTCCGTTGGGGTTGGAGAATCCATGAAAGCTAGAGTCCTTAACAACTAGCCTTACTGTTGGATCAACTACGAGAGTCATGTGACTAGTTCTGCATTTGTGTTCATCTCTACACTTCTTTTGACATATTAATAGAAACTGCAGATGACACCATAGTGTGGGGATCCCAATCCCCTATTGAGCGAAAGAACGGGAAGAAGGGAACTAAGCATCAGAGCTCACATTCTTTGCACATTTGACGAGATGATATGATGAATGATGATACCTCACGATAGGATGCACGATGATGCTACATGACAGATGTACAATCAATCGCAAGCAAATTTTAGGAAAGTAGACTCAAGAGACTCAAAATTTGATTCTCCCTGATGAACCAGATGATGATGTTGATTCAAAGTGCTCTATGTCTTCTATGTTTGATGATGAAGGAGTAAAGCAGCTGAACAACAAGGTACATCCAAGAGATGGGAAGTCGCTATTTTTGGCAACCGCAAGAGGCAAAAGAATTTGGTGAAAGCATAGTAGCTTCTTACACACAGAAAGCAGGGTCTGCCTGCAAGGAAGATGTTTCCTTCAATAAGGTAAGGAGTCTTCTTTTTCTTGAGATGTGCAAGGCCATAGGAGTCTCATGCCTCCAATCTATGCAGCACGTCGAACAAGAGAATTGAAGGAAGAAGTGAAATTTTGCCACCTTCGGCTGGAAAGTGAAAAAAGGATTGTATTTCTGCATACACTCCAAATACATTCCAAATGCCATTCATTGTCTTCGAGTGTATGCACTAATATAATCCTCTGAAATCCATTCATTGTCTTCCACTATTGCACGTAATGAGTACATATAATTGCCCCTAACTGCATGTCTGGGCTGTGAATGACCAAACTCTGCTTCAAATTTGTTCAACATGTGTTTGCAGAAAATTTTACCAAAATCAACCCGCAAGCTAAATTTGTGTCGAAAAGTAGTTCTGTTGGCAACGGTTCAATATCCCTCACGGTGCAATTTGATTATTTCACTTGTGATATTTCTCATTGCACCTTTCGGATCACTTCTCAGTCATCATTGTTCCGTTCTTTGGTCTTCCTGTGCATAATGTGCCACTGCCCCATAAGAGATTCTTGCTGGTCAATAATTCCTATTTGACTTACCAGCCCTTTCAATTATGGTTAAGGGACTTATCACCAGGCTTGTTTTGCACACTCCGGTGAATCTGGATTGGGCATGGGTTGCAATTACAGTCAAAAGGCAACCATATATGTAAATTTATAGCATCAGTAAAATAAATTAACACCAAAGATTTAAAATCATCCCAAAAGCTAATTTTGTGTTAGAAGTTGAAACACACAAGCTTTTCCTTCACAATCTGTTCTTGTTGCTGTGCTCCGACTTTGATACTTGCTAAGAAAGTACCTTTTGTGTGATGCCATTGTATTTCTTTCTCTAGATTCATCATATTAGGAACGCTTAAAGCAATCAAGGAAAATACAGGGCAAGAAACAATGCCTCTTTTGCCTGACAGATATGGCCTAGTATGACTCATCATGATTCTTGCGGGCAGTACTAGCGGTTCGGGGGCTCTCAGGCGAAGCCCACGTTGACGGGCCTACGTGAACAGGGATAACAACGAAAAGTCACACATGATATTCCATATTGAAATTTTGGTTGTGCAATCTAACCATTCTTCTTTGCGTAAAGATTTCACCTAGTATGGCAATGTGACCCATGCCATATTAAAGGGGCGATACGCTCTTGTGATTTCAACAGTGAGCTTTAGACGACATCATGTTATGGACCGATCAAGCCACAGTCTCGAGGGAGTATTTACATACGAGGTTCCATATCATACATTTTATTGGAGCTTGACGGTTACGCCATCTAGTCATTTCCTTCACAAATGAGCTCATACTCAAAGGAGAAAGCTCCTAATTATATCCACGTCCACCTGATAACAGAAACTTCTCCCTTGTTTAGCAAAAAAACTAATGTCGGCGGTCATGTCAATTATGGATCAGGACGTCCGAACGGAAATCTCCATCATTGGCAGGGCGTTCGAGCGGAAATTCCCGTCATGGCTCATATCCATCTTCGATCATCCTAAAATTAACTGGATTCAACTAGCGATGACGTGCCCATCGCATGTTTGGCAAACAAGATGAGTATGAACTTCTATATCGGAGCATCGATACAGATAGCACCACATTGGAAGAACCTCGACACATCGCTGAGAGAATTGCGCAGGGAGGAAAGACCCAACATGATAAAAGAGCAAAAGGAAAGGCAGGAGGGGGACCTCGGTCCTCGGGGCGACGTAATCCGTAGCACAAAGGGTTGCGACCCTTGTTCTTCCGAGATGAAGAGAAATAGAGCAACCCTTTACAGCTTCTACCACGGGGAGGGGAGAGAGTGAGCGAGGGGCTATCAGGATCCTCAGCATCGTCGGCAACCATCGGGCAGACGGAAGTCGAACAGGGATGAGGCGAGGGATGGCTATGGCGATTCACTCACAAAAAAAGAGAGAGATCACAGCAATGCATCTGATCAAAACATCAACCAAAATGGTCTGCAAATCATCAAATTATGATCTAGCAATTTTCATCAACCTTAAATAGAAAGCTGCCCTTTTATACAAAAAGCAGTATGCTTTGTTGTGGATGTTTTGTCGTTCTGCCAATTCCCCTAAAGAATTAAGAGAGAGCTCGATAAGAGCTCCCTCCCCCCCCCCCCACCCCCCTTGTGACACCGGTTTAGGGGATGCCGTGCCGCTGCCAGCAGTGCTAGAAGAAATCCATCCTTTCATGTACTTTGCACTGGGAAACCCCGGCTAAAATTTTAGTGTGTGGTAAAATATTGGCTGAGATTTTGAATACTTTAGAACTAGCAAATGTGTATGTTTTGAGAGACGAAAAAACCGGCATGACTTGGAGATTGTCCTTAATTTGACTAGCTACGAAAAAAGCTTCTTGCTAGCACTGGCTGGCATCCCCATGTGCCGAAGGAAGATGATAAGCAGTCAACAGATCCAGGTTGCACCGGCCTAAACCAGCTTAGCTTGTCTCCAGTTGGCAAGAGGAGGCAGGAGAGAGTTTCTTCAATGCCCTCTCATAGTGCCATTTACAAGAGATCCCAGTCAAGGCATGGCATGTTGGGCTAGAATCCTCAAAATTCATCGAACTGGGCTGGCAATCCAACGCTAGAGGTTTTCGCTGATCTAGCGTTTCGTTTGCATGGGGTGATGAAATGAGAGCGCTACCTCTTATGGAGTGGTATTACCTACGCATGTGAATATTGTTGATTTGTCAACGTTGTTGGTCATTTCCTATATAGCAGATGCGGTTGTATGAATCATATGTTGTAGTAGTCTCTCTAAATACCGTTGCTTTTTGTGGATGGTGTTTCTCTCTCTATTGGTGTTGATTTTTCTTATAGCAGATGTGGTCGAGTTGTGACTTATATATTGTAGTAGTTAAGGGATAGATGTTGTGTGATTCCATTGTTTTTTGTGGATGTGTAGGTGCTCGTGTTCCTTTCAACATGTCAATGTTGAAGTCTCCAAGTAGCATTATCTCATTGTTTGATGGGAAATGTGTCCGCATCCAATGAATGCAAGACATTAATATTTTGTAGTTTGATGGTCATTCTATAAGATAATGAGGTTTTTGCTATGAATTGGTAATGTAGAGTGGATTGCTCATACAAAGAGATGTTTGAGGAAAGAGATATGTCTACTCATTCTCTAGATAATGATGTGAGGTTTTTGCTATGAATTGGTAACTGTAGTGTAGAGGGGATTGTTGTTCTATTTACATTATGTGATACTTTTCTAATGTATGTTAGCGAGAGTGCTTAAGGGAGCTCATTGCCTACATTTTGAATTTGTTGATTGTTAAACCTCATTAGTCCCTTAGGAAGGAGTAATAACAAATATGTTTTTCCTATCAGCTCCTCAGTGAGTTATAAATGAATATTCTTCTCTGGAGCAGCTCTTTTTTAATGTATCACAACATCAAACAAGGTTTTTTTTTTGCATTGCTTTATTTGCTTGAAATATTCTTCATTAGGCATTGTTTATTATTTCTTTATTGGAATTGAATTGTTATTTGTTCTAATTGTTTTTTTTTTCCCTTTTCATGGGATGGCCCATCACCCAATCAAATTGTGCTAGGCATATTTGACACATGTTATTTTAATTAATCTAGTTATCTATGAGACTGTTGCAAATTATTTGTTGAAATTTAGGTAATGACTACAAATAGTGCTTCCTTCTTTTAAAATAAAGGTGAACATGCCATCTTTATTAATATAGAAAAAAGGGGGAATACAAATTTGGCTAATTTTTAGGGGACAATTCTACGCTACAACATAGCAACTCACACTCAACTACACTGACTCAAGTCTACAAGACACTCTCTTATCACTTCATCATCCGTAATCGCCATGCCATATTGGCCAGCGTCAACTTGGTAAGGTTCCATATTGCATCTACCCTCATACCAACATTCAAGGAAGCTCCGAACCTAACTTATTCCTAATGCACCGTATACCTGAAAAGATTGTTGCCCTAACATACAACCAGCATGCATGGAAGATTGGCTGTCTCACTGAGAAGTACGAGCCGCCACTTGGCACACAGGTTTGAACTTACCCATCAAGCCCACCATCCTGATAAGCCTTGCCGCCTTGCTCCAAATTCTTCTTGCAACAATGCAAGACTAGAACAAGTGCAACATGTCCTTTACCGCAAGATCGCAGAGTGGACAATATGTATTGACATCCTTCCACCTGGCCATTCTTTCGTTGAGGGGAAGCCACTTATGCATTATCTTCCAAAGTAGGAAGTTGGCCTTCTAGCTTTGCAACCCCCCAGATTTCCTTGAAGTGATCCTTCCAAAAATTTTGGCGATTTTCATTTATTGTTCAAGAGGCCCCACATAGGGACTTTCTCCACCAAACTCATGTACATCGCCTCGACCGTGATCCTCTTCAATCCTACCTTGTTCACTGTCCATTGATCCACCTGCCAGTCTAGCATTGGAATCAGGTGAACAGCTCCCATCAAAACAAAGAGTAGGCTCCATTCTACATCATGCAGATGGAATTGATCCACAATACAACCTCTAGGTCTCCACGTTGACCTCCGCTGGTCCCAAATATGCAACCA
Organism: Dipteris shenzhenensis; assembly: GCF_047967505.1. Taxonomy (NCBI): domain Eukaryota; kingdom Viridiplantae; phylum Streptophyta; class Polypodiopsida; order Gleicheniales; family Dipteridaceae; genus Dipteris; species Dipteris shenzhenensis. Next base: position 36,423,413 of record NC_141614.1, read on the forward strand.
TACTCTCTAACCTTTATTGTGTAAGCTTCTTGATAACTCAAGGTCTAGGTGGGCAACTAGTTTTTCATTAACTAAAACTTCCCAGCTCCATCACAAACTTTCATGAAGGCTAGCATCCCCTCTCAGGCCTGCCCAACCCTTCCACTGCATAACCTACCCATAGGTTTTCCAAGCATCCACAAGCCCCGACACAAGATCCGATCCCACAATCTTTGCAATGAACCATGAACAGATGGCATCATACTAGCTCAAGTCCTTCCAAGTGCCTGTCCCTCTTCCCTTGTAGTTTTCAGCAAACCACTTTACAGACATTGTCCACGGATCATGCGTTTCAAGCAGTATTGGCAACACTACTTAGCCTGTAGTGATACATCCTCTTAATAAGCATGAGGAATCCCCAACCCCCCAGCCACTTTGGGGGCCTTTAGTTCTTCCCAAGGCACATAGTGCCACTTTCTTTTCTCCCCATCTTCTAGCCACAGGAATGATTTGAACAGTTTGTCAATCTACATCCAATGGGTCTTTTCAAAACGCCATATAGACACCAAGTAAGTGGTAGATCCTACAAGAATGTGTTAAATGACCAGCCATCTTGCATTCCACCCCAAGGTAACCCCACTCCAAGCTCTTAGTTTCATCTTAATCTTATCACTGAACCAATCAAACCGTTGCCTTAGTGAAATCCCAACTCCTAGGAGGGCTTCGAGCTACACTTCGAGCCTAAAACACCACCATATCATCTGCAAATAGTTGTGAGCAGAACCCCGACCAAGCCCGACAATTAGGGGGTCTGTACCCACTCCGAAAATGATCTAACCTCCCCACCACTCCATTGATGCATAACAAGGAACGCACCATTTGGCAAAACAACACAACGTTCAGGATGTTCTTAAAGACATCCTCGATTCTATTAGGAATCCTCCAACTGAGAATTTATATCCCCTAACCCTGCAAGAAGTCAGACTCCACGGTCACCCACTATCTTATCGTCCACATCACTCTGACAGATTGGAAGAAGAATTAGATCCTCGACACCTATTGATTCCTACCCATCACCACCATACCTCTGGTAGAAACCAAGTCTCCTTGGACCATCTTTTCATCCCAACACATTAACTAAAAGTAATACTACACCTCCAAACTTGTCACACACAACCCTCACATTCCAAGAGACCATGGTACATCGTACTGTAGGAAGTGCCATGCTCGATCATGCAAAGGTCAACTGTTTCCTCTAGCAAACCCTTGCAGGCGCAGGAGCAATCTTACCTTATTGACCACTTTCCTACCGAGAGCAATCGCAAGCCTTTCAACAGAGATGGGACTTGAGTGACAAGTGCTTCCTTTTAACGTAAATGCTCTATTCTCTTTAATGTTGGTGTTGTTAAATCGAAATCTATTGTGGATCCACGCAATGGTAATGATAAAGATATGAGATGATAGCTCCCAATCTGTGGACTGAAGAATTGGTACAATAATTAGCATCCTTTTCAACAAAGAGAGGTTTTTGCTGATTTTCGGACCAAATGTATGGTGCATCTTTCTGAGTTATACTTGTCAATCGTTGACATACATGGGATAAGTACCTCAAAAATTTGTTAGCTCACTTAATTTGACTAATGAATTTGTTAAGTTGTTTTAGATTTCTGGGTGCTGGGGTATTCTTAAAATTGCCTCTACTTTCCTAGGATCTATAGTCATCCCTTCTTTTGAGATTATATGTCCCAATAAGACTCCTCTTCTAACCCCAAATGCACATTTATTTGGATTTAATATGAGCCTTTGGTAAGAGACATCTCTCAAAACAGAGCGCTAGATGTTGAAGGATGTTGAAGTCATCTAAGAATAGTCTCATAACATTAGTTAAGAATGGATAAAATACCTACTACATCCGTTTCTAGAATGTGGGTGGTGCATTCTTATGACTCAATGTCTTTACATTGCTTGCAAAGATACCCCATTCCATGAAGAATGGAATATTGTTTTTGTCTTCAAGAGCCATTAGAATCTGATGACACCCACTAAATTGGTCAAGAAAGCTATACATCTCATGATCTACTGCATCCAACATTGTGTCATAGTATGGAAGAGGGAAAGGATCTATAATTGTAGCTGGATTTAGCTTTTTGTAGTCAACACAAATTTTGTGTTTGCCATTTTTGTTTGGAACTATGACAATTTGGGATAACCAAGTTACCTCATTAACAGGATAAATGAATCCTACTTTCAAGAGCTTGTTAATTTCTTCTTTGACCAATTTGCATAATTGGGCTTCATCCGATATCTTTGTTGCACAATTGGGATTGCATCTTCTTTTTGATGGCAAACAAAGGGAGAAGGTGGCGAAACTAATCATGAGAGAGGACATTGCACCCTAAAATTTAGGGCATCAAATTATCCCCTCCTCTTGGCACATATATGTATCTAAAGTTCCAAAATCCAAAATCTTGTTCAAATATAGTCTCTTCCCCTTGGCTCCCATGTGGAGTGCATTGTCATATTTTAGGGCACTTACTTTATACTCAAGTGGTTATGAGTTCTAAACCCCATAAGTGCAATAAAGAATATTGCACTTTCAGAATCAAAATTCCCATAACGCTCAAGCCAAAAAGAGGCTTTAGCCCGATGAAAGACTAAAATCGGCTTAGCCCAAATTCACAAGTCAAATCTTCAAAGACTCCAAAGGTATCTAATTCCAATTTCCTCTTGAAAGTCCAATTTTTTCAAGGCATTCCAAGGCCAAATCCCTTTGGCATAAAAGGGCATCAATTTTTGGGGGAGCATAACTTTTTGCTTAAGACCTGAAATTCTGAGCTATTTGAACCAAAATGGAGAGCACATTAGGCTCTTTATTGTGGATTGCTCATTTGGTAGCTTTAGGAAACTTGGTGGGAAGTGGCACTATAGCTCCAAGTGTTAATCCTTGAGTCATCACTAAGATGACATCCATGGGAGAATTTCGTGTGCCAAACACTCTTGTATTTATGGGAACAACTTTCACGTCTAGAAATGGCACATAAAGAATATGCTTGTCAGTAGTAGGAAGTTGTGGCAGTTTGTTGAGGCAAAGTGGCACTGCCAGTATAAAATGCCACACAAGTAGAGAAGGATTCCTATGATGAGTTGAATGTGAAAGCAATGGACATTTTTACAATATGCCTCAAGAACACTGTGTTTGCCCAAGTGATGCATTTCACAAATGCCTTTGAGGTGTGGACAATGTTGATGTCTCGCACGCGTGAATTTGAAGACACAGTTGGCAAATATTCATATGGAAGAAGGCGATGCCTTGTTGGAACATCTCAACAAGATGAGGATCCTCAAGACAGATTGATTGCGAATCACTTTGACATGGGTGATGTAGAATTTTTGGAAAGGGTACTCCATAGTTTATGCCCATCTTTTCAAAGCCTTCAGGTGCCAGAGGCATGACTATCAAGTTAGATGAATTGATAAGCCTGTTGATCCAAGAGGAGGACAGGAGAAAAGGATTGAGGGATGACCACATTGAAGGCTCACTAGTGGCAAATATGTGCAATATGCAATTCAAAGGCAAGAATCCTCGGAGAAATGCACAACATGGTGAAAGTTGTAAGTCCAAGCAAAAGAACAATCAAAGCCAAAGAAGGCAAAAGTCTTTTTGTAAGTAGAAGCAATCTTCTTTTAGCAAAATCAAATGGTATGAATGTGGCAAGTTGGAGGGCACATGCAGCCAAAGTTGGATATGCATTTGATGGGTCGTCAAAAAGGGGTGATGCCTCAAGAAGAGTGTGTTGTGCAAGGACAAGGATGTCGATTGTCGCAGGCAAGTCATGCAGCAACGCATACATCAAGGACATCAAATTATTCACAGCATTGAGTGCATCAAAGAAAACTGACCATGAAGTGTCGATACTAGATTCTGGTACATCACGACACATGTGGTATAGATGTGATTGGTTCAAGACACTTGATCAAGTTAAGAGATCTCTAGATGTCCATCTAGGAGACAATCATCCACTTCCAAATTGGTAATATACTATTTTAGCTTCGAAATGGGAAGGTAAAGTTCATTTGCAATGTTGTTTATGTGCCAAGACTTGTGAATCTTCTATCAGTTATCCAATGTGCTTTTTTTACATTTATTGATGACTACACAAGGAAGATATTTTGTCTAAACCTTGAAGAAAAGGTTTGAATTGCTTGCAAATCGTCATAAAGAGTTTAAGAGCATGGTAGAAGCCTAGACTAGTTGTCAAATCAAATGCCTTAGACTCGACAAGGGGGGAGAATATACCTCCAAAGAGTTTACTCAGTTTTGCAACTATTGAGTGTGCAAGGAGCATTATGCAAACAAAGGACACACTTGACAACTTTTGGGTAGAAGCGGTTTGCACCAGTGGTTTTTTTGTTAAATCGATCCCCTACAAATGCATTACATGACATGACACCAGAGGAAGCATGGAGTGGACATAACCCAAATGTCCAACATTTCAGAGTATTTGGATCAACTGCCTATGCTCATGTGTCAAAGGACAAGAGAGGTAAGTGTGATGCCACGAGTGAGATATGCATTTTGGTTGGATATGTAGAGGAACACAAAGCTTATAAGATGCATAACCCTGCAACACATAAAATGTTTGCTTTCCATGATGTGTTTAATGAAAAGGTAAAGCAAGCTCTTTTCCATCAAGGCTATGCAAAATTATATGGAAGAGCAGAGAATCAAGTGGTTGACAAATGCTTGAGATGCAGATTTGCAAACATCCATGGTAGTATTTTATAACATGCTACCTAGTGTGAGTAGGAATAGTCCACTGAATGGGGGAGTGTCTCCTAGATCTTTTGCAATTCTCACGTGGAGAATGTATCTCATGGTCATGCTAACATAGACCAAGAAGCCTCATCATCCAATCAAATGCTAAGGTGGGCAAAGAAGTTGGTGGATGAGGCAGAGGACATTGTCAAGGACATGAAGCCTAGAAGGGTGCAAACAACCTATAGGTGTTGCATGACTCAATCAACTTCAGAGAGGCCATAAATCCAAGGAATGGGTTGGTGCCATGGAAGAGGAGTATAATAGAATTCTAGAAAATGATGTTTGGGAGTTGGTGGAACCACCAAAGGAAAGAATGTCATTGGCTACAAATGGGTCTACAAAGTCAAGCAAAAAGTTGACAAGAGTGTAGACAAGTATAAGGCAAGATTGGTAGCAAACAGATATGCTTAGCAGGAGGGCATTGATTACGAGGAGACATTTGCACCAATCACAAGGATGAAAACAATCAGCCTTATTCTTTCTCTTGCTTGTAGTATGGGGCTACACTTGCATCAAATGGATGTCAAGCCTGCATTCCTTAATGGAGGCCTACAAGAAGAGGTATATATAAAGTAGCCAGAAGGACTTGTGGAAAAAGTATCTGAGCACTTGGTATGCAAGTTGAAAAAGGCACTCTACAATCTCAAGCAAGTCCCACGGGTTTGGTACAACAAGATTGACATTTATTTTAGATAGGAAGTCTTCAAAAGAAGTGAACTTGATCATAGAATGTATGTGAAGAGAAATGCAGATGCTCCCACAATCATTGCACTCTATGTGGATGACCTTATTATAGTGGGCAACAACAAGCTAATCAAGGTCAACCTTTGCAATGGGCAGTTTGAAATGCATGATTTGGGATTATTGCATTACATTTTGGGTGTTGAGATAGCACAAATAGACGAAGGCATATTTCTTAGTTAAACAAGGTATACTGACTCTATAATGGAGTAGTTTGGGATCTTGGATGCCATACCTCTGAGTACACCTATTGAGACTAGGCACTGTTGGAAGTCAATGTCCCCCACATGTGAACCCCCATATAAGGAGGACATGGGGGGCATATGAATGTCAAGGGCAGGGAACATAAGGGGCAATTATGGGCTACAAGAAAGTAGCACAAAAGAGTTGGATGGTAGGATAAAATGGGCAGGACAGCAAGGCCACATGAAAAAGGATTGCTACAAGGTGAAAACAAAGCAGAAGGATAATAAAAAGAATGCAAATTGGGGTGCAAATAAGAAGGAAGAGAGTCCCACGGAGGAAAAAGGAAAAATGAAGATCGAGGAGATTAATGTAGTCACTAATAATAGTGACAATGACATTCTCTTCATGTCTAGTCTACTTGTGTTGACTTGCTTACCACTTCAGATGATATTCCATGGATTGGATTTTGGATTGTGGTGCTTCATTTCATGTTACTCCCCATAGGGAATGGTTCTCCACTTATAATAATGGGAAGACATGTTGTGTGCATCTTGGAAATAACTATGCATGTGACAAAGTGGGAGCAGCTGACATAAAGTTTTCTTTTGAAAATGGGTCTGCATTTGTTTTGAAAAATGTGAGACATGTGCCTAAGATGGCCACGAGTCTCATTTCAATGGGTCATCTAGATGATACTGGTTTTCAAACCACCTTTGGCATTTAGAGTTGGAAAATTCAGAAGGGCTCTATGGTTTTGGCAAGGGGTGCCAAGTGTGGGACATTGTATCCCTTACATGTGGTTGCATCAGCACAATCAATTGCACCTCTGCTACAAAGTGGGTGCTTGACTGCCTCGACCACTCCTCAATAATCAAGCAACCAAGTACTTCTTTGTGGCATTGCCTGTTGGGGCACATGAGCCAAAATGGAATGAAACTCTTATGCCATTTGGGTTATGTATGGCATTTGAGTTTTTTTTACTTTGAATTTTGTGAGCATTGTCTCTATGGGAAGTAGACTAAATCAGCCCATAAAAGAAGGGGAAAGAAAGAGCTTGAAAAGATTGATTTGGTGCATTCAAATGTATGTGGTCCCATGCTTACATGATCATTAGGTGGGGCTGAATACTATGTGACATTCATTGATGATGCAACTAGGAAAGTGTGGGCTTATGCTATAGCTCGGAAGAGCGATGTGTTCTGTGTATTTCAAAAATGGCTAGCTTTTATTAAAAATCAGTCAAGTAGAATGCTTAAATGCCTACGGGTTGACAATGGTGGAGAGTATCTCTCTCACAACTTTCAACATTTCTGTGATACATGTGGGATTAAGAGGGAGCTCATGTCCCCTCATACTCTAGAGTATCTCTCTCATGACTTTTAACATTTCTATGATACACATGGGATTAAGAGGGAGCTCATGACCCCTCACACTCTAGAGCAAAATCCAGTTGTTGCAAAAAAGATGAACCACACCATTCAGGAAAGGTTGCAATGTATGCTTTCCAATGCAAGTCTTTTTGGTGGTTTTTGGACTGAGGCAATGAAGACTGCAAATGCATGTGATCAATAGATCACCTAGTAAGAGTTTGGATGGTGGTATTCCTGAAGAGACACGGAGTGGCAAGAAGCCCTATTACGCTCATTTTCATATATTTGGGTGTGAGACATATGCACATGTGCCAAAAGAGCTTTGGAAGAAGCTAGATCCTAAGTCTAGGAAATGTCTAGGTTATGGTGAAAGTAGAGAGATGGGCTATTGTCTCTAGGATCCAGAAGATGCATAAGACAGCCATGAGGGATGTGGAAATGAGGAGAATCACTTTCTAGGATGTGCATCCACCCGCATATGTTGATAGACAGCAAGTTGTCCATGCATCAAATGTGTAGGAAGTGCTGCCACCACCAGGTACTCCCACAGGTACACAATCAAGGGTAGATGATGGCTCATCTATTGGTGGAAATAATGAGCCAAATGTGACCGATATGCAGATGGGACAACAAGCTAAAATGCCATTGAGAAGATCATCTAAAGTGTCTAGACTGCCTAAGAGATTTGTTCCAGGGGCAGACTATGTGATGCTTACTAATTGAGGGAGTCTTCTTGCTATAGAGAGGCTATGATTGTGTGAGGATCAGTGCAAGTGGGAGTGTGCTATGCAATTAGAGATGAATTTACTGATGAAAATAAAGACTTGGGACTTGGTTTCTTTGCCACATGGAAAGAAAGCATTGCCATGTAAATGGGTCTACAAGATGAAGGTCACAAGTAATGATGTGCCTAAGTACAAGGCCCGTTTGGTTGCTAAAGGGTTCAATCAAGAGAAGGGTGTGGAATTTGATGAGATCTTCTCTCTAGTTGTGAAGATAACCACATGTAGATGTGTACTTAGACTTATGGCAGCAGAGGATAAGGACCTTATGCACATGGATGTTAACATCTAGGGGGAGTGGCAATTCCGAGCTAAAAGCAATGCTACTAGTTAGCTTTGGGCGTAGCACGAGGCCTCCACTACATGCACGGAGAGTGCAGACATCACATCATTCACAGTTGGACAATGAGTTGTTGCCAAAGATAGCAGATTTTGTCCAGCCAACCTGATGTCGAGGGATGTGAGCAGGGGGCTACACTTTCGAAAGGAACACCACGGCATGTGGCGCCAGAGTTTTGGGTGGGTGGGGAGAGTGAAGTCCCTTCCCAAACTTTCTTGTGTCCTACTCACTTGGTAGTATGTGAACTATTGTTCGGTTCATTTCTTGATTAGTTAATTTAAAGGCAAATTTCGATTGTGCCTTATTTAACCCAGCTTGTTTCAAAAGCCAAAATTAATTTACTTGGATTTTTTGTTGGTGTTGAGTGCAGTCAGGTGCACACCTACTCACCCCGATGCCATTGCCACTTCGACCCTGCTACTATTCTCTCTCTCTCTCTCTCTCTTTCTCTCTCTTCCTTGCAAATTCCACCAACATGCTTGCTGATCTCCTAGTCCCATTTCGTGAGTCCACCTTCATGTACTTAGACCATTCTGTACTATAGACTACCTTCTCTAACACAAAAAACAACCACCCCACAAATTCTGCTTCTTTTCTCTAGATTTGGCCTCTCCTCCAGACAGGCTTAATGAATATAATTCATCTTGTTATGCATTAATAAAAAGCTCGATTTTTTAAATTAAAAAAATTAACTGGTTGTATTGTCGGTCTCGATGGGAACCGGCTGGTCAGAATTTTAGACTTTTTGGATATGTTGCTAGTCAGTTTCTAGTTGGAATTTCAACGAAACCTATCTCCAACATTGCATTAGTGTTTTAGATGACTTTAAAATCTTAACTTTCACTAAAGCTTCAGTAATAGCTAGCTTAGGCTATTTATACACCACCAAAGGGTGCCCAAGTATAGCCCAATGTGTGGGCACTCAAAAAGAGTCTTAGGAAGTCTTGAATGGGTTCACCCTATTACACACTAGCTACCCACAGTGGGTTTGAGTGCCCACCCATGGGCACCCCCTTTTACACACTATCCAACAGTCGGCCAATGACGATTTTGTAATCTTCTAAACCTTGAACATAGAGAGGATTGGGAGAATTGAAGGGTGCGCATTGTTGCAAGGAAGGGCTTGGGGAGGGCAGGACGTGGAGTCCAGGTAGGATTGAAGGTTTGGTCATGGGTGGTATGTGTGTAACGAGATGCTTGTCCATTGTGCCATCATTAAAAAACTGGCTTCCTATTGGTTCATTCGCCATCCAGAAAAGCCAAGTCTTGCGCATGACGTAGATAAACAAAATAGCATTAAATGAGGCCTCAAGTCACTGCTACAGAACTAGCGAAGTACAAGCAAAAGTAGTATGACTTATGGAGTCTAAACTCGACTAGCCAATCAGGTGCACTCATGTACTGGATGCTCTTGGCTAGACAAGTCCACGTAGGACTCTCGTGTAATGGGCATCTCTAAGTGTGTAAACACCGGGAAAGTTTAAACTCAATGTGGGGGTACCTAATCTTCTTGCTATCGAGAGACATAGTGGTTTTGTTAGCATTGCCCCATTAGGGGCAGAGGTCTAGCATAGGAAACCATGCTATTTTGGGAGCCCTTTGAAATCCGGAAGAACAATGAGTTGCACTCTCTCTACCTTAGCATTAACCCTTTACCTTAGCATACAAAGTCTCAGATTTTGGTAAGCGGCAGTGCTATCGGGCATGTCTGGTGACCCCTTGTTAGCATTGCCTTCCAGGCAGAGCTATAGTTACACTTTTGTAAAAAAGTGTCCAACACAGTTTCTTGCCAAGTGGCTCGCTTCCATTTTGGTTTAATCTCTCTCTCTCTCTCTCTCTCTCTCTCTCTCACATACACACACAGAGGCAGTTTGCAAGTCATTTGGACTTTCGTGACAATTGTTTTCCTTTGAGAGAACCAATTTGAAGTACGCACTCATTTTAGTGCAGGCTAGGGTTTTATAAAGGAGACGTTAGATGAAGGGTCAGGTGTAAAGGGAACTGAAGAGAGGGAGCAGTTAACGTGTCTTTTTAGGGGTTTTCTTGCCTGGCGAGCTTCTTCATCGCCATAGCTCTTCCTCCTTCATCTTGATGGCTTCATAGCAAGCTTTTCCATTGCTTCTCCCTCACATCATTTCTGCAATTCAAGCATCCTCCCGTATTCCTCATCGCTCTCCCCTCACATTTCTTTCGGAATTTTCCCTGAGAGAAGCCTTTGTGGTTGAAAGTTGAGTACAAGGAGGAGGAGCAGGAGACGCGAGTTTCAGGGGTGGTCTTGGTCCAGGTTCTCGAAGCTTATTCTGTTCATCCATCGCCAGCCTTGGTGGTGGTGTGTTGGTGTTGTTGTTTTGGGCAGGGCCGGGTGGTGTGGGGGAATAGAAGGGACACAGAAAGAAAAGAGGGCTGTCTGGGCTTCGTCGGGATATCAGGCTTGCCATAATGTACTCCAGAGGGTAAGTAGTTGGGAAGGGGGCCGCTCTCGGTCGACACAGAACGCCTCGCAACCCTGTTGCAAACCTAAGGAATTTCGCTTTGCAAACCTTAAATTTGTACTTTTCGCGTTCGTTTTGCTTTGTTCTCCGTCTTCACAAACCCTAGTTTCTGTCGGTGCATCGTCTGTGTTTCTAATCGAAAAACGGTGCTAGTTCGTGTTTGATTTTGCTGTAAGAAACTGTTTGCAATCTTTTGTCTCTGCATTTCCGTAAAATCAACACCATGGAGAGTTCCAATCTCACACACAAACCAGCGGTCGATAAGTATTTGCTGGGAGGGTTTAATGTATTGACGGGTGGGCTTTGGGGGGTTGCTGGGGTGAAGGAATATGTTGGGAAGCGTGGGAGGTGCAGATGGCTACGAGGTTGGGAGCAAGAGGCAGCGCATGTTAGATGGAGATTCCTATTTCGCACCCTCATCTGCTCTTCACGCAGCTTATGCCTATGGCGGGGCAAGCCTCGCTTACCTTGGGCAGCCTCGTGCTTTTCCTGTTGTCCGCCTCCGAGGTCTGCCTTTCAATTGCAGTGAGAGCGATATATACGAGTTCTTTGCAGGCCTTGATATTGTGGATGTGCTGCTCGTCCGCAAGCAGGGGCGCTTTTCTGGTGAAGCCTATGTAGTGTTTGGTGCTCCGATGCAAGTAGATTTCGCTCTCCAACGCAACCGCCAGAACATGGGACGCCGTTACGTCGAAGTTTTCCGGTGCAAGAAACAAGATTACTACCATGCTGTTGCGGCCGAGGTCCACGAGCCTAAGTCTCTTGTTGATGAAGGCGGACCTCCAGCAGCTGCGTTTTCCGGGAAGCCAACTCCCGAGAAAGATGATGATACTGTTGAGCACACGGGGGTAGTGAGACTGAGGGGTCTACCGTTCTCAGTATCCAAGCGTGACATCATCGAGTTTTTCAGCGACTTTGGCTTGGTGGACGAAAACATACACATTGTTACTCACTCGGATGGTCGTGCAACTGGAGAAGCCTTTGTGGAGTTCAGTGGACCAGCACAGGCTAAGTCTGCTATGAACAAGGATAAAATGACAATAGGTAGCAGATATGTGGAGCTCTTCCCGTCCTCTCGTGAAGAGGCCACTCGTGCTGCGGCCAGGTCAAGACAATGAGTTTCGTTTGATGTGCAGGAAAATTAAGCCTTGAGATTTGCTACTTAGATTAGACTGAGGGCATGAATAGGGGTGATCTTAACGGGAGGCTTCATACTGAGGAAAAGACTCAATAGACGTTGTTCTGTCTGGTTTAGGGCTTTTAATGAAGAGTGTCAAAAGTGTGTATGGCTTGTAGCATGTTTTGTTAGGATATAACTTCGGTCATTTGAATGCTTTACTGAGTGTCAGATTAGTCAATGAACTTCAAACAATTGTCTACCATAATAAGTCCAGTTTAATGATCAATTATGTGCCTGGATTTATACGTGCAGCCTTGTTATATTTTTTTGTCATTATGCTAGCTAGATGAATTTGTTTGTTTAATGCCTCTCTTGTCAAATGAGTTTCATGTAAAATTGTCTCGTGAACAATCTCCTGGGATTCTGACCATAGATAGATTGTTTATTTTCTGAATCCAAAGACTGAATTGAAACTGCGTAACCTCTCACAAGTGTTCTGACATCACTTGTGTGCACATTAGGCTCTGCCCAGCTGTGAGCACACATGTGGTCTGGAATTTGCTGGTCTTGCCCGACTACAGTGGTTTAGAGATGGCTTTTCACTTGTGTTTTGTTTGTTGGCATTTAACTTTACCGTTTAACACATACTGAAGTATAGTCAGTCTACAATCAATATGGGTCTTGCCAACCACGGCCAAGGAATTTATGCTAGTGATGGAGGAGAATGCTGTGCCCCCCCCAGACTGTTCGAACAATTCTTGGGTGTGGTGGATTACGTGATATGTGATATTTCCCTAGTTTATGCATTCTATTACTTTATTGGCATGGAAAATTTTGTAAAGAAGTATATGTCTGATTGGCATGCAGGTTTATTTTGAAGCTGCAGCTGTTTTCCAGCTGTCAGTGTGGGGATGTAGGTGTTTGCAAGTTGATGTTATGTGCTTTGCTGCCATGTACCCTGTAGTTCTCTGCTGACATGGCAAGTCAAAAATAGCACTATTGAAGTACGCTACATCAGCTCTCCACCAGGCTACTTACTAGCCCATTGCTGACGATTTGTGCATCAGCTCCTAGAGCTGCCAGAATCTTTAAGCTAGCCACCAGTGTTATAAGTGTTACTAGTCCCTTGTAGGCTGTTCACATATGGTTATTTTTTTCATAGCTAGAGCTCTTAATGGCCAGCTTGAGGGTTTGACTGAGAGGATTTACTTTAATGGAGGCTCCCATGTACGGTGTGGTTCTTAGCTGATGATGTACCTGCATGTACTATATGCATTTGTAGTTGATGTTATGTGCTTTGCTGCTATGTACCATGTGGTTCTCTGCTGACATGGCATGTCAAAAATAGTAATACCGAAGTAAACTATGTCAGCTCTTCACCAGGCTATCCTAGCCCATTACTGGTGATGTGTGCATGAGCTCTTACAGCTGCTAGAAGTTAGCCACCAGTGTTATAAGCATTTCTAGTTTTTGTTAGGCTGTCCACATATGGTTGTAGCAGCTCTTAATGGCCAGCTTGAGGCTTCGGCTGAGGGGATTTACTTCTGTGGGGGCTTTGTAGGCTCCCATGTACTTGCTGATGATGTCCTTCCACGTGCTGTAGGCACTGTAAGTTGATGTTATGTGTTTTCTGCTGACATAGTAAGTCACACTTCATTATCCACTAGGCTATCCTAGCCAATTGCACGGTGCGGCTCCTAGAGCTCCCAAAACTTGAGTTAGCCGCCAGTGTGTTATAAGTGTTGCTAGTTTCTGAGAGGCTGTCCACATATGGTTGAGATTTTGGTAGCTAGAGCTCTTAATCGCCAGCTTGAGAATTTGGCTGAGGTTTACTTTGATGGGGGCTTGGTAGGGGCCCCGTGTACCATGTGGTTCTCTGCACCCCAGTGAACTGTAGGCATCTGTAGGTTGATGTTATGTAACATCTTTGCTGCAGTGGCTCCTTTGACGATGTGTGCATCAGCTCCTAGAGCTGCCAGAATCTTTGAATTATCCGCCAGTGTTATAAGTGTTGCTAATTGCTGTTAGGTTGTCCATATAAGGTTTTATCTTTGGTGGCTAGAGCTCGTAATGGCAAGCTTCTGAGACGATGGGGATTGGTAGCGCTGCCTTTCTCTTTTTTCTCGCACTCTGCCCCCCCCCCCTCTCTCCTCATTGCAGCTCAAATTTCTACATGTTATCTTTCTGTTTGATGCTGCTGTGATTAGCAATTTCTAAGCTCTCTCTCTCTCTCTCTCTCTCTCTCTTCCCGCTCCATCCCTCCCTCTATTTCTCCTCTCTCTCAATTGTAGACCTGCCTCAATGCATGTCACTTAAGAGTTTTGGTAGCTAGAACTCTCAAAAGTCCGGCTTTAGGGTTGGACTAGGAGAGATTGCTTTAATGGGGGTTGGATAAGGCCCACGTCCCCTGATTCCTTAATCCAGCAGTCCAATTTCCTACATGCCATCTAGTCTTGATCTTAGCTACATTCCATCTAGTCTTGATCTTCTGTTCCATCTAGTCTTGTCACTTAAGAGTTTTGGTAGCGTAGAACTATCAAAAGTCCGGCTTTAGGGTTGGACTAGGAGAGATTGCTTCAATGGGGGTTGGATAAGGCCCACGTCCCCTGATTCCTTAATCCAGCAGTCCAATTTCCTACATGCCATCTAGTCTTGATCTTCTGTTCCATGTAGCTCTGATTTACAATTCCTAAGCTGTGAAGTTGCTTGCTCTCTTGAATACCTCAAAGCTTTTCTCCAGTGTACTCCGAAGTGGCAATCCTTGTTCTCAATGTCTGTTTCTCATATGTGCCACCTGATTTTGGGCTACAGGTTTTGGCATTCTGCGTGAATTTTGGGAAAACCATATGTACCACCTGATTTTGGGCTATTCTTTGGCATTCTGAGTGAATTTTGGGAATTCTTGTTAAAGCTGCCCAAAAGGTTGTGTAGAATTTGCTGTAGAACTACCTTACATTGCAAAGGAAGATTCAAGACGGAGTGAGATGCTCTAGTTATTAATAGTGAGTTTTTCAAGAGGCTCACGTCTATCAAGAGGTTCATGTCTCAGTAAGTAAACATCCACAAGTGTAACACCTATCTTGTGAATTCCAGAGATATTCTTAATGTTGCACATCCTAAATTTTACTTCCAAGAGTATTACTCACAATGATCCTAGTGTATCCCAATTTGGACTCACATTACCTCAATGACTATATTGTCACCGATTTATAATGGAGTAATCAAACCTTGTAGCTTCAACCAGTATCCGGAATGAAGTAATCAAACCACTTTGTTTAACCATACAGATTCCTCGTAGGAAGCGGACAATAGGTTCCCCTTCTTAGCTTCCATTTGGTTGAAAACTTAGGCAACAAGTTCTTCATTTTAGATTTGATTTTATCCACATACATACCCCAAAGTAACATTTTGGTAATTTAAGGAATGTAAGATTACAGCTTGTAAATCTAAAGTATGAAGATGTTGGCAAAGAAAAGGGATACACACTAGCATAATCACCTAGCCAGGACACCCAAATGATGGGCCATGACATGAGCCAACATTGTGAGTGTTGGTGGATGAATGTATTGAGCATCCACTTGATACTCCGATGACAAGTTCATCATCTTAGGTCTAAATGTGTTGAAAGCTTGCATGACATCTGGAAGTACACATAATAGTAACATTTTGGAAAGCTAATGAAACTTGTTAAAGCCAAGGCATGAAGATGTTGGCAAAGAAGGGGATACACATGATGCATGCCTTGGCATTCAACATGGATGAATAGTCCACTATTCTTTGTTGAGTCTATTCTAATGTTGTTGCTTTGCTAGATGGTATGTTTCCAAAGCCAATGCGAGAATACACAACTATGCCATTGCGACCAATGCATAGTCATAAGGGCCATGTAATCTAGAAATTCACCTAACAATCATTGTCTAATCATTATGGGTGCCATTTTACCATCTCTCTCTCTCTCTCTCTCTCTCTCTCTCTCTCTCTCTCTCTAATAGCAGCTCCCAGCCGCCTGCGCTTTTTGATCCAGCGATTCGCTTGCGTTTGGACCAGCAATTCACTTGTGTGGCGAGGTTGTCTTTGAGCTTTGTAAGAGCTAGTTGGAGCTCCTCAAGCTTTTTCTTGGTACTCCTCCACTCTTTGTACTGTTGCTTGGCCCGTAGCTTGGGTTGCAACCATTACGGATTGGTTGTCATGTGTGGAGAGCTGTGCCTGCAGGAGACTAGCTGAGAGTTGTGAGGCTTGTTCCTACCTCCATGGCAAAATTGTGTGGGCGACTTGTGGGAGCTATGCCAGCTCTTCGTTTAGCTTTTGCCTTAGTCAGTCAGCTGAAACTTGTTTCGTCACGTTCAACTCCAGCTTCTTCGTTTATCGGAGTGCCGTATTCAACTTTCGTCATTGAATCTCCATTTCACTTTAGTCACTTTGGTTCAACCATCTTTTGACTTTTACTTTAGTTTTACCTCAATCCTTGGTTAAGTTCATCTCTTTAGGTTGAACCCCAACCCAACTCTAGGGGGGTTGCCCAATCCACACAAGCCACCATGGAATTTCCCAAGTTCAAGACCTTTGCCTCTACTCCAACCAATAATGTCTAGCCTTTCCCATCGCCTTCCCCTTATGCAAAGATTCAGAAGTGAAGGATCCCTTCAGAGCTGAAGGAGTAGATCTATTACGCGTAGCAGGAAATACGAGAGCTCAAGCTCCAACTTGCAGCTCTTGGAAGGAAAGTAAAGGAGATAGAGAGTGGTGGAAAACAATAAATTTGCCTCTACTCCAACCAATAATGTCTAGCCTTTCCCATCGCCTTCCCCTTATGCAAAGATTCAGAAGTGAAGGATCCCTTCAGAGCTGAAGGAGTAGATCTATTACGTGTAGCAGAAATACGAGAGCTCAAGCTCCAACTTGCAGCTCTTGGAAGGAAAGTAAAGGAGATAGAGAGTGGTGGAAAACAATAAATTATGGTAGAAGTGTTGCACAAATGAAACTTATCTCCACCAGCACCGCAACGGCTAAGGAGATGATTACTAATTAAGTAAGTTCCATCAAGGAAGAGATGATCATCGATGCTAGCAACAATACATAAAGCTGATCTTTATATGGAAGTAAAAGAGTAGGAATATAGAGAAAAAAATAGGATGATCTTACGCATTGGGTGGTTGAAAGATGGGTGCCTTCATGATGATGAAGAGAAAGACATAGATGATATAATCATATGCCTTAAGAAGGAAATTTTGCAAGCTGAATGGATGAAAATGATATATGAAATGTCTGCGAAAATGGCACACAAGCACAAGTCTACTTCAAAGGGAGCAAGTGGTAAGATCCTTCGACAAATGCATAAGCTGAAGGGTACAAAGATTTGGATATTTGAGAAGCTCACATTGCTCCAACTCAAACAAAGAAATAATGAACTCACCAAAGTCAAAGAAGCACGCAAATGGGGGGTTTATTGAGATGGGCAAGCATTGATTAGGGACATCAAATCCAAACCCAAAGACTCTTAGTCTTAAGCTGATGTTATAAAGGCCACCATATGGTAGCCCAATAATAACTTGGGAAGAGATGGCTTTGTGCACATCGATTCTCTGGTTATCCAACTGTAGTACATCACTTTTGGTTGTTTGTACTTTGTCTCATGGACCCTTGAGTAGATCTCTCTCTCTCTCTCTCTCTCTCTCTCTCTCTCTCTCTCTCTCTTTCTTATATACAAGTTTTTAGAAATGAGACACGTCTACTTAATGTTTGATAGAAAATAGACTATTCATGTATCATCACTCAAAACTTGGAGGTTTGCTCTCAAGCATGCTCGAAAAATGCCTAAAGAGATAATTCACATTCCTAATAGTGGTGAGGAGCATTAGAGATGCAATGTGGGGACATGGAAAGACCCACATGATAGGTTACCTCACTCTTCTCCCATAATCTCTATTACACAGGTCGCTGAGGAGCACAATGCAAGTGCTTTTTAAGCTTTGGTTTAATTGACATTGGAAGAATGAGCAGACTGTGCAAGGGGCCATGACATCACCAACTGTTTGTTATGCAGTGGATAGGATAGAGTGATGAGGTTGTATGATACCTTGGAGGGAG
Source organism: Dipteris shenzhenensis (assembly GCF_047967505.1). Classification (NCBI taxonomy): domain Eukaryota; kingdom Viridiplantae; phylum Streptophyta; class Polypodiopsida; order Gleicheniales; family Dipteridaceae; genus Dipteris; species Dipteris shenzhenensis. The sequence goes on from NC_141614.1 coordinate 36,441,329, forward strand.
GTGAAGAGAGTTGAGATGCCCTACTGATCCACGCCCTGAGGTCTGGAAGTATGCACCTAGGACGGCTTCATCATGTAGCTCCAGTATGTCCTCTTGCTCAGTGTTGAGGTCACTCTCACTCATTTCGTAGACTATTTTGCCTTTGTCTTTCTCTCTCTTTTTGGGCCTCTTGCTTGGTTGCTTTACGCTCTACCTTTCCTTCTTGTGCTACTCCATGTAGGCTTTATATTCTTACTCGGTCCATTCCTTTGCTGCCTTGGACATCTCCTTCCTTGGTGGCCTTCTCCTTATTTCTTTTGGTCGGCATGTGGATAGAAGCTTGTCTTGAGGTGGCTGCGGGACTATGTAAGGCACCAGGGAGAAACTCCTTTATGATGAGACTGTAGACTCCATGGGGGAAGTCTCAATTCTTCTATTATAGGGCTTCTTTGTGATTAGACTAGAGGCTCCATGGGGGAAGCCTTTATTCCTTATCATGTGGTAGATTATTAGCATGAGTAGCATTGGGTTGCCAATCTATTGTTCATGATTGGAGAAGAGGTTACAGAGCGCCGTGATAAAGTATATAGCCTAATTAGTGGAATTGGTGCAGGTGGACTTGCAAATTTATAGTAGTATTATTGGGCTGGTCCATCATCTCCACCTTGGCTAGGAACTGAAGAGCCCATGCAGGTTTGACCAAGTTTGGGATATGGATCACATCTAATGAAACGCTGCCCTTGTGCTTCTTGGTAGTGTATGCCACCACCCTTTGGAGTCGTTTGTCCAAATTTTAGACATTCTTGTACCCTTCTGCGACAACTAGAAGTTGCTACACTGCCGATACTGTGTCGATGTCGAGGTGCTGTTGGGTAAGCTAGCCCTCTGCATTATAGATGAATGTTACATCCATTGCTACATTGTTGTTGCTGAGGAATTCTATCAGTCACATATTTATGCAGCATGGTAGGAGGTCAGCAAGGCCTTACAGTTTGAGGGCTTGCAGATGTGGCTAGACTTCAGGTTCACGAAGGGCCTCATAAGATTGAGCCATGTGGTAGTAAAGGATGTATTCGTCTGTGGCATTGTACTTGTACCTTGAGTGGTTGGCCCATCCCCCTAGATCATTTAGCCATTGTGCACCTAGGGGGGGGTGTTCGAAAAATAGCATATTTAGTGTCCATTTGAGGCTCCTCTGCTCTTCTTCTTTTGCCACCAAGAACCACTTATTCGATTTTTGGATTGGATTCATCCCAAAGCTCTTCATCATGGAGTTGGGGTGGCACTACGATGTATAGGGGGTGGGATGTGGAAGTGTCAGTAGATTGGGTGATGGTGACTAAAGAAGTGGTGCTTGGGGTGGGGACACCCTTTTTGAAGTTGAAATTGAGATCAAGATTCATGGTGAATCAACAAGGAAGGCCTTAACACAATATGCTAGATATTTGAGAAGTCAACCAATTCCACAATCGAAGTCTACCACTTCCACACTCACAATGATCACTACCTCCGTCACCCTCTTTCTCTCATGACTCATGCTAGTTGCATGACCTCTGGACTATGAGCTTGCCAAATGAAGAGCAATCATGACTCTTGCAATATGTCAATAGCGGTGTTATATATAATATTACTACCAGTATCAATAAATGTGATGGTGTAAAGCTATTACCAGTAGTATAAAAGTTAGTACTGCGAGTATATTTGTCTACTTGATTGGTGATTTTTCCTGGATACCGATGCATTAACATTATTTTCACACTATTTTGTACCAAAAACAACTATCGTGAATGCGATACCATTATTTTGACAATATTTTATACAAAAAATGAGTATCATGAATGACTCATTAAGACAAATGTGAAAACATTAACAAAATTCATGATTGTGGCACATATTTCAAGGCAGAACATTGAGCCAGTATAAGGGATGCATGCAAAGCATTGGAGCACAGATGGGATGTGGCGTATTCCAACTGGTTGTGAAGCATTTCAACATATTGAAAGGACATGGCAAATATTCAAGGATGAGCCTCATAATGTGTACTTGGGACATCCTATTGGAACACGCTTGACAAATGGCCAGTTGTGTTTGTTAACTATCATATATTCCACTATTTATGGCGATAAGAAAAGAGCATTTAATGCGTATTGATTTCTAGTAAAAATTTTTAAACTTATATGCATTTATGTAATATGGCGCGTGCACATACACACACACATGCGCACACACACGCATGCACGTACGCATGCACACACACACACACACACACACACACGCACACACTCCTTTTCTTCCTTTTTTCCATGCAACTTACATTCTTTCCCTTGTTACCCCTTTGGTAAAACTTTTTTAACTACCTCTCCCCTCTCTTTCTCTTCAAATAAAAGTTCCTCCCACACTCTCTACCCTTCCCCTCTCTTTCTTCTAATTTCCCTCACACCCTTTCTCAATCCCTTCCCGCCCCCTTTTTTCCTAATCTAAAACCTATTTTTAAATAAAAATATTTTTTCTCCTAATATTTTCATGTTTTTCTAAATTTTTTTGAAATCTTCTTATTTTTTTCTCCCTATTTTGTCTAATTTTCTTCTTTTAATATTTCTCTATGTTTCTTCTCTCTCTCTCTCTCTCTCTCTCTCTCTCTCTCTCTCTCTCTCTCTCTCTCTTAACTTCCCCTTAGCTCTTCCAATTTCCCTATTTTCTGCTCTCACTAATCACTTCTCTCTTTTTTTCCTAAATTCCCTAAGTTCAACTCTCTTAACTTCTCCTCTCCCTATTTTTTCCAAAGTTTTGCTTTTTCTCTTTCCCCCCCTTTTTTACTTAATTTCTTCTATTTTATCAGAATTTCGTTTTTTTTCCTAATTGTTCCCTATTTCTCCCTATTTCTTCATTTTTTTCTCTAATTTCTTCAAGATGTTTCCTATTCTCCCAATTTCCCCCCTTTTTTCTTTAATTCTTATCCTAATTCCTATTCCCCCCTAATTGTTCTCTATTTCTCCATATTGCTTCGTTTTTTTCCTAATTCCTTCAAATCCTTTCTATTTTCCCTAATTCTTCCCTTCTTTGAAATTCCTTATTTAAAATTCTTTGTTTAATTTTCTTCTTTTTCAAAATTCTTAAATATCTTTCTTGAAATACCTTTGAAATTCCTTTAAGCTTCTCTTTCTTATAAATTCTCCTTCCCTTATGTTCTAAATCTTAAAATTACATTTATTCCTCTAATCCTTAATTTCTCCCCTCCTCCTTCTCATTTACGTTCACACACCTAAATACACTAAGTTTTTTTGCCTTATATAACCATTTATTTACTTTTCCTTAAACTCACCCCAATTATTTTTACACTTAAAGCATAATATAAAAAATTAGCAACTATTTTTACACTTAAAGCATAATATAAAAAATTAGCAACTATTTTTACACTTAAAGCATAATATAAAAAATTAGCAACTATTTTTATTGTGATCCCGATAACAAGGGAGGGGCGTTTATGACACTTGTCTTCCCAACTAAGTTAAAACATGTTTCTTGTCTGTAAAATCATGCATTCTATAAGTGTTTTGCAAATTGTGCTCCTCTAGGTTTTTTGTAATGTCTCATAGCTGTTTTCTCTTTTGTTTCTATTACTAAAATTGTTTTTATTTCATTATGAAACAAGGTTTTGTCGAGTCTTCTCTCACACACACACACACACACACACACACACTTCATATCCCTTTTCTCCTTCACTTTCACTTTTCCCTATTTCCCCCTCCCCCCCCCCCCCCCCCCCCCTCCTATCCCCATCTTCATTTAACATTTTCCTAATATTTCACTTAATTTGTTTGCTAACCTCCTTTCCCTAACTTCATTTTATTTTCCTAATTCTCTTAAAAATTTCCCCATTTCTTTACATTTTCCCCTTTTCCCTACCCCCTTCCCCCTTTACTTTCACTTCACCCTAGTTACTTCCAACCCCCCCCCCCCTTTCTCTACATTTTTAATTTATCTTCCTTATCTCCTACTTTAATCTTCTTTACTTCTAATTAGTCCCTTTTATTTTCCTCTTTACTAGTCTATACCTTTTTTAATATTTCTCTTTCTCCTAATACCCTCTCCCCTCCAAATATAGTATGCTTGGTTCCCTCACTCTTTCTCTCTACTTTAAAACTCAAGTTGCTTAGTCATTCAATAACTATATCTTCTAGCATCACTATTCCTCACCCACACTTCTTCCATAAACCCCTTCCCTTCCACACTCTTCGCATCTAACCCCCTCCTACAATGGTTCAATATTCCTCTCTCTATAACCTCTAAACCCACTTTTCTTCCTAGACATTCTTGTATTTACATTAAGCTTGATAAGTATATGGCCAATTGTTAATTTTTATTGTGACTCCGATAATAGGGGAGGGGTGTTTATGACACCTGTCTTCCCAACTAAAGTTAAAACTGGTTCTTACTGTTTTGCTTGTTGGATGGTGGTAGGTAGGCAGACTCCCCTCAATAAAAGTGATGCTTGCCAGGACTTATCCAAGCTCACAACTTCTATACAGTTTTCACAACGTCATTTCTACTAAATGACCCACTGCTGGTTTTCTTTATAAACATGGATTCACCGACTTAAACTTTTTTGTTAATGCAATTAGTCCTATTCCATTGTCTAGCTTCACTCTTTTGTCTTTTCACTATGCAAAGGGGTGTTGTCAAGTCTTCCACACACACACACACAAATCCCCTTGGGTATACTTGCATTCCTTGGGGTTATCAACACTTTGATTGTTCATAAGAACATCGTGGACCTTTTTCTCATGGTTATTTAAAAAAAGAAGGGATAGATTTAGCATCCCTACCCATGATAAAGGAAAACCGAAATGAGTTGGATGTGATTTGTATATGTTTAGACTCCAAGGATTTTGTTGCTCCAATCTTCAATTAATGGAGTCTTCTGGCGAAAGTTTATTGTCAATTGCTACTCTCAGACTTCCTGCAATGAATTCCATGGGTACTACTGCCTTACATCCATACACTAGCTGGAAAGTTGTCAATCCTGTGGCTACTTTATGAGCTATCCTCAGTGCCCAAAGTATTGAGTCTAAATGCTGATCCCAATCCTCTAGATGATCATCAATGGTTCTTCTATAAACCTTTTTCATCAACTTGTTTGTACTCTCAGCCAAACCATTGGCTTGTGGGTAATGTGCTGTAGACTTTTTTTGCAACATCATGTGCATTTTTGTCATCTTTCTAATTGTTTTTTTAATGAAATGGGTCCCTCTATCAAATACAATCTCAATTGGAATACCAAATCTGGTAACAATATTATGGTATAGAAAATGTGCAACTGTTCTAGCTTTGCATGTTTTGAGTGCGACAGCCTCAACCCATTTTGTGCAATAATCAATAGCATCAAGTATATATTGATTACCAAAATATTTTGTTGGAGGCTTGATTGGTGATCCATGCAAGTTCAATCCCCACTTTTGAAATGGACCCAATGGAAAGATGGGTTGGTGTAGCATCCTGTTACTATCCATTGGTCTATCATCTTTTTGGCAAGGCATTAGGGGAGAATTGGGGTCTCAAAAGGGCCTCATAAGGAATGGATTAGTTAATGCTTAGTGGGCTAATGCAAGGGGCTTGGAGGGTCCCAAAGAGGCCTAACCAACCCAACCTAGGTGGGTTAAGCCCACATTTGAGCTCACCTCTCCCCCCATCAGTGAGGGGAGGAGGCCACTTTTTGAAATTTGAATTTCAAATTTCGAATGTCCATCCCTCCCTCTCTCTCTCTCCCTCCCTCCCTCTCTCTCCCTCCCTCCCTCCCTCCCTCCCTCCTCCTCCTCCCTCTCCCTCTCCCTCTCTCTCCCTCCCCCTCCCTCCTCCTCTCCCCTCCTCTGTCTTGCTCCTCCTCCTCCCTCCTCCCTCTCCCCTCCTCCTCCTTTTAACTCCTCCTCCTCCTTCTGGCTCCTCCTCCCTCCTTCCTCTCCCCTCCTTCTCTAGCCACCCACAATCCCTCTCCTCTGATCCTCCCTCCTGCAGAATCTCTCCCCTCCTCCTCCCTCCTATAGCATCTCTCCCCTCCTCCTCCCTTCTACAGCAGCTCCTTCACTCCCTTCTACACCTGTCGCCCTACTCTTCTCCTCCTCTTCTTCTTGCCCTCATCTGCTTCTCCTCCTCCCTCTTCCTTGCTACTCTCTCCCTCTCATTACTCCATCTTTGCCAGCTCTCCCCTACATTTTAGCCTGCATGATTGATACCTCTCTTTAAGTACTCATGGCACCATTCGAGGACATATCAAACAAGTACCATGTGAACCTACAACTGGAGGCAGAATATGCAAGCACACATTCTTTGGGATATAGTGGAACTACTCAAAGTGTGCTCCACAGTCTTCGATTGTAAGGGAAGAAGCATCTTGACCTTTGGGTGGATGGAAACTTGTATCCTTTAGACTCTGCCACCCAAAAGAGTCCTCCTTTTCATACAGTGCATGATGCTGTTTGGTTTGTTGGCAAGGGACATGTTGGATTGCTCAGTTATTGCAATCGATTGAACCATTCTCAAACATTGGCTATGCAAGCAAGCGAGGTGCAAGGAGCCCAAGTAGAATAACTTGCACATTTGGGAAATATTACTATTGTGGCAATGCATAATAGTATGCAGGATCTCCAATTGCAAAACAAAGAACTCAGTGACAAAGCACACGCACTAGACTTGGAGCGACATGAATTGGAAGAATCAATCCAGAAGCTTGCTGAAAGCAAACAAGATTTGGAAAGGTCTATCTATGGACAAGTTCAATGTGTTGTGGAGAAGGAATGAGAGAAGTCGATAGAACGAGTACAAAAGTTGAAGGGAACACCTTTGGGACTGAAGGAGAGGAAAAGGCAATTGCAATCTATGGATGCATTGTGAACCATTAGTGGTGCCCGAAAGAGGAGAATGCGGGCTGCAAGGTTAGTTCCCCAAATTCTCAATGAAATTTCTTACCCCAAAATATTTGTGGTGTTGCATTCTTTCCACTAAGACTCATTTGTACTCTACTTTAGGAATTTCCTGGAGGATGTGATGGGAACAATGGAAATGGATGATAGTGATCCTTCATATGTTCTAAGAAGTTTAATAAAGTCAAGTGATGCCATGGAAGTGTTGGACCCTAGACAAAAAGGGCTACGTAAATAGGTTGCTAGAGAGGTAATGAAGTATTTCAAGGGCCTCGTCCAAGCAAAGGAGGTGATTGGAGCTTGTAATGCTACTGGTGTAAGTCATGAAGCTTACAACTTTGTTTTTAAAATTTTCAAGTCTGCTATGGAGGAAAAGTATAAGATATCTACAATGCCATTGCCAACACCGTGGTCTATAAGACTTGCACGAGACTTGCACGTTAAGAAACAAACCAATGTGCTAGAGAAAAGCTTGGAGGATACCATTGTGTAAGTGGCACAATGACTTGGAAGAGTAAAAAGAAATCTGGCATCCAAATGTTTGAGATGAATGCTTTCAATAATGTTTACGTGGATGTAGAGAATTTGCAAAGCGCCATGGTCAAATTCTATGGGATGAGAGAAGAAGGTAAGAGAAACTCCCTCTTCACATTCAACTTTATTTCTTCTAATTTTTATATCCTTACTGAATTTCTCTTTCATTATACAGATGGCAAGCTAGTATTTGTTATAAAAATGGATGAAGCTCAATTGGTAAAAGAGCACAAGCTAGAGAGGGTGAGCATTTGTATTATGAATGACGCCTTGCATTTTGCTCAAGGGGATGAGGAAGTTGAGCATGGTTTCTCAGTCTAATCTGAGAAGGACATATGGTGTCTTGCAGCCTTTGAGACCCCAAAGGAGTGCCACGAGACATTGAAGTGGGTTTTGGAGAGAACCGGCATCTCGTCGATTATTCGAAGACAAGAGGTAGGGCAAACATTAATTGTGGATGGGCATGGAGTGTTTCAAGTCGAATGGCATCTAGCTGATGATTTGAAGACCCTCAAGTGCTTGTATGGTTGTGATATAGGTGCAGATGCAAAATGGACATGCTTGTATTGCACCCACTCTCAGAAGATGCAAAAGGAAAGCCTACAATGGGAAAATGGCATCCTTTCTTGCAACCAAAGTGCAGCCCTTGGTCATCACAAAAAGGATCCTAAGTGGGACCCCATTCTACCAATTCCATTGGAGTGGGTACACATGTGTACTTTGCATGTTAAACTACGTATACTTTATGAGTTACTCTATCTCCATCGACTTTGTGCTTGGAATTTGAGGCCACAGCAAGAATCTGCACAATGCATTGCAAAAGCTGAAGAACTACTCTCACTAATGGGACTTCACGGAGGCAATGTGAAGCTTAAGCAGGACAAGAAACAATCAGGAAAAACACAAAATCTTCCTGCAAAAGTGTCCATGGGTGGAGGAAAGGCAAGGAGGTTCTTGTCCAACCACAATGCTGATAAAGAAAAACATACATTGGCTCAAAGCACCCTCGGTTGGGAGTACTGGAAAGATTTGTGTGTGGAGCAATGGGGCCCTCTGTCCATTTGGAATACTGAAGGAATGGAGAAATCACACTACAGAGCAAAGGCAACATACTTCAAGAATACAAGGCATGGGGGTGGTATCACGCGAAGCAATGCACTACACAAAATGTTCGATTGGATTTATAGATGTCTAAAGGCCAGGACTCTCAAGCACAATAAGGTAGAGGTCTCAAGTCTCGAAAAAGCGGTTCAACATGTCAAGAAGACAAGGAGATGTGTTGCTTGGAAGTCCTCAATAGGGAGCCAAGGGGTTGCGCTTTGGTTGCAACGTAGAGTCAGACAGGGAAGGCGTTGGGTCCTAAGAGAGCCCCAAATGTAAAATGTTTGATGAATAAAGTTAACACTATTTTGAGTCAATTATAGATTTCAAAATTCACAAATTTGTTTAAATTGCAGAATTACATGTGTGACATGGCAGGGCGGAGGGGTGAGTGGATTGGGAGGGAGGGTGGTGAAGATTAAGTATTACCGAACGGGCAACAAAACATTGGGGGGGGAGGAGGTGCACTCAAAAAACCCTAGTTTAAAAGAAAAACCATAAAGTGCTTTAAAAAAGACTATATAAAGCACTTTAAAACCCTAAAATCCCTCATTTCTATGGCATGAGTTAAACAAACTACTAGACCCATTGGACACCATTTAGACACTACCCATTGTCCTCCTCAGAATGCCATGGCCTCTGAACACACTGCAAGCCCTAGTGGCCAAGAAGGCAATGATCACTAGGGATTTGAAGGCGGTTCTCATCATCAGGAGTCCAAGCAACGCTAGTCCCCACCATCCAACTCTCATGGGGGATTCCAGGGATCTCATCACCATGAGGAATCCCAGCACGATGAAGGATCCAAGCACGATCAGGGGTCCTCTCAGTCCTTCCACACAACTAACCGTGGAAGTAGAGAGGTCTCCCAAGAGGGGCAAAATAGTCCAGTCAATCTTGATCAACTGCCCCTCCCTCCTCCGTGGGGTCTTGGCATGGAGCATCTAGACTAACAAGGGGAGCAAGAAAGGCAAAGAGAGGAGATGGAGAGTATACAGGGGCCACAACAAGAGGAAGTATTTGGTAGGCTCGTAGATATAATGAACCTTGACCCCAATCCTCCAACCAAGTAGACCGCACGGAAGAGCACCATCAACCCTCTATGCCTCGAGATGGATTAGATATGAGGAGCCTCTAGTACAAGCTGAGCAAAAGCCTCAGCCTGTTGTCTCATAGCCTTGTGAAAAGGAAAAGAGACCAAGGACAAAGTAGACCCCTAGGCATGAGAAGCCACCTCGAATGACCCACCAGACACAGGAAGAGGAGTCTGAAGAGGTGGTTGCAAGGGAGGAGAGGCGAACGAAGTCAAAGTGGACAAGCGGCCATGGAGCCATGTCCAAAGGCTAGTGCAGGGTCCCCCAGAGATTAAGAGGCACAAAAAATCAGGCATGAAGGCACTTCAAGAGATCCGCAAGTTCCAAACCACTGTGGACAATCTCATTCCCCATGCACCCTTCCAGCGTGTTGTACGTGAAATAGCACAACATTACAAGAGTGATGCGTGTTTCACTTCAGGTGCTATGGGAGCAATTCAGGAGGCAACGGAGTAGATGACAATAGGTCTTTTTGAATGCGCGAACTTATGTGCTATCCATGCCAAAAGAATAACAGTGATGGACAAGAACCTTGCACTCGCTAAGCACATCTACTTTGATCCCTCCCTTAGGCCCTAGATGTTGTTTAGGTTCATTTGGTGTAACCTGAATCATTTTGTAAATCTCTGCCCTTTGAGGCCAATGAATAAAAGATATCTTTATGTTCTATTATTGTTCCATGTTATTATACATGTTACGTGATGCTTTCCATCAGTTTATGCAAGTTTAGTATGAATTTGAGTGCTCAAATGATGTTTTTTCACCATACCACAGAAGGCAAATGTGTTCGGCATCTCGTGGGGAGCCCAAAAATGGTAAAACCCGCTATGGCGCATATGGGGCCTGTTTGACCATGTCAAACAAGCCCTATATGCGTGATCCGAACACATTTTCCTTCTGCCACACGATGACATTCTTATTGGATTGCTCAGAAATGACCATTATAGCAAAAATATTTATCTGATCGCATGCTTTTGAACAGAATAGTGAATGAAAATATTAATGCCAACAACAATTAAAGTTACAAAATACAATGACAATATAAAATAAAATTTGTAAAAGAACACAAAATGGGGCACTGTATAAAAGTATAGCTGTATTCATATAAAAATAAAATTTCTATACAATAAGCTTCAGAGCCTTTCTCTCTTTCTAAAACACTGAGAACATCAGGCTTTGAATTTCCAAATACACTCCTAGCTCTAAACCTAGTTGATAGAGAGTCAATGCTATTTTCGTTGTTGGCCAGGGACATGGCTGCTGCCATCAATGGAGAATACAAACACAAAATAAAATCATATTTCTCACATGAGATCTAGGGAACTCAACGAGGAGATCCTAGAACTCCCACATACAAAAATTCTCACAAGAGATCTAAGGAGCTCAACAAGGAGATCTTAGAACTCCCACAAACAAATTTCATAATTTCATAGACACAAAAACAAGTCCATTTCTCACAAGAGATCTAAGGAACTCAAGAAGGAGATCCTAGAACTCCCACATACAAAAATCCTCACAAGAGATCTAAGGACCTCAACAAGGAGATCCTAGAACTCCCACAAACAAACTTCATAGACACAAAAACAAGCCCATTTATCATAAGAGATCTAAAGAACTCACCAAGGAGATCCTAGAACTCCCACGTACAAAAACCTATTCACATGAGATCTAAGAAACTCAACAAACAGATCTTAGAACTCCCACAAAAAAATATTCACATGAGATCTAAGAAACTCAACAAAGAGATCTTAGAACTCCCACAAACAATTTCATAGACACCAAAACAAGCATATTTCTCACAAGAGATCTAAGGAACTCAACAAGGAGATCCCCAAACTCTCACAAATAAATTTATCTCACAAGAGATCAAAGGAACTCAATAAGGAGATCCTAGAACTCCCACAAACAAATTTCTAACACATAAATATTTAAAATATTTTTATCACGAGATCGAAGGAACTCAATAAAGAGAACTATTCCCACAAACAAAGGAACAAAGACCAAAACAAAAATCCTCATAAGAGATTTCAGGACTCAAAATGAGATCCTAAAGCTCCCTAACAAAAAATTCTTGATTTTTTCGAATCACAAATTCAAAATTTTCTACTTAGGGCATAACATGCAATCAAGTATACCCAAGACCATTTAGTAAGGTGGGATGAATCCAATACCAAACATACCCGGGGTTTCCCCCAAAAGATGTGACATGAAGTTGGGGGTAATAAACTTCACACACCTCTTCACTTCCTACTTCTTTCGAACTGAGTGATAGAGATAGTTATCATTGGGAAAGGGACATTAAAAAGAAGCTTTTATACCAAGAGACCACACTAAACTTTCCTCCCTTAGATGAGAATGAAAATGGCAACATCCCAAGTGATGTTGTACTCAAGCATAGGGAGAAGGAAAGGATCAGTGGAGGCCATAATCTCAACAAACCGGTCTGCGCCAAAGAGAAGAGTGATACGTTGTTGAAAGAAGATCTTGCAGCTCAACATGACATAAACTGATATATATCAAGGAGTTTGAAGGTGCTGATTGGGTCGGATGGGTAGGTTCCGAGGAAACATTGCACCTCCTTCATAGACACCTTTACACTTAGCTCAAAACACTCTCCAAACTATTATAAGATACAGAGACCCATAACTTTTAGTAGAGACATGATATAAAATATTCAAACACATATCCAGATGCTCCTTGAAATGCGCTTCTCTTTGATATAAGTTTCATAAGAAACAAAGAAGCGGTCGGAAAGATATGGGCAGTTTACTAGACGGGGGTAAAAACTATCTGAAAAAGAAATAGTCACACACATAGTCATAGATTTTTGGTTTGAAATCTAATACAATCACTGAAGATAGAGGATGATGCTCCTTGAAGAGAGCTTTGTGTTAATATAAGTTTCGTCCAAATTAGATGATCGAGAAAAAAGTTATGAGCAAAATACTGATAGGAGGTCAAACTGTCATGAAAAACACCTACTCCTTCCGACTTGGGAGAATACTACCTCCATGCTTAGACTTCATCAACGATCCAAGTCCCATAGAGTTTGCCTAAGAGGGAAGGAAGAGCTCCCTTTGTGGCTTGGGAAATAGATAAACCATGTATGCACAATGAGTAGCTGAATAGGCAACACTTTTGAGCACTTTAGAAGAGAAAGCAATGGAAAAAAAAGGGAAGAGACACTCAAGAGAGAGAACCTGAAGTGACCTTCATTACCAATAGAGTGAGAATCCATTCTAATGCAACTCAAAATACTACAAACACAAGGGAGAAGAAGAGGTTTCATACATACAAAAGGGAGCGAAAACTCCAAGATTACTCATAGAGAGAGAATAAAGTAGAGAGAGATGGACTCAAGAGTCTACATAAGAGAATATCTACAAGAGGGAGAGAAGGCTCATGGAAGAGGCTGGAGGAGACTAGAGCTATAGCAACATGAGGCCTAATGGTGGAAGAGATGTTGAAAAAGGGAGAGGAGGGCTCCTTTTATAGAGATTTTGTCACCTTCCTTCACCCATTTACAATTGCTGCTTGTAGATTCCTTTCCCCATCAATCACATAAGCCCATATGTCACCATCCATGTCCTTTTTGGCTACTCTTGCCATGTGTCCCATCAAAAGATTCTTAAGACTCTTAAAATATTGAGAAAGTCAAGAGTCTCCCCACATGGAGCCCATAGGGGACCTCTCTTTTCCATATGTCCACATCCTCCTTATTCCACATAGGAATTCTAGAAGGATTCCTCGACTCCACACTCCTCCACATGCCTTCCACATGCTTGGCATGTGATCTCTCTTATATTATTGGAACACATGGACATGATCCAACCTCTTTATATGACTCACTCTTCCTATTTTCTAAAAGCCCCATAATATCCTGTATAGAAATAACTCTCACCCTATACCAAGGTATTTATCATTCATACACATGGTATTTACAATAATCCATTCCACTCATCCTCTCAATCCCATACAATATCTTAGAGAATAGAAATAAGTGAGAGCCACTAGGCTATCACTTGATACTCAAACTCTTATCAAACATAGAGAAAAATAATACCAATGCCAAAATAAAAATTATCAATTTTTGGTGTCACACTACCCAAACATAACTATGATTTTCTAACACCTAGTTTGTTTAGATGGTGGCAGGTAAGTGGACCTAGATCTTGAAACCTGGACTGCCTGAGGATTTGACATCTTTTTTCAATATTATGTTTGTCAAACTCAATATTATTAAAAATTCTTAATTTGATCAAGATTTTTGCAAACTCTAGTTGCATTTTTCAACTTAGATGTCTCAAACATTTTTTCCTTATATTTTTTCCTGTTTTAACTTTTTATCCAATTAATGGAATTAATTGTATGGCTCAATTATTGATGGGAATTTTTAATCTAAACACACACACATGCACACACACATGTGTATATATATGTAACTCTACACACACACACACACACACACATGCATATATATATATATAAAACTATATGTAACTATATATATATATGTAACTATATATATATATGTAACTATATATATATATATAGAGAGAGAGAGAGAGAGAGAGAGAGAAAGAAGAAAGAAAGAAAGAAATTTTATTAAAGGTCCACGGAAGGCCATACATGGCCTATGGGACACAAAATCATCCGAAAGGAAAATACATCATCAACGATGCACCAACTAGGTGGCCTCATCGTAATACAGCTAAGATGCCAAAAATGGCTACAAAAATCCTAGATACAAAATGAAATGAAATAGAGTACCAAAAAAAATTACCAAAAATGCCTAGATACAAAATGTAAAATATGAAATATGAGGAACATCGTCTTCCCTAAGGGGTCTTTGATCCAAAGAAATGATGGAAGTCATGGCCATCGACCATGCCTCTTGCCATGAGTGTGAAGATCTGGGCAAGTGTCAAGTGGGCTGCTGGTAGTGCCAAGTTTCCATGGAGCAATCTTCTCCGAAAATCTGCCATCATTCTCCGTCGTCTAGAAATAAAGCGACGGGTACGGCCTCTGTGTAAGATCATCCTGCGGTGCTGCCGGATCATGTCATATGTACATCCTCGAGGTGGAACCATCGGTGCTCTCTGGTAAGATGGGCTATCTCTGTGCTCATGGTCCTGCGCCTCATCTTGCTCCTCATGAATAACTAGGTCTCTAGCAGGGATGTGACAGTGTTCTCTGAGGAATCTCTCTCTGTATCTGGTGATCTCCCTGATGAACAACGCTAAGCAATACTGATCCTCATACTCCATAATCTGAGAGAGAGGTCCAAATCCGTGCCCAAATAAACAGTGAAATCTGCCACGGATCTCATAATATAAAGGTCATCTGCAAACAAAGTGCTCCTCAGTCTCCACCTCCCCCATAGTGCAACAAGGGCATATCCTAGTCTCTCGCCTGGGTCTATGTCCGGTAGCTGTACGACGCATCCTGCCGGCCTCAACGTCTAATCTGTGGGAAGACACCCTGAGCTAGCCCAAGGCAATCCTGAGTGAGTGCGACATATGAACGCCGATATATCCTAGGGATATGATGAAGCCATCCTCTGAAATCCTGAGAAAATGGTCATGATATGTGGCCATCTTCGTAGGAAGCTTCGTGAATCCAAGTGCGAAACGTGTGTAGCTGCAACAAATCTGCCCCGATAACCTGACTGCATGTCGAGTGAGAGGGAGGCGAGGGGCATCTATGCTATATCGAAATGGTGGCAGCCTATCCATATCCAAGCCCAACAAGGTGAGCCATGTGGAGAGTGTGTGGTACCAACAAAAAGTATAACCTCTCTCTGCTAACATCTGAGGATGTCAATGCTAGCCACAGTAATCGTGCTCTGCCTGCTGCTGAGTCTCCGAGCGCCCTGATCTTATGCAAGTATGTAACTGACTGAAATGCTACATCTAGCGCTAGGGGTGTAGCTCCGAACTCTGCGAGCATAATCTGATGCGGTACCATGGGCTTCGCTCTGATCAATCTGGAGAACATGATGATCTGTAACCTCTCTACTCGTCTCCAATCTGCAACACTAAGATCTCCTGCCCAAAAGGGGCTAGCATACATGGCTGCAGGTCTCACCAGCATATCGAAAAGTAAGGACTTCGTGTCGGGATGCTAAAAATGTGACTGTGCACACTGCCTCTCAAGAAGAGCCAAGGCGGCATACCCTCTACTGATCCTATCTCGTGCTGCATGCGTCATGGTGAAGACTGGACCTCTAAATGTGGCACCCAAATATGTATACTCCCTGACTAGCTCCACCTCCTACCCATCAAATGTGAAAGAGAACTCGCCTCTCCTATAAACCTGGTATGACGTGTTGAAGACCATGACTTTGGTCTTCCCAAGGTTTACAGACAACCCTCTGTCCTGACAAAAGCTGTGGAGTGCATGGAGATGTGCCTGTAAACCCTGCTGGGAGGAAGAAATAAGAACCACGTCATCTGCATAGAGGAGAATCGGTATCATGGATCCTACCAGTAAAGAACCTGTACCACCCATCGTTTGTATGTACATCTCTAACTCATCGATATAGAGACCAAAGAGTGTTGGAGACAAAGGACACCCCTGCTTCACCCCTATCATACTGCGTACTTCCCCCGACAGCCCCGCCCATGTCCTGACTCTACCTGTGACTCTCTCATACAAGGCCATGATCGCCCATTGAATCTCCCCACTGAATCCCAAGTCACGAAGTCACTGGAAGAGTCTGAAATGTGGCACAGTGTCAAATGCCTTTCTGAAGTCCACGAAGCAACAATAGAGCCGTTGCTTACGTGACTTTGCCTCCTCAATCAAAGCTCTGAGTGTGAAGATATGATCTAGAGTCGAGTGCTCTGCACGAAATCCTGCCTGCCCTCTAGTTCTCATACCTGTCGCCTCGGCATGGTCATTTATATGTCCTTCTAGAATGGTCGCATAAATCTTGGTTTGTTGTTAGCCTCTTATGCCTTTTACCCTTCTTTATATATAGTAAGAGATAAGAGATAAGAGATAAGAGATAGTAAGAGAAGAGAAGTAAGAGAAGATACGAGAAGATAGATAAGAAGTAACATGGTTCAACAAGGTGAATGATATATCTATCATTCATTAGGTCTACTTGTGAGAGTGAAATGCCTAGAGGGAGCATAAATTTGAGGCCCCACGAAAGGAGATTAAGAGTGTGAAAAGAGGAGTAAATGAGGATGGTTACACACCGCCACTTCCACCCAGGCTACGCCCCAGTTTGAGGGCATAGGGCAGGCTCATTTTTGTTCACCACCCCTTTACACTTTCGACGGTGGACACATTTTTACGAGAGCTGTCCCCAGAGACACTTACACACTGCGCGGACACCAACTGGAAGACATGCCGATTAACATTTCTACTTTTTGACTAATAAGTATAAAAGTTAAGATACAAACTTACCAAAATCCCTTCACCAAGCAAGACTTAAGATAAATTTCACTAGACATAGTTAGTTTATAAAAATATGAGTACAATTATAGAGAGTAGGGGACTTGAAACCCTTCACCGCTACACTTTCATGTGGCTCTATTGAGCTCTCTTCGGGACAAGGGGAGAAGGGATAAGAAGAGAGGTGCACCATCCCTCGTCCTGCCTTCCCATCTGCAAGCATAACAATGAAGTAAGTGTGCATATGTAAAAAAAAGAAGAAGCAGCCACAATAAGAAACAAATTACTCACAATTGTCCTCGCTATTAACTTCTTTGGTTGAATCATTTCCTCCAAAAATGCTTCTCACCTTTGCATTCTCTCGATCACGAAACATGTGCTTTGAGCAATATTGTCTCTGCGTGCAGCTCCAATAGGTTGACTTGATCCTACCTCACCCTCTTTATATATAGCTCATTGAACTACTTATGTTGAGTCAATGTTGACTAATACAATTGCTTCTGCCAGACCACATTGAGCACTATTTCATTGATCTTCGTCTTCACCTCCTAATGCACCACATGCATTACTTTCCCTTTCCAATTCAGCTATTGTCTCGCATATCCATGCATCATCAAAACTATCTTTGTGCACAATACACATGTGATGCAACACAAGGCATGCTGCCACCATTGTTGGGACATTCCGTAAGAGCATATCACATTGTTTCAATAGTAAATGGAACCGAGCTTTAAGAATTCCAAATACTCGTTTGACTCACATTCGATGCTTCACTATATCTAGTTCCAATAATATTGATCCATGGGTAAACCTTCTTTACTACCCTTGAAAGGAGGTAACATACAGTACCATGCAGGATAGGCATAATTACCAAGTAAACAATACTATCCCAAACCATTATTTGCACATCTTTGTCCTAATTTTTTTTGTTGAAATACATTCCAATCGTGCATTGAACCTGCCCACCCGATATCGTAGTCTCAAATTGAAGAATTAGCTACCATAGTGAGTTGAAGAATGACTGAGTGGAACCCCTTCCTGTTGAAAGAATCTTTATGGTTTGTTCTTGGGGCAATGATTGGTATGTGGCTACCATTGTTAAAGATTCCTTCACAAGGGATCAAATTTCCAATAATAAGTGCCAAATGACTCGAGCATAAACACCGTCCATTGGCATATGCATTAATAATATCTCTTCCACGAGAGCATAGTACTATCAGCGCATCACCTGCAATGTGTCAAAGCTGTCCCTCAGCATAAAATAGCATCCATGTGCAAAGCGTCCATAAAAATAGCATCCCACAAGGCAATTTAGGCCTATCAGTGCATCCAATAAGGATCGCAATGCATCCAAATGGCCTATAAATCATCCACTGCAACCCAATGCACACCACGAATGAGCGCACACTGCAACCAGAGTGACCTGCATAAGGTATGCTCAAGAAATCATGGTTCCACAATAATGACCGCTACTAAAAATAGAACCTGAGATGCCTCAAAACATGGGTGCCATTGCATAATCGAACTTAGCAAGAAAATCTGCAAATATCTCTCTTCTATCGAAACTCCAAAATCCCAACTGATGAGTGAGAAATGGGAGTCAACACTTATCCACTGCCATGTGGCATAAATCTAAGGTTTCAAAACCTTAGAATGAAAAATGCATAACAGAGAGACGAAATCGAATACACAGAGATCTATAACTCTGAAAATCCTCCACCGAATTTGTAAGAACTGACCAATAGGGGTTTTTGGGCATCCGAAATGCAATGGGACAGACGGTTTTGGAAACCGTGGTCTCAATCACTGGGTCCAACACATGGATTGAAAAACGTTTTTGGAAACAGAATTGTTTGTAAACTCCATCGGAGTGTGAATGATGAGCAACATAGAAGTTTTAGGACCTCCTGAGTCCACCGCAACTGACAGATCTGCAAATGGTTGCTCCAAACTTGAGTTCTTACACCCAGGCAGAAAAACGCAGAAATTGACACAGTGAGTCAGAAATCTAATGAAATGATCTCCGATTCAAGAATGAAGGTGTTTCCAAGCTCCTGAAGTGAAGTGGACACCAAAAGCAAGCAATAGTTGCCTCTACAAGTCAATACAGAGTCTCTATCATCAAACAGAACAGGGAAAAGCTCAAAAAACGACTTTTTCTTTGAAAACACTTAACAGGCTCTCAAAACCACTTCGCAAAACCAAAGTGACTTTTCCAAAGGTTTCTCCAAGGTCTCTGCACACTCGGATGCAAGTAAAGTCACCCACAGAGCTTCCCACAGAGCTTCTCCTTCCTCCCACAGAGCTGCTGAGCTTCAAGCATTCACGCACACTCAGCTAGATCAACCCGGGCTCTGATACCATTTGAGAGTGCTCTCAATGGAAGCAAGAACGGAAGAGGGAGAGAGAGAAACAGAGAGCCACACAAGTTTTAGTGGGTGCAAAACACCCTAATCTTCTTTTTCATTCATTTATATATGTGTTTGAGTATTGTACATAATCGGGGTAAAGGTACAATGACCTTTAACCCCCACAGCTATACAAGAATAAGCATGTCGCATCAAAGGAATAGCCGCTTCTTTTATAACAAAGAAGAGGGGACTCCCTCCCATAAATGCATCCTCCCACATGCATGGTGTGTGTGGAGGAATCTCCCATGTGGGCAAGGTGGGTATGCACTCTCAATTGTGTGCGACAACCCGTTGCCTCATTTTTCCACATAAATCAGACCCCATATCCCAAGTCTAAGATAGCCCCTTGGTCCCTTCTTAATTTTATAATATGTTAAAAGATCTAGGAGGACAAGTGGAGGGCTGTCACAAAGAGGCTTGCCACCTCATCATACTTTCCCTGTATTTAGTAATATCCCTTGGACTATCTACCACCCCTCCCCCCACATGGGTCCATTCTACATGGAGGGGTTGGTGGTCCAAGATTCTGTGCTACATCTACCTCTCACACATTTTATATTCTAGCACCCATTGGCTTTGTCCCATGCCACATTTAATGTTGCCTAGGTGGAGGCATGGCACATGGGGGTGCATTGCCACAGCCAATATCCACATAAAGTATGGCTAGTAGCATGGACTATATGCATCATTTTCCAAGATGCCTTCTATATGGAAAGGTGGCACATGGACTCTCTTGCTACCTCAACCATGGGGCCTTGGCTACTCAATATTCCATATGACAAATGCCACATGTACACAAAATACTTTCACTTATTTCATTTACATCGAATTTTTTCGACATATGGCGACATGTAGGGATGCAGTGGAAGACTCGCAGAGCGCGCTATGAGAGACAAGCATAGGCCCAGGGGACAGAGCGCAGCAGAGACACATGGCAATGCATTGCTCATCGACTATCAAGCGATTGGAGACAGAGTGTAGCAGAGACATGTGGCAACACGTTGCTCATCGATGGTTAGCTCGTTGGAGTTCCATGTGGCGACGTGGAGAGGATTCTATATAATAAAATATAATATATATTTTAAAACACACACCCACACACACATATATATGAGACACATAATATATTATTAAATATTATTTAATAAATAAGATAATAATAATATAATATACTATGTATTGTATAATAAATATCTATATATTTATATTTGTATTTATATATCAAAGAGAGAAAGAGAGACATAATACATTTTATATCATACATTATTTGATATTTACATTATATATAATATAACATACTATGTGGTTATATTATATATTATATTATATATATATGAGAGAGAGAGAGAGAGAGCGGAGGTGGCACACGGCATGCACAAGATGAACACTCATTTCGTTCATTCACTGAAGAGTATATAATAAAATATATAATATAGTATATATATATAATTATTATAATATATATTATATATATATATATAAATGCAAATCTATCTATGTAGAGAGAGAGACACACACATAATGTATTTATTATACATTATTTATAAATATTACAATAACAAGCTAAACAAAGTTGACCCAAGAGAATGAAAAATGAATGAAAGTGGACACCAAATTATCCAAAATTTGAAAAAATAGACAAACCCCATTTTCATTTCTATTGTGAAGCCTTTACTAAGACTTGCACCTATAGCGGTAGGCCAATAACATATTATATCATATATATTATAATATATTGTATCATATATATTATAATATATTATATATTATATATAATATAACATCTATATATAAATAAATGCAAATATATCTATCTGTAGAGAGAGAGAGACATACAATATATCTATCTATAGAGAGAGAAACACACGACATATATATAATTTATAAATATTACAATAATAATATAACATATAATATGTTGTATTATATACATATATAGATGGATACATACATACATGAAAGAGAACAAGGACCCTCGATTGCAAAAGGAATAACAACCCAATATGAGAATTCATTGCTACATGCTACTATGTCATTTGGGTAGAAGGAGACACAACCTTTTTCTCTTAGAGCTTTATCAATGCTCCATCAAAGCAAAGAAATGTTTGTTTGGAGAGATATGTCAAATGTTTTGTTTGTAAATGATTCCATAGCTTTATTGATGCTGTTGTAGGACATGTAGTCACATGAGCAGCTAATACTTCAATTTTGCTTTCTAGTAACTTAAAAGACCTTTTCATGAAAGGTACGAAATTACGATTGTACTCTTTTAAAGAGTCTCGCCTTGTAAAAGCTATCGATAAAGGAATCTCAAAGTTTGTTTTGCAATTAGAAACATGTTTAGGAGTTCAAAATATCTTAGCAAAATGGAAAGGAAAGATTTTGAAGAAAGTTGCTTTGAAACTAGAAGAGGTCTCTTCGGTTAATTGCTCAAAGCAAAGTAACCATCTTTCTAAAGAAGATGAAACTCTTCTTTGAAATTTTCATAGGAATTTTGTCATTTGTTATATGGACAAATGTTCCAATAACTTTGTTTTTATTTGCTAAAGGCATTACTTAGAATGTCTTTTGAGAGAAGTGAACTTGTATGCCAAAACTTATGCCCCTGCCTTAATTTTTCAAAAGGATTTCATCTCTGACACACGAGAGCTTTTGCAAGTCTTTTGGGTTTGTTTGCAATCCAAGTCCTTTTTTTGTGTTACTTGGAAGTTCTACAGCCCCAAAAATATTGCAGCCGCTTGTGAGACTACTTTGACGGATGTTTCTAAATGGCTGAGCTACTGCTTCAAAGCAATGTTGCCTAGTGTCCATGAACTTTGGAGCGACTTATTAAAGGAGGTAAATGTCCCCTTGCACTCAAGCTAGATTTTAACTGACTCTTTAGGAGTGATTCATGTTAATAAATTTTTTAATTCCTCTCAAATCATTTAGGAAGAAGAGTCTCCTATTCTCGCTCAAACGGATAATTTTACACGCTTTACACAAAGATTGAGCTGAAAGATGTGGAGTTTAGAATAAAAAAGCTAGTGGTTGAAGATTTCAAGCTGAGATTTGACAAAGATAGATGTAAAGTGCGGGAAAATAGCCTTATGCTTTGACTTTTGTGGCTAAAAAATAAGAATCATGACATCGGTTCTAAAAAGAAAAGATACACAAAGATAGTAAGTGTTGAATATGTTTGCTCTTAGATAGATTTTCTTTTAGATAATGTTTACATCACAATAGATGATTCTTTGTTTCAACAACTTATAGGAATTCCCATGGGCAGTAATTGTGCCGTCTTTTTTGCAAACTTTTATCTTTCCACTTATGAATCTGAGTTTATGCAACGTCGTATTTCTATCAATACCTACCCTATCATTTTACATAAGCTTAGCCAAGTTAGGCGTTTTATAGATGATTTATTTATACCAGATGTTCCTAACTTTCAAGACTTTATGTATAAAGACCCTTGTGCTTTTGGAGAAGGAATCTATCCTTGTGACTCTTGTGAGAGAAATGTTTGTTTGGAGAGATATGTCAAATGAAACATTTGACATATGAAAGAAACGTGAGATAAAATGGGTATCCTCCTACACTCAATAAAGCACAAATGTGAAGGCATTTCGGGCATTCTACTTTGAGAACGGGAGGAGACGATGTATGCAAAGATGCATGGCATGTAAGTGAGGTTATCCAGGAGCATGACAGAGAACAAGGACCTAGATTGCAAAAGGAGGTAACACTAATTTGAGAATTGATTGCTACATGCTACTATGTTATTTGAGTAGAAGGAGGCACCACCTTTTTCTCTTAGCGCTTCATCTACACTCCATCAGAGCTTCAACAAGCCTTCACTGGAGTGACATGGTCAAAAGGAGGAAGGGCATGGTATGAGTGAGGAGAGGAAGCAAAGGAAGGCATAACCTAGCAAAGGATGTGCGCATGTGTATATGAGAAAGGGTGCAAGGGGGATGTCCATGCTTGAGTGTTTGTATGTGTATGCACATGAGGGAGAGAAAAAACACGTGGCCTTGAAACTTGGAATTTCATTTCTTAGAATTAAAGAATTTTAAGATTCCACCTAGAGACCCAGCAGAGCGGGTCTCTAACCTGTTGTAGATGGGTCATGTTACTTTTTGGCAAAAGTAATATAAATGTGGTGTCATACAAGAGACAAAGAGAGCTTCCATCATTAGAGAGAGATACCTAACAAAAGACAAAAGCTTTAGGATAAAAGACAAAAAGACATTTAGGACCTCCAGAAGCAAACAAAAACCTTAAACCCTAAACACATTAGAAGTCCTTAAACTTCTACTAATCCACATTTAAGCCTCATACTGACCATAATTTGCAAGGTCAAATTGACCAAATGAACTAACTTTAAAAATATGGCCCTGATTGGAAACTCACTAACCAAGTCATTCCTTAGGACCCTTGCAGAGCCAAAAAAGTATTATAAATGTGGTGTCATACAAGAGACAAAGAGAGCCTTCATCTTTAGAGAGAGATACCTAACAGAAGACAAAAGCTTTAGGATAAAAGAAAAAAAACATTTAGGACCTCCACAAGCAAACAAAAACCTTAAACCCTAAACACATTAAAAGCCCTTAAACTTCTACTAACCCACATTTAAGCCTCATACTAACCATAATTTGCAAGGCCAAATTGACCAAATGAACTAACTTAAAAAATATGGCCCTAATTGGTAACTCACTAACCAAGTCATCCCTGAGGACCCTTGCAAAGCCAAAAAAGTAATATAGATGTGGTGTCATACAAGAGACAAAGAGAGCCTCCATCTTTAGAGAGAGATACCTAACAAAAGACAAAAGCTTTAGGATAAAAGACGAAAAAACATTTAGTACCTCCATAAGCAAACAAAAACCTTAAACCCTAAACACATTAGAAGCTCTTAAACTTCTACTAATCCACATTTAAGCCTCATACTAACTATAATTTGCAAGGTCAAATTGACCAAATGAACTAACTTCAAAAATATGGCCCTGATTGGCAACTCACTAACCAAGTCATCCCTTAGGACCCTTGCAGAGTAAAAAAAGTAATATAAATGTGGTGTCATATAAAAGACAAAGAGAGCCTCCATCTTTAGAGAGAGATACCTAACAAAAGACAAAAGTTTTAGGATAAAAGAAAAAAAAACATTTAGGACCTCCACGAGCAAACAAAAACCTTAAACCCTAAACACATTCGAAGCCCTTAAACTTCTACTAATCCACATTTAAGCCTCATACTAACCATAATTTGTAAGGTCAAATTGACCAAATGAACTAACTTAAAAAATATGGCCCCAATTAGCAACTCACTAACCAAGTCATCCCTTAGGACCCTTGCAGAGCCAAAAGCGTAATATAAATGTGGTGTCATACAAGAGACAAAGAGAGCCTCCATCTTTAGAGAGAGATACCTTACAAAAGACAAAAGCTTTAGGATAAAAGGCGAAAAAACATTTAGTACGTCCATAAGCAAATAAAAACCTTAAACCCTAAACACATTAGAAGCCCTTAAACTTCTACTAACCCACATTTAAGCCTCATAACAACTATAATTTGCAAGGTCAAATTGACCAAATGAACTAACTTCAAAAATATGGCCCTGATTGGCAATTCACTAACCAAGTCATCCCTTAGGTTCCTTGAAGAGGCAAAAAAGTAATGTAAATGTGGTGTCATAGAAGAGACCAAGAGAGCCTCCATCTTTAGAGAGAGATGCCTAACAAAAGACAAAAGCTTTAGGATAAAAGACAAAAACCATTTAGGATCTCCACAAAGACAAAAACCATTTAGGACCTCCACAAGGCAAACAAAAACCTTAAACCCTAAACACATTAAGAGCCCTTAACTTCTACTAACCCACGTTTAAGCCTCCTAGTAAACCATAATTTGCAAGGTCAAATTGACCAAATGAACTAACTTCAAAAATATGGCGGTGATTAGCAACTCACTAACCAAGTCATCCCTTCGGGCAAGTCCCTTAGGATCCTTGCCCGGCCAAAAAAAATCGAGCACTAAAATCGAGCACTGATGCCATTGTGAAGGTGAGACTACAGGCTACAGGTCGGCGCAGAGTGGGTAAGCTCTGGGCAGATTACATCCACATATCTAAAATGATGGCCGGTTCGCTGAACGTCTGTCTGAATTCTGAAAGCAGGTAGTGGCCCACAGACGTTGAAACTTGCAAACGCTGCCGTGCTGGGAAGCATTTCGTAGGAATAGCCGTTCCCGGGGAGGAATCCCAGGCAAGCTTCACCATCTTAAGTGCTGCTTGATCCGCCTCTTGATCCTTGCAGTTCACGGTGCTTCAGACTACAAACAAGACTAAGAAAGGCCTTGTTGGCACTTCGTCACGTTCAAAGCAATGGTGCATCAGAACAAGAATGTGAGCCAGGACGGGGTGAGCAAGCAGCAGCCTCAGCCTGTCGCACTGAGCGGTCGAGGCGGGGGATTCAAACCGCTACCAAGTCCTAAGTTAGTGGGCCTTTTTCTCCTTGCACAACAGTTCAGGACAGTGTCCGCTGAGGGTCTGTGCCATGCTCTGGGAAGCACACGGAAAAACTTCGGCCTGATCGGTTTGGCTGGTGCTTTCGGAACAAAAGCGTCCATCAGGGGTCTGGCGTACTCGGCTCTCAACGATGCATGCTTCTATGTGACCGGCCATATAGGGCCTGGGAGTATGAGCGTGGGTTCGGCGTTGTTCGAAGCCTCGAAATTCCGTGTGGGACACCTGTTGGCCATAGGTGGAGCGGGGGATGCATGTCAGCTATTCGAGCTGGGGTCGCCTGACGGGTTGAGCTATATCGGCTTGCATTCTGACACAGACTGTCCCGTGGGTAATGCCGTAGGAGCGAGCGTCGTGAACGAGCACGCGGCGCTGTGGAAGGCTCAACGCCAGACAAGCGAGAAGGGAAAAGACATTGAGCTATCAGATCTTGTTGGTCGAGAGCTGGGAAGGAAGGTGGGGAGGGATGCGAAGCGGGAGGTGAAGGTGATCGTTCTGGAAGTGCAGATGACGAAGACAGAGTTGGAGAAGGGGACGACGATGGTGCAACTGAAAGCGAGCAGGGGAGGAGCGTTGGTGCTGGGGTTGGTACCGTTGATGCTAACAGTGGTAGTGATTGTAATGAGCTGCCAGTGCAAAGAGTGGTTTGTAGCGGGATTGATTTCGTTCGGAACGTTGGGAATGATTTTAGCAGTGTTCGGATTGAGGTTGTGCGCGTTCAAATACAGCGTTCCGAAAGTTGGAGATGGAGCACCACCAGGGGATTGTTTGGTGCTCAACAGCAAGGAACCCCAGACTCTTCATCTCATCCATGCGGACGAGGCAATCATTCAAGCACTTTTCCAACGCCAAGTAGTTCACGAAACCCCTCTCGGCATCAAGTGTCTCCTGTTTTTGTCTGCTTCCATCCTCTACATCTACTTGATAGCCTCTATCGTCTACATGTCCAATGTATCAGCCACCGGGCAGCTGCTCTTCGCCACGGCCAACGTCATCGGCTTGGTAGCCGACACCATTAAGGCATCAAAAAACAGCACGCTGGGCTTGGCCACCAAGGCCCGTAAGGTGTTCACGGTTGAGCTCAAGGATCTCGTTGTCTTTGGCAACAGGACAGCTGCAGTGGCGTATGTGGCGAAGCGAGCCAAGAGTCACAGCATGTTGAAGGCCAAAAGACTCCTTCCTTGCAATGGTCTTGCGTGGCAGACGTTGTGGAATGAGTTGGCAGAAGCTGCGGATGTACCAGCCCCTGCCAATGTCAACGGCGATAAGTTGCTTCAGGTGCTCCGTGGCGACCTCCAGGACGGTCTTAAAGAATGTTAGAGAAGAAGCTAGCAATCCGCAGGCAGCTTAAGAGGAGGATCCAAGAGGGCTGAACGTGTAGATATCTCATCATCATCATGATCATGAAGAAAAATGAGAGGTGTAGGTTCTCATTGTATTGATACTGCAACGTTGTGGCCTCTGATCTAGATTCGTGCCTACCCATGCTTTTGGAGTCCGGAAACTTTAATTGAATGCCAGGACGTTTGATCATTTCCTCTGTTTCTTTCGAGGAAAGTAATAGTTGAGTAGTTGAGGCAGCTTAAGAGGAGGAGCCAAGAGGGTTGAACATTTAGCATCATCATCATCATGAAGAAAAATGAGCCTTTACAGGTTCTCATTGTATTGATATTGCAACGCTGTGGGCTTTGATCCACCCATATTTTGCTTTTGGTTCCGGACATTTTGAATGAATGTTAGGACGTTTGATCATTTCGTCCTCTGTTTCTTTTGAGGATGGTAACAGTTTGAGTACTTCTGCTTCGATTTTGTGTCGTTTGTCCCTGCTTATTTTACAAGGCAGATACCAAGATGTGCACTCAGTTGGAGGTCCCTTCACTTCCCCGTTTTCAAAGAGGGTGCCCATTGCTTTTGTTTATTGTTCCCTCAGTCCCGGGTTTTCTTGAGAGTGTTGTTCTTGTGGATTTTGTTGGTCTCGCCATGATGTTATAGCGAGAACCTCCCTTACTTGTTTTATTGGCACAGTTCCAATTTATGTCCGTCAACTGCCTTTATCTTTGGACTTGGCGGATAAGAAAGTTACATGAGGAACTCGAGATTAGATTTGGTTTGTCCTCTTGATCGCCATCTCCATATGCAAATCTAGCAAGAAGGAAGAGGGAGAGAGAGAGAGAGAGAGAGAGAGAGAGAGAGAATGCCAGCCAAGCTTGCTTTATTTTTGTGGCTTTGAGATTTTTTCCTTTGAAGTATGCATTATATAGCCTTGACTATATCTAATCTCTTGATCCATTTCAGTTGTAACACTATTGCGGATTGTTTGGGTAATTGTGAATGTTTCTCCTTAAAGATTTTCTCTATTAGGGGAAATTCAGGTCTTTTTCAAAAATGTGCATAAAATTTACACTAGCAATTTAGAAAAGGCTCAAAATATACCATATTTTAGGTTCTTGTAAAAAATTACTACTCTATAGAATATAGAATATACACTAAAACTAGACGCTCAAGAAAAATGTAACTAAAAAGTATGTAACTCAATACACTAAAAGATATTAGAACATATAGGCAAATGGAACGTTATTGGTTTTTTTATTCTTTTATTAAGTTGGCCCTAGTGCTTGTACATACACATGAAATGTCTTTAGATTTCTTGCAATTTGATTGCATTGCTGCCTTTACATGAACATATGATGCCTTAAATTATATAAAATTTGTGAAATGATCATGTTTGATATCATGAAGATTACAACATAAGTGCAACAATTTAAACTTTAGTTCCATAGTCTAAAACATAAGAAATGAAACTATAATATCCATCACAACTTGTCTTTTAAGTTTGTAGACTTTGGACTACTAAATATTACATTATTTGCTACATCAAGGACGCAATAGCTTATTCATGCTTGATACACAAAGACATAAGGAAGATCTTCTTGTAAGATATGATAAATGTAGCACTACTGTAGATTTTTGGGGCAATGCTCGTAATTACTCAAACATTTATGAGAATAATAAAATTGAATTTATTGCAAGTAAACTTGATTCTCCTGATATCATGTCACTATGCAATAAGAAAATAAAATGCCATATAGCGTAAGACAATTGCAAGTTTCTACATTGCCATATAACTTTACGATTACTTTTCCACATCTACAAACACACAATTCACATGGATATTCAAAGAATTTAATTTGAGAGACAAATTTTGAAATTTTGGAAGAGCCAAAGCATGCAGATAAAAACACTTTCATACAAAAGTAGCATAGCATAGTAAAGCTAACTTGCTTGAGTCATTTACAGTCAATAGAATAACCGTTGAAAAGCCTCTTTATTCCCAAAAGAAACCCAAAGCATGTCCATTACAATGACAAATCCAAAAGACAAATATCTCAAATACCTACCTAAGTGTAACTTAAACATCAAGAAGTTGCTTAGGAACTTGGGGTGGTACACCACCTGTCCTTTGTTTGTGACTATAGGGGTAGGATTCTCTATATCTATCAATGATACCAGCTCCCTAAGTTCATCATGAAGAGGAGGCATAGGCTCTCTTGATGCTGATTGGAATTTCTCATTATTTGCAATTACAAGAGCGCCAACTTCCTTGTCTTCATTGGGTAACTCTAGCACACCCTTCACAAACATTTAAGTAAATGCTACCTATATCTCATCTTTTTCAAGTGCTACATAATTTCTCCCACTCTTGATAGCACAAGATGCTATAGTACCTATGCTACAGAATGCAAATAATTTAGTATAAGATCTTATACTACCTATTCTATACATCTTTAGAATGATTATTTACAACGTACTAACAAAACATAAGACTTATAGAATAACATATGTACGTAGATGATTGACATAGACACATTAGCTTATGTAAGATTTGCATAGCAAAAAGATTCAAGGGATTTCCCTACCCAATATGTGATGGTTTGTAGTAGATTATAAAAATTTCCCTTCAATTTCCTGAATGGTGTAGCGGATTTGCAGTATGTTGTGTGGGTGCATTAGCAATAATGCATTTCTTATTGCATCACGTAGGGATAAGAAGATAATGGACATAAGTTGTAGTTTTTTATCCTATGAGAAGATATCTTCTGATAGAAGATAATGTGTTTCCCTAATGGAATGAATTTGGGAAAGTCTATTGTCAAGATTTTGCAGATGGAGTAAGAATGCACTTGGTTTTCATGCATTGGAAGAGTCATGTCTTCAAGTTGATGCCAATGTATATGGGATTGACAATCTTCTTAGGCCTCCTCTATCTTTTAACAAATCTTACATGTGTCATGACTCCTATTGAAAAACCTCATGAGGGTGTAGACCCATAGCTTGCTGATAAACAACATGACATTGTTGAAAGGGCAAAGCCATAAGAGTCTATCCAAAACTTGCAAGATGAAGAAATGAAACTACCTGCATGAATGGCTTTTGCAAGAGTGTGTAAGCAAGGCTTGCCCTCAACCTTGACCTCTTTGCTGTTATCTTCTAGAAGATCCTTGACTTTGTTGATTCCAAGTCTTGGATTTGTGGCCTCAGTCTTAGCTATGAATGGTCCCCTTAACCAGGTGGTGCTAGCCTTGAGAGGTCCAAGGTGACGTTCAACACCACGAACTGCCAAAGAAGTATCCAATCAGATGCATGTCAACCAAAAGGATTGGAGACAATGAGTTTGTACTACATCGAAGAGCATCTACGAGTAGAGAGACAGAAGAGAGAGAGCACAAGAGGAGAGAGGAAGAGAGAGAGAGAGAGGGAGAGAGAGAGAGAGAGAGAGAGAGAGAGAGAGAGAGAGAGAGAGAGAGAGAATATAACATAGTATTTGTATTATATATAAATGATAACATAATATATTATATAATATATTGCATAATAGATTGTATTTGAGAATTGTGTGTGTGTGTGCACGCGCCTCGCACGCGCACACTATGTGAAGAGAGAGAGAGAGAGAGAGAGAGAGAGAGAGAGAGAGAGAGAGAGAGAGAGAGAGAGAGAGAGAGAGAGAGAGAGAGGTATATGTACATACATAAATAAATGAATACACACACACACACACACATATATGTATGTATGTATGTATGTATGTATATACATACACACACACACACACACACACACACACACACACACACACACACATATACATACATACATACATATATATATATATATATACACATATACATACATACATACATACATACACACACACACACACACACACACACACACACACACACACACACACACACACACACACACACACACACACACACACACACACACACACACACACACACACACACACACACACACACACACACACATATATACATATACATATACATATATATGTATGCATATACATACACACATACATACATACATACATACATACATACATACATACATACATATACATATATATACACACATACACACACACACACACACACACACACACACACACACACACACACACACACATATATGTACTCCTTTAAGGAGAGGTTTTAGAATAGCACATAGAGGAGAAGCCACGTAGAGGTTCAAGGAGTTTTTGGAGCTTTGGAGAAAGATCATCATCACAATGAAAGCGGGCCATGAGGCGAACAGTATGTGATGCATGTAGGACACATAGTGGAGACACCACTTGGAGACGGGGGATAGAGGTAGGGCATGCGCAGACTCGCGATAGGCAAAGAGAGAGAGAGAAAGAGAGAGAGAGAGAGAGAGAATGGCAAGCAGCAAAGAATAGTAAGGAGGATTCAAAAATTAGGAAAGCTATCCTCACATGCATCAAGAGGCTATTGAGGAAACAATAGAGCTGCCTCTCCTTTGTAGCCATGCCAGCATTTCTTTAGGAAAATTGCATCCTTGGCCATAGTGGGGTATAGGAAGACAATGCTTTTCTTGACAACTCTTTTTGGAGGGCTATATTGGTTCTTCTAACACCCTTGTTATCAGTGGACAATGCTTGGTACCAAGTAAATCCTTTACGTGCTTTCCCTATCCCTTTGGTTTGCATGGAATTTTAGCATAACCTATTCAAGATACAAGGATAAAATGCTCTCATGCTCAAAGACTCATCTAATTTATTGTATGGGAGCATCCCAAATAGCTGTCATTGTTGATGAAGGTATGGCCAAAATGTGGGTGTCAAATAGTCCACTTTGAGACCCAACGGAGCGTGTCTCTAACTTGGCATAGACGGGTCATGTTACCCGTTGCTATAATAGCAATGATAACAGTCACAGTGAATAGGACCAATATGTCATGATTCAACATGAAGTCATAAAAAATGACAACAAATCATGCAAACGACAACACAACTCCTTTTTCAAGAAAAAGCACAAAAAGACATTTTTTACAAACTATCCGAGAGACAAAATACACAATTTTATGTCAAACATCTTCTAAAATAGCTACTTTTATGGAAAAAACATTACTTACATCTTACTCTAAAACCTAAAAACATCCAATATTATAAATTGGTAAAAGTGTTCTAACCTATAATTTGGAAAACATGACAAATTACAAAGGAGAAGTAACTATTCTATTAAATTGGGAAAGTCCTTAGACCTTTTTCTTTGAAATATCAACTATTTTTTTGTGTTTAATTGTCCAAAATTTTTAAAGTCAAAACCATACACAAGAATTTCTTTAGCTTGGAATTTAAACATTCCTACATATTGATGAATTGTAGTTTTCTTTTATTTTTACTTGTTTAAAGCATCTTTGAATCAACTTTCCATTGAGTACATTTGTTAAAAGAGTTTTATACAAATTATTTCCATACAAGTAACAACATTTCCTTCAAGTATAAGCTTTGTACCAATATATGTTTCCAAACTCCATGTTGTATGTAATGCGCTATCCATAAACCTATAGGAATGCATTTTCATTTAAAAAAATCTTTCTTTAATACAGTGTAATTGAATGCTTGAATTTAAGAATATGTCAATATTAACATAGGTAGTTATATGGAGTTCATGGCCATAAAAGGGGTAATTTGTTGAATGTTAAGATGTTTTTAGAATTAAATATTAGCTAAAAACGTTTATTATCTTACATTATTTGGATCAAATAGTATATTTTTGATCTAAATAGTCACGATTTTAAGTTTGTCAATTTACTTTATTTTATCCAAGTCGTTGTGATGTAAACTTGGATTCTGAAATCCCAAATTGCATCAGGGATTGATATTTCCATCCATGGAGTGAAATTTTTGTCCCAAAAAAGGGAAAAATAAGTGTTTTAATGTGTTTGAAATTGCACTCTCATCCAATGAAACTTTCAGTGCCAAAATCTCTCGCCGATGAAAAAAGAATCGTCGAAAAATTCCATCGATGAAAAATTTCCATCCATGAAATTTTTTTCTGTCATCAAAATCAGGATTCCAGAATCCACTTGGATTTTGGAATCCCAAATTCCATTGATGGAAAAAAAGTTTCCAGCGACGGAGTGACGTGACGGAAACCTCCAATTTTGTCGAAAAAAAGGAAAAAAAGAAGCGTTCCAAAATGTTTGAAATTGCACTCTCATCCAAGGAAAATGCCTAGAGAGAGCATAAAATTTGAGGCCCCATAGAAGGAGATTATTGTAGATTGACAGTCTTGCATCCTCGCCAACTTTTGCTTGGACTACATTACTAAAGCGAAATTCCCAACTCATCCCTCGTCTTTTCTTCTCCTTCCTCTCGTCCTTCATCTTCCTTTCTCCTCCTTCCATCTATTTTCTTTGCTTCTTTGTCCACGTTATTAATAGTTAGATTCTTCCACATTTCGTTACTTGCAATTGTGTTATTTAGTAGTTATTCTATTCTTACTTATGTTTCACGCTTAATTATGTGCAATGATGTTCATCTTAGTTATTCTTGAGTTTTGTGGGCTTGCGTAGTATTAATGATTGTTTTCATGTACTTATTATCGATTTTGTACAGTCGCTTTGTTTGCATGCTCATTTGTTGAGAAGACTTCTTCCCCACCTAGTGCAAGGTCTATTAGATATCAATGCTCCACTCTCGTGTAACTACGCGGGAACCAGCTAACTCTACTTGTAAGCCCCCCATATGAGGAGAAGGCATTTGAGTAGCTCGGTTATCCCATAGGTCTTGGTTTGGACACCAGATGGGGGCCATGTGTGGCCTGATGGCTGGACGGCTTCAGATAGAGTTGGCACACCACCGACTATGCTACATGCAAGTGTAGGAAGGCATCCCATGAGTGACCGCATTGAGGGTAAATGGAGCATTTCTCGGGGCAGCCCACTTTCGGGTTGCGGCGATCGTTTGGAGTCCCAGATGATCCCGAATGGCTGTGGGCCAAACGGAGACCGTAGGTTAGTTGCTCTATTTTGCACACCGGTTCTATCGTGTGGTCAGTGGCCTATTTCGGGACCGACCCCCAGTCGACCGTTTTGGGCGGACTGGGTCAGTCACCATATTGGGTCTAACTGACTATGACTAGTGGCTATATAAGAGCAAGCCCATGAAGCCCATATCATCACTGGCTACAGCAACCCTGATTCCTTAGCATCCAGGCTCTGTCCTCTACTATTTCCAGCTTGCCATCGAAGCTTCTTTCACAGTAGCGCACGGTTGGGAGGCAGCGCCATCTATTGTATCACTTCTACAGTAATCAAATTTTTGATTCTCCATACTATCTGGTTTTCTCTCTTGTGTACGAGATCTTGTTATCTGTTGAGCACAGACGTTGTATTATTTTCTTACATGGTATTAGAGCCTGGACTCTAGTAAGAAGATTTGGTAGTGTATTTCTATTTGCGAGCAGATTGTGAGAGATGGCCCAGCCCGCAAGACTGCGAATCCCACCGTTCAGCGAAAGCGGAAAGTTGGACGGCTCTAACTATCCTCTCTGGAAGTTTAAGATGAAGACCATCCTAAGCGCATATGAGCTTGGGACACTGCTATTAGGGTGGACGTGAGGCGTTCCCGGATCTAGCCAATGCAGGACAACAAATAGTACCAACTGTGGATAAGATTCTCGCGTGCACAAGAAGAAATGCAGATGCACTGTGTTTTATTGTCTGCAGTGTAAGTGATTCCATCATGGCGTTAAATCAACATGTCACCACAACGGAGGGACAGTCTTAAAAAATCAGTATGAGACCAAAATCAGACACGGATTCAAAATCTGGAGACTCAACTCATGAACGAGAAATTGTCTGAGTCTGAAGCGGCAGAGAAGTTCATCACCAGGGTGAAGAATCTGTGCGATCAGATGACTGCAATTGGCATCAACATCACTAGCGAGAATCTAGCACGGAGGTGCATACAGATTCTCCCACCAAAGTACAACGGTCTTGTTACGGTGCTGAATACGCAGAACAGAAATCCGCCCCTCAACTTTGAGGATTTCAACGCAATGCTTCTGGAGGAGGAGATACATCAAAAGACGAGGACTGGAGAAAATTCGGCTTTCTGGACCGGATCAAAGAAAGGTAAGGGTAAGGACTCTGGTAACCCATCTTCTTCTGATGATAAAAAGAGGAAGAAGAAGATCAAGTGCTTCTATTGCAACAAGGTAGGGCACAAGCAGAATGAGTGCCGAAAGAAGATTGCAGATGAGAAGAATGGAGTAAAGAAAGACTCCAGCAATAGTATGCAGGCAGTACCATTAGAACTATTCGTAGCAATTGAGGAGATTTGCACGGATGCAGTTCATGTACCTACGGATGAACCTTGGATTATTGACAGTGGTGCATCATGCCACATGACTAGTCAGAAGGATTGGTATACCTCTCTACAGCCGGTAGGGAATGACATCCTGGTAGCAGTCGGCAATGATGCAAAATGTCCAGCAAAAGGAAAAGGTACAATTGCTCTCAAGTTAGATGGAGTTGTAAAACAATTGTCCGATGTTGTTTATGTGCCAGATATCAAGAGGAACTTGTTGTCCGTTTCTGAGATCATGGATCGAGACCTCAAAGTTCAATTCGATAAGAATGGTGCATAGATCTTGGATCTTCAAGGGAAGGTCATTGGTAGAGGTACGTAGCGCAACAACATTTACGAACTCTTAGCTTTCAGTGCTCGAG
Source organism: Dipteris shenzhenensis (assembly GCF_047967505.1). Lineage (NCBI taxonomy): Eukaryota > Viridiplantae > Streptophyta > Polypodiopsida > Gleicheniales > Dipteridaceae > Dipteris > Dipteris shenzhenensis. Next base: position 36,477,326 of record NC_141614.1, read on the forward strand.
TCGATGTGAAGAACACTAAGCTGTTGCGTGAGAGGTTTGGTCATCTAAACCTTAGTTCTTTGAAGGAGATGCATAAAAATGGAATGATTGCAGACCTACCAGAAATTTCAAATCTGCCCGATGTATGTGAAGCTTGCATGATGGGCAAGTAGCATCGACATGCCTTTCCTAAAGAGGCCAGCAGGGCAAAGGCTCCTCTAGAGCTCGTTCATACAGACCTGAGCGGAAAGATGGAGATGGAAGCTTTGGGTGGTTCCTACTACTTCATGACATTGATCGATGACTACAGTAGAAGGATATGGATATACTTCCTGAAGACTAAAGACAAGGCTTTTAGTAGGTTCAAGGAATGGCATGTAATGGTTGAGAAAGAATTGGGGAGGAAGGTGAAGAAGTTGAGATCAGACAGAGGTGGAGAGTTCACATTGACTGAATTCGATTATTGCAGAAGTCCTTGCCACATACATCATAGCAAAATGGAGTAGTAGAATGCAAGATGCACGTCATCTGTGAAATGGGCCGGAGTATGATGAAAGGGAAAGATTTGCCAAGGAATTTCTGGGCTAAAGCATGTAACACTGTAGTTTACATCCTCAATCGTAGCTACACGAAGGCTGTGAATGGGATGACTCCACTGCAAGCCTTTTCTAGAAAGAAACCTTCAGCTGCACATTTCAGAGTTTTTGGATATGACTGTTTTGTGCATGTCCCTGATGCTACCAAGATCAAATGGGAACCAAAGAGCCAGAAGTGTATTTTCTTAGGCTACAGTGAAGAGGCGAAGGGTTACCATCTCTATAACCCTGTTATCAAGAAGGTAATAGTAAGTTGCGATGTGGTCTTCTCAGAACACCCGCATCAATTGGAGGAGGATGCTTCCTTCCCAGACAACCAGGACCAAGATATCCATCCAGTACTACCACCAACAGCAGACCGAACTCCCCCAATGGTGCTTGGGAGGATTCAAGACAAAGAAGATGAAGAAGAGCTTGCAGAACCACAATGGCAATGACCATTCCCGAAGTGGGTAAAGTAGCTTTTGGATGGCAGAGAACCTCCAGCCATTGAGGAGGAACCATTCGAACATCACCGGGCCAAGAGAATAGAGGAGCAAAGAAGGGTGTAGGAACACTTGGTCAACTATGCTTTGATGACAGAAGTGATCCGTGCTGTTGAACCCAAGTGTCTTGAAGAGGCACAAGGTGATGACAGGTCAATGGAGGCTATGCAGTCGGAGTATGGCTCCATAATGAAGAACAATACTTGGGATCTTGTGGATCGACCACCGAAATGCAAGGTAATCGGAACCAAGTGGGTGTACAAGACCAAGTATAAGTCCAACGGCACATTGGATAAGTACAAGGCTCGGTCGTGGCAAAAGGATTCGCACAGGTACATGGTTTTGATCATTAGGATACTTTTGCTCCCACAACTCGACTAACCACAATTTGCAGTGTTTTGGCTTTAGCTGCCCAAGGAAGTTGGCCCGTGTTTCAGATGGATGTGAAATCCGCCTTTCTGAATGGCGATCTCTAGGAGGAGGTATTTGTGGAACAACCACCAGGTTTTGAGATCCTCGATTCAGAAGGTAAAGTCTATAAATTGAAGAAGGCACTTTACGGTGGGCTAAAACAGGCCCCATGAGCGTGGTACCAGTGAATTGATGCCTACTTTCTGCAAAACGGGTTTAGGAGGAGCTCATCAGATGCAAATTTGTATATCTTCAGAGAAGGAGGCAGGTGTATGATCGTGGTCCTTTATGTGGATGACCTTGTCATAACAGGGAACCATGAAGAGAAGATCTCACAGACGAAGCATTTGCTAGGAAGAGAGTTTGAAATGACAGACCTCAGACTGATGCATTTCTGTTTGGGGATTGAAATTTGGCAGGAGCCGAAACAGATCTTCAATTCACAGCTGAAGTATGCTGGAGAGATACTAAAGGCATTTGGCATGACTGAGTGCAAGATAGTTGGTACCCCTATGGAGGTTGACGCGAAGCTCTCAAACGAGGATTCATCACCACTGGTGGATGAAGCGAAGTAGAAAAGGTTGTGGGTAGCTTGATTTACATGTGCAACACATGGCCGGACATCAGTTTTGCGACTGGTGTACTAAGCAGGTTTTCCAATAAGCCCAGGAGAACCATTGGAGGGTAGGGATGCGGATGTTGAAATACATCAAAAGCACACTTGATTATGGCATCACCTATACCAAGGGCAACATCTTGACTAGATTGTGTGACTGGGCATGAGACGTGGACAGTAGAAGATCAGCGACAGGTTCTTATTTCTCACTTGGATCTAGAGTTGTGTCATGGGTCAGCAAGAAGCAACCCACAGTTGCTCCTTCTTCTACCAAGGACGAGTACAAATTAGCATGCTTTGCTTCTTGCGAAGCAGTGTGGTTGAGGAGGATTTTGGGGGACATGGGTGCAGTGCAGAACAAGCCTACACAGTTATCATGTGACAATCAGAGTTGCATGGCGATTGCAAAGAACCCGGTGTTCCACACTCGCACAAAACACATTGAGATTCAATATCACTTTGTACGTGAGCTCATCATGGATGGAGAGGTCGACTTGGTGTACTGTCGGACTACAGAGAATGCTACGGACATCTTCACGAAGGCTCTTGGAAGAGACTTGCTCGAGAGGCATCTTCATCGACTTGGCATTGGGCTAAAAAAGTAAGTTCACTTGTGGGTGGACATTGAGGGGGGGTGTTAGATATCAATGCTCCACTCTCGTGTAACTACACGTGAACCAGCTAACTCTACTTGTAAGCCCCCCATATGAGGAGAAGGCATTTGAGTAGCTCGGTTATCGAGTAGGTTCTGGTTTGGACACCAGATGGGGGCCATGTGTGGCCTGATGGCTAGATGGCTTCAGATAGAGTTGGCACACCGCTGACTAGGCTAGATGCAAGTGCAGGAAGGCATCCCATGATTGACCGCATTGAGGGTAGACGAAGCATTTCCCGGGGCAACCCACTCTCGGGTTGTAGGGCTCGTTTGGAGTCCCAGATGATCTTGGATGGCTGTGGGCCAAACGAGGACCGTAGGCTAGTTGCTCTATTTTGTGCACCGGTTCTATCGTGTGGTCGGTGGCCTATTTTGGGACCGACCCCCATCGACCGTTTTGGGCGGACTGGGTCGGTCACCATATTGGGTCTAACTGACTACTACGACTAGTGGCTATATAAGAGTGAGCTTGTGAAGCCCATATCATCACTGGCTACAACAACCCCAATTCCTTAGCATCCAGCCTCCGTCCTCTACTATTTCTAGCTTGCCATCGAAGCTTCTTTCACAAGAGCGCACGGTTGGGAGGCAGTGCCATCTATTGTATCAGTTCTACAGTAATCAAATTTTTGATTCTCCATACTATCTGGTTTTCTCTCTTGTATACGAGATCCTATTATTTGTTGAGCACAGACATTGTATTATTTTCTTACAAGGTCATCTCCATTGTTGGCTGGTACTTCGAGTAGACCACCAAAGGAAAATCTTCTAAAAATTTCCCCAATTAAGAAAAATCCACGGCGATCCCTAAAGCATACATTTCAAGAGGTAGCCCAAGAAGCTTATGCACAAGGTAATAGGCTTACTTCTTATTTTCCCTAGAATATATTGCATTGAATTTATTTTGATTACTTGACTTTTTGTCCTTGTGTGTCAGTGACGAAGCTAATCCGTGAAAACTCGGAGTACGTTAGCTTTAAATCTATGATAACATCCGAAGTGAAATGTAAAAGTACTTCTAAACAAGAAAAGAATGAAGCCCAAAATTTTGCCACACCTAAGAGAGGAGTACATGGTGTTATTGTCATTGATTGACTATTTCTTATGTGATACTTTGTTTTCTTTTAACTATTGTTATTGAAATAATATCGTCCAATAATTTTTATTGCTTATTATGTGGTTTTCTACTCTATTGTGGTATTGAAATTTTATAATGCTTCTTTTTAATGGGAATACATGATTCATACATGTTTAATGTTAGCATAGCATTGAAACATTGAAATTATGTTGGAGAGAATTTTTCATGGGCAATGAATTTGTCATTTAGAAATATTATTTTACTAAACACTTTGTTGCAATCATAAGCACTTAACATTGTAATGCTTGCTCCAATAATAACTATGTAATTAATCTTGTCTTTTTCTATGCTTTATTTTATTTGTAGAAAGCAAACAAATCATTTACAAGGAAGAAAACGACGAAGTCAATTCTCACAATGTGTCTAACCATTCAAAGCATTTGCAACATTCATTTCATAATGTTCCATCCATGGCAAAAGCTATCATTACATCAAAGAGAAACTTTGTGAGTGGAGGAAATTCTTTATTATCCATTCCAATAACTCAACTCTCTGACTGTAATCCACAAAGATTTGTATTTGAGGGCAAACGACTTTGTAAGTATGGTGCTTACAAAGTAACAAATCCTAAGTATCCTACATTCTTGAAAGGAGACTTTACAGATAGGTTTTGTTCTCACATAGTTACACTACTCATTCCTTCCACTTACATTCAACAATTTGTAACTTTCTTGCAAGTTGGGGAGTTTTATAGAGTAGAAGGAGCCACTGTTGTGATTAGGGGTCTAACCAAAGGTGGAACTTCAAGATTTTCTCTACTCATTGATGCAACCACATGTATCATTAGAGGAGAACCTTTTGAAGGGAACCTTCATTTATTGCCTGATCATTCACTTTGCACATATGTGTGATGGGCCTCTGAAAATATCAACTTTGGAAAGTTGAGTATATCAAATGTCATGGGAGTAGTTGCAATTGTGATCATCGAAGTGGCGAATGAGGAGGGAATGGCAGATCAAATCATTATTATTAATGAACCGTGAGACGAGGATAGAGCTGCAGTGAGTGAAATTTGTTGTTTTGCTTTATGTTTTGTTGAGAAATAGTTTGCATTCTTCTTATGCTTGCATTGCATCCATTTTGTAGCTTTCATTTATCAACAAATGCAAACCCACATTGACTCAGCTTGTTCAAGAATTCAATGATGAAGACGTGGTCATGTACATCTTAAAGAATGTCTCCTTCTTAAAGGCAAAGAATACAATTTGTGTATTTGACTTTACTATTTTGGCAGAGGTCCCAGGCAGTCCAGTGAAGGAAGACTTGAAATAAGCTTTTTAAAGTCAAATCTCATGTTTAGAATATGGAACAAAGGTAACTACTCTATTTTAAATACTTTATGCTCTTGTATAATAAATTTACTTACATCAAACATCACTAAAATTGCAGGTGTTTGGAACCTTGTACTTCACCAATGTCAACACAGACCTTATCAAGCATACACACGAGTCTTATGGAGGTGTGCATATGAGCAGAGATCCTCTTTGACCATTCTACTACTCTTGTCAAACTCCTTCAACTGTTGTTCAAATTCCAAGCTTAATGGGAGATATTGTTCAATGCAATGGCAGTGTGCATCAGGGATCCATACGTTGATATAGTTCTTTCTTTTGGAATCCCTTTCCTTCAAATGTATGAAAATGATCTCACGTTGGCTCGTGGTAAGCTTAAGGCTTGCAAACCCAGTGGAAGCTTCACCATTAATAGTTTTAGTTTTGTACATTTGAGCCAAATGTGTAATAATATTTTTCGTCCAACAGTTGAATAAAGATTATCATTCAACTTTTCATGTGATCCATTTGTGTCACTTTCAATCATCTAATTGTTGTTCTACATTTTCTTAGAAACAATGGATCTAGAACTTCTTTTGAAGAAAAATTTGACAATCAATTCAAGTTTTAATATCAAAGGTTATCCTCATAACACAAATTCTCTTTTGTGTCTTGTACAATTTTTCCCAACACTAACTTATGATCAATTGTTAAGTACATTATTTGAGAACATTGTTTCTGTGTGGAAGACCTATCCCAACCCATGGCACATATTCACAAGAATATCAAATGTTAAAACCTTAATAATTGACAATATACAAAGCTTGCTTTGAAAATTCTTCTACATTGACTACATTGATTGTCAACATTTTGAATAGATTGAATGCCATATTTGGGACACCCTTTGCTTTGTTTACGTGCGATGGGAATATCTACAATGTCTCGCTTGCTTCATTTGGAGGGAAAGTGTATGTATAAATTTTGGACTACAAAAAATCAAACTCATCTTGAAGAAATAGTTTTGCAATACCCATGTTCATTTGCAAAAGAATTAGCCACTGCATTTCTACAACATTATGTTGACAATAATTATACAATGCAAGCTATTCTCAACAAAATATACAAAATGTGAAGACTAGTTCTTGCACCCATTTCTATGTTAGAGATAGCAAACACAAGCATAACAACATCAACTCGTGCAACTTATGGTACACATAAAAGAAAAAGATATAGTAATTTACATCAACAAGAATATGCAAAAAAGATTTTGGATACTCCCGATTTTCCATGCATTTGTTGTGGTTCACTAAAATTCTTCATGAAGTTGAAGAAAGTTAAAGAACATATGGCCATATTCTTGCAAATCCAAGCAATAAATATTTCAACGAGTCAATGCCAATTACTTATGTTCTCTTTGCTACAAAGAAATAAACTACCTTTGCTATGCAGTAAAGACCTTAAAATGGCTACAAAAATCCCAAACAGAAGCAAACTCAACACATCGAAGCTCTCTAGTCTCTATTAGAATACCATTTGCTCAAATTTGTGAACTTACTTATGAAGGGCAATTTGGTCAACATGGTAGTGTCGTGAATGTTTTTGCAGATGTTGATAGAGCTCAAAGAGTTCTTCTGAGATTCATGGGTGAAAATGATACCATTATCATCGCAATCAAGTAGCTACATGAGTCGTGTTGTGCAGCCAACTCTCACTATGGTTGCTTTGAAAGAATTACTCAAAACTCCTCTACATTAAGAAAATAATGTGAGCATAAACCCACTTTGAAAAATTCACATACGCAACATAAAGCATGAAGAGGAACAAGACCAACAAAATTTGCCCAACTACAATGAAATTGAGGAAGAGAATTTTGCAACAGACACTTTAGTACATGATATATATACGTACAACCCAATAAGTTGTGGACTTTGAAAATCAAACAATTGTTGTTGCCCCTTTAGAAGGATTTTTGCCACTAAGCATTTTCAAATACAAGTTCTTCCAGATCGTACTTCTTACCAAGACATTGCAACTTGGGAACTTACAAATGTTGACTGTCATTTTGCATTGTTCGTAGACAACCATTTCTTCAAAACAATGAAAATTTTGGTGCAACAAGTGTTTTCATCTTCTTGGGTTTGCATGCGTAAAGCACAAACAAAAGGCAGGACTTTGCAAGTGAAGGATGCTTGCTTGGATACCAACATAGAAAAGCTTTTGCAATCAAACATAGGTTTTTGAGACTTCAACAATCTTAGAACATCCATTGACTATAAGTACCATCTAAAGAAGAATTTCTTTGCAATGTTAAGACAACTAGGCCCACCATGCTTCTTTATAACATTATCTACAAAGAAACTCTAGCTACCGCTCATGGATTGCCTCAAAAAACTAAATCCACTCAATCTTTTGATGGTCCTAATGCAAATCTTGAAACGAGGAATTTGATAAGGTCTGATCTAGTGACTTTTGCACAATATTACGTACACAAATTTCAAGCATTGAAGACTTTGTTAAAGAAGGATGACACCATTCTTGGGAAAGTCTACAATTTTTTCTTTGTAACTGAATTTCAAAACCGAGGAAGCCAACATGACCATGGATTGCTATGGATTGAAAATGCTCCAATGTTCAAGGAATATTGACAAACAAAGAAATTCATAATTTTGTAGACATAAATCTCCACTGACATTTCCAAATTCTCTCTTGAAAAAAAAGAAATACAAACACACAAACATCGGATTACTTTCTTCAAGAGGAAAAAAAATGCCAATTCGGATTCCCATGACATCCTATGAGAACCACTCAAATTTTGCTCCCATGAAATTGATAAAATCATACCCAAGAAAAGAATGAAAGAATTCAACACACTACTTTCGGAAGAAAAAACAATGTCAATAGACTACATGTCCTTAAATGCAATGAACATATTAGAAGAAGATTACCTCCTTGCTATACGGTCCTCTATTTCACAACCTACTTTATTTTTAAGGAGACATCCAAAAGATACTTACACCAACAATTTCAATCCAACTATGTCCAACTTATGGGATGCAAATACAAATGTACAATTTATCCTAAATTCACATGGAGCTACAACATATTGCACATCTTACATAACAAAGATTGACAAAGAAACAACACAAGCAGTAAAGATGGCCTTAACACAAAGCATTTCTTCCAATGCTATAGCTAATGTATGCATCGGTAGAGTTGGGAATGCTATCCTAAACACACAGCATATTAGCTCACAACAAGTGATTTACTTGGCTTTATCCTTATCTCTATCATCATCCACAAGACAATTTCAATACATCAACACAAATCCTCTAGATAAATTCACATACCTATTGACACGAAGAGAGCAACTTCAACAACTGCATCCTAAAAGTACAGACATATTCTTTGATGACATCATGGCAAAATACTTAAAGCATCCCCAACACCCCAACATCATTTGCTTGGCTGCATTTGTAAGCGAATACACAACAACGAAACCAACCACCATGAAGAGCCAAGATAATCTGATATAATAAATAACAGTGAAACAAATGATCCAGAGAACTATTTTCGAGAACTTTGCATTCTTTTTCTACCATACGACACAACTAAACTAACACTTTCACAAAATACTGGCACATGGCATGATATGTACAACATCAACAAGAATATTATACAACCCAACAAAACAAATTCAACAAGCTAATTCCAAAAGTCTCTTCTGCAACATGAAGTAATTCATCAACAACATCATCCTCATCTAATGAATCACAATTTAAAAATATTGACAACTACGACATTGGGATTGACATGGAAACCAACAAAAAAAAATCAAAACCAAAATAACTCATTACTATCATATAAAATGATACCAAACAATGACTACTACATGAGTCTAAGGAAGCTAAATCATGAGCAACGTTTAATTCTAGAGGACGTAATGTTTAGAAAAGAACTCAACCAACAACTTTGATTCACTTGTTCTTAATTGGAAATGCTAGTACAGCAAAAAATTTCATTCTACTACTAATGTTACAAGCACCTTTACGTTATTACTCACACAAACATACTGAAAACGTCGACTTACCAAAGGCATTGCTTCTAGCATACACAAGAAAAGTCACATTCAATATTGGTGACACAACAATACACTCAACATTGCATATTTGCCACTAATGGTAGCACATTACACAAGTCGACGAGATATCTCTAATTGGACACAGCACTCTAATTGCAGCAGACATGCATTTGTGTGAAATCAAATACAACCACATGAAACCATTCAGTGGCGTTGACATAATTATGTGTGGGGACATTTGTCAAGCTAGCCCGACAAAAGATTCATGGATATTCATGGAACAATCATCTAACTCCACAACAATCTCATCTTTTTGGAGAGACAATATTCACATATTTGAACTAACTACACCAATGCACCAAACAAACAACACTTACATTGAAGTACTAAACAAACTTAGAACAAGGGAAGACAAACAAAAGATATTGATTTCCTTAACGAAAACTACCTTTGACAACCAATAGCAAAGGAAAATATCCCACAATGAGGAGGTTTTCAAATTGCTCATACAAGACCCACACATCTTCAAAGCAATTGACATAAGACAAAGACATGCAACAAAACTATAACAATTCCTACAAATCCAAAGAATACATCGAGCCTACACCAAACACTCAAATTAAAGCCTGGCATGATAATTGAAATTTGTTCAGGCAATTTCGACATTGCGGATGTCTTGGGAAATGGAGTAGACATTATTTTTAGAGATTCCTAAACAGATACTGAACCACACGTTATTTGGGTTTTATTTAATAACCAAAAGTATAGGGAGAAGAGCACGCTACAACAACTCCATCCTCTACAATGAAAATATCCCATCAACCTGGACACCAATCTTCTGAATTACAAGAGAATTTCAAATAGGGAAGAACTACTTGAACACAGTCACAGTATGTAAGAAACAATTTTCCATACAACCAGCTGCAGCTAGAACAATCCATTATTCACAAGGACTATCAATGGATTCACTCGCATTTGATCCATCCTTCATCAAAGCACATGGACTTACATACATAGCCCTTTCATGAGTATGCAATCCAGAAAACCTCTTCATCCTCAACCCAATCCAACTAAAGCACATCAAGGTATCTAGATGCAAACGTTCGCCAAGAAATTCAATGTTTGAGGAGTGGATGACAATGGCATACACAACAAGTGAACTTCTCCAAAACAAATCAAACTCAGTCGCTCAAACGAGCCGAGTGATAGAAGCATATACAACATTGTTTGTTACAAAATTACCCTTTCAAAAAGGATGATACAAAATTGCTTAAACAAGCCGACATACAAAAGCATATACATGGCAAAGTATATGCAAACCACTACTAATACTACTACTACTACTACTGCTCATCCGAATCATCATCCTCGTCCTCGTCCTCATCACGCTAGCCTGATCCTTGGCCCTCGTGAGTTGCGCCTAATCCTTGGCCCTCGTCGAAGCCTAATCCCTGGCCCTTGTGAGCTGCACCTAATCCTTGGCCCTCGTCGCTAGCCTAATCCCTGGCCCTTGTGAGCTGCACCTAATCGTTGGCCCTCGTCGAAGCCGTGTAAGCCTAATCCCTCATCATCACTGCTCACCTTCGCTGATGGGATGTTTGAGCTTTGATTCTAAGAGTGAAACCATATTAATTGGAAATTAGATTGGAACTTAAAGAATAAAACAGTTTAAAAAGTGAGATTACAAGTAGGAGTAAACTTATACCATGCGAGCAGGCACCTTAGCCCAATCGACCGTCGCTCCCATGGCCTCCATCTCAATAAACCACGAATTTGTTCCTATGCGGAATGCGCGTCTTGCCTCTGTCTATGTGGGAAGGCGACCCATCGCATCTTGTTGTGGGTCCAATTTACAAGAGTTAGATAAAGTGCATGCAATATGTAGTAAAACAAATAGAACAATACATTAAATGAGGAGAAGTAGACTTACCACGGTTGCCTCAAATGCCAACCGTCCACCTACACCAAAGTGTGAAGTACCTATGGAGTCCAGCCATCTCCTCGTAGCCCTCCTCTGGCCCTCGAACAATTCGGGATGTTCCCTATACTGCTTCTTGAAAAACTTCCAGTCAACTTTGTCTACCCAGTTGGGTTTAGCCTTTCCTTTGCGATGGAAGTATTCAAGGTTGACCTACAATGCTTTAAGAGGACCCCCATGCGCTCTTTCATGTAATCCAAATTGAACTCCTAATTTGGGAGGTTAGGATATTGTCTTTTCAATTCATCGATGATTGCCAGCTTCTTTTGGTCATCTTGGTACTGCCAGGTAGTAGCTATGCCACTCCTGAAGTGGTGGCTCATCAATTGCCTGATGGTGGCCATCACTGCTGAGCCTTCTTATTTTCTATTGTCTCTCCAACAACCATGATTTCATAGGACAAGTCCTCGATCGGGTAAGGAGGACCCATGGTAGTGGTAGAGTCAGAGCGAATGGTGTTACTGCGAGCGCTTATGGAGCGAGGAGTAGTAGTGGGAGTAGGAGAGGACAAGGGACCTGACTGGTACTAGGTCTCAGGACCAAGTGGAGACCTGTAGGGATGTGAGTGTGCTGACTCGTCTACATCTCCCGAGTTAGCACAACATAAGCGACCCTTCCTACTCTTCCTTCCCTTACGATGGGCATGCCCAGGTGATGACCCCTTAGTCAAAAGGGCTAGAGGGGACGGCTGGATAGTAGGTCCAGCCATCGATGTAGGAGAGGGATTTGCTGAGGTCCTTTGGGATAGCAAAGGGAAGAAACTCACTATCTTCGCATCGATCATCTATGCGACAAACTCATCGAGACTCCCGACAAAGACATGGGCTGCTAGCAAAGGAGTTCCTCGAGGGGTAGTCACAGTGCTATCGTCCGAGAGGAGTCGGACCAGGGGTAGTCACAGGGTAGAACCCCGAGGTGTTGCCTGAGTGGATTAAAAGTCATCTGGAGAGTAGAGATTATGATGTCTCCTCCTACGAGGGTTTCCATACTCGTTGGACGTGCGACATGATCCCATGTCTTATTTGGGGGGATTGGACAAACGTAGACACAAACACAAAGACAAAAAGCAAAAAACAAAAAACAAGAGCAGGTAAGAAGCGGATAGACAAATAATTACTTAAGACAATTATGAAATTCAAACTCAAGAAATTATGAAAAAGCAATTAATCACTTGTGAAAATTATGAAATGACATCAACACATAAAGGATAAATATGAAAGGAAAATTATTTACTTAAGACAATAATGAAAAGCGAGTTTTGAAATGACAAATATTTATGAAAGACAAGTGGAATCTGATAAGATTTTCATATATATATATATATATAATAGAGATCAAAAGTATGTGTCCAAAATTATGTATATAAACAATATGTCTCCAAAAGTATGCTTAAGCAAAATTTGTCTCCAATGTAAGTCTACTGCTCTGCGTTGCTGTCTAAGGTACTTTCCTCCTCCGCACCACTAGTGGGTCAGTGGGGACCTCATCCTCCACCTCTTCTAATATGCGGTCATGCTCTTCAACGATTATGTACTCATAATCCACAAATGCCTCCAGACAATCCATTATGTCCTTTACACAATCATATTTAAGGCTCCACCAATTGTGGCGGTCTCTCCATAACCTACAAAAATCTCATAGGTTGTGTCGTGTGTTCCTCAGTCACCCTTGCTCCACTACTCGTCGGCTTGGACCCCACCCAGAAGCATGCACCCCCACGTTGTACTTCACCCAGTCACTCTCTTGCACAATCTTCTCTTTTACATGAGGTAGCACAGAAGCTATGTCTATAATCCTTGTGATGTGGGAAACTGGGTTGGGGTTAAGGGAGGACACCCATGCATGAGGGAGTGGTTGTTCCATTTACACTACTACACACAGATCCTATTGCGACGTTTAAGTATCGACATTTAGCATGCGCAGGGTGCTAATTGTCGGTATGGGAAGCACGTTTTGTAAAGCGTCGCCATTTAGCGACTTTAGGCAAACGTCGCTATATAGCGACGATTACAAAAGTCGCTATATAGCGACACTGAGATACTATTTTATAGCGATGTTTTCCAAAGAGGTTTTTTAATCATATAGATCTTAAAAGTTAGTTTTTTCCAATGACAAAATTTTTTAAATTTTCATACATGTTTGATCTTTTGAGAGAATAAAAGTATGAGAGTATGTAGATCAAGCCTTTGAAGCTCATATATTCATGTCTAAGTTTGAGATGAAAAGTCTCAATGAAGAGCATTTACATCAACTATTTCATCTCAAGTGAGCCAAGTCTAATGCGCCAAACAACTCTATCTCTAACTCTATACCGAGTTGATCTCCTATATCATCATCGTACTCTAGCATCGTACATTTACCTAAAAGTACTTGATCATCTTCTTCAATAAAAAGTGGTTATTCTTGATGATCATTGTCTTCTTCCTCAATATCGTGATCTCCATCTTCCTCCCGTGTGATGTCATTATGCACATCTTCCTCTTGGCTCATATTGTGATCTTCATCTTCTTCGCTAGATTCATCGGGATCAATTAGATCCGGCATTGGTAGTGGCATCTCCATATCCACATCTCTATCTTCAAAAATTTGCTTACTTCGTGGTGCAACTTGGATCACGTACCACCATCTTGGATCAGAATGATCCGGATGAAAAACCACCTATATTAAAGATGGGTGCCAAATGTCATCAATTATATATATGAAATTATGCTCAAGTACACGTATCAATGGATCTTTAAAAACGAAAGCTTCGATTAATTAAATCATTAGTATGCCCCTGCTCACAGTGCTCGAGAAGAACAAAAGTATCACTTTCATCGGTCCAATGTTTGGTGGAGTCTATTGCAAAGAAACTGCTACTATCTTTTCTCACTATCGCATGGGGACCATTGTAAATAGTTCTAAACCATTTGACATCAAGAATGAAAATACTAAATCGTCTGAAATCAACTTCATAGATTTCGCGTATGGTTCCAAAATAATCCAACTATGAGGAGAGAAGATTGGTATCCGAAGCACTTGCTCAGCTATCTTGTGTGAAGTTAGCCATGACTCCACAATCATAAGTGACTCTCTTTGAATCGATGCGTTCCATGTGAAAATGTCGTCCATATGACCATAATGCATTGTACTTTTTGTACTGTAAAAGAGCATCATTAAAACAATGAAGATGCATCTATTTTATAGCATATATTTCCACAAATAATTACTTAATTACATCAAGAGGTAAGAAACTTACATGCATCATACATCCAGATGATAACTCTCGCTCGCGCTTGTTTATTGTCTCTCCATCGCGTTCGGCTTTACGTAAAGCCAATTGTAGCCAATCAAGTGACATGTAAGTGGGGAGAAGAGCTAGATCCCATGGATATGGTTGCGATCGCCTGTACATTACTCTGAATCTCATCCTTGCATTTATTCTTTCTACTTTGGCCACTTCATATCTCTCAATCCACTTCTACATCTCAGGGCTATTGAGGATACAAAACTTATGGAATTTCTCCATTTGCTCTTTGCTCATCTTTCTTTCAATACCTTTTCCTTGGGGAACCTCGCCAATGATGCGATCATCATCCTTGTTATGCCAAGCTTGCGGCATATCGGGATCCGTGGATGCAAGAAACTGTGTGATATATACTAATGACTCTTGCACAAGCCATCCCTCTTCCATGCTTGCTTCTGGTCTTGCCCTTTGTCTTACAAATCCCTTCAAAGTTTTCATAAACCGCTCGAGAAAAAACATCCATCGACTATGAATGGTACCTGCAATAGCCACCTCATCAACTATGTGCACAAGCAAGTGGACTTGAGTTGTCATAATGCTCGAGGAAAAGTGCTTCTCAAGCAAGCATACGGCTTTGATGGATTCCACCCTAGCCTTCTCGATGCTCGATATGGAGATGTCTTTTTGAGATATCCACCTATTTCACATGTCCATGTAAGATATTTTCATAATCAGTCTACAGATTAATCAGCTTAAATTGAAGAAAATGCAATCAATGCGATTTGATAGTAAGCATACCTCACAATACCACTGATCTTGAATGAGTCTTGAATATAGCATTTCTAACATCTTCTTGTAAGCACCCTTTTATTGTAATTGGGAGGATGAACTATCAAAGCAACAAAGAAGTCATGTCAACAATATAACATAATCATAATTATGCTAATGCATCACGATTATCGGTACACTAATTCTACAGCTTAGAATACCTATAAGACCTTGTGCCAATCATGGGACTTGATCCCACTAAGCTTATTGTCCTTTGAAAATGATCCTTTCAAGCAATGCATGTACCCTGTCGGTGTTTGAAAAGAGGCAATTTCTACCTTGACTACTGCCTCCTCCCTCGTAGAGAGGATCCACGTTGCTTTTGGGAGGACAACTTTTCCCGAAGCATGCACTTGGGGCCACAAATGAGACATCCTATTCATAGCACACAAGTCTTCTCGCACTCCTCTCAAGTCTTTGGAACCAACCAAGTGTGCCCAAATAGTAGCCCCCACATTCTTGAAGATATGCATGGGATCCAAGAGATGATTGATTTGTAACTGACCCCAATAAGGAAGCTCATGAAAGATCGATAGCCTCTTCATACCAGGAGGACGTTTCTCTCCATTCACCCTCCAAGCTTGAATCCAGTCGCTTGCCTTCAAATATGATGGTGGTGGATCAAGTTGACCTCCACGTGCGAGATGGTCCAACGGAAGGTATCGAGCATGACCTTCATAAACATTTTTCCCCATATGTTTGGAGTATCGTGCAAGTAATTTCAAACCTGGTCCACAAACAGGACAAGCATGGTACCCACTTGTAACAAGTCCTGCACGCGTGCATGAATGTGTTAGCATAAGACATGCATGTGAAAGAGAGTCATAAAAGCATAATCCTATATTATACTTGTAGAGACACAACCACATACATGCGCACTCTCCATATCGTGGGTAGTCATGCATGGTCCACATCAAGATAGCCCTGATCAAAATATCATTGGTATGTCTAGGAGCTCTGGAAATATCAAAGACCCGCACTCCTCTCCATAATATCTATAACTCCTCTATCAAAGGTGCCATGTACACGTCCATATTTTTTGCCTTGTACTTCCCTGGCACAAGTAGTGCAAGCATGAGGTGTCCCTTTTTTATTGTTAGCCATGGTGGGATATTGTAATTCACCACGACTATGGGCCATGTCGACCAAGATGTCGAGCGTAATCCGAAAGGATTCACGCCATCCATGGCGAGCCCAAGATGTAAGTTGTCTGGCTCCCTCGCAAAGTTCGGCCACTGATTGTCTATGTGCTTGCAAGCTACACAATATGTGGGAATCCTGAATGTGTCATCAGTGGATCGATGAGATGCATGCCATGTCATCAACTCCACTATGGATTTGGATTGGAACATGTGCTGTATTCTTGCAATGATGAAAAAGTGTCTCAAGATCTTTATCGATATCTACTCACCCTGCAAGTCATCTGTATATCATTGTTCCCTGCACTTCGAACAACTAGCCAAATCTCCATGCTCACGACGAAAGAGAATACAATCATTACGGCAAGCATGGATGGTATCATAATCCAAACCCACTGTTGTTAGCATCTTTTTCGCTTCATCTCTTGCATAGTGTATCCATGCAACTGTATCTGAACCCCAGCCTCATAAAATAGTCCATACTGCAATGTGGACTTCACATACCTGAGTATGCGTCTAGCCGCATCCAAATGCGGTTTCCTTGGAGCCTGCATAAACTGACTTACCAACCCAACAGCATAGCTCAAATCTGGCCTGGTAATAGTCATGTAAATCAAACTTCCTACTATGCGTCTGTACATAGTAGGGTCCTCCAAAAGCTCACCTGCATCTGCGCTCAGCTTCACATTCTGCTCCAAAGAAACTGAAATAGGCTTACAGCCTGTCATCCCATATTTGGACAGCATGTCCAATCCATACTGATGTGGGCATGGTATTTGGTGCAGGCAACATCTTCTAGAGCATCCTATCACAATTCAAACATACATAGGCTTCGAACAATGATGATTCGGTACACTAATCCATACATGATGATTCTCAAAACAAAAAATATCCAAACAATGAGTCAAATTAATGCAAGAGCTAAACTCATTAAGGCCGAGACACTTGTATCCGACCACCCATACTTTACTTGCAGATTCAAGATTGAGAGACAAGTACATAGTTTAGACATCCTAGCACCCTCATACAATTGTGTTGATTGCAACTCTCGCATTTTGACCTCAGACTCTGACATCACGTGTACATGGGATGTAGTGCCCCTAAAAATAGAATCCATCATGTCGACCATACCCTCATCATCATTCGGGAGACTATAGTCTTGCTCAAATTGTGAAGGTATATGCGTACCCTCGTCAGCCTCCTCATCTTGTTTTAAGATTTCGTGTAAATATAAGATCTTGTCTCAAGGTTTCGTACCATCATGGTATCCAATATTAACCATAAACTTAAATAGCTTTGACTTACTGATAATCCATCAACATGTGCAACACCAACGGTGGGTACTGGTTCGGGCTCCTCTCCATACATCCGAAAGTGGCGCATGATAATACGACGTTGATGTTGTACTTCTTGCTTGCACTAAGTGCAATGACAATATAACCTCTCCGTAAGCCACTTTGTGCTCCCGAGCATTAGCGCATCATCGGCGGACGAGCTTCCACTCGTCCCTTCCATCTACACTTATAAAATCACAACATATGTTGCAAGGAAATATATTAACAGTTATAAAATAGCATCTATGAGCTTCTTTTTTAACTTTAAACATAAAGTGTTCTGAAGCGTCACTATATAGCGACGTTTTGACCTGTTTCGTTACTATATAGCGATGATTTGCTCTGTTCCGTCGCTATATAGCAAATCATCGCTATATAGCGATGCTTTTAATTAAAAGCATCGCTATATAGCGACTGACTAGCATCACTAAATAGCGACGCTGTGGGTTAAAACCCAAACCTCGACGCAACGTGCATCGCTTTCTTTACCATTCTCTAATCTCTATTGTAAGCAAAGCAATCTCTCCTCCTATTCTCCACTCCTCACCACTACTCACCCCTCTCCTAACACTTGTGCTCCCTCTCCACCCTTCTCCCTCTTTGGTTTCTTGAAAGGAAGTTTTTCAAGAAGGTGAGTCTCTTTGAACTATGTAGGTTCATTTTTTGTGAGATTTTATTTTGTGAGTGTAGAAGCATGTTTCTCCTTGTATTGCTAAAGCTGTGTACTAGTCTTCATGCTTGATTTCAAAGGATTGAAGGAAAAAAACAAGATTTCAAGAAAGAAAGAAGACTCACCTCTTCTAATCTTTTTTGTATTTCTCTTCCTTCTCTTTCTCCTTGTCTCCTCAATCCAATCTCTTTGAGAAGTTGCTTTTGTAATCTCCTCCTTCCTCTAACTAGTTATTTGAAAAATGGTATGTTTCATCTCTTTTGTAGGGCCAGTCCACAAAACACCGAGTAGGATGTACTATTCCAAGTAAGTGCTTCTTTTTTTTTCCATTTGTTATTTTTGTTATTTGCATTGGCCTGCAGCTAGTGCCTTAGCTGCAGTGATGGGTGTAGGAACCCTCTCTTCCCCTCTCTTCCCCTCTCTTCCCTCTTCTTTCCCTCTTCTCTCCTCTTCTTTTCCTCCTTTCCTTCTCCTTCTCCTTGAATCTTTCAATCTCTTTCCCCCTCTTTTTCCATCTTTCCTTTCCCTCTTCTTCTCTCTTTCCCCCTTCTCTTATGCTCATGCATAAGCATGAGCATATGTCTCTTTTTCCCTCTTTCCTGGGTCAAGGAGAAGGCGCAGCTCACGAGGACCAAGGAACAGGCCAACAAGATGAGGACGAGGATGAGGATGATTCGAATGAGTAGAAGTAGTAGTAGTAGTAGTTTTCAAATACTTCGCCATGTATGTCATTTTGTATATCCGTTTGTTTGAGTGATTTTGTATCACCCTTTTAGAAAGGGTAATTTTGTAACAAACAATGTTGTATATGTTTGACATGTATATGCTTTTGTTGCTCGATCATTTCATTTGAGCGATTTTGTATCACCCTTTCCGCAAGGTAAATTTTGTAATAAAAAACTTTTTTTGTAATTCTCGAGCGGCTTATGAAAACTTTGAAGGGATTTCTAAGGCAAAGAATAAGACCAGAAGCAAGCATGGCAGAGGGATGGCTTGTGCAAGAGTCATTAGTATATATCACAGAGTTTCTTGCATCCATGAATCCCGATATGCCGTAGGCTTGGCATAACAAGGATGATGATCGCATCGTTGGCGAGGTTCCCCAAGGAAAAGGGATGGAAAGAAAGATGAGAAAAGAGAAAATGGAGAAATTCTATAAGTTTTGTATTCTCAATAGCAAGGAGATGCAGAAGTGGATTGAGAGATATGAAGCGGCTAAAGCACAAAGAATAGTTGCAAGAAAGAGATTCAAAGTAATTTACAAGCGATCACAACCATATCCATGGGATCTCGCCCTTCTTCCCACTCACATGTCACTTGATTGGCTACAACTGGCTCTACGTAAAGCCGAACACGATGGAGAGATAATAAATGAGCACGAGCAAGAGTTACCATCTGGATGTATGATGCATATAAGTTTCTTACCTCTTGACGTAATTAAGTAATTATTTGTGGCAATATACGCTATAAAATAGATGCATCTTCATTGTTTTAATGATGCTCTTTCGCAGTACAAAAAGTACAATGCATTATGGTCATATGGACGACATTTTCACGTGGAACACATTGATTCAAAGAGAGTCACATGGTTAACTTCACACAAGATAGCCGAGCAAGTGCTTTGGATACCAATCTTCTCTCCTCGTAGTTGGATTATTGTGGTACCATATGCAAAATCTATGAAATTGATTTAAGACGATTTAGTAAATTCATTCTTGATGTAAAATGGTTTATAACTATTTACATCAGTCCCCATGCGATAGTGAGAAAAGACAATAGCGGTTTCTTTGCAATAAACTCCACTAAACTTTGGACCGATGAAAGTGATACTTTTGTTCTTCCCAAGCATTGTGAGCAGGTGCATACTAATGATTTAATTAATCGAACTTTTTTTAAAAGATCCTGAAAATATAATTGATGGCATTTGGCACCCATCTTCATCTCAATATAGGTGGTTCTTCATCCAGATCGTTCTGATCCAAAATGGTGGTACGTGATTCAAGTTGCACCACAAAGTAAGCAAATTTTGTGAAGATAGAGATGTGGATATGGAGATGCCACTACCAATGCCGGATCCAATTG
This sequence comes from Dipteris shenzhenensis, assembly GCF_047967505.1. Taxonomy (NCBI): domain Eukaryota; kingdom Viridiplantae; phylum Streptophyta; class Polypodiopsida; order Gleicheniales; family Dipteridaceae; genus Dipteris; species Dipteris shenzhenensis. The sequence goes on from NC_141614.1 coordinate 36,497,812, forward strand.
ATCCAAATGGATCTAGCAAAGAAGATGAAGATCACAATATGAGCCAAGAGGAAGATGCGCATAATGACATCATATGGGAGGAAGATGGAGATCACGATATTGAGGAAGAAGATGACGATCATCAAGAATCACCACACTTTATTAAAGAAGATGATCAAGTCTTAGGTGAACGTACGATGCTAGAGTATGATGATGATATAGGAGATCAACTTGGTATAGAGTTGGAGATAGACTTGTTTGGCGCGTTAGACTTGGCTCATGATGAAGCCATTGATGTAAATGCTCTTTATTTATTTTTTTCATCTCAAACTTGGACATGAATATATGAGCTTCAAACTTGATGTACATGCTCTTGTACTTCAATTATTCTCTCAAAGGATTAAACATGTATCAAAAGGAAAAAAAAAATGTCATTGGGAAAAACTATCTTTAAAGGTCGGTATGGAAAAAAACACTCTCTGTAAAACGTCGCTATAGGAAACTATTTCAGTGTCACTATATAACGACCATTCACAAGTCTCGTAAGTATCGCTATATAGCAACTCTCTTTAAAGGTCGTTATATAGTGACACTTGTCTAAAGTCGCTATATAGCGACACTTAACTAATCCCGTTTTGATTATCGAGGATGACTAGTGCCCTACACGTGCTAAACGTCAGTGCTTTAACATGTTACAAGAAAAATGTAACCTTGGTCAAGAAACAATACATTACAAAAACAAAATGTGAATGCTTGCTCACAATATTCACAACCAATGACCTTTCACACATGGAAATCATTAACGTGTACAAATCCCCATCTTCACCACAATCGACTCTTATTACTCTCTTGGATATGCTACTCAACGAGATCCCACATGATATACCAATAACCATCATAGGTGACTTCAATATTCAAAACAATCAATCAAACACTAGTGCAACTCAACTTCTAAAATTCATGAGAAAAAACAAATTCCAACAGCTAATCAATCATCCAACAACTATAGAAGGATCCACAATTGATCACATATGGACAAACCATTCCAATGAAAACAATATTTCTAGTACAAACTACATTTATTATTCCCATCAGTCACTTATTTACACAATGCTTAACATCAACGAGTGAGACATATCTCCGAGAGTTAGAGCGAAGGAGAGACAGAGGGAGGATGAATCATCATTGTGTTTCTAATGGCCTCCAAGAGGTTCCTGCAGCCTTCCTCGACTACCCTCTGTGAGTGCGATCCTCTTGTTAGGGCCGTCTTGCATGCCTCACATTCTATCACTAAGCTCCTCATCAGCCCCCTTGATGCCTCCCAGAGCTTGGTGAATCGCACCGCTCCGATCGTTCGAGTCATCTCAAAAAGTTCAATATAGGAAAAACGGAAAATTGTTGCAGATATGGACACTAGTGAAAGGAACAATCTATCATCGAACTCACACAGAGGTAGTATGAGCAGTTTAGATGATCATTGCACTCCCCCACTGGAGGAAGGAATGAAAAGTCGACACCATTCCAGATTGCCTTAAATTATGAATGGCCGATCAATAGATGCGGATCATGCAGATATAGACAGGGCTGATTCGATGAAAACCCCACGAGGAATGCAAAGCAGAGCGTATGCTACTTAATTCGATCCACAGAAAGCGAATTCAAAAGGCTTACTTGTCAAGAGGCTAATCCTCGTTGATTTTAATTTTTGAGTAGCGAGTCGTGATTGTCGGCTTGGACCAAAGAAGAGTTTCGAATCAATCCTGCAATCGTCCAGGTTGATCGACCACTCGTTTGAATTGAATAAATATTTTAATCTTTTAATCCAACGGTGGATATTTACCAAATCCAATCTATGGTGAATATTTCTCCAATCGTCCTCCCCCAAAGCTCTCCTTAAGAGAGAAAAAGTTGTAGGGCAGGTCTTTTGAATGTAATTCACCTTATTTTCGAGAGCACTGATGTCATTGTCATTGTGAAGGTGAGACTACAGCCTACAGGCCGATGCAGAGTGGGTAGGCAGATTGAGTCCTCTCTAGACTCCCCACATCTACAGATCTAAGAGCAGCTCCCCGCGTAGCTGTAGACGCTGGGGGGTTGCTAAGACAGCACGGGCTCTGCAATCAATTTCGCATCCCCGCGTGTAGAAGAAAGCTACATTTAAATATTATCTGCATCCTCTAGTGGCTTCAGAGCCTGCACTGGCCCCCTTTCCACCAATGGGAGAGGATCTTTTCTCCTAGGAGTCCAATGCTGGGCTGGAATCTGAGTTTTCAAGCTCTCTGGACTGCCAGGCTCTGAGGGAGCCCTGCTGAGCCAGCTCTCCAGCTCCATGGGGCTGCAAATATATCCTGCCACTAGGGCTCCCCTAGAGCCACTGGCTCACGCGGGGAGGCCCTCTAAAATGATGGCTGCTTCGCTTAAGGTCTGTCTGAATTCTGAAAGCAGGTATTGGCCCACAGACGTTGCAACTTGAGAATAGCCGTTTCCGAGGCGCTAATATATTAATATGGCGTCCTGACTCCTTTCAGGCGTTCAGCATAAGGTTGCGATATCCAATAATTCAAGGTAGAAGCTCGAGAATGGGGTCGAAATTATAATAGTATAGAGTCTCTAGACTATTCTATTACCGGCAGATTCTCGGCGGATCTTACCGTGCACAGCTCTGTCCGTTTTGGTGTAGTTAGAGCAGCATTGAAAATCGTTAATTGCTCGTTTGTATTTGCAAGTTGCAACGCTGCAACCCGTTTGGTGACTTTGGTCATGCTCCATTTGTTTGTTTCGGCGTGCCCACTCTTCATGGAACAAAGCAGTTATTTAATACGGATTGACGCAAAAGCGTGATTTTGTGCTGTGATTGGCGCAAAATCCACGGATCTGTGTCCGCTTGCTGAAAGGCGGCCCTTGAAGGATAGGATTTGCAAATTGCAAATCGCAGGCTTGAAGTAGCGTTCTGTAGCATCCAAATTCCTTAATCCTTGCATCCGGATTCCGGAGCCGGTTTGGTCATGCTTCCTGCCTTTGCAGAACAATTCACTTCTTGCAAGAATCAAAATGGCTATTTAGTCAAGCTTTAAGTGCTGCTTGATCCTTGCAGACTACAAACAAGAGTAAGAAAGGTCTTGTCGGCACTTCATCACGTTCAAAGCAATGGACCATCAGAACAAGAATGTGAGCCACGACGGCGGTGTTGAGGTGAGCAAGCAGCAGGCTCAGCCTGTTGCACTGAGCGGCCGAGGCGGGGGACTCGAACCGCTAGCAAGTACTAAGTTATTGGGCTTCCACAACAGTTCAGGACAGTGTCCGCTGAGGGTCTGTGCCATGCTCTGGGAAGCATACGGAAAAACTTCGGCCTGATCGGTTTGGCTGGTGCTTTCGGAACAAAAGCGTCCATCAAGAGTCTGGCGTACTCGGCTCTCAACGATGCATGCTTCTGGAAAAGCTTGCACCTAACACTCTAATCGGAGCAATCTGCTGCTCTGGTGTGATATCCATGCCCAACCTAGCAGCCAAGATATCTCGTTGTCTACCCTCGCCGGATCAAACGAAAGCCGAAAGTAGCCCCCCAAGCTCGGACCTCTTGAAGCTCCTCTGTGCCCGTGAAGAAGCCAATAGATTTGGTCCAGTTGATGCGGGCATTGGAGGCCTTGCAATAGATAGCCAGGGTCCCCCACACTGCCTCAAGGCTCGTTGCTGATCCCTCCAGATATATAGCCGCATCATCTACAAACTGAGTGCCTCCCTCACGGAAGGAAGAGGAAGGACAAACGAAGCGAGAAAGAGAAAAGGCCTCTCCCATGTGTATCCCAAGAATTACTTGGCTAGAGCTCAGAGTGATCTGACATCATGGTACCTGCTATAATGCCACTGGAGCCTCCCCTATTCAATCCCCAACATAAAATCTATCAAGGCGCTCAAGCAAAACATCATGTGTCCTCTGCTCAAAGAAACTTGGAAGTAGAAGACTCACTGCAAGTCTCAAACCAAATGAAGCTTCACACCTTGAAGGGCAAGAGCATCTTCTCCACCTCCAAAAACCATGTCTTCTTAAAAAACCCGACTGGTTTTTCTATAGTTTCTCCTCATTCCCTAGACCATTTTCCCTCAAAACTCACCAGCAGGTAGCCCATAGGGTCGCTTAAGTGCACCTTAGACCATTTTTGAAATGGTGGCTCTAGCAAGCTGTATTAACAGAAATGGCTTGGGCTGGAGCAAGTCTCAGCACGGGCTATAGAGGCAGTATTCCTTCAATTCCTCTCGGGTGGAGGTGCACCCTAACTAGTGGCAAAAGTTGTATTAAACTTCGGTATTTGTGCCGGTAGTGCATAAAAGGTACCCACTATCAGTAAACCAAGCCTTGGACAATTATAGGCAATGTTTGGATCAAAGGCCTTCATGGTTTCAAATCTTTCCATGGGCAACATCGTCGCAAAGGAATATAGGTATGTGCTTTAGAAACGATATCTTTCACTAAGGCTAGAGCCTTGTCTACATCTGCTGTAGGCACCTAACTAGGATCTGGGCATTTTTAGCTGCCTTTGGTTACCCTTGGATTTCTCACCACCATTTCCAAAAACTCTTTTGTAGCAACTCTGTAAGGTCACGTACGTCTATTATATCCCTATGGCTCCACCTCTTGACATCAGAAACATCATCGATCACATAGAATTATGTGATGGCCTGATACCATGCATTGTGGTCTAGTGAGGGATCCTGTGGCAACCGTTTCTCTTCCTCATGCGAGTACTTGCTGATTTCTCTATAATCTTCCTCCTCATATAGAACCTTGATGTGTGAGAAGAGTATGGCCTTGAGGATTTTATACAAGGTGGTAGTGCCCATATCTTTTGGACCCTCCATGGGTGAAAGACTATTGTTACATTATGTTGTGAGTGTAGGTGGTTGTGTTGTGCAGTGAGGTAGTGTGTTGTGAAGTGGATGGCTGAGAAGGGTTGGTGGTGGAGGTAATAGTGGAAGTGGGATCTGGGTAAGGTGTAGTGTTGGGATTAGATGGAGGAGGAAGGGGACAAGTGAAATCAAATTTGGCCCATGCAAAATCAACATCTACTTCTTGTAGACCCTTGGGGTATGCTACATGAGAATCATCAAGTAGGCTAATGCCCGCTTGAATCATATTTTGTAGGGTCTCATGGATATTATTATACAAGGGAAGTATGCCTGTGGGGTGATAATGTTGGGTTCATGTACAATAAGTTGCTGAAAAATGAACTCAGCATCATTACCGCCATACAATTGCATCCATCCTAGGCTTGCAGCCAAGGTTTGTGGGTTGCAAGGCATGTCTAGTAATTCATTACATTTCAAAAGTTCAAGTGAAGGAGTGTCATTAGAGAAGATGAAGGAATCTTGAATAGAATTCACTCCATAAAGTTATATACTATGGGGTGGTATTCAAGGGCCAAAATATGAGCATCATCTTGGAGAAAGATGTCCTCATGGGAAATAGCCATGGTGATAATAGGGTAGGCTTGGATATTTTTACATTTGAGGAGTAGGTCAAAGGAAGCAGAGGAGAGTGGATGTGCAAAATTGAGTTTGTGTTGTGTGGTAACAGTAGAAATGGTGTGGAGATAGTAGGAAAGCGAGGTCGTCGAATATAAGGTATTAGGAGAGATTTTTGCTTTTCTCACAATAGACATGTTGTTGGAAAGGTCACCTCCCCATCTGTAAGCCCCCATATGAGGAGAGCGTGGGGGAGGGAGACCTAGGGCAGAATATGTCCAGAGAAGAGAGAGAGGGGGGGCTGCCACATGGGCAGCACATAGGCTGTCATGTGGGCAGCCAGCTAAGGGAACACACCTGTAGTCAAGGTGGCTGCAACAGATGGCGCCAACAACAGGAGCAGATGGCGAGGCATTCAGCATCAGGATCTGGCCTAGAAGAGGTGAATCTGGAACAGCAGACATGGCGGGGTGTCCCAGGTAAAAGGCACGATGACATCAGCAATAGTACGGACGTGTACGGGAAGGACAAGGCGCCAACAAAGGGCTGCAGCAAGGCGCAGTATAGTGGGGGTCTATGGGCAGGTCTATGGCTTGCAAGCAGGGCTGGCAGGTGGCAGGACAGCAGCAAAGGAGCTGGACCCTGCATGGAACAAAGGGCCAGCAAAGGGCCCTTATATAGGGCTGGTTGGGCTGAGCCAACCAGGTCGGTTGGTTGGGCCAGCCAACCTAGTCTGTCCAGTCGGCCCAGTCAGGGCAGACTGGTCGGTTTTCTACAGCAGGCCTCAGGGCCTATAAAAGGAGAGGCTCAGGCCTCATTTCATCATCCAGCCTAGCAGCACTTCAGGGAGCAGGAAGGAGCAGCAGAGCAGCAGCAGTTGGGCCTATGACCAGGAGGTGAACTGTGCTGAGGTGCTGCAGACTTAGCTCAGGGAGAGGCTGAACCTAGACTGTCTTCTAGGGCAGAAGGTTGCTGAGATCATCACTTGGAGTAGCACAAGTACCAGCAGGAAGCTTGTCTTGGGCCTCATCACTGGAGGAGAAGAGGGCATACAGTAGCTGCAGACTTAGCTGAGGGTGCTGCCCACCTAGGCTGGTGCAAAGACAGCAAGGTGGAAGGGATCTAGACGGAAAGTCTACTTACACTCGAGGTGGAGCACGCGGGCTCAAGTCTACAGATAGCCAGCAGATAGGAGAAGGACCTTGTGGTAAGATCAGAGGACCACACCATTGGTGGGACTCTGGATCTGTCTATTTTGTATTGTGTCCATATTTGTGGACGGAAATATATATTTTTGGTGGTTTCTCTCTCTGGATGGTTCATTGTCTATTGATGAGTCTGCACACCTATTGTATGCACATAAGTAAAGAAGTTGTGATTCCACACCCACACCGCACACTGTGTGAGCTCCTGGGCATTACTATAAGTCTTCCGCTGCGTGTACCCTCTGTTGGGTATTTTCTAACATGGTATCAGAGCCCAAGTAGGAGGCTCACAGGTGTGGGAGCCTGAAGGCAGGGACCTTGCTGAAGGACGACCCTGATTCAGAAGCTCTAGGGAATCGACTTCCACGACTGGAGGATTGTGCCCTTGCGAGAAGGAGGGTGACTCAGGTTCAGTCAGGTGCGTTTAAAGTTCGCAGTCCAGGTGATCTGGAGATGTACTTTTGTTGCAGACCTTGCCAAAGGAAGGACGGGTTGAAACAGACCCTCAGAGCATGGTGCCTGGAAGACTCCAGGTTGTTCGCTCATTATGAGGGGGACGACTGGAAGATCGTGACGGCTGGATTGCTCGAGTTCAGAGGCGGGAATGTGACTGAAGGAGGTGGTACCAGGAGGTGCTACCAGAGATGGACCTGTGTACCAGGATGGTGTGCGGAAGCGGAAGCGGACCTGGTGGAGCAGGAGCCACTGGATGAAAAGCCAAGAAATGATTTCGACATCAAAGGGTTCCAGAGGACTACGACCAGTGGCATTGGGCCGAGATGTGTCGGTGAGAGGGGGTGTTGGAAAGGTCACCTCCCCATCTGTAAGCCCCCATATGAGGAGAGCGTGGGGGAGGGAGACCTAGGGCAGAATATGTCCAGAGAAGAGAGAGAGGGGGGGCTGCCACATGGGCAGCACATAGGCTGTCATGTGGGCAGCCAGCTAAGGGAACACACCTGTAGTCAAGGTGGCTGCAACAGATGGCGCCAACAACAGGAGCAGATGGCGAGGCATTCAGCATCAGGATCTGGCCTAGAAGAGGTGAATCTGGAACAGCAGACATGGCGGGGTGTCCCAGGTAAAAGGCACGATGACATCAGCAATAGTACGGACGTGTACGGGAAGGACAAGGCGCCAGCAAAGGGCTGCAGCAAGGCGCAGTATAGTGGGGGTCTATGGGCAGGTCTATGGCTTGCAAGCAGGGCTGGCAGGTGGCAGGACAGCAGCAAAGGAGCTGGACCCTGCATGGAACAAAGGGCCAGCAAAGGGCCCTTATATAGGGCTGGTTGGGCTGAGCCAACCAGGTCGGTTGGGCCAGCCAACCTAGTCTGTCCAGTCGGCCCAAGTCAGGGCAGACTGGTCGGTTTTCTACAGCAGGCCTCAGGGCCTATAAAAGGAGAGGCTCAGGCCTCATTTCATCATCCAGCCTAGCAGCACTTCAGGGAGCAGGAAGGAGCAGCAGAGCAGCAGCAGTTGGGCCTATGACCAGGAGGTGAACTGTGCTGAGGTGCTGCAGACTTAGCTCAGGGAGAGGCTGAACCTAGACTGTCTTCTAGGGCAGAAGGTTGCTGAGATCATCACTTGGAGCAGCACAAGTACCAGCAGAAAGGAGCAGCAGGAAGCTTGTCTTGGGCCTCATCACTGGAGGAGAAGAGGGCATACAGTAGCTGCAGACTTAGCTGAGGATACTGCCCACCTAGGCTGGTGCAAAGACAGCAAGGTGGAAGGGATCTAGACGGAAAGTCTACTTATACTCGAGGTGGAGCACGCGGGCTCAAGTCTACAGATAGCCAGCAGATAGGAGAAGGACCTTGTGGTAAGATCAGAGGACCACACCATTGGTGGGACTCTGGATCTGTCTATTTTGTATTGTGTCCATATTTGTGGACGGAAATATATATTTTTGGTGGTTTCTCTCTCTGGATGGTTCATTGTCTATTGATGAGTATTGTATGTGTTGGGATATCTCAAGGTGTATGCCTCAGGCACACCTTATGTTTCTATGTGTGAGTGCTAGAGGCACAGTTAGGTGCCCACAAGCACAGTTAGGTGGTGGAAAAGCCACATAGGATGATTGAGTGAATCTAGGAGCAGATTGAGGAGATGATTGTGGAGCTTTGAGGTCATCAGTGATGTCAGTGACCTTGTATGAGGTGCCTACTTAAGGACCTCTTTCTTCTTCATTCGATATGCAAGTACTCTGATTTTGTGTCAACTCTACTCTTTCCTTTCAGTATTCCAACATGGTATCAGAGCCATTTCATCCCCCTTGAGCCCATTTCTGCCACATCATCATCTTCCTCTTCTTCTTCTTCTTCACCATCTCTCCCTCTTCTCCAAAAATTTTGCTTGAGCTTGTTCTCCTTCAATCCTCAACCATTTCCCACACCCTTTCTGCTGTAGATCCCTCTTGTTAGGGCGAACTTCGGGCTGGAAGGAATTGACAAAATACCCGCGCTGCTGGTCGCCATTGTACGAAAGTCGTCGAAGTTCTCTGCTGCAAGTTCTCTGCGCCTGCTTCGACTTTCTCTAATTCCTTTCAGGGGGAGTTAGTCCATACCTAGAGCTACCTTGTGCTGAAATCTGAGCAGCAATGGCTGCATATTGAAGGAGAAAACAGAGAAAAACCAGTCGACTTTGTTCATGAAGGTGAAGGCGGCCTGACGCATATTTTCGCCTCTTCTTCCCAGAGGATCTACTGTGGTATACCAGCTCTCTTTTGCCTCAGAAAGCCCCCTTTCTTTTGCTTTGAAGAGTGTGCTATGAGCCCTCCAAGTTCAGCTCTCTAGTTTTGACAGTTTTTACATGCTTTTGAAAATGATGCTACATAAAATGCTACTCTAGCATTTCTGGTCTTTTGAAGTTTTTAATAACTTCACTACAAGTGTTGCTTCAGTTTTGTTTTGACTTGCTAGACCTGGTTGTGATTGGAAAGTGGTTATTTCATCCACTTCTATGAAGCATATAAAAAGTAGCATCATTGTTTGAAAACTAGTAACTACTATTTGCTACAACAAGTGGCTATACTTTGGAAGTATTGCAGTTCTTTTTGCCTTGTAAGAGAGATAGACACTGCCCAATATCTGGGTTAGACCCTCTCATGGCTACTTTATATAATCTTGAGAAGTTCAATGGAAAGGGGTTCCATACATGGCAAATGAAGGTAAAATTTGCATTAATGCGGGAGAACTTATGGGGACTTGTCAAACCTTCTCCTACCGCTTCTTCTACGGCCTCAAATGCTGGGGAATCTTCAGCTCCGACACGACCGGCAAGGGATCCAGCAAGAGAAGAAAAAGCATATGGTATAATTGCTTTAGCTTTGGGTGATGATTACATACATCATATATCTGACTTGGAGTCTCCATCGGAAGCATGGCAGAAGCTAGATTTGATTTTTGGTGCAAGCTCTCATATTTCTAAACTATCACTTAAAATCTCTTTCTTTGAATTAAAAATGGCAAGTGATACTACTTTAGCTGCCCATGTCAACTATATGCGGAGTCTTATGACTCAGTTAGCTTCTATCAACTCTCCTATCGCCCCTGATGATGCTATGGCAGTACTACTTAAGAGTATGCCTGAAAGCTTTGATCACATTGTAAGCACTTTGAAGAATCTTCCAAATCCAAACCTTGAAGGCATTATCTCAGCTCTCCAAGAAGAAGAAAGACACATGGAGTTAAGGAAAGGCAATGACACTGCTTATGTTATGAAATTCCAGAAGGGCAAGTACTCTCCTTGCAATCACTGTGGAAAGACAAATCACCTTTCAAAGGACTGCTTCAAAGTTAATCCATGTAAGCACTGTGGCAAAAACAACCATAGTGAGAAGTTCTGCAGAGACAAAGCAAAGACAGAAAATGCAAATCTACTTACAGTGAATTTGCCTCCACAAGATGAGGCATCCCATGAAGATTATGCATTTTAAATCATCTCTATGTATGCTCCAAATCTCTCTTTTTATGTCAAGGTACTCAGCCTGGATAGTCCTCCAAAATGAATGAAAATAAATTATTGTGTTGTGTGTGTTTGTAAACACCTCTGGTCACCTTATGATGTAGGCCATGTGTATGTTTGTTCCATGGTACCTCCTACAGACATTGTGTGCATGTACATGTAGGAGAGATAACCATTGGAAGGTCTGTTTGTATCCCTTTCTGTTTACCTTACACCCAAGGAAACCCTTGCTAGCATGAGAACCTAGCCATAGATTTATCCTTGACCACCATGAGATGGCATGAGAAACTATGAGACTAGATGTATCCTTGACATAGCTTGAGGCATTCCCTTGAGGGGGGGTTTGTTGGGATATCTCAAGGTGTATGCCTCAGGCACACCTTATGTTTCTATGTGTGAGTGCTAGAGGCACAGTTAGGTGCCCACAAGCACAGTTAGGTGGTGGAAAAGCCACATAGGATGATTGAGTGAATCTAGGAGCAGATTGAGGAGATGATTGTGGAGCTTTGAGGTCATCAGTGATGTCAGTGACCTTGTATGAGGTGCCTACTTAAGGACCTCTTTCTTCTTCATTCGATATGCAAGTACTCTGATTTTGTGTCAACTCTACTCTTTCCTTTCAGTATTCCAACAGTATGCACATAAGTAAAGAAGTCTGTGATTCCACACCCACACCGCACACTGTGTGAGCTCCTGGGCATTACTATAAGTCTTCCGCTGTACCCTCTGTTGGGTATTTTCTAACACATGTGAAAGATGACGTCGTGCGGGGTTTGGGGTCTAGTCCCCCAGCATCGCTATACAGCGACATTGGTTAGTCTCTATATAATGATGTTTATATCCTAAAAGCATCGCTATATAGTGACGGAACAGGACAAAGCGTCGCTATATAGCGACAGTTCAAGGCACTTATTGTTAGAAGAGAGGAAAGGAGCTCATGGGTGGCTATTTTTTGGATCTTAATAGATTTCCTTACAACTCATGTTGTGATTTTGGAGGTGTGCACATGGAAGGGACGAGTGGAAGCTTGTCAAATGATGCGTCAATGCTTGAGAGCATAGAGTGGCTTACAGAGAGGTTGTATTATCATTGCACTCATTGCAAGTGAGAAGTACAACATCAACATCGTATTGTCATGCACCACTTATAGATGTATGGGGAGGAGCCTGAACTAGTACCCACCGTTGGTGTTGCACGTGGTGATGGATCATCGGTAACTCAATGCTATTTGAGTTCGTGATTAATATTGCATACCATTATGACACGAAACCTTGAGACAAGATCTCCTTCTTTGGTCACTCCATCACCTATTCTACTACGAACTATTCCTCCTACTGTGGATTTCTTGTCTTATGTAGATGTATGTGGTCTTGGAGCTTCTCGATGAGATCCATATCACACTTGCGTTTGCCTTTGGTAGTGGGAGGACATTAGTAGCCATGCCTCTAAGCATATCCCATGACAATAAATCCATAGTTTGAGGGGTTTCATTGATCTATGCCAATCCTCCTTTCAAATATCCAACCAAAAACTATTATCATATTTTCTTGCCTCGAACAAGAATGTGTCATCGATACTTTCAATGGACTTTCAATAAACCATTAAATTAGAAGGTGACGCATACAAGGGCTCACACAGCAAAGCCGGCTCTCAAAACAAAAGAAGGGCCATGAATGTAATGCAAATAATCACCAATCATGCATTTATTATGATGAAACAAAAAATAATGAGAGCTATGAAAAGTAAGTCATACAACAATCTCATCAAACTCTTTTGGTAGTGTTAACAACTATTAAGAAAGTACTTATTATTCATGTGCGGACTTGCAATTCATATACCATGCATGATCAATTCTTCAAAGCAAGTACCATGAGCAATTCTAATAGAGATGACATAATATAATAATTAGAGTTTAGAGAAACATAACTCTAACTACACACATCCTAAAGCAGTAGCAAAATGTAGAAGACACAAGATCTTGATTTCAAAAACAATAATTAATGTGACTTTGTGAAAATTTCAAAAAACTTCTACATGAGTGAGCATCTGCATTGCCTTGCTTGCATTAAGATTAAAACAAGCTTGTAGGCATTGCAATAGCTTGATAACAATTTAAGTTGCATCTAGATATAGTGTGGTTTTTTTTCGATAGAGAGTGCCATGTTAGTCATTTTGTTTGCAAAGGAGATTGATTAATTAACCAACTTGACATTAAAAAGTCGACTGATGAGATAACACCCATTTTCTTATGGTAGAAGCTAAAACATAATTTGAAAATACACTTGCCCCATTACTTACCCTATCTTTACAACAAAAATACACTTGCCCCATTACTAATCCTATCTGTACAACAAAAATGTTCCTTATTTATTAACCTAGAGGCTAGCACCTTAATTGCATACATCGCCTCGATACATTTTGATGATGCTTTCAAAGAAGCAACTTATCTTTGATCCATCACGAACATAAGATGAGTAAGGACAATTCAGATACTTATTATACCATTTTGGGAGTTGACCTATTTTAATTTGGAACAATACCTAGCAAAGTTAGTGGGGACCACCAGTTTGTAAAGGTAGCAAAACTTTTGCAGTATTTTCACTCACTCGAAGGTTCAAACAATAGATCATAACTACATATAATGCACCCTAGGAGTTCCAAAAGCATGGTTAAGAAATGTAGAGGTGTGAATTGATTACTTATTGATAATGTTTTGTATTGGGAGCAAACCTCCTCATGTGGTATTAAAAAGTGCATATGTTCAAGTTGATGATTTCTTTAATATCTTCAACTTCAAAAAACACTTATTGGGATCAGACCCTCTAAGATACTATGATTTGTGTTAGAAATGGGATCATTGAATGCCAAAAAAAAATCAAGGGCAAAAATTGAATGTCATTTTGATCTCTAAGATTTTCATGAGGGCTTGTGCATAAATATTACTCTATTGCAATATTATGGATCTATACTATTTTCAAACTTATCAAGATGTATGCATGGGGGAGTGGAAGGGGCATGGCATGATTTAAAGAGACAAGATATAATTTGATTGGTGACATTCCTAGCTCCAAATCGATGGAATTACTAGAACATGAAATAATGTTAGGGTCATGCATGGTGATAATTTGGAGGGGGGGATAATATTTAGCTATTGCTTGTGTATGCAAGGCCTTGTTTGCAAGTTCTTTCCTTAATTTTCATCGATGTAGTAATATATCAAGATATAAGCCCCTTTTGGTGGCACAAGTAGTGCAGAATGGATGCGATAAAGATAACCTAGAGGTGGCACAAGTAGTGCAGAATGGATGCGATAAAGATAACCTAGAGGTGGCACAAGTAGTGCCTCTTGGTATCATATGCAGAATGGATGTGATAAAGATAGCTTAGAGGTAGAGGTGGCTGGATAGATGTTGAGTGGAAATAACCTCTAAGGTAATGGAAATCAGGTGGTAAAAGTTTCTATAGTAGATACTGAGACGATGAATGATCGCATGCTTGGGGATGAAGTAAAGGATATAATGTTAGCAAGAAATATAGGACACAAAAATGATTGAAAATTTGACTGCATGTTCCACCCATGTGTCATGATCATGACCATGGTAGTAGTAATATTATTGTGGATCTTGTCAAGTGCAAGAATGAGGGTGGTGATGCGAGTTAAGTATTGGTCAATGGTCATAGGGTTAGGGTTCTCTTAAATACATGCCTCTTTGCATGTGTTATACTAAGGTCATCCTTTTTTCCTCTAGTTCCTCCTTTATCACTTGGACAACATCTATCTTTAACATAAGCTTCTCCTTGCTCAATTTTCTCTTCATTTAAGTGTCATATCCTTGACACTCCCCATCTTGTCCAACCTTTAGCATCTCATTGTTTGTAATCTTCCCATTCTACTCGAGGTTGATCCTTACCTCCCCCTTGGCATGCCAATTCCTTGTTAACCCAATGTTGTCTCTGTGCCAACATGGACTTAGGTAGAACAGAATGTGTGTGTAGAGTAGTGGCAAAGCTCTGCTTGTACTTGCATAAGGCTAGAAATAGTCCCTCTTAGAAATTGGGTGTGATTTTTTGGTGAGCTTTTTGTCACAAGCTTTTTTTCAAATTTCATGAATATTGCGAGCTTTTCATTCACCTAAGAGAGAGAGGGGGGGGGGTTCATGGAGTGGGGTGGGTTGAAAGTTTGGGTTGTGGTTGTGGTTAAGAGGAGAGGAGGGGGGGAGGCGAGATAAAGGAAAGGGGGAGGGATGGGCGCATGGATAAGGTGGCATGGAGAAGGGAGGGGAGGGGAGTCTGAACATATATTCATTATCATAGTGGAGAACGTAGAGGGGGAACTGATAAGGTATGCAAAGAGGAGTGCAAGGAGGAGAGAGAGGATGAGGAATGTGAAAGTTATGTTCATCTACTAAATGCAAAGGGGAGCATGTGGGAAATTTGTTCATTTTCAAAGTGTATAATTTGACAGGTTTCACCTCATATTTGGATTCCTCATCGAATTTTGGTCATTTTGAGTACCAACATGATCATATTCCGATAAAAATTGAAAAAATGGTGTTTTTGTCATGAATTCAGTTTTGGCCCGTTTTGGGCCTATTTTGAGTCTGCACTAGTTGAGTCTGCGCTAGTGCAGACTCAAAATAGGCCCAAAACAGGCCAAAATGACAAAAACACCATTTTTTCAAATTTTATCGGAATATGGTCATGTTGGTACTCAAAATGACCAAAATTCGATGAGGAATCCAAATATGAGGTCAAAAGTTTCAAATTATACACTTTTAAAATGAACATATCTCCCATAGTTCCTCCCTTCTACTTTGAATATGGACATATTTGCCACAATTTTTTGCCTCCTACTGCCACTCATATCCGCCCCCCCCTTGTGCATAGTGTACACTCTTCCACCCCTCCCACATGCTATGAAAATGAACATATCCTATATCCTCTCCCCCTCTTTCTAACCTCCCCATCTTTCTTATAACAAAAACATGTATGGATTTCTAAAAAAAGGCTCGCAAAAAACAAAGGAAATGGTAAAAAAGCTCACATTAAAAAGCTCGCCAAAAGATTTTTCCCTTAGAAATCCAACTTGCATGTTCTACATGCAAGTTCTACTTCCAAGTCCTACTTGCAACTCCTACATGCAAGTTCTACATGTGAGTTCTACATGCAACTCCTACTTGAAACTTCTACATGCAAGTCCTACATGCAAGTCCTACATGCAATTCCTACATGCATGTTCTACATGCAAGTTCTACATGCAACTCCTACATGCAACTTGTAACTCCTATATGCAACTTCTATATGCAAGTTCTACATGTAGAGAGAGAATGTCTTACAATTCCTACATGTAGAGAGAGAAGCTCTCCAACTTGTATAAATATCCCATAATGGAATGAAGCCCACACTCTTTGGGGCATTGTGTTGAGTTCTACTTTGGCATTCTAAGCAATTGTCTCAAGTGTCCATGCTTCCTTGCATTCCACATCCAAAAGCATGTCCTAACCTTGCAACTCCTCCTCTCCTCTCCTCTAACCTTGCAACCCATCCTCTCCCTCTCCTCCTCCCTCCTCCTCCTCCCTCCTCCTCCTCCTCCTCCCTCCTCCTCCTCCCTTCTCCCCCTCCCTCCTTCTCCTCCTCCTCCCTTCTCCTCCTCCTCCCTTCTCCTCCTCCTCCCTCCTCCTCCTCCCTCCTCCTCCTCCTCCTCCTCCCTCCTCTCTCTTCTTTCCCCCATGCTCTTACACCTTCTTCCTCTCCCACTCCTATGCTCTCCCTAAACCCTTAGTTCATCAACCCTTAACCTCCATGATCTACGAGGGAGATGAGTTCTCCACCATGTACTCTACCCTGAACCTTGGATCCTCCTTCTAACCCTGGAACCTCTCTCTAAACCTTGAAATCTCCCTTGAATCTCCTTCTAAACCTTCCTTCTAACCCTGGAACCTCTCTCTAAACTTTGGAATCTCCTTCTAAACCTTGGAACCTCCTTGTAAACCTTGGAACCTCCTTCTAAACTCTAAAACCTTCTTCTAACCCTTAAAATCCTCCTAAACCTTGCAACCCCCAATGAAGGCAAAAGCCTTCATTACCTCAACCATGATGATACACATTCCTTTTACACATGCATGCACTATGTTTGCTTACCACACTTAAGCCTACATCTCTCACTGGAATATGACTCGAGGTCCTAAGCTACACGTATACTACAAACGATAACCCCGATATATCTATAGGTGGCAAAAGCCTCGGAACCCTGCATACTGAGATTACCCTTCTCTTCCTGCGAAAGCCATGGGAAAGAGCCAACATTTGGTGCCATTTCCAGGTAGACTAACATCGTAAGAAATGAGTAAACATATGCAAGTATGTGTAAAAGGAAAACTACTATGAATTTAAACATACATACCACTCAAGGGCAAGGAGAGTAAAATTTTTTCAAACTCTAGCTAAACATAACAACCCCAAGCATCAACCTTGGGTTACTACCTTAAGAAATTTTATTTATTTCTTAAAAAGAAGCCACTTGATAAATAAATCAGGCTAGGTAGTGGATACAAATGCGTAGTGCTTGCAATTTTGATCATTCTACCTTTTTTACAGAAGAGCAAACCGAGCTAACCTTGAAAAGCTATGACTCAGGAAGAGTTTAGGGTTTAACCCTAAACCTACACCCATTTCCTATAAAAACCCACTCCACCCCCTCATTCTTCATCTTTCACATCTTGCCTCCATCCTCTTCCCCATTCTGAGCCCTATGCAAGACACTCCTCCCTCTCCATCGGCCACCACCCTACTCCTATCCTCACACGGAGAGTTACTTTGAGCCCATCTTGCCAGCATGATAACCTAGCCATCCACCCACTGTCCATTGGTCCTCAACAATCCCGTTACATCGAGAAAGACTTGGAGAGCATTCAGGTGACCATCTCTTCCTCCCTTTGAATTTTTGTCAAAGTTTTTTGTTCGTCAAGTTTTTTCTTTTTCTCTTTTTTCCCCCTTCCCCTCCACCACCATCCCCTCCATTTCCACTCCCCCCCCCATCTCCCCCACCACCCTTTTCCTTCCCTTCCCCCCCCTCTACTCCATCTCCACCACCACCCTTCCCCCCCCTCTCCTCCATCTCCCACCCCCCCCTCCAACTCTCCCTCCATCCTCCATCCCCCTCTGCTACTATTTCCTCCCCCCTCTACTCCACCCCCTCTACCACCACCCTTCCCCCCCCACCACCATCTCCCCCTCCACCCCTTCCATCTCCACCACCCCTTCTCCCCCTCCATCTCCACCACCCCCCCCTCCTCCATCTCCCCCTCCACCTTCCATCCCCCTCCACCACCACCCTTCCCCCCCCCCACCTATTGAGATATCGAGCTCCACTCGTGATATGCTAGGGTGACCATTGTGCATTTATGTCACCGACTTGTTGGTTGCAGATGCAGTCGGCACACCGCCCATGAATAATAGCTGGATGACAGCTATCTTTATGTACTCCAGTTAGTGGCTCAGTTAGTATGCCACCTTAGTTAGCTGAGTTTGGTTTGAGACCCACATATAGGGTTCACCTATTCATTTGTACTTAGAGTTCTTTTGGCTTATACAACTAAGAAGAGGAAAACTATTTTCAGCCTCCACCTTTGTGTATATTCCCCCATTGTGTATGTGAGAAAGCTGCAAGTGAGACTCCTTCCTTCTCTCCCACTCTCTTCACATGGTATCAGAGCTCGGTTTGTGGTAAGGAGCTCAAGAAAGCAAACCAAGTTCACGGTGTCCTAGTAAGAGGATCAATGTTGCTTTTCTTTTTTTTTGAGTTTGGGAGCAAATCTCTACAGGTAGCACAGCTGGAAAGTGCAAGAGGACGTGACTATTGTCTCACATTAGGATGCCCTTCGTGGTGTGGCAAAAGGGCAGTATATTTCGAGGCTATTTCAGGGCCCATTTTGGTGGCGAAAGTTTTTCGCAGGCACTCAAGAAAGTGCCCTGTTTTTGCTGTGCGACCACTATTCTATAGGTCGGTGAAAAGTTATTGTAGAAATTACATCGTATGCCTATGCGCATAGATATTGGGGGTGATAGAATCATTCTTATTGCCTGTTGATGCATAATCGTCACTAGGATGTGACTGTGTGGTCAAATACCACTCTCATCAGTTTTGCAGATTTGCCCTTGTGAGGCAGAAGTTGTATTTTTTGCAGTGACAGAATATTTTGCAGTATTCTGTAATGGCATCTGATTCTCTTTCATAGATTGTCACTGAAAAGCTTGACAAGAACAACTTCCAAGCATGGAAGTTTAGAATGAAAGGGAAAAGGCTATTGGGAGTTCATTACTGGAGCTGAACAAGAACTAGTTATTCCTAATGTTCCCAATCAATAGGAGTTGCAGGCATTTAAAGGCTACTATTGGCTTTGAAATTTCCAAGGCAAATTTCTCACTTTATGTGAGAAAAATAGAGAAAGGTATTATGTTGCTTGTCATTTATGTTGATGATTTGATCATCATAGGTGATAGTGATGAAGATATCCTTCATGTGAAAATGCTATTGAAGCAGAAGTTTGAGATGAAGGATTTGGGAGAGCTGCATTACTTCTTGGGCATTGAGGTGATTAGATCCACAAGTGGGATATGGCTCTTGCAGAGGTAGTATGGATTGGACATGCTATCCAAATATGGGATGACAGGTTGTAAGCCTATTTCAGTTCCTTTGGAGCAGAATGTGAAGTTGAGCACAGATGTAGGTGAGCTTTTGGAAGACCCTACTATGTACAGACGCATAGTAGGAAGTTTGATTTATATCACTATTGAGCTATGCTTTTGGGTTGGTAAGTCAATTTATGCAAGCTCTAAGGAAACCGCATTTGGATGCGGCTAGATGCATACTGAGGTATGTAAAGTCCACATTGCAATATGGACTATTTTATGAGATGGGGGTTCAGATACAATTGCATGGATACAATGATGCTGATTGGGCTGGTAGTATTTCTAATAAATGATCTACAAGTGGATATATGTTCTCTTTTGGGAGTGCTGCAGTCACTTGGAGCAGCAAGAAATAGCCTACAGTTGCCTTGTCGAGCACAGAGGCTAAGTATAGGGGTGCAACAATGGCTGCATATGAGGTAGCTTGGTTGCATAAGCTACTTTATGCTATCCATCAGTCTATAGATGGGCCAGTTGTCATTTATTGTGACAACATGAGTAGTATACACTTGGTAAATAACCCAGTCTATCATGCTATAACAAAGCACATTGAGGTGCATTATCACTATGTGCAGGAGAAGGTTCTAGTAGGTTTTATTGATCTAGTTTATGTTAGCACAGAGGATCAGGTCACTGACATATTCACGAAGGCATTGGGTATAGAGAAGTTGCACAAGTTCAGAGACCTCCTTTGTGTGCAGGAATTGGGACTAAGCTCGAGGGGGAGTGTTGAGATATCGAGCTCCACTCGTGATATGCCAAGGTGAATTCATGTCACTGACTTGTTAGTTGCAAATGCGGTTAGTACACCGCCCATGAATAATAGCTAGATGACAGCTATCTTTATATACTCTAGTTAGTGGCTCAGTTAGTATGCCACCTTAGTTAGCTGAGTTTGGTTTGAGACCCACATATAGGGCTCACCTATTCTTTTGTACTTAGAGTTCTTTTGACTTACACAACTAAGAAGAGAAAAACTATTTTCAGCCTCCACCTTTGTGTATATTCCCCCATTGTGTATGTGAGAAACTTGCAAGTGAGACTTTTTCCTTCTCTCCCCCTCTCTTCACAGCCCCCCCTTCCCCCCCTCTCCTCCACCCCCACCCCTTCCATCTCCAGCACTGCTTCCCCCCCCCCCTCCATCTCCACCACCCCTTTTCCCCCCTCTTTCTCTCTCTTTCTGTCTCTCCCCCACCTCTCTCTCTCTCTCTCTACCCCCACCCCCCCTCCCTCTTCTCTCTCTCTCTCTCTCTCTCTCTCTCTCTCTCTCTCTCTACCCCAACCCCGCTCCCTCTTCTCTCTCTCTCTCTCTCTCTCTCTCTCTCTCTCTCTCTCTCTAACCCCCCTCTCGCCGACCGCTCCACTAACTACCCTAAGGTCCTAAAAGCCCCTATTGAAAACTAAGGACTAAAGCCCTTAGTAAGGGATTTAAAGCCTTACCTAAGGCAAGGCCGCCGCCCCACATAGAGCCGCCCGCGGCAGTGTTGCTACTCTAGCCACCTCTGCCCGCCTCCCACACGCCCGCCTCTACAATGCCCGCCTTCACCTCCGACCCCCCTCCACCTCTGCCACGCCTGCCTTCGCCTCCAACCCCCCTTTGCCTCCGACCACCTCCAAACCCCTCTCCTCCATCTCAAGAGGGAAAGAAGAGGGAAGAGAGGGGAAAGAAGAGGGAAAGAGAGGGTTCCTACGCCCATCACTGTAGCTAGCGCTTAAGGCGCTAGCTACAGGCCAATGCAAATAACAAAAATAACAAAAGGAAAGAAGAGGAAGCACTTTCTTACCTGGAATAGTCTCGCTCGGTGTTTTGTGGACTAGCCCTACAAAAGAGAGGAAACATACCATTTTTCAAATAACTAGTTAGAGGAAGGAGGAGATTAAAGAAGCAACTTCTCAAAGGGATTGGATTGAGGAGACAAGGAGAAAGAGAAGGAAGAGAAATACAAAAAAGACTAGAAGAGGTGAGTCTTCTTTCTTTCACAAAATCTCATTTTTTGTCTTCAATCCTTGAAAATCACGCATGAAAACTAGCACATAGCCTTAGCAATACAAGGAGAAACATGCTTCAACACTCACAAAATGAAATCTCACAAAAAACAAACCTACAGTGTTCAAAGAGACTCACCTTCTTGAAAAACTTTCTTTCACACAAGCAAAGAGGGAGCAGGGTGGAGAGGGAGCACAAGTGTTAGGAGGTGAGTAGTGGTGAGGAGTGGAGGAAAGCGAGGTTGTCGGATATAGGTGGGAGGAGAGATTGCTTTTCTTACAATAGAGATTGCTAAAGAAAGTGCCGCGTCGCGAGGTTTCGAGTTTTAGCCCACAGCATCGCTATATAGCAATGCTGGTTAGTTGCTATATAGCGATGCTTTTATTTAAAAGTGTCGATATATAGCGATGGAACAAAGCAAATCGTCGCTATATAGCGATGGAACAGGTCAAAACGTCGCTATATGGTGATGCTTCAGGACACTTTTTGTTTAAAGTTAAAAAAGAAGCTCATAGATGCTATTTTATAACTGTTAATATATTTCCTTGCAACTTATGTTGTGATTTTATAAGTGCAGATGGAAGGGACGAGTGGAAGCTCGTTCGATGATATGCCAATGTTCGGGAGCACAAAGTGGCTTACGGAGAGGTTATATTATCATTGCACTCATTGCAAGTGAGAAGTATGACATCAATGTCGTATTATCATGCGCCACTTGCGGATGTATGGGGAGGAGCCCGAACCAGTACCCACCATTGGCGTTGCACGTGTTGATGGATTATCGGTAAGTCAAAGCTATTTAAGTTCGTCGTTAATATTAGATACCATTATGGTACGAAACCTTGAGACAAGATCTTATATTTACATGAAATCTTAAAACAGGATGAGGAGGATGACGAGGGTACGCATATACCTTCACACTTTGAGCAAGACTATAGTCTCCTGGATGATGACAAGGGTATGGTCGACATGATGGATTCTATTTTTAGGGGCACTACATCCCATGTACATGTGATGTCAGAGTCTGAGGTCAAAATGCGAGAGTTGCAATCAACACAATTGTATGAGGGTGCTAGGATGTCTAAACTATGTGCTTGTCTCTCAATCTTGAATCTGCAAGTATGGGTGGTCGGATACAAGTGTCTCGGCCTTAATGAGGTTAGCTCTTGCATTAATTTGACTCATTATTTGGATATTGTTTGTTTTGAGAATCATCATGTATGGATTAGTGTATTGAATCATCATTATTCGAAGCCTATGTATCTTTGAATTGTGATAGGTTGGTCCAAAAGATGTTGCCTGCACCAAATACCATGCCTGCATCAAGAGATGAAGCGAAAAAGATGCTAACTACGGTGGGTATGGATTATGATACCATTCATGCCTGCTGTAATGATTGTATTATCTTTTGTTGTGAGCATGGAGATTTGGCTAGTTGTCCGAAGTGTAGGGAACAATGATATAGAGATGACTTGCAGGGTGAGCAGATATCCGTAAAGGTCTTGAGACACTTTCCCATCATGCAAGAATACAGCACATGTTCCGATGCAAATCCATAGCAGAGTTGATGACATGGCATGCATCTCATCGGTCCACTGATGACACATTGAGGATTCCTGCAGATTGTGCAGCTTGGAAGCACATAGACAATCAGTGGCCGGACGAGCCATGCAACTTACATCTTGGGCTCACCATGGACGGCGTGAATCCTTTCGGATTATACTCGACATCTTGGTCGACATGGCCCATAGTCATGGTGAATTACAATATCCCACCATGGCTAACAATAAAAAAGGGACACCTCATGCTTGCACTACTTGTGCCAGGGAAGTACAAGGCAAAAAATATGGACATCTACATGGCACTTTTGATAGAGGAGTTATAGATATTATGGAGAGGAGTGCGGGTCTTTGATATTTCCAGAGCTCCTAAACATACCAATGATATTTTGGTCAGGGGTATCTTGATGTGGACCATGCATGACTACCCACGATATAAAGAGTGCGCAGGTACGTGGTTGTGTCTCTACAAGTATAATATAGAATTATGCTTTTATGACTCTCTTTCGCACGCATGTCTTATACTAACACATTCATGCACGCATGCAGGGCTTGCAACAAGTGGGTACCATGCTTGTCCTGTTTGTGGACCGGGTTTGAAATCGCTTGCATGATACTCCAAACATATGATGAAAAATGTTTATGAAGGTCATGCTCGATACCTTCCGCTGGACCATCTCGCACGTGGAGGTCAGCTTGATCCACCACCATCATATTTGAAGGCAAGTGACTGGATTCAAGCTTGGAGGGCGAACGAAGAGAAACGTCCTCCGGCATTTCCAAGAATTTTGTGAACCACTTTGTCTTTTACCTCTGCCAGATGGTCCAATATGTACCATGTGATAGTCCAGTTAACCATTGATATCCTCGATTACATATTGATGTCCCATTAACTGTTCCCGTAGCTTTTCCCCTCAGCCATTCTATTTACGAAAAAAATGGCTACACAGGGCCGTACCGGCGAACCATGGCCTTTTGCCAAATTTGGGTTTACAGTGTCTTGTCCTTGAGTCCTTATCACCTTGATGAAGAAAACAAGAAAACATTTGAAGAAGATAGTTATGTCTATTAGTCCCTGTCTTACTCCAAATGTTGATGTGCATGGCTTCACAATCATATTTTGTAACTTTTCTTATGCAAAGTTTCCTGCAACAAACACGCATAAGAGTCCTTTCTATATTCTCCTTAGATAACATTACATGTCTCTTGGGTTCGCGATTGGTGCCATGATTCATCGCCTCTTGACACTCACATACTTTCTTTTTGTGAATAATGTCTTGTGTTTCTCTGTTGTGGGTCCATTATCTGGCATTGAATCTATTTCTCTTGAATCTTCACTCTAAAATCAAATGCAGAGTGCCCTTGGGAATTATTTGATGTCACTTTATAATATCTTGGAATTGGCAATCTATTAGACAACTTGTTCATTAAAGTCAACCTGTTGCCAATGCCTCTTGAATTTTGTGGTTGAACTGTTTCTCCTTCACAATTAGATGTTCTGCCATCCATATGCTCCCTCGGGGGGTCCACCTTACATAAGCCAGCTATACAATGTGCGTTCGAAAGGTATTTAAAAAACCCCTCTGTAACCACATTTTATCTATTTATATACCCCTACTATGAATTTTTGGATCAATAATTATATCCCTTTAATAAATTTAAAATTTGAGAAGCCTATATTTTTTGCCCTCCTCTTGTACATTTCAGTGTAAGTTGAAACAGATGCTACTTTTGAGAAATTGTATTGTATAATTGAATAAAACCATTTAAATTGTATGTTGACGAGATGCATGCTTTACATCCATACTAGTACCTAATAGAACGTATTTTCAACTTTTGATCTTTTCAATTCTCAAATTCTCATGTATTTACTCCACCTGATCCAATTTTGTTTCCCTTGCATGCTCCCAAACTGTCACTACCTACTAGAGATTTGCATGAAGTAACTTGAATTGAACTATGAATAAAATGGCACAAACTTATAAGAAGATGGCTTGATTTTTAACCTTGTGTTAATCTAATGGGAGTTTTTATATTAAATATGATGCATGTAGTAGCAATATGTTGATGTAGTGCAAGTGTTTATATTCAATATGATGCATGCACTAGCATCATGTTGCCTATATGCCACTCTCTATATTAGGAAAAGATAGTGTTTATCATCTCATCATAAAGGCATGCAACTTAATCATGTTAAGTGCACAAAGTTATTAAGCTTATTATCACTCAATCCGTATCTTTTTCTCAATTTATGTCGCTTTACTTTTCTTTAAGTTACATGCTTTCATATTTATGTATTTGCATCACTTTTTTCTAAATTTTTGAATATTCTAACTTCCAAACCATATGCTAGATGCATATGATATAAAAGAAAAATTTGTAGAATGATGAAATATTATAGCTTCTTTATTGAATTTAGATCTTAATTACTAATGCATCTGACAATTTTTCAGTTTGGAAAGCACCCTTTATTCCATTTCTACTATATTTCAAATCAAACTTTTGAAGGACCCATGCTTCCCCTCACAATTTTGAGACCATATGTAAATAAAATAATGAGCTATTTTGGCAGATAGAATTGGAATGCGTGGATCTTTAAGGGAAGCCATAAACCACCTATACATTGGATGCATAGTTTTTTGGATATAGTCTTTTCTTCGTTTAGTAGTCCTTTAGAGTTTTATAATCCATCTTTTGCTACACAATATGGAATTTCACACAAAGGTTTAGTTAGAGATTTGGGATGTTTCAAGCTTCGATGAGATCCATATCACACTTGCATTGATTGCACAATTTGGTAGATAAATTCTATATTGTAGATGCTCAATTTGATATTTAGACTCTAGCACACAACTGAGGGTCACAAGCTATAGCCAAATTTCATCAAAAGGACCAAATGAAAAGGTAGAGTTGAATCCAAAGTACAAGCATATTGATATCTAAAAATAGATACAAGTTACAACCAAGACTTGTCATCAAGAGTTTAATCAAAACCTTAGACTTAGATGTGGCAAAAAATCAGCTAGAGATAGCTAGACTAAAGGTTGTTACATAGACTTCTCCTCCTCATTGATGGATCCTTGAATGACCTCAGCTAGATAACATGGCGGATGTGGAATTGTTTTGTTTATAGTGTAAAGATTATAGCCAAGGGAGGGCCCTAAAATAGGCCACTTGGCTTCCAAATTTGACCCTCCATCTAGTATTTCCCTGTTTATTCACCAATAAGAATCAAGAATTTTGCATGATTAATGTTAGATAAAGCTAGAAAACGTTTGCACTCAAGTTTATCTAAATTACTTGACTTACAAAAAATATAGAATTATATCTCAATAAAAGTTTCTATTCCAGTTTATATTAAGGTATTTGACTTACAAAAAATGTAGAATTTTGCCTCAAGAACTAGCCCAACTCCTTATGCAATACATGTGACGTATCATTATCTGAAACCAAAATTAGCCAAGGATGATCCTTAGATGATCTAGCTCATTATAAGACATTTTGGAAAGTTTCACCTTGCATGAAAAATGCAAAGTAAGTTTACCTAGCACTTTTCAAGAAGTCATTAAAACTTTGTAGTCATTCTCATCTAGCTGGTACTTGGTTTATTCTTACAATATATGTCAAATTTGCTAATGCAATAATTGTTTCAATGTCCACCATGTTTAAGTCTGTCAAATCATAAGTAAACATTTGTGCTCCTTTTTCCCTTTGATACCATCCAAGGTGAACTTCCAAACCTTGGGGCCTATCTACTAAATCAAAGCCACACTTATAATCTACATACCTCCCTCTGACTTTCTTCCTCATCTTTTGAACTCTTCCTAAGTACCATGTACCATGAGTTGCACCCATCTTCCGCGTGATTGTAGCTTTGCCATTTCTTTTCATGTGTTGATTTCCTTGTCCTTTTGTGTCATCATGAAAGTATATAGCACAGTCACAACCTATGCCAAATAAATTTCCATTTGATGATTGTGCTTTTGCTTCATGGTTGAAGTAAACACCTTGCTTTACCCTTGTGAGTCTATCTTTTGACAAGGTTGGACATCCATTGAGTTGGCTCACCAATGTTGACTTGAAAATAAACTTTCCGTCCACCTCTACAATGGGGCTAATGTTTTTCTTAGGGGGCGTGTTTCTTGCTTCCTTCAAAATGTCATCAATTTCATGTCTAATCTCACTAAGTGCAATAACCTCTTCACTTTCATTGCTATTCTTGTTCATAGATTCTTCTTCACCACATGGCTCCACAAAGTAATCATTCTCATCAGCTTCTCCCATTTCAGCATCTAGCTTACACCATGTAGACCCTGCATCCAACCAAGGTTGAAACCACCATTTCAAGTCTTCAGCCTTGCTAGGTTTCAAATCCAAAGACTCGCATAGTATGTGAGCTTGTTGTAAGCCCTCCTTCAATGCATCAATCATCTTTTCATCAGAAGAAACACTCTCATAGTCACCTAGATTTTCTTCAATCATCCCTTCTTGTTTGTTTAAATGTTTCCATATATGCTCTTGCATTTTATGAGCCCTAGAGAAAGTTAGACCATTTTGAGCACACTCATGCATGGCAATTTTATTCAAGCTACCAATGCTATGTAGAAGATCTCCAAGATCAAATGCTCTTTCTTGCCCAATCATGCCTCCAACTTTACTAAAATAGATCTCAACAGCATCAGAACCGGTAAGATGTAGTGGATACTTCAGATTAGGATAAAAATCTCGAAACATCTTTATGAGCAATACAACAAAATGACAAGAAAGTATGCAGTCCGTATAAGCCTCCTTATTGATGAAATTTTTCTTCAAGGTGTAGGTTGGATGGTGATGAATCCATAGTCACCAAATTTTGAAAAAGAAAACTACCTTGGCTGCAAGCACCACATGCTCCTTCAAGATCAAATATGGTGACAAGAAAATATCAATATAATCAGTAACAATCATCAAATAGGCTCAGTCCCCTTCATACTTCTTTCTTTTTTTTGAAGTTTTCTCAAACATTTTTGTACTTGTCTACTTGCAATCCTTTGAGTTGCTCCCCAATTTTGTCGATCATTTCTTTGAATATCTCCATCTCGTAGCTTGTGCTCCTTAATTGAAAAAGAATTGTAAATAATAGATATATGATTTAGTGTGATACAAACGCATCCAATTGCTAGTTGTCAAGTAGGACTATCAAGTGGGCTTGTAAGTTTCTTTCCACAGTGTACAAAGTCTTAATCATGAAGGCCATACACATTTCCTCCTACAATTTTTGCTCTCAAATTCCATCCACACCAATTGATAGCAAAAGGTTGTTCGCTTTTCTCCAAATAGTCTTCAGGCATTAACTTTCGTCCTCTAATATCTCCATCTGAAGCATGTCCAATTATGGGTCCAACTTTATCTTTCAGATTTGCATTCCACATGGTCTCCAAAAGATTCCATTGGTTCCTTACAAAATCACTATCAAAACGATTGCATGTGCAATGCACAATCAAAGCCAATCATGGAAGAAGATCATGAAGAGGGTTAACAATCAAAAGTATAGCATAATGACCTATGATATGATTTTGAAAGATATCTATAATATTTGAGTATCCTTGTGAGCCTTCACCAACAACAATGGAGTCATTTGATGAGCATTGATGATATTCTCCTTTCTTTCCACAAAACCCAATAAGAGTGTCATCTTTTGCATTCCATCTACACAACACG
Organism: Dipteris shenzhenensis; assembly: GCF_047967505.1. NCBI lineage: Eukaryota > Viridiplantae > Streptophyta > Polypodiopsida > Gleicheniales > Dipteridaceae > Dipteris > Dipteris shenzhenensis. The sequence goes on from NC_141614.1 coordinate 36,526,353, forward strand.
ATTATAGAGTTTAATAACTTCCTCATCTTTTAAAGAGATTTCCAAACATAGCAATTATAAATATCTTGATGATATAGATAAAAGTAGAATGCATAGAGAGCTAAAATTACCTTATTCGACGCTTAATGGTTGTCTCATCTTCCACTATGATAACTGGAACTATAGAAATGACTCCATATCTTTTTTTTGCATCCATATAGATCTTCCCAATAGCATCGAATATGTATTCGTGCTCACCACAAATAAATTCAATTGCTTTTCTTCCTTGCCTTTTGGTGGTAGACAAAGATGGACCTCCAAGGTTTATACTCAAGAAGTCATGTAGATGTGGACCACCCCATAGTTTAATAACTTCATATATGGTTTTTGTAGAGTCACTAAACCTGTGTCCTTGCTTTGAATGTAACATGTTTTGTGCCAAATAGGATCCATCGAGCGAGTCGGCTCTATGCATGCTGCTTCTTGAGGAGACCCGTCAAAGCTGCATGGTCGGTTAATGAGCTAATTGCATTTTATTGAAGATAAATATTCTAGCTCAAGAGGAGAGAAAAATAAAGTATTTCACAAATGCTATATCAAAACGAATAACTATAGATCTTCTAATTCTTGCTTGTATCAACACAAATATTACATAAACATTATTAACGAGTCATTTGAAAGAATAAATTAAAAAAGTTGACATATTTTTTATATACATAAATAGATCATGTACTAGAAAGAAAACCATCAATCTTTGGAATATTATTTAGAAACTGTAGTGCTATAAAAGGTTACAATGCATCATGTCGTAATGCACTTTCACATGTGACTTTGAATATACCTTCAAATGTATGAGTAACATCTGTTGCAGTAGGTCTAGATTTAGGAATAGGATTTCTCATTTCCTCTATTCTCTTCCACCAACGCTTTAAGTGATCCAACTTAGTTGCATCTTGGATGTGAACAAAGTACTTGTAAGCTAGCCGATACAACTTTTCCAATGAAAAGGCTGCAGCATATATATCAGTTTCCTTGGAAAACTTTGCATATGGAAAAGTATACAACTCAGGGGCCAACCACTTTCTTCACATGCATCGCTCTTTGAATTGAGGGTCACATCGATCCTTGCCATCATTGACATATTTATCACTCTTGCTTAATCCCCAATCGATAATTCCTATGAAGACCTTATCAGACTCACTATCAAAGTGAAGCATAATGTTCGAAGGATGCAAGTCATTATGCAAAAGATCTTTTCCATGCATGTATTTTAACGTCCCCATCAAAGTACCAGCTAGATTTACGGCATGAGTATGGACACGAGATAAATGTTCTAGCTCCTCTCCCTCTTTCCCCTAAGTCAAAATACTTTTCCAAATCTTCCTGTGTTTTTGATAACAAGCTCATGCAAAGAAACTTTGAGAATATTTTTCGCATTCCTTCCTTAAATCTATATTCATACAACACGCATTTTTTATGACTCTTGATCTTGTCCATGTTACCTTCTACACATAAAACAAAATTAGTTGCTTTTGTAAGATTCTTCTCTCTCTCTCTCTCTCTCTCTCTCTCTCTCTCTCTATCCCTTCCTCTCTCTCTCACACACAACTAAACGGTTTGATTCTTATGAGCATGTAGATGTATTTCCAATTATTGACTTGATTTTCTAAGCATTCTTCCAGGGGTATTGCAGACTGTGTCAAGAGACCAGAATGCTCCCAAGGCTAGATTGCTTACATACTATACATTGCACAACTTGATTCTGTAAGCATTTTGCCAGGGGAATTGCAAACCATGTCAAGAGACCAGAGTGCTCCCCAGACTAGATTGCTTACATACTATACATTGCATGACTTGATTCTATAAACATTCTACCAGGGGAGTTGCAGACCGTGTCAAGAGACCGAAGTGCTCCTGAGGCTAGATTGCTTACAGACTATACATTGCACGACTTGATTCTATAAGCATTCTACCAGGGGAATTGCAGACCGTGTCAAGAGACCGGAGTGCTCCCGAGACTAGATTGCTTACATACTATACATTGCATGACTTGATTCTATAAGCATTCTACCAGGTGAATTGCAAACCATGTTAAGAGACCGGAGTGCTCCCGAGGCTAGATTGCTTACAGACTATACATTGCATGACTTGATTCTATAAGCATTCTACCAGGGGAATTGCAGACCGTGTCAAGAGACCGGAGTGCTTCTGAGGCTAGATTGCTTATAGACTATACATTGCACGACTTGATTCTTTAAGCATTCTACCAGGGGAGTTGCAGACCGTGTTAAGAGACCGGAGTGCTCCTGAGACTAGATTGCTTACATACTATACATTGCATGACTTGATTCTATAAGCATTCTACCAGGGGAATTGCAGATCGTGTCAAGAGACCGGAGTGCTCCTGAGGCTCAGGATTGCTTACAGACTATACATTGCACGACTTGATTCTGTAAGCATTCTACCAGGGGAATTGCATTCTACCAGGGGATAAAGACTAATATATATAGAATCCAATTCACATTTGCTTTTTTATGCACCATGTCATCTAATTAATCTCTTACATAAAGGAACTTTTACTTATATATATATATATATATATTATAGGAATAATGTAACACACTCTTCTAATTTCCTAGGTGACCACCCCTTTTCCTAGATAGAGGTATATATCTTAACTAGAGAATAGGAATGCAAAACATACACCTTATGTCCTAGGTGAAAGCCTCTTTTTCCTAGATAGAGGTATTGATTTCCTATATAGAAATGTAACACACTCATCTAATTTCCTAGATGACTGATAAGCTTGGAACTCTTTGTACAATCTTAGAATTTGAGAGGAGAGGCCCAAGATGACTAGGACAAGCAAGCATGCAACATAATATGTAGGCGGATGAATTCGAAACTCCTAGAGAGTGTATGTTAGACATGAAAGCTCAAGAAGGAGGTGAAAGGATGTAGAGGCAAGACAAAATTGTGTGAAAGCCTCATGGATCGTTGGGATTTGGAAGGGGGGCATGAGGCAAAGGGGACCTCCGAAGTCAAAGGAGCATGATGTGCATGATGGAATAAAAAACAAAAAAACGTGAGCACATGCTAGTTTGTTCTTGTAGGGCTATGGGAATGGGGCATGTGCTTTGGAAGACCTTCATGGTCTCACTTTTTCCTAAAAACTCCTTTAAGAGAAATAAAAACCTTCATTTAAAAGTAAATGTAATAAGAAAAAAGAAAAAATACCTAAAAGAAGACACATGCATTCCTTGCTTGGGTGGGAGCCCAAATTGAAGGCCACATTCTCGAGGGTTCTTCCAAGTCATCAATGAAGCAATGGTATGATATTATTTCTCTTGACCAAAAACCCTCCTCCTTGAACTAATTGTTGGTGAGTGAACTTTTTCCTTTTCATAGCCGCCTCATCTTCCCTTGGAACCTCCCAATCTTGGCCTCTCTAGGCTCTATCTCACTTCTTGAGGCTTGTCCTTCACTCTTTGTTGCGGAGTCAACATTTGCCTTCATCTTTCTTTGTGGTGGCTCCTCATCTCATACCTTGGCCATTTGGGCTCTCTCTCTCGCACTTTCTTTATGGTTCCTCATATCAAGACCTTGGCCATCTCTAACGCTTTCTTCACCCTCTTTCAGTCTTCTACTCGTCCTCTATCATGGGCTTTCACGGGTCTCCTTCTCCTCTTCCTCAGTCCTCTTCAACTTCCCTCACACCTCAACCTCCAACTCCTCCTTTCGACCTTACCGTTCTTGTCACCCGCACCCTCCACAACCTTGGTGGTTGGAAATCAGCTTCCTTCATCTTCGGTACTTTTCCTTATCCCACCATCTCTCTCCCTCTCAACCGCTGCATTCTTAGACACCCCTTCGGTGCTTTTCTGAGAAGATCTAACTTCATGAGGAAATTTTAGATCATCTAAATTCATGCGGAAGCACGTAGTAACTGCATATTTTCCTATAGGGAGCTAGGCCCGAAACATTATTTTCAGAGTAGTTTCAGAATTCGATTTGTTGACTGCCAGAATTGTTAATCTTCATTTTTAGACACCCCTTCCGTTCTAGTCTTTGCCTGAGAAGATCTACATTTATAAGGGGATTTGAAGGCCACAGTGGGAGCACGAAGCATATCTTCCTGTAGCAGAACATATTTTCCTGCATGCTAGACTGTGCCCAAAATTCTTGACTGGAAGAATTGTTCATCTTCCCATCATCCCAGTCGTGCATATGTGCATGATTTTCTTTGTTGCTTAGGTCATCAACTGAGAGCTCCGTCCATCAGTTTGTTCTTTCTGTATATATGTTCGCAGTCTTCACTTCTACAATTATCTCTTGATGCCTTATCACTCACACTAGGTATTGTAATTGTAGCTACTGAGGTCGCTGAGAGATTGGCCTTCTATTCTATGCCGGAAACATGGTTCGCTCAATAGCTAGAAAATACAACATATTTTGCAATTTTGAACCGTGCAATATGTTTCAACTTTCAACAGTCTCCACCATCGCCTTTGCCGAGACCCAGCTTTCATGGCTGTCATCAATAGTCTCCCCAATCATCTTTGCCTTTGCCACCATGTCCAGACTCCATACGACGGCCATCGCAACGTCTCTTGCAAGCTCAAGGTGGAGTAAGGACTTTTCGCACTGGGGAGATGATGAAAAATGGCTGTGGATGAGCGAATTCAAGCAATTGATGGCGCATTGGAGGCTCCATGTTGCTATACTTTGGAGAGATGCTGCGATGCCATAGTCTGGTAATAGCCTGTGTGATTGTAATTCTGAGTGGCCGCCATATTGGCAAAGCTCCTCAAGGCTCACACTCAGATTTGTGGGTGGTGGTGATTTGTAAATTGGTGATCCATGCAGATGGGCAGTGGGCTGCAACTTTTGGTCAACATTGACTTGAGAGTCCCCACTTCATGTGTTGCAATATTCATAGCACCAAGCTGCTAGAGCCTGGCATCCCTTTTAGATCAATGATCGATCATAGTTCACAAGGCATATTCTTTGAAGTTTGGCCGAGTGTCTCTATGATGAGTCAAGAGCCTTTTACGCAGCAAGGCAGTAGGCAAGTTTGAAGTTTGAACTTTGGGAGATGAGCATTAAGCAAGGGACAAGCAAGTTCTACGATCTACCTAGTACCTATAATTAACGATTTGACAGTTCTGAGAACTCTAGAGTTGGCTGCCCTATACGCGTATTTGTTGAAGCAACCAGAAATGAAACGTTCAAACTTCAAAGAACTGCACAGTGCAAGCTTCAAAATACCTGGTGAGATAGTTGAAAGTTGATACTTGAATGCTTGGAAGTTGGGAGTCAGGAGTTGGGAGTCCGGAATCCGAATTTGCAGCTTGTAGAACCTTGTACTTACTACTATCTACTAATGTAGTAGCTCTAGACTCTGGAGTATGAGTGTGGAGAATCGAGAATCGAGATACTATGACTCTTGAGACTTGAGTTTGGGAGTTTGCAATTGCATTTCGAATAGTGAAAGCTTCCATTAGGAAAAAAGGGAGCTCATTTTGGGGCCTTTTACGGTTTGGAAAAATAAGCTCTCAACCAATCAATAGAGGGCCAACGTAACGTTGAAAATTCACGAAAATAAGAGAAAATAGAAAAAAGAAACAATACTTTATGTAGGTACAAGCATGCTACATTAATGTGGAGATTGGTTTTTTATTCTCACAAGATCTTTGGACAAGAAGATAGAATCTAAACTGACATTTTATCTGACAAGGGCCTTCCTGCTTCCACCTTCCTTTGAACTTTGAAATGTTGTGCCACCTTTCGTGTGAAAGGTCTACCATTCTACACCATTGCCTCATTGTGCAGCAGCCTTTCTTTTCCAAAACTGCTCCCTTGATCCTGTTTGGCATAGAGTAAGATGTTTCTCGTCAACTGTCTGTCTGCCCACTTTCTCTTTCTTGAAACTTCAAATTGTTATCTTAGTTACATTACTTTGCAATTGTTACAGATTCAGAAAATCTCCATGGTGAACCAAAACCATGGCCGTTCTTGTGGAAGACGCTCTGTGGATGATAATGCTACGAAGGCAGAATTATACCAAATATCCTTACCCTGTCGACCTGCTTCTTCTATTTCGTTGGTAGAGAATTCAAGTACAGTCAAAATGGAAGGAACTTGGGAAAGGTTTAGTGTTTCGAAAGGAGCATGGGTGCTCATGCAACCTAGCAAAAGAAAAAGACCCCAGACAAAAAACATTTTCTTGGCATCGTGGAAGGGAAGAGTATGAGATTTTAAAATCACCAAAGGGAAGATATCCGTGAAAGAAGTTTTGATTCAGCACGTGTACATGCATAAAGAACTTGTCTTGCAAGACTATCCAAAAAATCTTCCGCAACACAGGCCTAATTGTATATTTTTCTATTGTGGTTTTTTTCTTTACGAGGTGTATGGATTTTTAAGATGAAGCTTTCTCTCTTAGCTTATTGACATTCTTGTGTTGTTTTATTTCAGATTTATATATTTCATCGTATGAGACATGGCAAAACATCGATTGTATTCTGGGATTTATAGATGTTCTACATGGATCGATAGGAGAACAACAATACCAAGGTCGATGTGCAACAGAGCTAGCTCAATCGGGTATATTTTTTACTGATCATTTTTATCAGTTGTTGGACAAAGCTAACACACATGGTGTATTAATAAGACAAGACCTTCTGGCATGGAATTCAGTGGATTGGCCTCACCCACATTCTAATGTTATAGAGGCATATAGGGCGAAGCTTTTTACAGAAGTACAGAAAGCTCTGAGGCCCAATATTGCCACTAGGATAGTAAAAATTTCTTTATGCATGCCTCTCACAGTTTTTGTGGACTTGTTTAATACCTTTCCAGTGAAGGTTTCAAAAACAATGTTCACAGTTAAAGCAACAAATTCGGCATGCATGCCACAATTTTTGGATAAAGGTTGGGATAAGAAGACGTGTAGTTCAATGTTTTGTGAGGTTGTTCAACCTTCTATGCAACTGAAGTACATGGTTGCATCACAAAATTTTATTTTCTCTTTTTATTACAAGCGCAGTCGAATGCTAGGCACAAAACTAGTCCTAATGGATCAAGATGAAGATTCTTTTGGTGCATAAAATAAACTTATTGATATTGATGTTGTTGAGAATGGTGATGTGCTAGACAATATCTCATTAAGAGAATGTTGCTCCCTAGCTCAATTGCACAGTGACATTCTGTTTGAGACAGAAGGTTCTATCTCAAACGACTTTTTATTTATCTACAACAACAGAAAGGTACACCATCAGATCCTGCTCTACATTTTTTGGAGGATCTTTTTTCTGTTGCTCCATCCTGTCCTGTGTAGTATGTTGGTGTTGCTCCATTGTCTCCTCCACTACCCCAGGAGCATCTCTTTGCTGCTTCTCCACCTTCTCCTCAACAACATCAACAGTAGGTCTTTGCTCCTGTGTCTTCTCCTCCTTAGCACTATGTGATTGCTCCTGTGGCTTCTGGTCCTCAGCATTAGGTGCTTCATCTGTGGCATCAAGGTGTATGACACCTTCTTGTACATTTAGAGCTCTCACCCAGCTCCACAGTAGCTGGTACAATAGGTTTGGGGTAGGCATAGCTCAAAAACCTCCAAATTGTATGAGAGCTGAAGCTATCCTCTTTCATCTGCAATGGCAGACGATAATTTAGAACACTTTGTATCATTATGAATTATCTTCAAGCTAAATGAAAAGTATTTTTCCTTACAAGGTCTGGCTGTTCCTTCTCAAAGTAGCTTGAAAGTAGATATTTTGCATTGATCAGCACTCTCCATCCGCAACTACTTGAATCATTTTGTTGTGGTGTCTGTACAGTTGGAAAGATATGTTAGAAATTGTTAGCATCTGCACTAAACAAAATTATTCAATAAGTTCAAAGACATAGTATTTAATAGACTTTTTACCTCTAGACTTATTGGCTCTATTGAATCCAAAAGAGAGACATTTGGAGGATAGTGATCCAATGCATCTAAAAGCCTTCTAATACAACTGCAATATGTATAATTTAGTTAGTATGATATCAAAATAATGAAGTTTTAAGTTCAAAAAGCACACACAACACTTACAATTTCAGCTCTCTGTGTGTGTTTTTTAGAGAGTTGAATAGAAAGCATTGCTTCTGCTGGATGTCAATAGAAACAAAACTCCAGTGGTCACTGCATAAGGAAAAAAGCATAAGGAAATCAAAGGCTACAAGAGTTTCCAATCTTAAAGAAGAATCTTAAAAGAAGTAGTCACCCACATACCTGCTATGGTATGGAAGTAGCAAAACATCAATTACTTCAAAATTGCAGTGTTTGAACCAGCTGGAAATACTAATGGGAGTCTCCTTTGCATCTCTTAATTTAGAAGAAATGGCAGGATCAATAATATGGACTATATGCTGTACAGAGGGGTGAAGCCAGCTTCTCATCATGCTGCATAGGACCAAAAAATAATTAGGGTAGGTTATAAAGGAGGTATAAGGAGAATTGATTTGCAAAAAATGTAAAATAATAGACACTTACCAGAGCATTGCAAGAATGATAGTATCTGAGCAATACTCATTCTTATGAGCCAATGCTGCTAAGCATTGTTTTGTCAAGTCAAAATCATTCACTGAAACTTCATCCTCAATATGGACAACTACATCAGGGCCCAGCTCCTGCAACCTTCTATGTATCTGCAGCTCCTTCTTTCCAGTCTCCCCGTCTATAACAAATTTTGTTTCTTTTATTTGCTGCTTCAGTGAGTCCTCATAAGCAGCCTTCCCTCTGGTGTTCTTTGAGTGCGTTACCTCAACAACCTTTACCTCATCAACCTTCAACTTCCTTGTAGGTGGAATTAGCAATATGTCTCTCATTTTTATGTCCTGCCATTCCACAGGATGAACAAGCTTGTCATACCTCCATCTCACTTTGGACAAAGTGTTGAAGTCTTTGGCCATCAAAGTCACCCTGTGAGCATGGGCTGCTACAAGCATTGCATCTTCAAAATATTTTTCCAAGTAATCCTCTGCCATTTCCTGTAAGGAAAGAATGGCAGTTCTATTCCACCTGAACCCAAGGTTCCAACTGTCACAAATTTCTCTCACCAATCTTTGAAAAGGTGCCTTGGGTATTGCAAAGCCTATAGCTTTCTGTTGCCTCCTGATCTCCCTTAGCACACCTGCACCATGATTCAATCTTTTGGCCTTTTGCTTGAGCAGGCTCATTGGCTTACCCTTCCTGCCATGTGCAGCTCTTCCCTTTGGAGGCACACTAAATTTCTTGGTACCTGCCCCAGCTGCTGTTGCTGCAAGCCCTGGCCCTTTGCCAACTTTCCTTGCAGTTGACTTGGTTCTTGCCATCACTATGAAAAACTGCATACAAAGGATTGGAAAGAGATCACAGACATGGAGAACATGTTTTGACAAAGAAAAGGCAATCACAGGGGTGGATGAAGCAATATAGAGAAATTTGCAATAAAATGCGATATGAGGAGTTTGAAATTTCAAACAGGTCCACATCGCGTTTTGCTGCAAATTTTTGAAATGACATGCTGGTGCATTCCTACAGTGATTTCTCTGTCTCTACAACTAAATACAGTATGAATGGAGTTTATGTAAGAAGATTACAGCTATGGATAGCTATGGAAGTCACAAAACCAGAATGACAGGGGTTGATGAAGCAATATTTCAATATTTGCAACAAAATACGATTTTAGCTGTTTGAAATTCCTAAGACCTTCTCCTCACGTTTTCCTGCAAATTCATGAGGCAGCATGCTGGAATATGCCTTCAGTCATTTGAAGGTGTTTGCATAACCATACAGGATGGATTGAGTCTATGGAAGGCAAGAAGTGTGCACAGACTGAAGGGAGAACCCATAAGTACAGTTTTACCCTCTCATGCAAATATCACACTTGAAGATCTGCATTCCTACAGTGATTTCTTTGTCTTGACTTGAGTCTATGCATTTCCATGCAGGATGGATTTTTTCTATTGTAGGCAAGAAGATTGCAGAGACTAAGGGGAGAACCCATTGTTACTGACCTGGAATCTATCTGTGGATGTGCTGTGCTACTGATGAGTAACCTGTGCTGAGGATGTGAACCTGTGCTGCTGGACAGGATGCTGATGTTGCAGAGTATGGAGGTAGGGAGGCAAGAGAGCAGAGACTGGAGGGCAAGAGGTCTAAAATAGGATACCACAAATAAGTGCAAATACAAATAAGGCATCTTCTAAATCCCACACGTGTGGAATGTAGTCGTTTTTCACACGTGGATGGGACCCAGATCTCTTGGAGTTTGAAATTTGGCACGTGTGAAAGTACACTTTAAGGATGGAGCTGAGCGAAGACATTTGGACATCAAAAATCAAATGGATGGAAGAAATATATGTTAAAAAACATTGAAACCGATCTAGAATTCTGACCTTTTTTTTCCTTTTCCATGCTGTTGGAGTTGCACTGATAAATCTCCTACTCTTTCACTAGCTTGAACTCTGCACTCTAGGTAACCTGGAGATCTAGCAGTAGTAGTAGTCTTCAGGCAGGTTGCAGTCTAGATGGAGTGTGCTGGGTAGGAAAGGATCAGAGAGAAGGAAATGGAAGATGCAAGGGTCGTGGCAGGGATGAAAGATTGGGAGGCAGGGGAGGGAAGAGTGGTTGTGGTATTGATTATGAAATCATGAATGGCACAAGTTCCAAGGCTACATTTTTAATTTATACTGTCCAAGAATGTGGTAAATCACCCAGGAATTAGATTGGAGATGGATATGAATAGAAACTAGAAATTTGCAACAAAATACAAGGAGAGTGGTTTATAATTCTCTAAATAGCCCATATCGCATTTTGCTACAAATTCCTGTTGTTGACACATTCCTCATGAAAAGTTTCACTCAGCTCCATTATTTCTCTTTCATATGAGATCATAGTGTCCAAGAATCATTGAGATGAACCTAGTGCTTGATTTGACATGCACATGAACAGAACTTGAGAATTTGCAACAAAATGCGAGGAGAGTGGTTTATAAATCTCTAAATAGCCCATATCGCATTTTGCTGCAAATTCCTGTTGTTGACACATTCCTCATGAAAAGTTTCACTCACCTCTAGCATTTCTCTTGCATATGAGATCATAGTGTCCAGGAATCACTGAGATGAACCTAGTGTTTGATTTGACATGCACATGAACAGAACTGGAGAATTTGCAACAAAATGCGAGGAGAGTGCTTTATATTTTCCAAATGGTCTCCCATCATGTTTTGCTGCAAATTCCTGTGTCTGATTTGGTTCTCACTTCTACCTCATTAATTTGCTATCTTTAGCCCTGTGGAAATCTTCCTTGATGATGAGAAATGTTTTTGCTTTGGAACAGCTGGCTCCCAGGCCCCACCTTTCAAGAGGAAGCTAGACTTTTCTGCTACTATTATTAGACCACAGCAATCACCAGGTGAGTCATGAGATGTCATGAAGGAATTATCTGGTGATATACAATGCATTCACTGATTGCATATGTCAGCATATAGAATTCATAGTATATAAGTTTTTGAACAGGCAAAAAGAAGAGACTGGAGCAGAGTGCTGATTCTTCCATCAAAAAACAAATGGAACCAGAAGAGGACAATTCTCCAGATTTGCTCCTATTTGAGTTTCTTCACAAATGCAAGGCTCAGAGTAACTTCCATATATACCACAGTATTTTCAACATGGAGTTCACAATGAGCTCTGTACTGGAGCAGCACAAAGATTTCATATAGCACAAACATTATATTAAATTTGAATTGATTTGTACAAAGTCTTTGATATCTGGTATGATCTTGTATATTTGATTAATAAGTTGATGATGAAATGATTTGTACATTTACATAGAGTGGTGTCGTTAAATATTAAACAAACAATATATTGAAATTGTGAACAAATTGTATTAAGTTTAGATCATATGTTTCACGAAAGAAATACTTTTCATGCATAACACCAAGATCATCATCCTTGTTGTGCCAAGCTTGTAGCATATTAGGATCCGTGGATGTAAGAAACTCTGTGATATATACTAATGACTCTTGCACAAGCCATCCCTCTACCATGCTTGCTTCCGGTCTTTCTCTTTGTCTTACAAACCCCTTTAAATTTTTCATAAACCACTCAAGAAGAAACATCCATCGATTATGAACGGTACCTGCTATAGCCACCTCATCAACTATGTGCACAAGCAAGTGGACTTGAGTTGTCATAATGCTCGAGGGAAAGTGCTTCTCAAGCAAGCATACGGCTTCGATGGATTCCACCCTAGCCTTCTCGATGCTCGATATAGAGATCTCTTTTTGAGATATCCACCTATTTCACATGTCCATGCATATGTAAGATATTTGAGATATCCACCTATTTCACATGTCCATTAAGAAAATATATAATGCGATTTGATAGTAAGCATACCTCACAATACCACATATCTTGAATATAGCATTTCTAACATCTTCTTGTAAGCACCCTTTTATTGTAATTGGGAGGATGAACTATCAAAGCAACAATGAAGTCATGTCAACAATATAACATAATAATAATTATGCTAACGCATCACTATTATCGGTACACTAATTCTACTTAGAATACCTGTAAGACCTTGTGCCAATCATGGGACTTGAGGCCACTAAGCTTATTGTCCTTTGAAAATGCTTCTTTCAAGCAACGCATGTACCCTGTCGGTGTTTGAAAAGAGGCAATGTCTGCCTTGACCACTGCCTCCTCCCTCGTAGAGAGGATCCACGTTGCTTTCGGGAGGACAACTTTTCCCAAAGCATGCACTTGGGGCCACAAACGAGACATCCTATTCATAGCACGCAAGTCTTCTTGCACTCCTCTCGAGTCCTTGGAACCAACCAAGTGTGCCCAAATAGTAGCCCCCACATTCTTGAAGATATGCATGGGATCCAAGAGATGATTGATTTGTAACTGACCCCAATAAGGAAGCTCGTGAAAGATCGATAGCCTCTTCATACCAGGAGGAGGTTCCTCTCCATTCGCCCTCCAAGCTTGAATCCAATCACTTGCCTTCAAATATGATGGTGGTGGATCAAGCTGACCTCCACGTGCGAGATGGTCGAGCGGAAGGTATCGAGCATGACCTTCATAAACATTTTTCCTCATATGTTTGGAGTAGCGTGCAAGCGATTTCAGAGCCGGTCCTCAAACAGGACAAGCATGGTACCCACTTGTAACAAGTCCTGCACGCGTGCATGAATGTGTTAGTACAAGACATGCGTGCAAAAGAGAGTAAAAAAAGCATAATCCCTCATTGTACATGTAAAGACACAACCACGTACCCGCGCACTCTCCATATCCTGGGTAGTCATGCATGGTCCACATCAAGATACCCCTGACCAAAATATCATTGGTATGTCTAGGAGCTCTGGAAATATCAAAGACCTGCACTCCTCTCCATAATATCTGTAACTCCTCTATCAAAGGTGCCATGTACACGTCCATGTTTTTTGCCTTATACTTTCCTAGCACAAGTAGTGCAAGCATGAGGTGTCCCTTTTTTATTGTTAGCCATGGTGGGATATTGTAATTCACCATGACTATGGGCCATGTCGACCAAGATGTCGAGCATAACCCGAAAGGATTCACGCCGTCCATGGCTAGCCCAAGATGTAAGTTGCGTGGCTCCCTCGCAAAGTCCGGCCACTGATTATCTATGTGCTTCCAAGCTGCACAATCTGCAGGAATCCTCAATGTGTGATCAGTGGACCGATGAGATGCATGCCCTGTCATCAACTCCGCTATGGATTTGCATTCAGGGAAAAGGATCCTCTAGAGCTCGTTCACACGGACCTCTACGGAAAGATGGAGATAGAAGCTTTGGGTGGTTCCTACTACTTCATGATGCTGATCAACGACTACAGTAGAAGGATATGGATATACTTCTTGAAGACTAAAGATGAGGCTTTTAGTAAGTTCAAAGAATGGCATGTAATAGTCGAGAAAGAAACGGGGAGAAAGGTGAAGAAGTTGAGATCAGACAGAGGTGGAGAGTTCACATCAAGTGAATTCGAAAGTTACTACAAAACTCACGAGATCAAGAGGCAAAAACCCCTGCCACATACATCACAGCAAAATGGAGTAGCAAAGCGTAAGATGTGCGTCATCTGTGAAATGGGCAGGAGTATGATGAAAGGGAAAGATTTGCTAAAGACTAGAAACATTCAGCTACACATTTTAGAGTTTTTGGATGTGACTATTTTGTGCATGTCCCTGATGCTAACAGGACCAAATGGGAACCGAAGAGCCGAAAGTGTATTTTCTTAGGCTATAGTGAAGAGGTGAAGGGTTACCGTCTCTATAATCCTGTTACTAAGAAGGTAATAGTAAGTCGCGATGTGGTCTTCTCAGAACAACTGCATCAATTGGAGAAAGATGTTTCCTTCCCAGACAACCAGGACTAGGATATCCATCCAGTACAACCACCAACAGTAGACCGACCTCCCCCAACGGTGCTTGGGAGGATTCAAGATAAAGAAGAGGAAGAAGAGCCTGCAGAACCATAATGGCAATGGCCATTCTGAGAGCACTCTCAACTGTCTACCTCCCACTTAAAGGACAATGTGCCTTTAAGGGAGAACAACCAGTGAGCATACTATCCAATGCCCATCAATACACGACAATACTCAAACCACTGACTAGGTAGACTCTTCGTCAGCATATCTGCAGGGTTATCATCTGTATGAACCTTGACAAGCTCTATGCGCTTGTCCTCAAGTACCTCCCTGATGAAATGGTACCTGACCTCAATGTGTTTGGTCTTTGCATGAAAGACCGGATTCCGTGCTAGCTAAATAGCACTCATGGAATCACTATGCAATGTCGGTACACCTGTATGAATCCCCAAATCTCCCACTAGCCGATCAAGCCATATAGCCTCCTTGCAACCCTCTGTGGCTGCAACATACTCAGCCTCTGTGGTAGACAAAGCAACGCACTTCTGTGCACGAGACATCCACGACACTGCACCACCTGCAAAGGTGAACACATAACCAGAAGTGGATCTCCTACTATCCACATGCCCTGCATAGTCTGAATCTGTGTACCCAAGTACACGCATGTCTCCTTTACCAAAGAAAATGCACATCTCCTTGCTACCCTTCATGTACCTCATGATGCACTTAACTGCCTCCCAATGCCTCTTTCCTGGATTAGCCATATACCTGCTAACAACTCCCACTGCAAATGCAATGTCTGGTCTAGTAGCTATCATAGCATACATAAGACTCCCAACCGCTGATGCATAAGGAGCCTTAGCCATCATGGCCCTCTCCTCTTCTGATTTGGGACTATCTGTATGACTCAGTTTCACATATGGAGGCAGTGGAGTACTCACTGCCTTCCCCCCCTCCATATTGAAATGCTGCAATACTTTTGTAACATACTCTTTTTGTGAAAGCCAAAGGAGTTTCCTACTCCAATCACACGTGATGCGCATACCAAGAATATGACCTGCAAATCCCAAATCCTTCATATCAAAGGCCTCATGCAACTTGGCCTTTAATGCATCTAGCTCATAAGTATTCTTGCTAGCCAATAGCATATCATCCACATATAGTGCTAGGATTATCAGGCTACTATCCTTAGCCCTTTTAGTGTAGAGGCAGTGATCAATTTCACTCCTTCTAAAACCCTGGGACCGAATGAAAGCATCAAACTTCTGATACCATTCTCTAGGTGCTTGCTTAAGACCATAGAGACTCTTCTTCAGCTTGCAAACTAAATGCTCTTTGCCCTTTTCTTCAAAGCCTTCCGGCTGCACCATGTAAATTTCCTCATGCAAATCCCCATGCAAGAAAGCTGTCTTGACATCCATCTGCATAAGCTCCATATCCTCTACTGCCACTAGTCCAAGCATGCATCTAAGTGTGGTCATCTTCACAACTGGAGAGAATATCTCATCAAAGTCCACACCCTTCTCTTGCTTGAATCCTTTAGCAACCAAACGGGCCTTGTACCTAGGCACATCATCACCTGTGACCTTCATTTTGTAGACCCATTTACATGGCAATGCTTTCTTTCCATGTGGCAAAGAAACCAAGTCCCAAGTCTTATTCTTCATAAGTGAACTCATCTCTGATTGCATATCTGATTGCATAGCATACTCCCACTTGTGTTGATCCTCACGCATCATAGCCTCTCTATAGCAAGAAGGCTCCCCGCAATCAGTAAGCATCACATAGTCTACCCCTGGAACAAACCTATCAGGTGGTCTAGACACTCTAGATGATCTTCTCAAGGGCATTTTAGCTTGCTGTCCCACTTGCATATCAGCCACATTTGGCTCATCATTTTCACCAATAGATGATCCATCATCTACCCTTGATTGTATACCTGTGGGAGTACTTGGTGGTACCATTTCTTGCACATTTGGTGCATGGACAGCTTGCTGTCTATCAACATATGCAGGTGGATTCACATCCTGGAAAGTGATTCTCCTCATTTCCACATCCCTCATGGGTGCCTTATGCATCTTCTTCTCATTGAAGACCACATCATGGCTGCGTATGATCTTCTTTGCTTCTGGATCCCAGAGACAATAGCCCATCTCTCCACTTTCACCATAACCTAGAAAGATGCATTTCCTAGACTTAGGATCTAGCTTCTCTCGAAGCTCTTTTGGCACATGTGCATATGCCTCACACCCAAATATATGCAAATGAGAGTAAGAGGGCTTCTTGCCACTCCATGCCTCTTCAAGAATACCACCATCCAAACTCTTACTAGGTGATCTATTGATCACATGCACTGCAGTCTTCATTGCCTCAGCCCAAAAACCACCAGAAAGACTTGCATTGGAAAGCATGCATTGCAACCTTTCTTGAATGGTACGGTTCATCTTTTTTGCAACTGGATTTTGCTTTGGAGTACGAGGGGATGTGAGCTCCCTCTTAATCCCATGTGTATCATAGAAATGCTGAAAGTCATGAGAGAGATACTCTCCACCAGTGTCAGTCCGTAGGCATTTAAGCATTCTACCTGACTGATTCTCAACCAAGGCCAGCCATTTCTGAAATACCTGGAACACATCACTCTTTCAAGCTATAGCATAAGCCCACACTTTCCTAGTTGCATCATCAATGAATGTCACATAGTAATCAGCCCCACCTAATGACCGTGTAGGCATGGGACCGCATACATCTGAATGCACTAAATCAAGCTTTTCAAACTCTTTCTTTCCCCTTCTTTTATGGGCTGATTTAGTCTGCTTCCCATAGAGACAATGCTCACAAAATTCAAAATCAGAGAAACTCAAATGCGGTACATAACCCAAACGGCATAAGAGTTTCATTCCATTCTGGCTCATGTGCCCCAACCTGCAATGCCACAAAGAAGTGCTTGGCTGCTCGGTTATTGCAACAACATGATCAAATACCCCTGATACATGTAAGGGATACAAAGTCCCACACTTGGCACCCCTAGCCAAAAGCATGGAGCCCTTCTGAATTTTCCAACTCTGAAAGCCAAAAGTGGTGTGAAAACCAGCATCATCTAGCTGACCCACTGAAATAAGACTCTTGGTCAACTTAGGCACATGTCTCACATGTTTCAAAATAAATGCAGACCCATTTGCAAAAGAAAACTTTATGTCACCTACTCCCACTATGTCACATGCATAGTCATTTCCAAGATGCACACAACCTGTCTTTCCACTGTCATAAGTGGAGAACCATTCCCTATGGGGAGTAACATGGAATGAAGCACCAGAATCCAAAATCCAATCCTGGGAATATGCATCATTTGAAGTGGTAAGCAACTCTGTAGATAAACTAGACATGAAGAGAACGTCATTGTCACTATCATGTGTGACTGCATTGATCTCCTCGATCTTCACTTTTCCTTTGTCCTCCCTTGGACTCTCTTTCTTTTGATTTGCACCCCAATTTGCATTCTTTTTCTTATCCTTTTGCTCTCTTTTCAGCTTGTAGCAATCCTTTTTCATATGGCCCTTCTTGCCACAGTGGTAACACTCAATGTTACGTGCCCTGGATTTGCTACGAGACTTCCCTCTTTCTTGGGACTTCCCCCTGAACTGTGATCTACCCCTTTGCACATTTAAGGCTGCATCCTGCTTGTTGCCATCCATAGACTTCCGTCTAATCTCCTCGGCCAACAAGCTACCCACAACATCATCAAATTTCAGTACTCCACCAGGTGCAGAGTTATTAATGACAGCTGTACGGAAGGTATCCCATGAGGATGGCAATGAACATAAGAGAAATATTGCCTTAGTCTCCGCGTCAAAATTCATCTTCTGAGCCTAAAGCTGGCTGAAAATAATATTGAATTCATTCAAGTGAGAAGCAATGGAGACCCCTTCCTTCATCTGCAACAACCTCTTCATGAGGTAAACTTTATTAGAGGCAGTTTCCTTCTCATAAGTGGCACACAATTTCTTCCACAAATCTTCCGTAGTCTGCTCATTTACTACTGTGAAATAAACTGACTCTGCAAGATGAAGTCTAATAGTAGACTTTGCTAATGCATCCAACTCATTCCAATCATCCTCAGACATATTTGCAGGCTTAGCTTCAATCCCTACCAAGGGTTTAATCTGCTTCTTTTGAATAAGCACATCCCTTATTTGTTCTTTCCACAAAGAAAAGTTTGTCCCATCAAACTTTCTAATGCTGAAAAACTCCTTTTCAGACACGGAAGAGGATGCCATGATGCAAATGAAACAAAATCCCAAATGCTAGTATTTGCAAGAGAGAATCACACCAAATACTAGGTGCACCCAAATGTGTATGCCACAATAGAGTGAAATATCACAAAAATTCAAAGCTCAAAGCATCAAAAGATGCATCTGACTCATGTGCATATACTATGCATCCATATGAGCAAATCTGGCCCAAAAGAAAATGCCAATAAGTGCCAAATGACTCAAGCATAAACACTGTCCACTGGCATATGCATCAATTATATCTCATCCAAGAGAGCATAGCACTATCAGTGCATCACCTGCAATGTGTCAAAGCTGTCCCTCAGCTTAAAATAGCATCCATGTGCAAAGCGTCCATAAAAATAGCATCCCACAAGGCAATTTGGGCCTATCAGTGCATCCAATAAGGACCGCAATGCATCCAAATGGCCTATAAATCATCCACTGCAACCCAATGCACACCACGAATGAGCGCACACTGTTCAAACTGCAACCAGAGTGATCTGCATAAGGTATGCTCAAGAAATCATAGTCCCACGGTAATGAGCGCTACTGAAAATAGAACCTGAGATGCCTCAAAACATGGGTGCCATTGCATAATCGGACTCAGCAAGAAAATCTGCAAATATCTCTCTTCTGCCAGAACTCCAAAATCCCAACCGATGAGTGAGAAATGGGAGTCAATCCCAACCGATGAGTGAGAAATGGGAGTCAACACTTATCCACTGCCATGTGGCATAAATCTAAGGTTTCAAAACCTTAGTGTGAAAAATGCATAACAGAGAGACGAAATCGAATACACAGAGATTTATAACTCTGAAAATCCTTCACTGAATCGCGCAAGAACTGACAGGTAGGGGTTTTTGGGCATCCGGAACGCAATGGGACAGATGGTTTTGGAAACCGTGGTCTCAATCACTGGGTCCAATACACGGACTGAAAAACGTTTTTGGAAACAGAGCTGTTTGTAAACTCCACCGGAGTGCAAATGATGAGCAACATAGAAGTTTTAGAACCTCCTGAGTCCACCGGAACTGACAGATATGCAAATGGTTGCTCCAAACTTGAGTTCCAACACCCGGGCAAAAAACGCAGGAACTGACACAGTGAGTCAGAAATCCAATGAAATGATCCCAGATTCAAGAATGAAGGTGTTTCCAAGCTCCTGAAGTGAAGTGGACACCAAAAGCAAGCAATAGTTGCCTCTACAAGTCAATATGGAGTCTCTGTCGTCGAACGGAACAGGAAAAAGCTCAAAAAACGACTTTTTCTTTGAAAACTCTTAACAGGCTCTCAAAACCACTTCGCAAAGCCAAAGTGACTTTTCCAAAGGTTCCTCCAAGGTCTCTGCACACTCGGATGCAAGTAAAGTCGCCCACAAAGCTTTCTGCAAAGCTTCTCCTTCCTCCCACAGAGTTGCTGAGCTTCCAAGCATTCACGCACGCTCAGCTAGATCACTCGGGCTCTGATACCAGTTGAGAGTGCTCTCAATGGAAGCAAGAGCAGAAGAAGAAGAGAGAGAGAGACAGAGAGCCACACAAGTTTGGTGGGTGTAGAACCACCCTAATCTTCTTTTTCATTCATTTATATGTGTGTTTGAGTATTGTACATAACTGGGGTAAAGGCACAGTGACCTTTAACCCCCACACATTCTTGAAGTGGGTAAAGCAGCTTTTGGACGGCAGAGAACCTCCAGCCATTGAGGAGAAACCATCCGAACACTGCCGGTCCAAGAGATTAGAGGAGCAAAGAAGGGCGTAGGAACACTTGGTCAACTACGCTTTGATGACAGAGGTGATCCATGCTGAAGAACCCAAGTGTCTTGAAGAGGCACAGGGTGATGATAGGTGGATGGAGGCTATGCAGTCGGAGTATGGCTCCATAATGAAGAACAACACTTGGGACCTTATGGATCGACCACCAAAATGCAAGGTAATCGGCACCAAGTGGGTGTACAAGAGCAAGTACAAGTCCTATGGCACGTTGGATAAGTACAAGGCTCGGCTCGTGGCAAAAGGATTTGCACAGGTACATGGTTTTGATTATCAGGATACTTTTGCTCCCATAGCTCAACTAACCACAATCTGCAGTGTTTTGGCTTTAGCAACACAAGAAAGTTGGCCCGTGTTTCAGATGGATGTAAAATCTGCCTTTTTGAATGGAGATCTCAAGGAGGAGGTATACGTGGAACAAGCACCAGGTTTTGTGATCTCCGGTTCAGAAGGTAAAGTCTGTAAACTAAAGAAGGCACTTTATGGGCTGAAATAGGCCCCACGAGCGTGGTACCAGCAGACTGATGCCTACTTTCTACAAAACGGGTTCAGGAGGAGCCCATCTGATGCAAATTTGTATATCTACAAAGAAGGAGGCAGGTGTATGATCGTGGTCCTTTATGTGGACGACCTTGTCATAACAGGGAACCATGAAGAAAAGATCTCGCAGACAAAGCAGTTGCTAGGAAGAGAGTTTGAAATGATAGACCTCGGATTGATGTATTTCTATTTGGGGATTGAAGTTTGGCAAGAGCCAAAATAGATCTTCATCTCACAGCTGAAATATGCTGGAGAGATACTAAAGGCATTTGGCATGGTTGAGTGCAAGATAGTTGGCACCCCTATGAAGGTTGATGTGAAGCTCTCAAACAAGGATTTATCACCACTGGTGGATGAAGCAAAGTACAGAAGGCTTGTGGGCAATTTGATTTACTTGTGCAACACGCGGCCGGACATCAGTTCTGCGATTGGTGTACTAAGCAAGCTTTCCAATAAGCCCCAGGAGAACCATTGGAGGGCAGGGATGTGGGTGCTAAAATACATCAAAGGCACACTTGATTATGGCATCACCTATACCAAGGGCAACACCTTGACTGGATTCTGTGACTCGGATTGGGCAGGAGACGTGGATAGCAGGAGATCAGTGACAGGTTACTATTTCTCACTTGGATCTGGAGCTGTGTCATGGGTCAGCAAGAAGCAACCTATAGTTGCTCTTTCTTCTACCGAGGCTGAGTACAAATCAGCATGTTTTTCCTCTTGTGAGGTAGTGTGGTTGAGGAGGATTTTAGGGGACATGGGTGCAGTGCAAAACAAGCCTACGCAGTTATCATGTGACAATTAGAGTTGCATGGCAATTGCCAAGAACCCTGTGTTCCACGCTCGCACAAAACCTATCGAGATTCAATATCACTTTGTACGCGAGCTCATCATGGATGGAGAGGTTGACTTGGTGTATTGTCCAACTACAGAGAATGCTACGGACATCTTCATGAAGGCTCTTGGAAGAGACTTGCTGGAGAGGCATCTTCATCGACTTGAAAAAGTAAGTTCATTTGCGGGTAGACATTGAGGGGGGGTGTTAGATATCAATGCGGCCCTCTCGTGTAACTACGTGGGAACCAGCTAACTCTACTTGTAAGCCCCCCATATAAGGAGAAGGCATTTGACTAGCTAAGTTATCCGGTAGGTCCTGGTTGAGACACCAGATGGGGGCCATGTGTGGCCTGATGGCTGGATGGCTTTAGATAGAGTTGGCACACTGCCAACTAGGCTACATGCAAGTGCAAGAAGGCATCCCATGACGAGCCCATGACTGACTGTAGTGAGGGTAGATGGAGCATTTTCCAGGGCAGCCCACTCTCGGGCTCACTCTCGGGTTGTGAGGCCCGTTTGGAGCCCCAGATGATCCTAGATGGCTCTAGACCGAATAGAGACCGTAGGCTAGTTGCTCTATTTTGTGCAACAGTTCTAACGTGTGGTCAGTGGCCTATTTTGGGACCGACCTCCAGTCGACCGTTTTGGGCCAACTAGATCGGTATCCCAATTGGGTCTAACTGACTACAACTGGTGGCTATATAAGAGCAAGCCCGTGAAGCCCATCATCATCACTAGCTACAGCAACCCTGATTCCTTAGCATCTAGCCTCCGTGATCTACTGTTTCCAGCATGCCATCAAAGCTTCTCACACAAGAGCGCACAGTTGGGAGGTAGTGCCATCTATTGTATCAGTTTTATAGTAATCAAATTTTTTATTCTCCATACTATCTGCTTTTCTCTCTTGCATATGAGATCCTATTATCTGTTGAGCACAGACGTTGTATTGTTTTCCTATAGTAGGCCATGTGATATGTGTGTTTGGTCTATCCCATTTTTTGTAAACCTTGACCCTTTGGCACCTTTGCTAGCATGACATCCTAGCCATAGATTTATCCTTGACCACCATGAGATGGCATGTGTGACCACCAGAAGATGGCATGAGGAACTATGTGACTAGATTTATCCTTGACATAACAAGAGGAAAACCCTTGAGGGGGGGTACGTTGGGATAAGTGTGATCAAGGGCTTGCTCTAAGGTGCATGTGTGCATCTAGGGGAGTCACATGTGTGTGTGTGTGTGTGTGTGTGTGTGTGTGTGTGTGTGTGTGTGTGTGTGTGTGTGTGTGTGTGTGTGTGTGTGTGGTAGAAGCACACCTAGTGTTATGAGGTGTCTAGTTTGTGACCTAAGTGATGATGTAAGCACAAAGGCCCCCACATGGGAGGTTCCTTTAATTTAGCTAGCCCCACTGATGTAGGGGCTAATTGCCACTAATGTAGGGGATGTGCCTACACCTTCCTCTCACTCTATATAATGGAGGATCTTCCTTCATTCTAATACATGGATTTTGCCTCACTTGAGCTCTCTCTCTTTGTGTCATGATGCATCTATTCTATCCCACACACTTCTTCATGGTGGACGAGGATGACTGAGATAGTACTAAGAAAATGTAGTCTCATTGTAAGGAAACAATATTCCACTTGTCCTAGAAAATGGAATTCGTATTTGAGACTATGCTTCTTTTTAGTAATCCCAAACAACCATCAGGCTGGTTTTATTTTAAAAAATTTGTAAATCCCATGCTTGTTTTTAGTATATCCCAACAACCACCATGTTGGTTTCCCATAACGAATCCACACATCCACAAATCCATTCATCTTGTAATAATAGAAGCAAACCACCATGTTGGTGGTAGTTAATATCATAGTGCAACCAACCACCGTGCTCGTGATCACTTGTCCTACACTACTATCGTGCTATCCCTACACTACTATCGTGCTATCCTAAAATTTGTTGCAAAGTGCTATACTAAAACAATCCCCTTTAGATTGCTTATCATTTTGTTACCGTAAGATTTCATCCCAATAATAGGTTATATAAAAATTAACAACTTATACCGAGCAAAAATTGAACAGGGGATCTTACATTTATGAAAACTCAGAAATTGCTAAGAGCCTTAAAGGCCAAAAGATTATAGCTAGTGACCATAACTATTCAAATATAAAAGTTAACAACACTGCATACTGAGAGCCTCAAATTGAACAAAAAGAGATTACATAAATGTAATAAAAACTCAGCAATTGCTAAGAGCCTTAGAGACCAAAACATTACATCCAATGAGCCAAAAGATCATTGAGAGCGTTAGAGGCCAAAAGATTGCATCCAGCCATTGCTGAGAGCCTCGTTTGAGCAAGATGAAATTTATATAACTCAGTTTTCCACCAGTCCAGCTTGTTGCATTAAAAACTTTTAGGGAGCCAAAGGAGGATACGATGGAGAGGCCGAAGACCATGCACATTGACAGGACTCAAATTACGGCCCCCCCTAACAAGTTGAGAGTACTCTACTCTGAAAATACTAAGGCCTTCGTCGACATCTAGGGGGAACCCATATAACACAGCCATAAAGAGGCCCTCTATGAGCACGTCATCTAAGGTGGTAACATGCAAATGTGGGGGGAATCGACTGTGGGAACGAAGGGTCTCCACTCGTGCTAGCATTTCTACTCCAGGTGAGTGCAATACAATCACCTTATATGAGAAGGCAGATAGCATTAGGATCATAGAGCATCGAGGGGGGGTGGTAGTATGCATGGTGAAGATGAGTGGGTGAGCAGCTATAGGGGAGCAGATGAGTGACGAAAGTTGGTAGAGGGAACGTGGAGCAAAGTAGAGCAGGGGTGGAAAAGAGCTGGAGGAGGGGTGTGGAGCAAAGTAGTAGAGCAAGGGCAGATGAGAGCAACGTAGTAAAATGCCAAATGCCACGAATCTTACATATTATAAAGTTCGAGCCACCGTGGTGGTTGGATCTCGGGGTTCCATTTATATTAATTGTAGGCCACCACGGTGGAATGTAAGGCACCACCCCAGATGGGTTGGTAATCATGAAGCAGACATCATGTGCAGGCCACTCTGGTGGTTGGTAATTAACTATCGGCTTGGTGGAATCTTAGCCACAACAGATGTGGCTGATGAGAGCCACCACCACCAAGCAGTAATTTCCACAAAGGTAAATCATGAATCTCTAATCACTCATTACGATGCACTCTAGTTCTCTAATGAGCATGCGAGCCCAGTGACTATTAATTTTTACTACACTCGTAGTGATCATGCATGCTTAAGCCCAATGGTGGGTGAGCGGTGGGTGAGCGGTGGCTAGTAGTTTTAACTGCTAGTCCGATGGAATTGTAGCCATGATAGAGGTGGCTATAATCCCTCATTACCATGCACTAGATAGTACTCTACTGAGCATGCGAGACCAATGACTAGTAATTTTTACTGCACTCATAGTGATCATGCATGCTTAAGCCCGGTGGTGGGTGAGCGGTGGCTGATAATTTTAACTACTAGCCCAGTGGAATCGTAGCCACGACAGACATGGTTGTAGTCACTCATTACCATGCACTCTAGTACTCTATTGAGCATGCGATTCTAGTGAGTGGTAATTTTTACTACACTCGTAGTGATCATGCATGCTTAAGCCCAGTGCCGTGGCTGGTAATTTTAACTACGAGCTCGATGGAATCATAGCCATGACAGACATGCCTGATGAGAGCCACCACCATCGAGCAATAATTCCCACAAAAGTAAATCATGAAGCCTAATCACCTATAATCCCTCATTACCATGCACTCTAGTACTCTCTTGAGCATTCAAGCCCGATGACTGGTAATTTACAGCACTCGTAGTAATCATGCATGCAAGCCCAATGGTGGTAACTAGAAGGTGAGTAATTGCAAGCCACTGCGGTGGCTGGTAATTAACTGTGAGCCCAGTGGGTCTTAGCCCTGCCACCATAGACATGGCTCGAAATCTTAGATTCCACCACCTCTAATCACTCATTACCATGCAAGTTAGTACTGCCATCAAAATTTGGGCCAACCACCACAGTGGCTCTCACCTTGATAGTGTAGTCCAGGCTACAACCATTATAGTGGCTCTCACTTGGACAGTGTAGTCGGGCTACAAACCGCTATTCCATTCCCTTAACTGTTTCATCTTCTATCCCTCTCGACCATTTCGTTCTCCCGTCGTGCAATCAGACTACTGCAAACTCAAGCCTTCAATATTCCATTTCCTTTACTGTTTCATCTTCTATCCCTCTCGATCATTTCTTTCTCCCTTGCAATTGGACTGCAAACTCAAGCCTCCACTATTACATTTCCTTTATTGTTTCATCTTCTATCCCTCTAGACCATTTCAATCTCCCTTGCACTCTTCTTGCAACTTCTATCACCTGTCGTAATGGATCCTGCATAGTCTTCCTCACACAATCTTTCCTCCCTCGCTATAGCACAGTGCGAGAGCCTCTCCTCCCCTGATCTTGAAATCATGACATATTGGAGCTCCTCTCTTGCTCTTCAAAAGCCCGATTTGGATGTTCTCCAAAACTTCACTAGGTTGGTACAAGAGGTGAACGTGAAGGAGGGGCAACTAGTCTGTCAAAGTCAGAAGATTACCATCAATGAAAGTGTCATTCAAAATGCTCTAGGAATTTCTGGAGGCAATTTGCAAGCATAATTTTTTGAGAAGCAATGGAAGAGAGAGGATATTATAGGTGTATACCCCAAGGCTCATATTAGTAAAGATGGTGGAGTCAAGCTTTCTGGCTTGCCAACAGACCTCCAACATGTGCTCAAGAAGACCATTCACTTCTTTCGTGCTGATAGGAGAGGAACCGTGAAGTTCTAGCAAGTTCAAGCAGCAGTAGAGCAACTAAAAGGACATGACGTATCTTTCTCAAGGAGATTTCCAAGAGTGTGTTAACCAACTTGAAGAATTGTGTGGATGGCAAATCCAACTTGTCATCTCAATCCGCTGGAGTTGCAATGCATTTGGAAGGTGACTTTTCTACAAGAGAAAGCCACCGATGGAGCAAAGGCAGTGCAACTTGAGAAAAGTCTTAGGGAAGGTGCAGAAGCCAAGGTAGAGGAGCCACAAGTGAGGGCCTTGCAAGCACAAAGCAAGCTGAGGCTGCTACAAAAATGGTCGACATGGAAAGGCATAGAAGAGAAGAAGCAGATAAGCGCATGAAGGAGCTCCAAGATAGGCTCAAAGAAGTGAGAAGTGACGGGGCCATGGCAGAAGAGGAGCCAGAAATGATGCGAAAGGAGATTGAAGATCATAGATCCGAAAAGAAGGGTCTTTACAAATGGCTCTGCAACATGCATAACGCATTAAACATTGAAAAAAGGCCAAATGATGGAGGAACTAAAAAGGGAGAATGCAAAACCAAAAAGGTGATGCAAGAACTGCAAGAGAACTTCAAGGCTAGGAAGGATGGGGCAGAGAGCATCTAGAGTGGAGAAGACAACGAGGCAGCTCTCCAGGCTAAGAAGGATGCAAAGAGTAGCCACGGTGGAGCAAGTTGCAGTAGCCACAGTGGAGCAATTTCAACAGCCACAGTGAGGGTTGTTTTTTGAAACACTATTGGAAGTCCAAAGAGTAAGCTACAAGACCCTGCAATAAGTTTACGATAGGGTTGTGCACAAGCTTGCCATGGCTTTCGACAGTTATGAAAAGTAGTTTGTCATCCTGAGAGATTTTCAAACTAGAGTGGGAGTCTTGGAAACAACCCATGTTGATGTTTTTGAGCAATTTAAGCAGCTTCAACAGATGCTGAGGGATTCAGATGAAGCTCTTGCACAAAGTGAGCAAAGCCTTGGAGGAGATGAAAGAGAACATCCATAGCCTTAGGATGAGGGAGGAAGGAATCAAGAAGCAACATCGTCATGTACAGAGCAAGACTGTGGTATTGACAGCCGCAATAGTTAAATCAGATGCCTATCCTGCTATGCAGCAAGGTCCAAAATCCATGGTCTATCATACCCCCATCATAGATGACTACATGATCCGATGCCTGCGTGCTACCTGTAAAGAATAAGGGAGAGAGATAGGAGACTCAAGTTCAGCTTTCTTCACAACACACAAAAGAGAGAGGACACAAGGTTGGAGGGTGAAGCCTTTCTTCACTTTTTGCACACAACAACAATACAATAGAAGAGGGAAATACCCTATATGTCAAACCCTAGAATACGTGGTTCATATGTGAACCCAAACCAAAAACATACGTGGTAGTCTAACTACACCACGAGTACAACTAACATAGGCGGTGACATAAATGATAGTCATCCAGGAGATATATCGGGGGTAGAGCTTGATATCTCAACACTCCCCCTCAAGCTCAAATCCATCTCACATACACCAAGCAAGCTCCTAAACCTGCGAAGCTTCTCGGTACCCAATGCCTTCGTAAAAATATCAGCCACCTGCTCCTCAGTGCTGACATAGACAAGATCAATCTCACCAGCTAGAACCTTCTCTCTCACAAAGTGATAATGCACCTCAATGTGCTTCGTTCTAGCATGATAAACTGGGTTATTAGCAAGCATGATGCTGCTAATGTTGTCACAATGAATGACAACTGCTGCATGAATTGACTGTCCCATATCTGCAAGTAGCTTCCGTAACCAAGCTACTTCACATGCAGCCATTGCTGCACCCCTGTACTCAGCCTTTGTGCTCGACAAGGCAACTGTTGGCTGCTTCTTGCTGCTCCAACTGATGGCACCACTCCCAAGGGAAAACATAAAACCACTAGTAGATCTCCTGTCTGAGACACTACCAGCCCAGTCAGCATCTGTGTATCCATGTACCTGTAATGCACACCCAGCTTCATAAAACAGTCCATAATGCAATGTGGACTTCACATACCGCAGTATGCGCCTAGCCGCATCCAAATGTGGCTTCCTCGGTGTCTGCATAAACTAACTCACCAGCCCCACAGCATAGCTCAAATTTGGTCTGGTTATAGTCATGTAAATCAAGCTACCTACTATGCGCCTGTACATAGTAATATCTTCAAGAAGCTCACCTGTCTCTGCATTGAGTTTCACATTCTGCTCCAATGGAATAGAGATAGGCTTACAGCCTGTCATCCCATATTTGGACAGCATGTCCAAACCGTATTGCCTTTGCAACAGGCATATCCCACTCGGGGATCTAATAACCTCAATGCCCAAGAAGTAACGCAGCTCTCCCAAATCCTTCATCTCAAATTTTTGCTTCAACTAGCAGCTTCACTTCATTAATGTCTGCATCACTATCACCTGTAATAATCAAGTCATCAACATAGATGACCACAAGCACAATCCCTCTGTTTGTTCTTTTCACATAAAGTGAAAAATTTGAATTGGAAATCTGAAATCCAATAGTGACAAGATATTGCCCTATCTTGTCTGACCATGCCCTCGGCGCCTGTTTTAAGCCATACAAGGCTTTGCGCAACCTGCATACAAAATCGGGGTGTGAATTATCCTCATAACCTTATGGCTGCATCATATAAACCTCTTCCTGCAAATCACCATGCAAGAAGGCATTTTTCACATCCATCTGATGCAAAGACCATCCCTTTGCAGCAGCCATAGCAATTACTGCTCTCACGGTTGCCATCCTTGCAACTGGGCTGAAAGTTTCCTCATAGTCAATTCCATATGTCTGCACAAAACCTTTGGCAACCAATCTTGCCTTGTACCTGCTAACAGACCCATCAGCATTGTGCTTTACTTTGTAAACCCACTTGCAGCCAATAGCCTTCTTATCATGAGGCAAAGGCATCAAATCCCAAGTGTGGTTTGCATCCAAGGCAGCCATCTCTTCATCCATAGCTGCTTCCCAATTTTTATGCCCTGCTGCATCCTCAAAACATGTGGGCTCTGGCTCCTCTAGAACCTTGACCATATAAGCATAGTGATGTGCTGTATACCCATCATATCTCAGCCTGTCAACTGGATACTTAATACAAGTGGGCCTCCGTACAACTGGATCAGTTGCAGGAGTCTTTAAATCATGCCTGCTTTTCCTTGCACTAGGTGTAACAACAGAAGGAATCCCAAGTTCCTCATCAAGGCTCATTTCAGAGCCGCTTGACTCTCCATCAACATGAGAGCTACCAGCAGACACATCAAACACTGGAGCAAGGTCTACTTTTTCTTTTCCCTTATTTGATACCTGCACAACACTATCAGGGCTGCCATGTGACGATTCAGTAGATCTCAATCTCCCTGTCCATGCATTAGATCCACTAGTAGAGGACTCTCTGGGTCCACTCAAGGCTTGAGATTGCTGCTCTGCATTTATTGCAGCATTCCCATTTCCTGCATCTGCATCTCCTACCATAACAGTTGGTGCATACCAGCTGCTCATTTCATCAAAAACATCTCTGCTCACTTGCATTTTGCGGGTGGAAGGGTTATAACAGCAATACCCTTTCTGGTGCAGAGCATATCCAATAAAGATGCATTTTTCTGCCTTTGGATCCAGCTTTGTTCTCTTCTCATCAGGAACATGAACATAAGCTATGCAACCAAATACCTTCAAGTGAGAAATATCTGGTTTTTGGCCTGTATACATTTCTTCAGGCGTCATGCCATGGACAGCTGCAGTGGGGGTTCTGTTCATAATATAAACAGCAGTTGCTACTGCTTACAGCCCAAAAATAATCAGGCATGTTTTTCTCATTTAAGATCGCCCGTCCTACTTCTGCAATATGCCTGTTCTTCCTTTCTGCAACCCCATTCTGCTGAGGGGTAGACCTGCATGAGTACTCTGAAAAGTACTCTCCCCCTCCATCAGATCTTAGCACTTTAATATGCACACCTTTCTCTTTTTCAACCATGGCCTTAAAAGCCTTGAAATGGCTGAACACTTCACTTTTGTGCTTCATAAAATAAATCCACACCTTCCTAGTGTAGTCATCAATAAACGTCACATAATAATGGCATCCACCAATAGAAGCAGCTTTGGTTGTCCAAACATCTGAATGGATCACTTCCAAAGGTCTTCTGCTCACCTTAGCATTTTTGGGAAATGCATGTCTGGCCTGCTTACCAAGAAATAGCAAGCACTATCCAGCATTACCCAGTGACAGCCCCAACACTATGCAGAGTTCCTATGCAAGATTTCACCACGTTGCTCCAAAGTTCCTGTACACCGATCCCCCACCTTTCGACGTTGCACAAGATGTGTACGCAATGTCTCATCACATCTTGAAGATCATAGACATTTGTGTACCATCGAGTAGTACTGGACCCACAGAAGCTCTAATTGGGCGTCTATGACGATTTGCGGTTCATAGAAAGTCTGCACAACCGAACAGATGTCCAAGCACTGTTGATTTTTTTGGGGGTTTTGGTATTAACAGTGAGTCATGAAAAATGACGAGTCATGAGTTGTCGTTTGCAACAGGCTATTATTATTTTTCACTAGTCTTAAATATTGATCAATTTTACAATCTTTTGGAGACATTAATGAGAACTATTTTCATAACTTTTTCAAAATAAGCATAGTTTCAAACTTCTTTTGAAAAATATACATATTGCTAATTGAAAGATGAAAAATTTTTTACTTTTCACATCAAATGACAAATTGAAAAAAACAAGATCAATGATACGATCTAATATTCTTTGAAACTACTAATAATTCATGCGTGTCTACGTGCAACTAGAGCAGATCTCACACCAAATATTGAAACTCATCACTCAATTGACACTGTTTTGCAACGTCAACAACTACGTTGTTAAAGAAATTACAAATACAGCCTTGTTGATTTTTTATTTGATACAATAAAGTATCTGCTTGATATAGATTTGACATCTGTCGGAATCTGAGTGGTAATAATTCGATAGTTTCTCATCAGCTTGCAGAATGGAGAGGAACAAGCTATGAGGTGTTCATGCGCTTTGCTCCCTCTAGATTTTCTATGTGATTTGAACGATGTCCAAACCTGTGACAAATATTTAGAGTAGATGAGCAAGCCAATAGCATAGGGGGGACTTTGGGGGGATCAATTGGCTATTCTGTGGGCATCATCATGCTTACAAAAACCAATCTACGTATGGTCGCTACAAAAAAAATGAGTTTATATAAGACGGCATGAATTTCAATGCCACACCTTTACAGATCCTTTATGATGATCGCCCATCAAACGTGGGTCACTTTGAACCTATAGTGCACATTGATACACCATCTATTGTTGAGAATCTAGACAAGCCATCCAAAATCCGCACAAGACTCACTACCGAAACTGCATGTTCTCCTGTACGGATAGACCTTGATCTAATAGATGTTGTACTGTATAAGAAACACTTAACGCGTGCTGCAAACTATGCCTACGCACCTTGTGACTGCTTATTTGACACAATAAAATACTTGCTAAATATGAACTCAACAACCAAAGAAATTCGAGCTACAATAGTAAACCAATTCATGTATTTTCTGACCATGGACTACACAGATGCAAAAGTCTTCTTGGAACATTTCTAACACGTAGATTTTTGGATAATTTCCATGGCATGCAAAGTTACCCGCATCAAAGAGTGGACTCGGGGGGGACTATTATTCTATTTATTAGGTTTCTAAGTACTTGCAGTGGCTTATATAAAATGTGGCGATGCATTAGAAGCAGACCCACTACAAATTCTTTACCATGATGGTCCACTGGATGCACTGCACTTCAAGCCAGTTGTTCCAGTAGGTAATGCACCTTCAATATGACACTTAAATCCATGTCATAAATGTGGAAAAACTACACACAACGAGACAATTTGCCAAGTTGACATGCACAGCACAGGCACCAGAAAGATACATCATCTTTGGTCAAAGGAAGATGACGAGGCAATAGAGCTCATCATGAGCACTATGCCTAATCAAACCGTAATAATGATCACTGAGAACTACATAAATTCAATGACAAACAAAATGCTCCTCTAGAGAAGGTGATGGCTCACATACAGTACCTCAGAAGAAAACACCAGTTTACTAAGGTTCCAATAGAAACTTTACTCGAAGCTATTGATGGACAACAACCACAAACTCATTCTAGAAAATAGTCTGATACATTTGACAAAGAAATCTTATCGCTTGCAGCAGCCATGCCTTCATCAACACGGACCCAGTAGCAAGAATTATGTTGGAACAGCAGTGGGTGGAAGGGAAAACAGTAGCCCAGATAGTTCGTCATCTCCAGTATCTTGAAAATAGATTCTATGACCAAACACACAAAGGGACAAGCAAACGAAAGTGTGGCAAATCAAAGAATCAACTGAAGAAATCATTGCAGTGCTAGTAGAAACTGTGGCCATAGATGAGGACCGTATCAGAGCAACCAATAATTCTATCTATTCTAGCTATAAGCGACAAGTTGAGCATGGCCAAGTGCCTACTTTAGCGTCGCCCATGAATAGAAGATTAAATAGCCCAATTGAACAAGTACAACTACATACTGAACTTGAAGAAAGGCTCGTTGCACCATAAGCAACCTTTGGCCAGATACGATAATATTTACAGTATGACCAATATTTGCTAAAAGGGAGTATCATAAATGTTGCAACTAACCTAGAGAGCATTTAAACCGTGCTTTCGTGATAGCTAAACGATAACATGACAATCAGATTCTCAATAAAGCGAAAACTAGAGTATTAAACTCCATACACTACTGGTAATGTTCGCCCAAATCTAGTAATAATGAAAGCATTAAAAAGGCTCGTTGAAACACCCTTCAAACAAGCAACTCTAAAATGTTGAAGGATCCAATAAAAAGAGATGGCTATTTTCATATAAGAGCACCCAGCCAAGGGAGCTTGTAGGTCATGTGGTTCAATCCATCCCAAAATATGTGCTTCATAATTTCACGGCCAGCTGGCAGGATAAGCAATTCACAACGTGCCTTGCCAATTTTCCCCGTGACACTATTGTATCTGTCATAGATTTTGCAAAAATTTATGTTCTTTTCAAGAACAAGAGGAGATACAAAGTGCTCACTGGTACAACAAGCATATAACAATTCTTGTGCATATCACGTATAGTCATTTGCTTGATTCTTCCACGGCTGATGCCAATCTGCTTGATGACACACAGGAGTCCAGGTCAGTGCAACGCACTTACCATTTCTACATTTCAGATGATAGGGAACATGGCACCCTATTTGTGCAGCATGCTTTTCTACTGCATTGGGAATGGTTGAAAAAGGGAAATCCCCATGCAGAAAATATAAAACCACATTGGGTGTGGTCATATGGTGCTACCTCTCAATTTAAATCAACACGTGGATTCTACTTCATCTCAAGGTTCAAGACATGATGTGGAATTTATTTGGGTCTAGCCATGGCAAGGGTGAACATGATGGATGCGGTGCTATTATTAAGCAAGCTCTGTTTAAACACCAATTAGCATGCCCTCAAGAAAAACTCAATGATGCCCATGATGTTGTAACATGGCTTATAGCCAACCTCTCCACAGGAGCGCATTCAACATACAGTAAACAAAGCCTTAATAATATTGTAGTATGCAAAGTGTTCCATAAAGTGAAAGTGGATGAAGTGCAAAGGAGAAGCCAACAAGATTGCAAGAAAATTAAAGGAGTTCGTGGTCTGCACAGCATATGGGGCTTTTCAAACAACCAACTGATTAAAATGAGAAAACTTTCTTGTTTCTACAATGCATGCATCATAGGGGATCATTACGATTGTGAGAGCATTGCAACTGCGAAGACATGGGATCGAGTTCAAGCTTTTCCTCTACGTTTAGATGGAGTCACAAACAATGGAGAGACAAATGACTCACCACAATTTGGGGAGAGTTTCGATGACCTCACTCACTATATGGAAGAGGGGGATAACTTTGCAGTTGTCTGCAGATTCTGGGGAGAATGAGGAAGATGACCCATACTTTCTATTGTAGTTTACAAAACCTAAGTACAAGGTTGAGGAAACATTTAAGGATAATTGAGGAACAACCTATGAGAAGTGGGATGTAGTAGTCGAAGCTTTTTAGTACAAAAAAACAACCAAGAGAGGCTGCAATTATGAACTACTACATAAGAGTCCACAAACATGTGTGTACTCTCATCTAGTAAGAGCTATTAAGTTCCAGATGCAACCTATGCCACAACGAAATAAGGGCAAGAGTGTCTTCAAATTGGATTTAGACATGTATGAGCACATCTTGGGGTGTCTTGGAGCGGTGGACAAGGACGACTGAGATAGTACTAAGAAAATGTATGTAGTGTCATTGTAGGGAAACAATATGTCCACTTGTCATACAAATTGGAATTTGTATTGAGACTGGTTCTTATATCCCAAACAATCACCGTGCTAGTTTTATTAAATTGTTTTTGTAAATTGCTTGTTCTTAGTATATTCCAACAACCACCGTGCTAGTTTCCCATAACGAATCCACGCTATTTATCATTTCATTAACCGTCATATTTCATCCCATGCTTGTTTTAGTATATCCCAACAACCACCACACTGGTTTCCCATAACGAATCCATTCATCTTGTAATAATAGAAGCAAACCACCGCACTGGTGGTTGTTCATATTCTAGTGCAATCAACCACACCGCACTGGTGATAACTTATCATGCACTAATCCTGCACTACTACCGTGCTATCCCTACACTACTACCATGCTATCCTAAAATTTGTTGCATAGTGCTAGTGCCCTTGAGATTGGTTATCGTTAACCATCAGATTTCAACCACCGGGCTACTTAAAACATTTAAGTGTTAACATGGAAACTTTGATACAAAATCAGGTATTACGAGCACCATGAGAATATCTACAAGTTCAAGAAATGTATGCAAGATTTTTATTATTTTAAGAAAATTCCAGACTCCCAACTATCTTATCAACCTCTCTATAGCAAGCATCTGCCAACTTTGGAGGCTAGTCTACTACACTATGGCAAACCTTTTCACACACTCGGATCACACACTGCTTGCTTGACTCTGCCGAGTTATATGCCCATAGTAACTCCTCCTTTCACTGGGGGCCCTCTTCATCTAGCTCTTTGCGCTCTATACATCTTCGAGCCTCTTTCATGTCTTGCCAAAAGAAACCTACATCATGAGTTGACACGTACCTTAAAGGAGTAGAAAAAACAATAGCCAGGGAAATTAATAATCATCGCTTGTGCTGACTCCAAGTAATACACCCACCACCGAAGCATGTCCTCCTTGCAGCTATTTTCCTCCTTCTTCTCTAGGTCTGTTTCTACGAGGATGCCATCCAACATCGTTTTCACATAGAACAAAAGCATTCCAAAGTCTTTTGGGTATGTCATAGATTCGGAGTAGGTGGATCGGTGTACAGAGTTTGGATCGGTGTACAGAGTTTTGGGGCTAGATTTCATAATGGGCTCTTAGTTATGTCTGCACAAGTTGACGACCATTTATCTGATCTCGCCATTATGTCCACTAGCCTCAAAACTAATTTCACTCCCTTTCAAAAGTTCCTTTTACAACTAAAGTACAAATATTGGGAAGAATCTTGTCTGCAACCATACCTATCAACATTTTCACTCCATTGAGAATTCTTGGGGAATATAACTTCAGATTGGTGTAAACCTTCATATTTGTTCCACCAATGGATCTATCACCATCTTCCAATCTTTATAATCGAGTTGTAAGAAAGGATTCTTTTGTATATTTGGGCTTGTTTATATCAATATTTGGCAATAAAGAGTTCAACTAATGGGCCGTGCCCTCTTGTAGATTAAAAGTTACCCAAAGCTTAAGAACTCATATAGAACCTAATGTATTTATAGAATCATAGCCTCCACTACAAGTTTCTTTTGGCTCATGTGCTCCCTCCATCTGATCATGAGAGTCATCCAAGGAGTCTAAAACATCTACCAATTCCTCATCGTTCAATGATCATGCTAATTTTTCTTGCACCGATTAAAATTGAAGGTTGTCTTGGAGAGTCCTCTATGCTGGTTCTTGGCGTAATAATGAGATGCAATCTATCATTCTAAACACCACCGCAAGCAGCTGACCACCTGTCATCGTGCAACCTTTTGCCGCATCTTTGCCCATGCAAATCATAGGTTGGCTTGGAGAGACCACCGCCCTAGTTTTTGGCATAATAATGAGATGCAATCTATCATTATGAGCGTCGCCTCAGCGCAGTCTCTAGCCTAATGACCTGTCATCACTCAGAATTCAAGGTTGTGTTAGAGAGACCACTGCGCTTGTTCTTGGAGTTATAGCTCCACCATTACCTATTTTTACGTATTACAAGAGGAGGTCTACGATGACCAATGCACTGGCAAATAGATGGAGATCTATGACAGCCACTGTGCTAGTTCTTGGAGTTATATATTTGTGTACCAGGGAAAATGTATTCCGTTTTGCAAACCAAGCAAAATGCAATTGACGATATGGCCCTTGAGGGGTCCCCTTTAGGAGCAAGGTCCATAGCGACATGCCATTTCTGTCCAGTGGCATCTTGGATATTATATAATGCATGTCGATATGGCCCTTGCCCCTAGAGGAGACCCCTCAAGGGCCATATCATCAATTGCATTTTCTAAAAGTTTAATTGTATTTTGCTGGATGTATCTCCATGCAACTACAACGGTGGGTCGTAGGAGTTATTTTAGCGCTATTTTGGTCATAAACCAAGGAAATTATTGTCCTTCTTTACTGGTATTTTAGTCTTTGTTGTAGTAAATATAAATGAGGGCAAAAGTACAACTTATCGAGTGAAAATTGAGTAAAAGATATTACAATGTACATCTACGTCCAATAATAGGTTATATAAAAATTAACAACTTATACCGAGCAAAAATTGAACAGGGGATCTTACATTTATGAAAACTCAGAAATTGCTAAGAGCCTTAAAGGCCAAAAGATTATAGCTAGTGACCATAACTATTCAAATATCAAAGTTAACAACACTGCATACTGAGAGCCTCAAATTGAACAAAAAGAGATTACATAAATGTAATAAAAACTCAGCAATTGCTAAGAGCCTTAGAGACCAAAACATTACATCCCCAATGAGCCAAAAGATCATTGAGAGCATTAGAGGCCAAAAGATTGCATCCAGCCATTGCTGAGAGCCTCGTTTGAGCAAGGTGAAATTTGTACAACTCAGTTTTCCACCAGTCCAGCTTGTTGCATTAAAAACTTTTAGGGAGCCAAAGGAGGATACGATGGAGAGGCCGAAGACCATGCACATTGCCAGGACTCAAATTACGGCCCCCCCCAACAAGTTGAGAGTACTCTACTCTGAAAATACTAAGGCCTTCGTCGACATCTAGGGGGAACCCATATAACACATCCATAAAGAGGCCCTCTATGAGCATGTCATCTAAGGTGGTAACATGCAAATGTGGGGGGAATCGACTGTGGGAACGAAGGGTCTCCACTTGTGCTAGCATTTCTACTCCAGGTGAGTGCAATACAATCACCTTATATGAGAAGGCAGATAACATTAGGATCATAGAGCATCGAGGGGGGGTGGTAGTATGCATGGTGAAGATGAGTGGGTGAGCAGCTATAGGGGAGCAGATGAGTGACGAAAGTTGGTAGAGGGAACGTGGAGCAAAGTAGAGCAGGGGTGGAAAAGAGCTGGAGGAGGGGTGTGGAGCAAAGTAGTAGAGCAAGGTCGGATGATGAGAGCAACGTAGTAAAATGCCAAATGCCACGGATCTTACATATTATAAAGTTCGAGCCACCGTGGTGGTTGGAGCTCGGGCTTCCATTTATATTAATTGCAGGCCACCACGGTGGAATGTAAGGCGCCACCCCAGATGGGTTGGTAATCATGAAGCAGACATCATGTGCAGGCCACTCTGGTGGTTGGTAATTAACTATCGGCCTGGTGGAATCTTAGCCACAATAGATGTGGCTGATGAGAGCCACCACCACCAAGCAGTAATTTCCACAAAGGTAAATCATGAATCTCGTATCACTCATTACCATGCACTCTAGTTCTCTAATGAGCATGCAAGCCCAGTGACTATTAATTTTTACTACACTCGTAGTGATCATGCATGCTTAAGCCCAATGGTGGGTGAGCGGTGGCTAGTAGTTTTAACTGCTAGTCCGATGGAATTGTAGCCATGATAGACGTGGCTATAATCCCTCATTACCATGCACTAGATAGTACTCTACTGAGCATGCGAGACCAATGACTAGTAATTTTTACTGCACTCATAGTGATCATGCATGCTTAAGCCCGGTGGTGGGTGAGCGGTGGCTGATAATTTTAACTACTAGCCCAGTGGAATCGTAGCCATGACAGACATGGTTGTAGTCACTCATTACCATGCACTCTAGTACTCTACTGAGCATGCGATTTTAGTGAGTGGTAATTTTTACTACACTCGTAGTGATCATGCATGCTTAAGCCCAGTGCCGTGGCTGGTAATTTTAACTACGAGCTCGATGGAATCATAGCCATGATAGACATGGCTGATGAGAGCCACCACCATCGACGAGCAGTAATTCCCACAAAAGTAAATCATGAAGCCTAATCACCTATAATCCCTCATTACCATGCACTCTAGTACTCTCTTGAGCATTCAAGCCCGATGACTGGTAATTTACAGCACTCGTAGTAATCATGCATGCAAGCCCGATGGTGGTAACTAGAAGGTGAGTAATTGCAAGCCACTGCGGTGGCTGGTAATTAACTTTGAGCCCAGTGGGTCTTAGCCCTGCCACCATAGACATGGCTCGGAATCTTAGATTCCACCACCTCTAATCACTCATTACCATGCAAGTTAGTACTGCCATCAAAATTTGGGCCAATTACTGCAATGGCTCTCACCTTGATAGTGTAGTCCAGGCTACAACCATTATAGTGGCTCTCACCTGGACAGTGTAGTCGGGCTACAAACTGCTATTCCATTCCCTTAACCGTTTCATCTTCTATCCCTCTCGACCATTTCATTCTCCCGTGCAATCAGACTGCAAACTCAAGACTTCACTATTCCATTTCCTTTACTATTTCATCTTCTATCCCTCTCGATCATGTCTTTCTCCCTTGCAATTGGACTGCAAACTCAAGCCTCCACTATTACATTTCCTTTACTGTTTCATCTTTATCCCTCTAGACCATTTCAATCTCCCTTGCACTCTTCTTGCAACTTCTATCCCCTGTCGTAATGGATCCTGCATAGTCTTCCTCACACAATCTTTCCTCCCCCTCTATAGCATAGTGCGAGAGCCTCTCCTCCCCTGATCTTGAAATCATGACATATTGGAGCTCCTCTCTTGCTCTTCAAAAGCCCAATTTGGATGTTCTCCAAAACTTCACGAGGTTGGTACAAGAGGTGAACGTGAAGGAGGGGCAACTAGTCTGTCAAAGTCAGAAGATTACCATCAATGAAAGTGTCATATTAGTAAAGATGGTGGAGTCAAGCTTTCTGGCTTGCCAACAGACCTCCAACATGTGCTCAAGAAGACCATTCACTTCTTTCCTGCTGATAGGAGAGGAACCGTGAAGTTCTAGCAAGTTCAAGCAGCAGTAGAGCAACTAAAAGGACATGATGTATCTTTCTCAAGGGAGATTTCCAAGAGTGTGTTAACCAACTTGAAGAATTGTATGGATGGCAAATCCAACTTGTCATCTCAATCCACTGGAGTTGCAATGCACCTGGAAGGTGACTTTTCTACAAGAGAAAGCCACCGATGGAGCAAAGGCAGTGCAACTTGAGAAAAGTCTTAGGGAAGGTGCAGAAGCCAAGGTAGAGGAGCCACAAGTGAGGGCCTTGCAAGCACAAAGCAAGCTGAGGCTACTACAAAAATGGTCGACATGGAAAGGCATAGAAGAGAAGAAGCAGATAAGTGCATGAAGGAGCTCCAAGATAGGCTCAAAGAAGTGAGAAGTGACAGGGCCATGGCAGAAGAGGAGCTAGAAATGATGCAAAAGGAGATTGAAGATCATAGAGCCGAAAAGGAGGGTCTTTACAAATGGCTCTGCAACATGCATAACGCATTAAACATTGAAAAAAGGCCAAATGATGGAGGAACTAAAAAGGGAGAATGCAAAAACCAAAAAGGTGATGCAAGAACTACAAGAGAACTTCAAGGCTAGGAAGGATGGGGCAGAGAGCATCTAGAGTGGAGAAGACAACGAGGCAGCTCTCCAGGCTAGGAAGGATGCAAAGAGCAGCCACGGTGGAGCAAGTTGCAGCAGCCACAGTGGAGCAATTTCAACAGCCACAGTGAGGGTTGTTTTTTGAAACACTGTTGGAAGTCCAAAGAGTAAGCTACAAGACCCTGCAATAAGTTTACGATAGGGTTGTGCACGAGCTTGCCATGGCTTTTGACAGTTATGAAAAGCAGTCTATCATCCTGAGAGATTTTCAAACTAGAGTGGAAGTCTTGGAAACGACCCATGTTGATGTTTTTGAGCAATTTAAGCAGCTTCAACAGATGCTGAGGGATTCAGGTGAAGCTCTTGCACAAAGTGAGCAAAGCCTTGGAGGAGATGAAAGAGAACATCCATAGCCTTAGGATGAGGGAGGAAGGAATCAAGAAGCAACATCGTCATGTACAGAGCAAGACTGTGGTATTGACAGCCGCAATAGTTAAATCAGATGCCTATCCTACTATGCAGCAAGGTCCAAAATCCATGGTCTGTTATACCCCCATCATAGATGACTACATGATCCGATGCCTGCGTGCTACCACCCTACTAAGTTGCATTAATTCGCATGTTTTTTTTTTTAATACTTGAATTCGTATTTTTTACGATTTAAAATGTTTGAAGCATTTTTTCCCATTTTATTCGTACGAATAATCTATTTGTACAAATAACTAGCTATTCATACGAATAACTTTATTCGTACAAATAACATTGTTTATGCATACAAAAAAAAGTAGTATAAAAAAACAACCACTCATTTTTTGTATTCGTACGAATATAGCCACCTGCCTTCCTTGCCACCTTAGCTACTTGCTTGCCAGCCCTGCTACCTCTTGCTTGCTTATGGTACCTACTAGCTCACCCACCTTTCATAGGTACCTTCTTCACCCTTGTTTGTGACTGACACTCATCTCTCTAGTGAGAGATGTGTGTTACAGTCTTTTTATTAATTAATGTTTGTTTTGTTTTGTTTTGGACTGGCACTCATCACTCTTATGAGAGTTGTGTGCTGCAGTCTTTTTATATTTATTAATGTTTGTTTGGTATTGTATTTTAGTGTTTAGACTTGCACTCCTGTCTCTTGCGAGAGTTGTGTACTGCAGTTTGTTTTTGTTAATTAATGTTTTTTTTGTAATGTAGTCTTTTTAATGTTTGTTTTGATTTATGTTTGAGACTAGCACTCATCTCTCCTCTGAGACTTATGTGTTGCAGTTTCAATTTTAATATAAATAATTATTTTTTACCTGAGGCTGGCACTCATCTCTCTTAAGAGAGTTATATGTTGCAGTCTCAATTTGTATAGACATGTTTGTTTTTGGGAACTCTTGGGCTGGCACTCATCTCTCTTAAGAGAGTTGTGTGTTGCAGTCTAAGCTTAGTGATGTTTTCATAGATGCTTATTCTAGCACTCATCTCTCCCTTGAGAGTTGTGTGTTGCACTCTAAGTTTAGAGATGTCTTCAAGCACACTTATTCTGGCACTCATCTCTCTCTTGAGAGTTGTGTGATGCAGTCTAAGTTTGATATCATGCAATGTGCTTATAGACACTTAGTCTGGCACTCAATTGTCCGTTGATAGTTGTGTGTTGCAGTTGAAGCCTAGTGTTAGATGTGAAGACCACGGTTATTCAAGGTTACACACTTATTTTTTGTGTTTTGATTTTTTGTAGTCTGTTACATGAGTTGAGCTTGAGTTGAGAGGTTATACCTAGGTCATTTTTTAAACTGCTTGCATTGTTCATTGTTATGGATTAATGAGTTTTTTATCGCATTTGGCACTGAATTCTTTTTTGAATTCTTTGTTGCAGCTTATTGCACATTAGATGGCTCATGTGGGTGAGAAGAGGAAATTTCAACATCCTGATCTTAGTAAGACTCAAAGGAAGGTGCTAAAAAACAAGAATGTACACTTCTTAATGAATGTCGATCACGACATCATTGAGACAACTTTCAACCATGGTGAAAGCGGTGTACAAAATTTGGCTAGGAGAATGGCAAAGTGTGGAGTGAGGACCTTACGTGAACGATATCCAAATGTATTTCCAGTAGAGTTTATAGATCAATTCATGCACCACTTCACTTTGGAGAGTCGATGATGCCTTGGCCAAATAGATCGATCACCTCCTATCACACGAAGTGAGCACGAAGTGGGAGGGTCCCGCTGTAGAAGCCAGGGTCACGTACATTAAGAATGTGTAGCAAAGTTTCAAAGGCAAAGGAGATGCCTTGTCCTCCCTTCCATCAATGCACCCATGCCTCCAAGCACAACCGCAGCCACAAGCATCAATGCATCCACCACAATCACAAGCCGCATTGCATCCACTGCAGCCACAAGCACCACTGCAATCATGCCATGCATATGCACCAATGCATCCACCACAACCTGTCTTCCCCCGTATCCCTTTTCCCCAAGTTCTTCTATACCCACAAGTAGTTCCTCCACCTAGTCCACATCCCCCATCACATGCACGCCCACATTTTGCAACTTCTTTTGCATCTCTATTTGTGCCTCCTACCGCACATGTTGACCAATTTTCATCTCCTTCATACTCGCCTGCACCAAGAATGCACAATCTATCTGCACAAGCTAACCAATTTCCATCTTTTTTAATCTCTCCTGCACAAGCACCACCCGCATCATGGCCTGCATGAACATGCACTAGTTGCAAGACCCGTGCAACCCATTCTGCTTCAGTGACATGACATTCCATTCACACC
This sequence comes from Dipteris shenzhenensis, assembly GCF_047967505.1. Lineage (NCBI taxonomy): Eukaryota > Viridiplantae > Streptophyta > Polypodiopsida > Gleicheniales > Dipteridaceae > Dipteris > Dipteris shenzhenensis. The sequence goes on from NC_141614.1 coordinate 36,569,983, forward strand.
TATTGCAACTGTGGGCATAGGCACACACGGAACTGTCAGCATGTGCAATATTCTTGTCGCTCCATTTGATCCACACACAATTTATGCATGTAAGGTGCTGAAGATTTCTGTGCCTACCGATGCATTAAAGGCTAGAGCCTTGGAGGAAGCCATGTGCCTAGCCGATGTCATACATCCGGGCATCATTCGAGCTATAGGTCTAGTCCATGATGATAATCCAATGATAATATTTTTGTTCTGGAATGGAAATCATTTGGAAAGATGATTGACCTACCTCGAACATGAAGGAAAGTGACCATCTTCCGTGGGACACAGAGATGATGTGAAAATGCTTGCTAGAGTTCCATGGGTCCATCAGCATGTATTTGATATTTTAAGTGCACTTGTTTGCACTATTCATTACATGCACCAACACAATGTCCTACATAATGATTTGCATGTGCAAAAAATTATGCTACATTTCTTCAAGTCATCCGAGGAAGTGTATCTAGGCATGTGTGATTGGGGAATGATGACACCGACAAGAAATAGCAAGCACTATCCAACATTACCTAGTGACAGCCCCAACACTATGCAGAGTTCCTATGCAAGATTTCACCATGTTGCTCCAAAGTTCCTGTACACCGATCCCCCACCTTTCGATGTTGCACAAGATGTGTACGCAATGTCTCATCACATCTTGAAGATCATAGACATTTGTGTACCATCGAGTAGTACTGGACCCACAGAAGCTCTAATTGGGCGGCTATGACGATTTGCGGTTCAGGGAAAGTCTGCACAATCGAACAGATGTCCAAGCACTGCTAATTTTTTTGGGGGTTTTGGTATTAACAGTGAGTCATGAAAAATGACGAGTCATGAGTTGTCGTTTGCAACAGGCTATTATTATTTTTCACTAGTCTTAAATATTGATCAATTTTACAATCTTTTGGAGACATTAATGAGAACTATTTTCATAACTTTTACAAAATAAGCATAGTTTCAAACTTCTCTTGAAAAATATACATATTGCTAATTGAAAGATGAAAAAGTTTTTACTTTTCACATCAAATGACAAATTGAAAAAAACAAGATCAATGATACGATCTAATATTTTTTGAAACTACTAATAATTCATGCGTGTCTACGTAAAATATAATACATTACTTACTTAGAATTACAAAAATGTGCTTTTTCTTCTACCAAAACTTCATCCCAATCATTAAAGTTCATCCTTATCATTGAATTAGAGAATATATGTGGTGTTAAGATAAGTAGGTCTATGTCGTCCATAGACAAAGAAGAGGCTTGTTGAAAGAAAATATTTTGATAGATGTAGAAAGAAAATCAAATATCTGAACGGTCAAATTTTAGACAATTGTGAGTAGTACAATTTAGTGGTTTACTTTATTTTGATCTAAATATGAATCATGAAGATGAAAACTATTGTCCTTTTTTTAAATGATGTAAATCTAGATTCTTGAATCCACTTTGTTGTGATAAAGTTGAATGGATAAAAAATTATGTCAATGAAACAAAATTTTTATCCGAAAAACATGAGTGAATGCAAATGTAATTCTATTCCGTCGATGAAATTTGGGATTCCAGTATCCCACTGGATTCTGGAATCCCAAAATTCATCAACGGGAAAAAATTCCATTGACGGATTAAAATTTTTATCGACGGAAATTTTTATCGATGAAAGTTTTACATGATAGTTTTTTGAACGATGTTTTCGTTCATTCATAAATCAAATTTCATCTTTTTTCATATGAATTTTTTTTTTTGGGGACAAAACTTTACTTTTTTTCAGATAAAAAAATCATTATATTCATGCTTGTCAACATAGGGGATTCCTGAATCCAAAACTTAATGAATTTTTCAAAAAGACAATTGCTAGCATACTCATGCTTCCAAATCTAGCCTTTTTAAACTAAAATCTATATTTTTGCAAAGGCTAGAGCTCTGAATCAAACCAATAGACCGAAACATAGTAAATGATAAATTGTACTAATCAGGACCATTTACAATTTGACCATTTGAGTCATTGGGCTTTTATCTAAATCTAGAGACATGCTTGCTTTGAATAAACCTTTTCTATGGTTGTGGACTCCATATATACCTACCCATCTTAATATCAAAATATATTAAAATTCCACCATTTGATCAACTGTGTATAAAAAAGAAAAGTTATTTTGTTAGACAATGCACTAAAAGTTTTTCATCAAATTGTATTAGATCTTAAAGTCACATCATTTTACGAATTATCAATTTGTGGATAGCATGCTATGTATGTAACAAGTATTCTAGAAATGTGTACTTATGAGGGCAATGTTGTTACTTATGTGGAAGTTAATTCATAAAAAATTCTCTCAACCAATAGACTTCAGGGAACATATCATCTAGAGGTGCTTAAACAATGTAAAAAAAGAAAAAAAAATGGAATTCATCGATGTGTGGACATGCTTGATTTATAGGATGTAGAAATCCTTGTATATGGATTTGAGTTAAAAATATACGGGCACTTGCACGAAAAACAATTGGTAGTTTAAAGCAAAAGCTCTAATGACTCTCTTAGTTGAATAAAGGAGTTTCTTCTTCTTTGTAATTTGTCGTGTTTTTCAAATTAAAGAAGCGAATACTTTTTTCAATTGATAATACTAGACATTTTTGGAATCTGGAGTAAAATGTAAGTAATATTTTATGCATTCTTTTTTCATAAAAGTACTAGTTTTTTAAAATGTTTGACATGAAGTGTATATTTCGTCCCTCTATTTTGACAAATGCACATTTTTTGGGATTTTTCCCAAAAATGGAGTTGAGCTGTCATTTGCATGATTTTGTTATTATTTTTTATGACTCGATGTTTATTGCTCCTAAATGGGGCATACAACTCAGTCCCCCCACCAAGGACTTAGACTAGCAAATGACTGAGTCTTTCTTGGACAATTTGTAATATGAATTTATGAACATGATTATTTGTAACATTGCTATTTTTGTATATCATCCAAGTCTCCACTCCATGATTCAAGTTTGTATATTTGAAATTGGTACAAAGATACTGTTGGAGACTTGGATGCCATTGCGGATATTGACGCATTTAATTTTGAGGACCTCACCAATATAGATTCACAGGCTGTAGAACCAAGCACTCAGGGAATGGCAGATGTGGGACCTAGTGCATAACTATGTAAACTTCATACATAACTTTGTAATATTCTTCTTCGAATATAATGATCCGGATTAAGTACATAATGTGGATTGATGTGGATTAAGTGGTTAGAAGTGATTAAGTGGTTTAAATGGACTAAGTGAGTTAAGTGATTTAATGTGAATTAAGTGCACTAAGTGGAGCTAATGTAATGTTAAGTGAGTTAATGTGAATTAAGTGGACTAAGTGGAGCTAATGTAAAGTTTAATGTGGATTAAGTGCATAATGTGGATTACTATAGTTTAAGTGGTTAGAATTGATTAAGTGGTTTAAGTGGACTAAGTGGTTAAGTGATATAAGTGAATGAAGTGGTTTAAGTGGACTAAGTGGTTTAAGTGGTATAAGTGGGTTAAGTGGACTAAGTGGTTTAAGTGGTATAAGTGGTTTAAGTGGACTAAGTGGTTTAAGTGGTTTAAGTGAGCTGCATGGTTTAAGTGGTTCAAGTAGGCTGCATGGTTTAAGTGGTTTAAGTGGATTAGGTGGACTTGTAAAGTTGATGCTGAAATGTTGAAATATATCGACGTGAATTAGTGCACATGATAGGGAGACCCTTCTTAAAGAGCAAATTGGCTCTAATAAAATATCCATCAATCAAGAGGCTCTCTTTCAGTATGATTGAAACCCAAATCGAATCTAATGCCATAAATGACCCTTTACTAAAGAAGACTATATAGCTCTTAATTTCTTCAAAGGCAATCCAACGATATTTCCACAGAGGGATCCCTCTAGTACATCAAGGCTTCAGGAAGCACAGAGCTGATAGTAAAGGGTATCTCTTCAAATTAGGTGCCCTAATGGGTTGGATATGCTCAGCATTCCTACGCAGGACTTGGGCCCAGTCTTCTAAAGGGTTCAAGAAATCCTTAATTACCCAAGAGGCAAAAAGTTTGTTTATAGCTTGTTCAATGTCCACTTACCCCTGTCCATGAGAATGAATGATTCCATTCTATTTGGAATTTTGAGGGAGAGGGCCTTAGCAAAAAATTATTAGCTACAATTGAGCATGGTGAGAGGCCTCCAATGTCTTGGTTCATCCTTAGGCTCTCATCCTTGGGCTCCTCCTTAGGACTGAGTTTAATAATTCCCCCATTTACATGAGCAGGCAGGGAAGAAGAGTTGAGGCTTTCATTCCACACCTGGGTGTATGCAAGTTTGGTTGGTAGTCTTTTTGTTCTTAAAAGCATGTGCTAATTAAGCACTCTTTTAGCACATTTTCAAGAGTGCTTGGTGGTGGGATTTACATAATGTAACGGATTGGACACCTTGCACGTTTTGAATGTCCAATTGGACTGACACTTTCAAAACATGATGAAACCAGTCCTTCATTTGTAACTGCCTACTCACTTCTCATTAGAACATCATAGCTCTCGTCTCTCAAGGTCTCGTCTCTCATAGAGTCATGCCACAAGAAATGATAGGGACATAGAGAAGGAGACATAAGAAAGATGGATAGAATCGAGTAGGCGATGTAGCAAAAAAGAGCATGTGGAGCAGCTAATTGGCACTATTTGTGACTACTTTTTTTGTGCTTTGCATGTGCTTTGAAAGTTCTCTACATGTGCTTTGTAACTACTTTGTAACTTCTTTGGCACTACTTTGTCAATGCTTTGGCACTTCATTCACAATGCTTTGGCACTATTTGTGACTTCTTTTTTTTTTGCTTTAAAAGTTCTCTACATGTGCTTTGTAACTGCTTTGGAAGTGCTTTGGATGTAGTCTTTGTCGATAATTTGTAGGCTGGGTCATCTGATAAGCCTAGAAGACATGGAACATGAGAATAATGACGAACTAAGCCCATGGTGTGTGCTTCTTGGATCAAATGTAGTCTTCCATGATAATTTGTAGGCAAGGTCATCAGGCAAGTTTGGAAGACATGAACATGCACATACGTTTATTGATGAAACTGCAATTGTGTTGGATAGCACACCACAGGATGAGACCATTGAGCTAAGCCCAGGGCCTACACTCCAACCTACAAAAGAGAAAGTAATTCACAAGGAAGATGAAGCAGAGATGGTTGAGGAAGAGGTAGTGGTTAGTGACCTATCTTTTCAAGCTGTCATAGATGGACTCACTCTTGTAGCAGATGCTACAACTACCGAGGAGAATAATCCAGAGGGGCAGACTATTAGACAGTGGTTAAAGGGATGGTCAAAGAACCATCAGACACAAAACATCGAAGAGGAGGGGATTCTATCAACTGCATAGCTTCATAACACTAGGGAAAAGGCTTAGAACCCTGAGTGACACTGAAAAAGGTTGCGAGCCCTAAAGCAAAGCAAAAAGCAAGTACGGCATCTGCCCACAGGCCACGAGCCTAAAGAGACTGTAACATGTACATTAGAAGTATGAGTTGTACCCTTATATAATGAGTGGCATATTACTAAAATTTGGGTTATACCCTCGTGTAAGAAGTTGTGACAGCCAACCCACTGTATTTTGTAATCTCTACTTCTCGTCAGAGGTTTTCTTCCATGTATGTTCTCCATGTTTTGTCTGAACTTCTTGACAGAGTACCTTGTACTGGCATACTCATCAAAAATATTTGATCATGATAGGCTTGTATCTTTGAAACTTTTATGTTGTATCTTTTAAGAAGATAGGCTTGTATCTTTTAAAAATATTTGATCTTCATAGGCTTGCATCTTTTTAAAATATTGTATCATCAAAGGATCTTTTGGGTGAAACACAAGCTTGTATCTTTGAATGTTTTATGGGAGGGAAAGAGACAGATAGGTGTCTTTATGAATGATAATATAATCATCTCGTGGTTTGTTTAGGTGACAAAGAATTTGTGCTAGTCACATATGTGAAGGGTCCTTCCAAACTCTGATACAAGATGAGTTTTGCACACAAGCCTGTGGTTCTTCTCCAGATCAACGAAGGAGAAGGAACAAGTTTATGAATCCAAGTGACAGCTTGATGGTTTGATGTGTATATATGGAGCTCACATCATATGCAATCTCAGGGTGGATGGATCAAGCATATTGTGACTTGGCACATTTCACCCTTTTGGATGGGAAGCCTGTGTTTTTCAAGAACCTATGGTATTTCTGGGAGAAATACCCTTTCTACAATTAGTCGTGTATCATACTTATTGATGACAGCTTTTACAAGTGTACAAGAAATCTATCTGGGACATTTAATGTACTTCCAAGATGACAATAGTCCCGACACACATGCACTGCAATTTTTTTATTAGACACTTGGCACCATGGTTATGGCAGCGGTTACTATCATAGGATTGGTTGTAGTTTGCTTTTGGAGACCCTTTTGGGGCTTGGTCAGACCGGAAAGCCTGCAAGTAACAAAAAGTTTTGTTGTACATCTAGGATGGGTGCCGGCCAAGATGGCTGATCCTAAGAAGCCTCGTCCAGATGTTAGACCCTAAAATCCTGGCAGGGTGTAGTACCTTGGCACTAAATGTATTGTCATGTATGAACTGGAACTAAATGATGTTATCTATGTACTTTGTGAATCGAGCCAGGTTCATTTCAATTTTTGGAAGGCCTACAAAATGTATTTTAACCACATTAAGTAATATTATCATCGACCTTGGACCTTCAAGCATTAATGATTGTCCTTTGACCAAAGATTTGAATGTCATTTTCATGTTTTCATGAATTCACCAAAGCATAATGTTTGTAAGACAATAGCATAAATATAGCCTAAAATGTGAATGTCAAAAGAAGAATAATGGCCAAATTTTATAGTGTGGTTGTTTAACCTTCATAGATTCTAAATTTTTTTACATAGATTGAGCATAGATTCCACCCCTTAATTCCAAATTTGTTCATTTATGAAATATACTAGTGTGCATGGGATGTTCTTGAAAAGAGTGCTATCAAGATCTCATAATCAAGCACTACTCATATCTCATAATCAGAGTCTTATCAGCCTTAACAAAGATCATGTTCAACACAATAGAATAGGACATCTTGCTGTCCATTATGACTATGTTTGACATGAAATCCAAGTAGTCACAAAGCACTTCCAAGATGTCTCCTAACAGTCAGAAAGCACAACCAATGAATGGTAATAATAGTCACAAAGCACTGATCAAGCACTCAAAGTAGTCACAAAGCACTCACTTAGCTTCCACTATTATGAGACTACTTGGTATTCACAAAGCACTCGCATAACTGTCACACAAACAGTCATATATAAAACACTCACATAACTATCACAAAGCACTTCCAAGAAGTCTCATAATCCCAAAGCACTACCAAATAGTTTCATAACAGTCATAAAGCATTGATCAAGTAGTCACAAGGCACGCACATAGCTGTCCTTGTTATGAGACTGCTTGGTTTTCACAAAACACTCACATAACTGTTAGAAAGCTCTACCAAGCAGTCATATAATAATCACAAAAAGCACTCACATAATTGTCACAAAGCACTTCTAAGAAATCTCATAACACTCAGAGTGCACTACTAAATCGTGTCATAATAGTCACAAAGCCCTGATCAAGCACTTCCAAGTAGTCACAAAGCACTCACATAGCTTTCTTTTTTTTATAAAAGCAATTTCTCATTCACTGTTATCATACTACATATCCACAGACAATATATATACACCAGCCACCAACACCCTTGTCCAAGATATGGCAACAAAGAAACATTGCCAGAAATGCAAGCAAGGTAGGGAAATAAATATATTAAAGATCAAAGGCATACTATTGTAGACTACCTCGTACACTTCAAGTGGAAGCAAGTACAAGTTTCTCCCTCAATGGCCTCTAGTGGAAACTTGATTGACCTTACGAGATGGGAGTATAAGAAGACTTCAGTTTGATCATCAAGAAGCTTATAGCGGTGGTGACCTTGATGGCCATAGAATAAACCCTTCACAACATAGGAGTTTTTTGCTGTTTTTTTTGCCCCAACCATCTTGCATAGCCTTTTTGCTCCACTCTTTAGCTTTGGTACAATTCAAAATGTAGAAGTATGCACCTTCTTCATTGTCTACCTCTACATTCACTGCAAAATTGTCCCCCATGCAAAGAGCATCACTAATCGCATGATGATGCCTTGCATACATAGGTTCATCAAGGAGATCATCATCACTACACAAACCACCGGCATCATTAGGAACAATGATGTGGTACTCCCAGTTGGACACATGATTTTTTTTTGTGCACTTTCTCCAAGACTCTTGGATACAAGCATTGCAGTAGCATGACAACCTTTTCATTGTTATTTCCTTGCTAGCCCCTTGTGTAGCTCCTCTGACGCAGTGCATAGCTTGTGTCTTGGGCACAGGTTGACAGTCCCACTATATAGGTCTGTCAACATCTCCTTCCTTAACCTCCCAAAGCACTCTTGCTACGTCCCTTTCCTTAGATGCATAGTTGGCTTGAGCCCCATGCGACAAGTTGTTCCTCAAGAAACCCACGACATCAGATGCACAATTTAAGGTGGCTCCATTTTCCTTAAGTTGTTCATGTGTCAATGCTCTCTTCATGATAGCCCCAACTCTATCATGTTTGCCCTTTCCATGCCCAAATCCAAAGAAATTCCATGTCAATAACAAACCTTTGAACATTCAAATCTAGATATGAAATAGAAAGGCCTTCTAGCCTTGAATTGGGAGGCTGCATCATCTAAGCAAACCCAATGCCTGGTAAGCTCGAACACTTGATATGTCAACCACCTATGATGCAGCATAAAACAATGCTGGGACAAAGAGGGTGTCATGAACCTTGTCATCTGAAATAAAGAAGTAAATGTCTACTCCACCTCACTTCCAATACGAACGTATGTTATGTGCACAAAAGTTGTAACCTGGCTAGAGTGCCAATGCATGGATTGAATCTCGTTTTACTCCTTGAAAGAGTAGTATTCTGTGAAGTTGACCACCGAAAAGGTAATAGGCATGGAAAGTGCACAAATTAGAACTAAAATGGGCTTTAGACCTTATTGTGAGGTAGTCTAGCATCTGGTAATCCACTGTCCTTCCTCAAAATATGGTCTAAAGCCCACAAAGTAGTGTCAAAGCAATGTGCTAACAAAGAATTGCAAAAGTTAGAGCTTGGAAGAGCAAACAGCCCATGCATGCACACACACACACATGGAGAGAGAGCTTGCAGTAGTGGAAGAGACCGGCAAGCCAAGAGAGACAAGAGGAAGCTTGCAGGCTAGAAAACACAAGACAAAGCAGTAGGGAGACACAGTCGAGGGAGAGCCAAAGTAGCCAAAGATCATGGCCAAGGGAGAAGAGGTAGTTACAAGATCATTATGAGCCAGCAGGATGTGAGACACGGGATGTTAGTTTTTTATCACTTATCACTTGCAAATCTACACTTGCAAGGTGCTTTTATAGGCACTCAAAAAGCATTGTCCATGGACACTGCTTTTTAGTCCAACCAAACATGCATACACCCACCTACAAATAAACAAGGGCCAACACTTTCCCAAAATGATTTATAGAATTCAACTATTAGCATAGCCTCACTAGGCATTTTGCCATCAGCTATGGCATCCATTATTTTTTTAAGCTCTTCAAGTGAGAGAGGTTTCTCAAGATAAACATTCTCAAAGTTTCTGAACTATATGCTCTCTGGCCTCCTAGCAGATTCACCTAGCTCATAGAATAAAAGCATTAAGATTGGATAGCAAATTTTGGAAATGTCGTTGGATCAACTAAATATTCGCTTATGCATTAGGAGCAAGAGATTTATCCCCCTTATTCAATAGAGGTATTTCTTCATTTTACTATCTTTCTTCCTATTAACTTAAAAGTTTTTTTTGAGGGTCGATCAAATTTTCAAGGCCACCAATCCCTAAGATAGACTTTGGACTCATTCAATTTAATCTATTCCTGTACCCTCAGCTCTCTCCTGACTTTCACCAGTTCTTCTTGGGATTTTGAGTCCCCAAGTCTGGATTTTCTTTCCAAAGTGCAAATAAACTCTTTCGTTTTGTCCATTCTTTGTGCTCTGATTTTTGCTCTATCTTTTCTTGCCAGTATCAGCACCTTTTGAGTTTTTTCCACTACCTCTTGCCAAGACCTCTTGCCAAGACACTGATACAAGTTTGTCCTCTACAAAGCAAGCATCCCAAATTCTAGTGATAACTTCCTATATACTCTTAAGAGTAAAGAGTTCAGGGTCATCTTTAAATCAAGAGGGGGACAAATTGCCCATTCCAAAATCACAATTAAGGGAGAAGGTTTATGATCTAAAAGAGAGAGAGTGAAGTGAACCAACGAAGAGAAGGAGCTTACTTCACTCAACAAATCCTAGGATATGTATATTCTGTCTAATTTAGCCTCTCTCCTAGTATTCTCAGTTTGACTACTACACCAGTGTCAATCAAGTGCAAAAGATCCTTGACACCTTCCCAAGCTTCAAATTTCCACCTTTAAGAGTTGAGCCTTTTTCTAACCACCTATCTTTACTTGTCTCAAGCATGTTATTGTCCCCAAAAGAAAACCACCTTCCCTTATTGCATCAAGTGAATCCCATATAGGTTTCCTATCTCTATAACTATTATGGCATTGATTGATGTAATAGAGAATCTCTATCCTTTCATCTGACAAGTGATGGTAGCCTATCTATTCTAAGCATTCACATAGTCCTGCAAGACACATCCCCCAAAGTGATGATCAGTCGCAAGGTTGTTCCTCCTTTACCATCTTCATGTTTATTGAAGTACCAGATTATTCTATCTATCATTGTGTATATTCTTTAAGACATCACATGTAACCTTAACCTCGTGAGGCATTTAAAAATGTGGACAAAGAGTATTACCTCTTAGCCAATAGTCCATCTCCTCACCTCCTCCAAGGTCAATAAGGCCCCTGACATTTAAGGTTAGGAATGAAATCATCTTACTTACCATTCTTTTTGGATCCCTTTTTACCCTAGGATTTTGGGCTGTTTATCTGAGGGCTAGCTATTTTGGACTATCTTCTCTAGTTTTGGATAGTGGTGAAAGCTTTACCTTGCAGTGTAACACCTCTCTCCTCTTGAGAGGATTTGGGAAGCCATTCTTCACAGTCAGAGCCATTCATTGATTATGTGACCATCTCATCATTCCTATTTATGTCCTCCTCAAAGTCCTTGGACCAATCCAGTTCAACTTCAACATCCTGCATTCTGTCCTGATTTTCCTTAATCCATTTTTCAATTTCATCATCTACTAGATCTTCAAAAGAGTTCTTAGTAGGTAGCACTAGAGGGCTCTTTAACATTCCCTGCTCAGGAAGCAAATTGGGACTGGGGGGAGATCCCACTTCCACTACCGATCTCTCAGGGGTTTAGTCGAAGACTGAAGTGGGCCCCTTGGAAACCCATTTCTCTATAGAAGCCGATGGGAGCTTAGGAGGAGAGGAAGAGTGGGGTTTAGGCTTATTCTTTTTCTAAGGACAGTTTTTCACAGCGTGACTTGCTAATCACAAAGGAAGCAAGAGTTGGGTAGATTTTTGTATCCGCTCCCAATTTCAATTGAGGATGACCAGGGTATTAGGAAGTTCTTCAGCTATGTCCATTTGTATACAGACCTGAGGTTTCCCCCTGGGGTTAATGAAATTTATGTCTCAATAACTAGAACTTTTCCAAGACCACTGCACAATCCAAGGAGCTAGTTGCAAAGGGACAGAGGCAAATCTAGCAATTGAACCCAAGTAGGAATTCTGGTAGACCTCAGGTTGTTAGGAGAAAATTCATGAGACCACCAGGACAGGTAGAGTGGTTGGTTTTTGAATGGTCCACAGTCCTTGTTGCAAAGCTCTTGCAGTCATATCCGCTCTTTGAAAAAGGAATAGAAAATATCCCTTCCTTAGGAATGTAACGTTTGTTACAACTCCCTTCCTCACCTAGTTGGTTCAAATCCAAGTTTCTATCAGAGTCAAAGGAGGTCTATTCCCAACATGTGTGTGCTAAGACACTCCATTCATTCAAGAATGAGTTCATCGTTAAGCATATCAATGACATGCATACCTGAGTCATGAGACGTCATTGTTCAACCAGATTGAGTCTTCTCCACCTGAAGTTTTCATGATCCTTTCTGGTTGTCTCCTCTCACTCCAATTCCGGCAGATTGGGTTTGGGGGGTATGTGCACCTTTCTTTTCTTCCTGGACCTTAGCAATTTCGCCAACCGGTCGTTCATTAACTCCCTAAAACTAGTCTCTAGTTTTAAGGGCATTGTTGCTTAACTCTTTAGGGCTGCCTTCTCCACCACGAGGGGGGACTATTCTCGTTCTGTCCCCTTCTCCTCCTGAGTGGAAGGGAACAGAAATCTACGTGACCAAATGGCTGGTGCTGGGATATAAAAGACTAGCGAGCTAGCTCGACGGTGTCTCCGGATATGTCCACCAAGGTTTGATGGACTGGTAACAGTGCTTAACACTCAAGTGAGACCCCAACCATTGTCATTTGAGTTCTTCTGTGCTTTACTTATGGAGGAGAAATTGAGGCTTAAAGCTCAAGATGGAGGTGGCAGTGGGGATGCTGCATTCTCTGCCACTATGAAAGGCAAAGGTGGTTCCTCCACCAAAGGTGAGTCCTCTACTAGTGGTGACAAAAAGAAGAAGGGCGGCAAGAAGAAGTTTCAGGGAGAATGCTTCTACTGCAAGAAGAAGGGCCATGTGATTGCAGATTGCCGTGTCAAGAAAGCAGATGAAAAGAATGGTACCCTGAAGAGGACAGATAAGGGGAAAGAGTCAGCTAACACAGCGAAAGCAGAGTTGGATCTATTGCTGGCAATTAAGGAAGAGTGTTCCTCAGTTCAAGAAGCTTCAACCACTGATTCATGGGTGTTGGATAGTGGTGCCTCCTGTCACATGACCTGCAAGAAGGGTCTATATTGTTCCATGTAGCCTCTATAGGAACAGAGTTGGAAATAATGTAAAATGCCCTGTTGAGGGTACAGGTACGGTTTCATTTGTTTTTGTAAATGGAGATGTTAAGAAACTATCTAATGTGCTGTATGTTCCACAAATCAAGAGAAGTTTGCTATCAGTTGCTTCCATAACTGACTTTCACCACATGAGGTGAGGTTCAACAAGACAGGAGCACAAATTCTAGATAGTGCTAGCAATCTTGTTGGCATAGGAGTAAGGAGGAACAACCTGTATGAGCTAAGTGCTCTTACAGCCACCGTTGGAGTGGGCACAAGCAGACTTTGGCATGAAAGATTTGCCCACATCGGATTTGCAGTGCTAAAGGAGATGCAGAAGCAAGGTGAGGTTGTTCATTTACCTGTAGTAGTAGAAATCAAAGAACCGTGTGAAGCTTGCATATAATGGGCAAGCAATAGAGAAAGGCATTCCCACAAGAAAGCAAGAATAGAGAAAATGCTCCTCTAGAGTTGGTGCATGTTGACTTGTGCGGTAAGATGCCTACACAAGCCTTGGGGGGATCTTCCTATTTTTTATTGATTGTCGACGGCTATAGTAGGAAGATGTGGGTGTACTTTCTTCGCGAAAAGGCTCAAGCTTTTGGTAAATGGAAAGAATGGCTACAGCTTGTGTTGAAAATGAAACAGGGAGAAAAGTGAAGAAAATCAGATCAGATGGTGGTGGTGGTGAGTTTGTTTCTACAGAGTTTGGAGATTTTTGCAAGAGCAAAGGGATCAAGCGACAAAAGACGACACCACATATGCCTCAGCAAAATTTGGTTGTTGAATGCCGAATGTGGACCACCATGGAGATGGGGAGGTGTATGTTGAAAGGTGCTAGACTACCAAATCACTTCTGGGCTAAGGGTGTCAATACTGTGGTTTACATCCTTAATCGCAGCTATACAAAGGCACTCAAAGGTAAAACACCACATGAGGCTTACAGTGATAAGAAGCCATATGTCTCCCATTTCAAAACATTTGGGTGTGAATGCTATGTGCATGTACCAGACAAAGAGAGAAACAAGCTACAACCAAAAAGCACCAAATGTACCTTCTTAGGCTATTGTGATGAGAAGAAAGCCTAAAAGTTGTATGACCGAGAGGCAAAGAAGATCATAGCGAGCCACAATGTGGTGTTCAAGGAGCAGCCACATGCAGTGGAGGCTGAGAAGAGCTCTTCCACTTTATCATCAAGCGAAGAGGTAATTCACTATGGACCTATCCCAGGAGCTATAAAGGAGGAGGAAATATCAGATGATGAAGGTATGTCACCAACCTGTTGTTACACCACCGGAAAAGCCATTGTTGTGTTGGGTAAGGCAGCTCTATGACCATGATAACTAGATGCCTATGTCTGTAGAGTAGCATGTAGATGGACCAAGGCGGTCTCAAAGAATCGAGGAGCAAAGGAGGGCTTCTGCTCACATAGTCAATATGGCCTTGATGGCTGAGATTATTGCAGAAGTAAAGGAGTCTGTGAGTTTTTGGAGGAAGCACTTGCAGACCGAGATTGGAAAAATGCTATGCAAGTAGAATATGACAGCATCATGAAGAATGAAACTTGGGAGCTGGTAGATCGACCACCTAACAGAAAGGTTATTGGCACCAAGTGGGTTTGGAAGATAAAGTACAAGGCCGATGGGACTTTGGAAAAGTACAAAGCCAGATTGGTTGCACAAGGATTTTCATAGTTTGAAGGGTTTGATTTTCAGGAATCTATCGCTCTGACTACCAGAATGACCACTATTCACACAATACTATCAATGGCTGCTCATAAAAAGTGGCCAGTTTATCAAATGGATGTTAAATCAGCATTCTTGAATGGTGACCTGAAGGAGGAGGTGTATGTGGCTCAGCCACCTAGGTTTGAGGCCCCCCATTCTGAGAACAAGGTATGTAAGTTGAAGAAGGCTCTATATGGGCTGAAATAGGCCCCAAGAGCATGGTACTAATGGATAAACAAATTCTTTCATAAATTAAACTTCAAAAGATGTGCCTCAGATGCTAACTTGTATGTGTACAGGAAAGGTGGAAAATCTGCTATTATTGTTCTATATGTGGATGATCTCCTTATTACAGGTAACTATGAAGACATGATCCAATAGACTAGAAAGGCGTTGAGCACAAAGTTTGAGATGACAAACTTAGGCTTGATGCACTATTGTTTGGGGATTGAGGTCTGGCAAGAGCCATGCAAGATCTTCATCTCTCAGCAGAAATATACAAGGGAGATCTTGAAGGCATTTGGTATGTCCAAGTACAAGGAGATAGCAAGACCTATGGAGGTAAATGTGAGGCTGTCTATGGAGGATGCCTCACCACCAGCAGACATCGGCGGGAGGTACAGGAAGTTTGTCGGTAGTCTCATCTATCTATGCAACACTAGACCGGACATCAGTTTTGCTATTGGCATTTTGAGCAGGTTCTCCAATAAGCGCCAGGAGAATCATTGGAATGCAGGAATGCGGGTGCTTAGATATGTGAAGGGCACTCTTGATTAAGGCATCACTTATGATACGGGCACTTCCTTGGCTAGTCATTATGACTCAGATTGGGCTGGAGATGTTGATTCCATGAGATTAGTTTCTGGATATTGTTTCTCTTTAGGTTTAGGTATCTTCTCTTGGATCAGTAAGAAACAACCAACAGTGGCATTGTCTTCTACCGAGGCTGAGTACAAGGCAACATGTTTTGCTGCTTGTGAAGTAGTGTGGTTGAGGAGGATCTTATGGCACATGGGAGTGCAAGAGGATGAGGCAAGTGTGTTGAGGTGCAACAATCAAAGTTGCATGGCTATTGCTAAAAATCTAGTGTTTCATGCACGCACAAAACATATAGAGATTCAGTATCACTATGTGCGTGATTTGATCAAGGATGAGATAGTGGAATTGGTCTACTATCCAACAGAGCAAAATGGAGCAGATATCTTCACCAAGACACTCGAGAAGGATCAACTTCAGGGTCATCTTCAGAGACTCGACATTGGGCCAAGAAGGTAGTTCACCTACGGGTGGACATTGAGGGGGGGTGTTAGATATGCTCAATGCCCCACCCTCCTGGTAAGCACCAGTGGTCCAAGGTGCTCAAGTTGTAAGGCCCCCATATGAGGAGAAGCCATGTGTGAGCCCGGGACACTAGATGGATCCTGACTTGCATGTCAGATGAGGTCTATCAACAACAATGAGACCGTTGATGGTAGAAAGGTGATTGTGTGGGAGACCCTTATTCTTGCTGGGATTTGGGGGCCAGCTGGTCCCAAGCTGGGGGGTTCCAGGGGGTCCCCTTGGTGGGGGTTCGGGGGCGAGAGCCCTTGAGGCGATGGTATAGGAAATATTCCCTAAATATTCCATGGACGACGAGTCGGTTTCATCGACTAGGTTGACTGGTCGGCTCCCATCAACTAGGTTGATTGGTCGGCTCCACCGACTATGTTGATCTGACTACTGCCCTCATAGCTATAAAAAGGTGACCTTCCCAGTCCATTGTACCAGATCAGATCTTCCAGCAAAGATCTTCCATAGCTAGTAGCTCTTCACCTAGTATCTGTCTAGATCACCATCTAAGCTCCACTATGGGAGTGCACGGGTGGACGGAGCCATCATCTATACTACATCAGTATTGAAGGAAAATTTTATTCATCTCCAGTTTGCTGTGCACTCTCTATTCTTTGTTCAGTTTTTTTTTCGTTGCGCCGTGTAATTTAACATGATGCGCATACCAAGAATATGACCTACAGGTCCCAAATCCTTCATGCAATGCCAAGAGTATCAGGCTATTATTCTTAGCCTTTTTAGTGTAGAGGCAGTGATCAATCTCAATTCTTCTGAAGCTTTGGGACCAAATGAAAGCATCAAACTTCTGATACCATTCTCTAGGTGCTTGATTAAGGCCATAGAGACTCTTTTTCAGCTTGCAAACCAAATGCTCTTTGCCCTTTTCTTCAAAGCCTTCAGGCTATACCATGTAAATCCTCATGCAGATCCCCATGCAAGAAAGTTGTCTTGACATCCATCTGCATAAGCTCCATATCCTCTTCTCCAAGACCAAGTACGCATCTAAGTGTGGTCATCTTCACAGCCAGAGAGAAGATCTCATCAAAGTCCACACCCTTCTCTTTCTTGAGCCTTGTAGCAACTAAAGTGGCCTTATACTTAGGCACATCATCACCTGTGACCTTCATCTTGTAGAACCATTTACAAGGCAATGCTTTCTTTCCATGTGGCAAAGAAACCAAGTCCCAAGTCTTATTCTTCATGAGTGAACTCATATCTAATTGCATAGCATACTACCATTTGCACTACTGGGAAGGGAGAGCGAGGAGCGAATCTCAATCTAATGGGATAGGAGAAGAACCCTCTTCTAATAGTCTATGATGTTGCCTTAGCACCACCTCACCCGCCTCTTCTTGCATGCAATCCTCTTTTGGAGAAGTGTTTTTGTTCTTCTCTATCGGATTCGGGCTCCCTTTCACTTCTTGGACTATAGGATGGGGAGCGACTTGAGCTGTCAAAACGATATTCTTGTTGTCTGCCATGCTCCATAAAAAATCCTACCTCTGAAAAGGGCTTGGGTATATTGAGACATTTATGCTATGTGTTTGTGCACCAAGCATTTGAATGAGACATATGCTAATCTATGCTTTAGTATCCATCGTAGCGATGAAAGGCAGCAAATCATTTTTTCCCTTGATTCTTTTTAAAGCATTGGGGTCATATGCATTATAGAAGCTCTTTCTTTTTGGACACCTGAAAATTCCTCCTGGATCAAAAGTATGGCATGCCAAACTTTGATGAAAAAGAGGGGTCCAATAAGTTGACGTGGCAACTTAAGTACACATGCAAAGTGTGCACCTATGCTAGTGGAGCACACGTATGGCATGGTAGCGCTGTGTCATATGCTGAATGAAGGACTCTCCTTAGGTGGCACTATGTGATGATATGGCATCGTGTGCAACGTGGATGTACTAAAGTGGCAAGATGACATGGTCAAGTGATGTAGCACATCACTGATGATGTGGCCTTATCTTGCACATGCCACTTTGGGAAAATTGTATCCTATGCCAAGTGCTTATGCTATCTCCCTTATCTAACATGTGGCGCTGTGTCGTGTGCCCCATCTTTCTACTTGTGTGAAAAACTTGTGTGCTATGGCAATGCATCGGGGCTACGTCTTGCTTGTTGCAGCTTCTTACATGTAGTTGCTAATAGTGTCCTCGATGGTTACTTTGCGTCTTTGATACACCTGCCATTGCATTGTCGAGTCAAAGGCTGCTTTCTTGTGTTGCCTTACGTGTGTTGCTTGCTATTTCTTTTTTGGGCAACCTATTTTTATTTGAAGTGCCAGACAGCACCCCATATGGGGCGACCAAGACAAGGTACTGAGCTACCCTGGGGCTTGAACTGAGGCCAATTACAACCGAGGGGCGGACACCCAGTTCAGCAAAAAACACCAATTGGAGTGGAAGAAAACCCTTACAGCGTAGCTCACATACACACCTATCTCCGGACGCCTCGGGAGCATTCAATGCCCTCCTCAACCTCTTTTCCATGGATTGTGAGCAAGGGAGCTTTGTTGCCCAGCTCCTCATACGCCACATTGCCACCAATCATTAGTTTACGTGTTAGGAGAGCATTGAATGCATTTACACATTCCTGTCTTCCCACCAATCATTTGTGTGCTTATCGAAAAGATGTCCGCTTCCTTATGTGTAAAGGGTTGGCAGAAGGACACGCACCCAACACTGAAGTCCTCGGGCCCTCAAACTAGGTGTAGCTTGGACGAAAGGACATGCGCCAAACACTGAAGTCCCCGAGCCCTGAAACTAGGTGTAGCTTGGGCGAAAGGACATGCGCTCAAAACTCATGGCACTTCCCACGTTGCTTGTTGTTTTCTGCTTGTAAACTGCTAGCTTGCTATTGTTGCAACTAGTCCTTGCTTGTTTTTTGTTGGTGGGTCCAATTCTGCTTTGTTGCTTGTGCTGTTGTTAGCTTGGTTTGAGTGTAATTTGGACTTGTAGCTAGGCGACCATGCTGTAGAACTGTCGTTGATACTGTGCACCGCCCTGTTGAATGCTTGTTGAGTTGATTGAGTGTTAATGCATCTTCGTCGCTCAGGCTTGTTGTTGCTTGCTTTGACTCGTTGCTTCTTGTTGATGTCGTGTTTTTGGCGCTTTGTTGGCGTTGAGTATTATAATAGAGTATGTAGTAGAGCCTAAATCGTTGCTTTAGTTGTTATTGTAGGTAGAAACCGAGTTATGAAGACGAGCTGAAAGCCTTCACACCCTCCTATGCACTCAAAGAACTCACTTAAGAGCTCTCTCCCACACACAAAGGTCTCTCTTCTCACAAAGGAAACTCAATCTGACTCTCTTTTTGGTGAAAGCTTAATCTCACTCTCACAAAGAAGCTCACTCAATCTTGTCACAAATCACAATGCCTCAACGGAAAGCATGAGAGATACTATGATAAAATGTGAAGAGGAAGAGGAGAAGAGTGGAGGAGAGAGGGCATAGCTGGAGAACACCCCAAAAATAACTAACTACACTTTAGATTAGAGAATGGTTGCGGTTAAGGTTTCCAATTCTTTTCCTTTTAGTACTCTTATGTGTTATTGCTTAATTGATTGTACTTAGGAAAGCTAGATCATATCCCTACAAATGCATAAAATCAGAGCACAAAATCAAACAAGATTCTTATGCATCCACCTCAAACATAAACCAAATACAAAGACAAGAGTATGCACTGTCGTGCTGGAAAAACAACTTCCTTTGTTTTTGGCATCCAATGTGGACATCTCAAAACTCATAATTTGAGTGGTAGGTCAAAAGACAAAATGGTACCGTGGGCTCCAAATAAACAATGGGAATCTGGATGGCTACTCGAAAGCAAAACGCATGGGCAAAATATGCTGAAGTTGTTTGAACGAATTTGCTTCCCGTTTTTTTAGGAAATCGTCTGCGTAAAAACTATAAACAGAAAAGCATCCCTGCAGCTTTCTGTGGCTTGATTCTCAACCGCCCTCTGTTTGAGGATCTTTGCCTGACCTTGTGTCACCAGATTTCTCATTTCCCATCCATAGATGTTACTCCATGAAAGGTCCATCTTGCAATTTGTTATAGCTACTTGTGAATATTTATGAGAAGAATCTATGTTGAGATTCATCCATTCACAATTTCTCTTTTGCCCAACAAATGGTGCTGCATGCATGGAGTTTCCTCTGCTTATGTATATATATCATCGTAACTTGATAGAACCCTCAAGCTACTTCTTTCGACCGTGCAACTCGTTCATTATTCAAGATCCTTAGCCTCCAAATTGCGTGCAAGCCTATGATCTTCTTTTGAATTCTCTCCAGCTTATCTTTGAAGTCGCTCAATTTCCTTGTTCAAAAAAGCTATCTGGCAAAGGAGGTTCAAATGAAAGCTAAATGAAGTGAGCCACAATCTGAAATGTAATCGAACAGTTCAGTTTTGAAGGGCAAAAAAAAAAACACATTTACTTTTCAGAAAAGTCATACATAACAACCAGGTCACCTGATTTGCATTGGTTTGAGCAAACTCTAAAAGGTCTTCATTAATCCTAACAAGCTGCTCAATTTGATGCTTTTGTTCCTCCATCTCCATATGCATCGCTTGAATTTTTACCGTAAGCTCTACTTTCTCAATCACTATTGCATCTGCTCCAATTTGACAAGCCTTCAATTTTCTATATAACTCCTCCATTTCCTTATCTTTTTCCAGTAATAAAGACCTTAAGGCAACGAGATTTTCTTCATACTGCATAAGTTGTTGCGTCACTTTGTCCTTTGACTCTTGAAGATCTCTCAGCTGCCACAAGTAAAAATTATTAATATTTCATCAACAGAACTCGATGTTATGGACACTCAAGGATGACACGTATAAGTAGATGTCAGCTAGACTGCACCTTTTATATAGCAAACACTTTCATGCAGTCATGAATGCGAAATAGCATGTGTGCCTAAATTCAGGTAGCCAAACTGGGAGATCAAGAGCTCCATTTCTTTAGTTTTATAATGAAGGCTGTACTACAAAGTACACAGAGAGAACAGGGTACTTCAATTCTTATCCTTTGAAGCAGGGGAACTTCCAAGTTACAAAAACACTTTCAGGAAATGATCCATGTCAGTAGAAACAACTACTAGATAGATTTCAGAATTTTACATAGTCGAGGACCGGTATATGAAAGCTTCCCCTTGTTTCTCCATTATCTGAACTTATTAAATTCTGAGTGCTTGGGCTGCTGGGCATAGTCCTTTCTCAAATATGGTATGCGTAATATATGTGCTCTTTGCCCTTCTATCACGTCCACTATCTAGACCATTACTCACTATGCTACTGATCTCATTGCTCGCATTTGCTTCATGGCCTGTGAAATCTCAGCATCCATGAAGAGTAGTTTCTCCTCTAACTCATCCATATATATTTGTGTCTGTGAAGGAGGCTCTGCAACTTTCTGCTCCCTTTTGACTGGATATGCTAACCTGTCCAATGCCACCTCTTTCTGTATGTATTTAGACTCGGCACCTGCCAATTTCAACCGCAAAAATTTGTTTTTGTGTCTGAATGCTTTGAGTTTTTGTTTTTGCCTTTGTTTTTTAGTCTTTGATGCCATGTGCTGCCCTGCTAACTCTTGTAATAGCCTTCCATCTCCTTGAGGGAAATTTTCAATGCGTCTTTGGAGGTTGTGTGCTTCCATGTTCAAAAGGGTCAGCTGTTCAGATGCAATCCCAGGTAAACCTGATCAAGAAAGACTTAAAACAGCCTCATCAGAGAAGTTGGGAGCTTTCAAAGGATCAGCAGTGTTTGGAAATGTTTTACCTGATCTTCCTTAACTTGAGAAAAATTCAACAGCTCTTCATTGATGCTCAAAAGTTCTTCAATCCGGTGTATCTGCTCTTCTGCTTCCTTACGCATTTCTTGTACTGCTGTTGTAAGCTCGGATCTCTCTGTCATAATGGCTTCAGTTTCATGTAAAATGGCTTGAATCTTGCTCTCATAATCCTCTATTTTCCTATCTTTCTCTGTCACATTACAGTCACTTCGTGAAAGGCATTGCATAATCCCATGTTCTGTACCTTGGACGTCTCTTATCTGCAAAGAGAAAGGAGCCTTCTCAACAGAAAACATACATTGTTTCTATTAATTTTAATACTTATTCTGGTCTGTATCACCAAAACCAAGTATCATTGATCTTAAACATTAACATATAGAAGTCCCGGGTGTCTATGAAAGTAAAAGAAAGAGATCATTTTTGTCTTTCAGACGTCACAACTTTAAAAGAGACCCATTCCAAATACAAAAACACTCATTGCTACATCTAGAAACTCTTGAAACGGACACATCATGACTGTGTAGACACGATTTTTGGCACTCTAAAATCTTGCAGCCAGTTTATGCATGGTGAGCGTGTATCATCAGGGGAGATAAATCTGACTTGAGGGAATGTCACATTACATATGAAACCTTGAGATGTGTTTTGCACGAAACTACAAAAGTACTACGACTGGCGAACTGGCTCTGCAGCGCATCTAGTCCTCCGGGTCTCTTTGCCCTTCGGCCATCCAATGACCCAAGCCCCTTCGAGGCTCTGTGCCACCTCAAAGGCTGCTCTCTAGCCATTGAATCAAGATGTAAGATATTGTCAAGATGTTCAGAGTGAGAGAGGCCAATTTTTTGTCCTCACAGCTCTTTGGACATATGATCCGTGATGGGAGGGGCTGATTTGTCCTCCAAATCTGAAAGTTTGGACATATAATCCTGTGAGAAGTGCAGCAGAAATGAACGGAACAGAGAGAGAGAGAGATAGCACGCCTCACACACACACAGCACACTGAGAAGGAGAGAAAGGAGAGAAAAGCACAGGAGAACTGCAAGTGATCTCTGGAGAAAACCCCGCTACAACTTGGGGAAAACCTTGGAAACAACTGGCTGCTCAAGAGCTTGGAACACACAGCTCAACAACCAAGTGAAGGGAGTGGATGAACTGCTCCACTACCCTGCTCCACACGTGCAAGACTAGGCTGGCTCTGCTCCTCTGCCAGGCCCAGGAATGTGTGATGAAATGCTCAAGTGGGGGGGCCTATAAATAGCCCCCAGCCCCCTAGTCTGCCAGCAAGGGGCTGGGCCGACCAGCAGCCTACAGGGCTGACCCAACGGCCTACAGGGAAGACCCACCAGCCTCCTATATAGGGCTGTACAAGGCCCTAAAGTGTGGGCCTGCCAGCCGACAGGCAGGGCCCTAGGGCCGACTGCCCCTAGCCCTCCATAGGGAGCTGCACCAGCCAACTGCCCTCTGCCCTCCTGCTCATAAGAGACCTGCACCAGCCGACTCCTTAGGCGCCTCAATAGGGGCTGCCACGTGGCAACAAAGCAGGCCTCCACAAGGCCGGCACCATAGTTCAATGAAACGTTTCAGAACGTTGAAACGTGAAACGTTTTGAAACGTTTCAAAACGTTTCAAAAAAAAAGGTGAAGTTTCAAAAAACCAGATTGTATTTTTTTGGTCTAAAAAATATAAATTTTATGCCTGCATACATTTAGTATGCCAAAACTGTGCAAAACTAGCTAAAAACATAGAAAAAGACTTGACAGAAAGCCTATAATGGCCAATGGTAGAATAGATTATAGACTCCAGATTAGAAAGCTCAATCAAGCCTTCAACTTTATCAATCAAGCCTATAATGGCCAATGCTAGAAATTAGAAGAGTCTAGATTACAAAGCTCAATTAAGCCTTTAAATTTTAGATTTCAGTTGAGTAGAGACTAGATAGGTTGCAAAAAATCAGATTTCACTGTTCAGATTACAATTTACAAGCTCAAGCCTTAAACTTTATCATATTTCAGTTTTCACAAGTTCACGAATCACAACCATGGCGTCTGGACATAAATCAAGTTCTCAGTTTCACTCTTGTATATAGTCTGCTAGTCTATAGACTAGAACCTAGATTACATAACTCAAGAGTCAAGAGTGAAGGCATCAACTTTAAATTTCAAACAAAACTAAAGTTCAAACTCTACTGAAATCTGAAAGAAAGTAGCAAGTTAATCAGCAAGATCTGTAGGTGCTTGGGCATCTTCTCCCTGGCCCTCAGCCCCCTCCTCCTCCTCCTCCCCATCATCACTATCAGAATCTGCAGAAGTGGATGAATCCTCTTCTGATGATGAGGAGGTCTCCTGCTCTTCTGGAGCAGCTGCTATTAAAGTTGGTTATGTTCTCCCTGCTCGTCTGCGTGCCTGAGAACGAGTGGCACGTGCCAATAATGCCCGCTCCTCAGCAATGAATGCATATGCATCATCATCCTCATGCACAGGATGAAGCGTTGTCACCTGCGCATGCACGCCACCGTACAGGAGATTTGGCCTCTACAGTCTTAAGTCAAAAAGTACAATTTTTTATCTCAACCTACAGTACCCTAGCCTCGTTTCATTGAACATGAAACGTTTCGAAACGTTTCAAATTCAATGAAACGTGTTTCATTGTGACTATGGCCGGCACGCTCTCCCGCGCTGAGCGTCTTGCCAAACCCTACTCTACCTATGCCTCACAAGAGGGGCGGGCACACCCACAACACAGGCCCTCACTCTTCTAGCGTAGCCTCACACTGGGCGGGCACACCCACAAGCAAGGCCCTCTCTCTCTATGGTGACATCAGGAGATGTTGACCTCCAACACCCCCTCTCAGCTCTTGGATGGAACAGAGACGCCAGGGAGCTGGGTGTGCCATTGGAACAACTTGAGAAATGCTCCACTGCTGAAGACCACCACAGGTACTATCGCAGAAGCCCCCCGTGGAAAGATCCGCCTCAACACAATCACTGGAAACCTAAAACTGTTGCTCCCATGCCACAGGTGCTAGGTACGCTCCTCTGGTCTGGTACTGGGTCATCTGGTACAATAATCCAACTGTTAGTACTGGTGCATCATGCCAACAGAGGATCCTGGAACAATAATCCAACTGAACTGCCTCTGGTGCAAGGTCTTCTTCCCTGCATGGGCACCTGTATCTCACAGCTAGATAGCCCCCTTTGAACCCCCCTCTCAAGTCCAAACTGGTACACTATCGACAGATCAATGAACTTGAGTGCTCCAATGACCGGGCATATAACAGCTCACAAGGATCAATCAATTGTGCTTGGGTTCACGCACTGGCAATCTACTGACCCATCCGGATCTCTAGCAGCATTAGACAATAGCTATAGCAGAACACTGGAGACCCCTCTGGATCTACCAGGTCATAACGTCCAAACAAAATAGAAACTGCCACCTGAGACAGCGGAAACAACTCGTGGCTCGAGGTCCTACCTGATAGCATGCCTCGATAAATGACTCCCTGCTCGGCACACCTAGTCGGCAGGTCCAGCTGCCACAAACAAGCAAGCAATCCTCCATCTCGATCTGAAAAGCCTGCTAGCAGCGCCTATCTCGTGCTACTAGAAGGCTGGAGTATACATGGTCGCAGTAGTCACACTATTGGCCACCCGGTTATTGGACCCCTCTGCGTTCCTTTGGGCCACTGACGCCAATAATGACCTTTCTAGCCTCATCGGTTACACGTACAGGATGCCTTGAGAGCTTCTCGTTACTCAACTGTCAACTTCTTTCTGCCTTTCTCATCAACTGTCAAAGCCTCAGACTGATTGTCATAGGTACGATCGACAAATTGCCCCTCCTGGTCAAGTACTATGGGGACCAATTCCTCCCAGGTCAACTCATTCACCCTACCACTGGTGATCAAGGATGAATAGAAGGCCCCATACTGAGAGGATAACTAGGAAAGTAGAGTAATGGCCATGTCCTCTGATGAAATCTGCTTCCCCATCTTCATGGGAGAGGTTCGGTTATACATGGACGCCAAATGCTCCCATAAAACATTAGGAAAAAAGAGAGCTCATTTTGGGACCTTTTGGGGTTTAGAAAAATAAGCTCTTGACCAATCAAAAGAGGGCCAACGTAACCTTGGAAAAATACAAAAAACCATGTAAAAAGATAGCATAAGTCATATTCAAAATCTTTTTCTTTTATTATGTCTGACATACGTGATCCAAAATCCCCAAATCAACCCTGGAGACATCGAAAACCGACGCCCGGAGGCCTGAAAAAGAACAAAAATGCCCGGAATGGGAGATTTGCACTAAAACGCAACTAGCCAAATCGCATTTCAATGCAAATCCCCCATTCCGAGCATTTTTGCCCTTTTTCGAGCGTTGGTTTTTTGCGTCTCCAAGGTCGATTTGGAAATTTTGGCCCGCTCCGAACGCGCTGGCAATGTCAGAATCATCAAATTTTGCACAGAAAATCAAAGATCTTATATATGCATTTAATATGAAGCCTGAGCACTAAATTGACATTTTGCAGTAAGTATCTGTATTTTATGGCATTTTTCATATTTTGAGTGTAACAAAAATAGTTAAATAGTGAATTTCTTAGAGGGCCCCAAAATGAGTTCCCTTCTTTCCTAATGTTTTGGCCACTCTCATGTGCTTCACGTGATTAATCACCTGAGGAGTACAGTTAAGAAATATAAATGATCTTACCCTGGCATTAACACGGTCCCACAGTTGGGACAGAGTCTCAGCCTCCTTCCGAGCCAAGATGCCAAGGTCCTTTGCCAGGGGATCTGGTCAGGCAACACCTATCAAGACGAAATCTTCCATGTCGTATGACTGTAACACAGATTCCATCATCACCCACCAAACACCGTAATTGAGCCCATCCAGCTACCAATCAATCGGCAACGAGGGCAGCACTGGAATTCTAGTCTTGTTCTCTGCCATCTCGGACAAAGTTGCCATGTTGGAGTGAAGAGGATGATGAACTGAACTAAAGGTGGATGGGATGGAAGAAACTGAGGGTTGAAGAAAGAATAAGTTTGAAGATGAGGGTGAAGGGACTGACATCCCAATGTACCTTCACACGTCGATTTCCATCCCTCAGGAACACCTCTGACAAGATATGAAGAGGGGAGAGGAGAAGAGTGGAGATGAGGAGAGAGGGCACAGCTAAAGAGCACACCACAAATGACTAACTGTACACTAGATTTAGTTGAGAATGTAGAATATATATATTTTTATTTATTTATTTATTTATTTTATTTTATTTTATTTTATTTTATTTTTTTTTTTGTGGGAAGAAATCTTTTATTTCTGTAGAATAATTACATTCATAGTTACTTCAAAAACGAAGTAGCTACTACTCAACTAAAGATCTCAGTATAAGCTGTATACACATCCTGATCAATCAAACGAGTCTGAAAACAATCGTAGAATGATTGTTGCAGAGATCGTTTGAAAAAAAGAAGGGATGAAAATAGTGGATCACCAAAGACTCTATGATTTCTATCCATCCATAAAGTCCATAGGGTCCAATAGCGCACCCATACAAAAAATAAATCAAAACCCTATCTCTGTGGATGAAAGCCAAACCACCAGAAAAATCTGCCAAAAGTAACAGTAGGAAATCGCTGTCAAAGCCTCTGTCTGATGAGAGCAATGAGATCAGAAGTATTTGGACAAGACCAAAAGATGTGAAACACTGATTCAGTAGAGTGCTGGCATCTATGACAAACAGCTGAAGCAATATGTCTGTGTACGAGTAACTGTCCGGATGGAAAAATGCCAAGGAGAACTCGCCATAGGAAAAGCTGTTATCGAAGAGGGACTTTGTAATGCCAAAGGAGACGCAGCCTTTTTCTCCACCACTTCATTGGACGATCCATATGTCAAACAGTATTTGCTCTGTGGGAAATCCAAGGTGGAGGTAATAACACTTTATACAGTGATGACACTGTGATATGTGAGAGCTTCAAAGGACGGGCGTATAAGGAAGGAGAGCGTAAAATCCAATCCTCAAGCCGATTCTGAAGTTCCAAATGAGGTACCGGCAAGTACGGTTGGAGCATTGCTGAAATTCTATACCATAAAGGACGATAATGAGCTCCCAAGCCATATTTGCGAGCAGCCATAGAAAAAGATAAAATTGTGCCATCATCCTGAAGTACATCCGCCACAGATGAAATGCCTTTGAAGGAAAGAAAATAAGAACGTCGGGGTTCTTGTATGGCCAAAGGAGGGTGGAATACTTTAGACCAAAAAATATTCTCTACCCTCAAAGAGTTGCCCGAGAGAGAGTCCCTGCCATGCCATTCCAAGTGGGATAGAATGTGTTTCCAATCAAGAAGCAGACGAGAGACAAAAGGGCATCCTCTGATCTTGCCTTGGATAGAGCCAAATAAAAAATCCCACTGAGTAGGCTGCCAATTCCCAAAGGCAGATGTATGAAGATGTAATAAGAGAGAGCGGATCATGAAAGCCCAAGGCTGATCTCCTTGCATAAACTGTATCATCATTTTCCCTTTGTGAGCAAGTAAATGCATTTGAATATTGAGAATGTTCAAACCCCCGTACATCTTTGGAGAACAGAGATGATGCATAGAGAGTAATCTGAGACTTTTCTTGCCATGTTTTGAACGCCAGAAAATTTCCATGATAGCTGACATAAATGAAACCAGATCTGCCTTAGTGAACATAGTGAGAGGCACATAAAATTGTATGTATGCTATCAAAATGGATTGTGTAATTCGCAGACGAACATGTAATGGCCAAGTTGCAAGCTTCCAATATTCAAGTTTTGCCCTTAACTTTACTAGCACCCAATCAGTTTGTTGTGAACGGATGAGTCCCCAGCCTAGAGGATAACCAAGATGTCGAATGAATTAAGAAGCGGGGACAATTTCCCCAGGCCACATAAGGTTGTGCCATTCCTGTGCATGTAACGGCAGCAATTTTGATTTCTGAAAATTTACCCGAAGGCCAGCAGCCAATCCATATGTAGAAAGAGCATGCATAATCATGGACAGATCAGCCCGAGTATTTTTTGGAGTAAAGAATGAATCATCAGCATATGCCTGAGCAATCATGCTACGACTACCAAGAATCTCCAAACCGTGCAACTAGTCAGTGTCCAAGAGGTGATCCAGATATTGAAGCAGTGGATGAGTGGCTATGGCAAAAAGTAAAGCACTCAGGGGACATCCTTGCCTGACAGAGCAAGCAAGAGTCCAGGATGGAGAAATATCTCCTAAAAGTATGCAGGCAACTTCACTATCTTGATATAGCCAAGTGATGAGTTGCTGCATTTTTGTGCCAAAACCCAATGCCTGCATAGTCGCTGAAATAAAATCCCACTGAACAGTATCAAATATCAACTTGCAATAACAAAACATCCTGCTGTGTGTATTTGGCATATTCAATTCCAATGTAGGCATTAGCAATGTTATCTGTGATATGCCTACGCGGGACAAAGCCATATTGAGCAGGATGCAACCCATCATGTAAAAACCCCTTTAGCCGATCAACAATCATTTTGGTAGTGACTTTGTAAATTACGGGCATAAGAGTGATAGGTCTCCAGTCTGCCAAAGACTCACAAATTTGTTTTTTGGGAAGGAGTTTAACAAGACCTCTTTTCCATGTGTCCGGCATTTTCTGATTTTGCCACGCAGCATTCACCATATATAGCAATGAATGCTTCAAAATAGGCCAGTATGCTAGAAAAAACTCGACTGTTAAACCATCCCATCCTGGGGATTTCCATCTGCCACATGATTTGATCGCATCTGATAGTTCCCTCTCAGTAAAGGGTTCCTCCAATTCCAAAGCTTGAGTAGGGGAAATGATAGGAGAAACATGTTGCAACAGTAAATTTCGTGCAAGCAAAATCTGTTGCGAGGGAGGAGCTGCAGAGCCAAATTGCTGAGAGAAATGATGTACACAAACAGAGGCAGGCTGTGACCGTGAAGTAGTCCATGATCCATCGGGCATAAGCACTCTGCAAATTTCTGTTTTGATTCTCCTCTGATGTAAACCTTTGAAAAATTCTTTGGAAGAGCAACCTTTATCTGTGAAGGCTCTTTGTCTTGCTCTAGTCTCCCATTTTGCCAGTTTCTTGTGATCATTTAGTTTAAGACAATGTCTGGCCTGGCATAGTGTTGTTTGCTCATGCATGGACAACGAACGATGATGATTGAGTTCAGTGAGGTCTTGACAAGTAGATTTGGCCTGAGCAATGGTTTCCCTCAGAGTCTTCATGTAAGACTTG
Source organism: Dipteris shenzhenensis (assembly GCF_047967505.1). NCBI lineage: Eukaryota > Viridiplantae > Streptophyta > Polypodiopsida > Gleicheniales > Dipteridaceae > Dipteris > Dipteris shenzhenensis. Next base: position 36,600,134 of record NC_141614.1, read on the forward strand.
CCACAAGCTCTAATCACACCACTTGCATTTTAGAAATAAAAGAATCCCAGGCACCATCAACATGAAGATGGCTGCTAGAGGAAAGACAATGAGCTGCTTCAGTAACCATTGCCTTGAAATCAGCATGTTGCAAATAACTATTGTTTATGATTAGATGTCTCCTTTGTGGCAATCTATCATCTCGCATATTATGAAAAGATAACCGCAGCCATAGCTGTGCATGGTCTAAATGCACAAAGGCATAGTCAATCCACATTTTGCATGTGAAATCCCCATTTTGTTGGGGAGCGACACTATACCATCGATCCAGACGTGCCTGATAAGCGGAAAGAGCATTATGTTGAAAAGTGTAGCCCGGTGACAAAGGCTGCAATTCCTTCCAAAGGTCAACCAGATCCAAATGCAAAAGTAGTTGAGACCATGCATGCCTTTCAGGAGATAACATATGGTCATGTCTGGAGGTGTTGTCTCCCTGTTGTGGAGCATTATTGAAATCCCCACATATGTAGGCATGATATCTCCACGGATATTGTTGCATGGCATCCCAAATTGCACTTCTTTCTCTAGAGGACTGAGGTGCATAAACTGAAGCAAATTCAAACACCTCTCCTCTAATAATGCATTGGAGAACAAGCCATCTGCCTTTGTTGTCATTTAATGCAATGACTGGTTGAAGCTCATGTTTGATCAGAAGGACAACCCCTGAGAAAGAGTGCTCCCCAGCATAGAAAATATCATATCCACAGTAGTGTCCTGTCTTGCCTGCATAAATATGTTGGTTGTGCTCTTGTAATGCCACTATGTCAGGCTGAAATCTGTTGATGTACAGCCACACAGATTTCCATTTCCTACTGTCACACATGCCCTGGACATTGAGTGTAAAACATTTGATGTGAGCAGTCATATATACAGGTATTTATAGTAATGTAACAACTATGTACAGCAGCAAAATTTATGAGGTCAGCCTTGCATTTCTATCTCAAGGTCGAGGCCTCGCCCCTGAGAAGAAGTAGCCGCCTGAGAAGTAGACAGCAAAGCAGCAACCTCTTCTTCAGGGAAGAGTGTTCTGCTGGCTGTTACTGCAGCCCATGTAATCCCAATTCCTGTATTTATCTCTGGGGTATTTCCGCTAGAAGATGCACCATTCCAAGTGCGGGGGGGTGGAATTCTTCGAGCAGAAATAACTTTTCTTGGGCTTTGCCAGCCATCAGTTGAAGGTTGCTTTCCTTTGGTCGAGGATTGAATAGCAGGAGGTGAATGTGAAGTGAGATTCTCATTGGGAGCCACTGGAGCTTTGCCTTTATCTTGACTCCCAGAAGGCTGTCTATTGCTTTTATTTTTGTTGGCAACTGGAGTAGGAGCATCTTTAGTAGGCATGTGAACTGGCAAGGTGGCATGAGGCATTTTATGTTGATTCATTGGACACTGTGAAGCCATGTGTCCAAACTTTTTGCATTCAAAACAGGCCCCTGCAAATAAACCCCATTTGAGTTTATAAAAAGCACTTCCCATGTTCACATTATTCACCGTGACTGAATAAGAGTCCGGTGTGGGATTATCAGTATCCCAAAGAATGCAAAATCTGTTTGAGTGGCCATTTGGCCGTGGTGGGCAGACCACTTTACCTAAAGATGCTGGAATCTTAGGCAAAAGTGAGGCCATACATTGTAGGAAATCAACAACTTCAACCCAAACCGGGCATCTATGTCGGATTAAAGCCTGAAAGTCCCTTGTGGGAGACCATGGCAAGACATGCACCATTTGCTGCCCAAAAAAGAGAGGTGAATATTCCAAAAGCATTTGTCTGTGGATCTCATCCACCATGATAACCTCAAAAAAGCCCCTGGCTGCATAGTGTACTTTACGAACAAAAGAGCCAGCCAATGTGCGTGTCAGCCAGTTGCCTATCTCTGCAGCAGGTGGCATCCGGCCTGGAAAGAATAATATGACTGCATTCTTGGCATATTCTCTGACTGGATCCACAATTTCATCGACCTCAACCATGAGGCCAACTGAAGGAACCGAGTCTTTCCACTCTTTTCTCGTATCTGCAAATCCTTCATGCATTACATCATATACCAGTTGAGCCTCAAGAGTATCATGCATAGGGTCATGCTGACCCTCAACCTGCTTTTGCTTCTTGCAGGGAGCCGAGCGCTCCTTTTGAAACGTTTTTTCATATGAATACTCTGCCATGACTTTGTAAGAAAGGGAGCTTGAGAATGAAGTGCCTGTAAAAGGGTAGTGAAAGCCAAAAAAACCAGTCCCAAAGAAATATTCACAGGAAGCCCACAAGAGAGGAGAAGAAGAGTATAACTGGTAAGGAGAGAGCAGAGGGATAGGTGAGATTTTGGCGGAAGACACAGGACTGCTAGGGAAGACACCGGAGCAAAAAAACCCCAAAACTTGTACGGCAAGAGGTACGGGGTAAACTTTACGAAAGGGACTGAGCAGGTTGTGCTGTACGGACCACCAACGGGGTTGTACGGAGAAGTCTGTACGGACAATGATGGATTGCACAGAAATACCAAATGAAATTTGTACGGAGGCTGGGCTGTATGGATAAACTGACGAAAGGAACTGACGGAATTTGTGTTGGAAGAGTCTGGGCGTGCGGAAGCTGACTAAGGGCTGGGCTGTACGGAAGCTGGAGACTGGGCTGTACGGAGAAGCTGACGAAATCTGTACGGAAAAGGCTAGGCTATACTGCGTTGTACGGGAAAACGGAGAGCAGGGAGACAGCACGGGCCCACGCAGATCTGCGCAGGGATGACACGGACGTACAGACGTACGTACAAAAGGGCCTGCAGGGGGATCAAGGCGAGGCACTCCAAGCTCTCTCTCACACACGACACACAGAATATATACAAACCCATTGATGGGTAGGGTTAGGACATCTATGTTAGAAAATTACCTAACAAAGGGTACACACAGCGGAAGACTTATAGTAATGCCCAGGAGCTCACACGGTGTGGTGTGGGGTGTGGAATCACAAACTTCTTTACTTAATGTGCGTCACATAGATGTGCAGACTCATCAATAGACAATGAACCAGCCAGATATAGAAGACACCAAAATAATTTCCGTCCAAAAGTATGGACACAATACAAAAGAGATAGATCCAAAGTCCCACCAATGGTGTGGTCCTCTGATCTTACGAGGTCCTTCTCCTATCTGCCAGTTATCTCTAGACTCGAGCCCGCATGCTCCACCTCGAGCGTCTGTAGACTTTCCGTCTAGTGTGTTCTTCTCCACCTTACTGCCTGTGAATCAGCCTAGGTGGGCAGCCCCTACCAAGCTTTGTCTGCAGCACACAGGTCCCCTTGGTCCTCCTGAATGTAGGCCCCAAGATAGCTGTTCCACTGCTCCAACCTGCTTGTGAATGGCTGCTCCAGAAGATGATGATCTCAGCACCTTGCTGCCCTAGAAGACAGCCAAGGTCCAGCCTCTTCCTGGCTAAGTCTGCAGCACTTGTTGCACTCTCTCACCTCCTGTAGATAGGCCCAGAGAGTAGGCTCCCTGCTGCTCCTTTCTGCCCTGGAACTGCTGGCTATGCTGGATAATGAAATGAGGCCAAGAGCCTCTCCTTATATAGGCCCTAAGGCCTGCTGAGAAAACCAACCAGTCTGTCCCAATCTGGGCCGACTGGACAGACCAGGGTGGCTGGCCCAACCGACCTGGTTGGCTCAGCCCAACCAGCCCCAATAGGGCCCTTTACTGGCCCCACAAAATCGCCCTCCTGGGCTCTTCTTTCAGGGCTTGCTGGCCCACGATTCTATGCAGGGGCTGAGAGCCCTTGGCCAGCCCTAGATAGGGCCTGGTTAGCTGGCTTTGCCCAGCCCAACCAGCCCTCCATATGGGCTGCCATGTGCTGCTCCATCCCCTGCCATGTCAGCGCCTGTTCACCCTGCTCTCCTGACCCGCCTGTACCGCGCCTTTGCTCCAGCCCTCTGGTCATCTGCATCTGCTCCGTACCTTGCTTCCAGCCCTCCGTACTGGCCCGTACAGTTGTGCTGTCCGCCTGCACGTCTGCTGCAGATACTTGCAGCCCAAAGACCTCGCTCCAGGCTCTCCAGGATGCTCTTGAGCAATGCTGCCCACATGACAGCCTTGCTGCTGTCCATGTGGCAGCCATCTCTTTTACTCTTGGCTGTGAGGTGCTGCCCATGTGGCAGCCCCCTCTCTTTCTTCTCTCTTGGGCACATCCTGCCCTAGGTCTCCCTCCCCCACGCTCTCCTCATATGGGGGCTTACAGAGGGGGAGGTGACCATTCCAACAATCTAATCCTTTTCTTTATAGCACTGTATTGGATTAGTGCTATGCACATATATATGATCACATGATGGTGCTATGCACACATGATCACATGATGTTGGGCATGATGTTGAGCGTGATCTCTATACACCTTCCCTCAAGATCAACATCATGAAGTAGGGCTTCCCTCAAGATGATGATTCTGGGAAATTGAAGAAGGATTGAACATTACATTCCATCACATCCCTTTAATGGGAATATTCTTCCTCTGCGTCAAACTAAGAGCTAGTCGGTGTTTCTCGAAAAGCTCTTTACTGAGTGGTTTGGTAAAGATATCTGCAACATTCTCTTTGCTATCACAATGCTGCACTATGATGTCACCAAGTAATACTCTTTCTCTAATGAAGTGCCCTCTGACATCAATGTGCTTTGTTCTGGAGTGATATACTGGATTCTTGGCCAATGCTTGAGCCGATTGATTATCATAGTATATTGTTGTTGGCTTTGACTCATCACTTTGACTCATCAAAGTAATCTATTTCTGATAATAGTCTTCTGAGCCATATAGCTACACATACACCTGTAGTGAGTGCTCTATATTCTGCTTCAGTCGAAGACAAAGAAACAGTTGACCATGTATGGATCTCCTAGTCTCATGATCTCCGGCATAGTCACTGTCACAGTATCCATGCAACCGTGGATGACTTCCTCTGTATTCTATTCCAAACTGTCTTGTACCTCTAATGTATCTCAAGACTCTTTTGGCTGCATTCCAGTGAGACTGTTTTGAATTTTCCATAAACTGTGCAAGTGAACTTACTACATAACAAATATCTGGCCGTGTGATCGTCGGATACATAAGAGATCCGATGAGCTGCATGTAGTACCTATCATTGACTATAGGCTTATCTAAATCTTTAGTAAGTTTCAAACTCTATTCCATGGGAGTGGCTGCAATCTTGCAATCTACCATATGAAACTTCTTTAGGAAACTGTCAACATACTTGAGCTGACTCATGAAGGTGTTGTCTGAATCTCTCCAGAACTCAATACCAAGACAATAGTGCATAAGTCCAAGATCTTTTATGTTGAACTCTGCAGAGCGGTGGTGGTTGGAGTCGAGTCTCAGGCTTGGATGGCTAGTGTGCAAGAGCGTTGGCTGTCAGGAGGAGCTCATGGCATTTGTGAGCAGAGCATAGGCCTGAGTTCATTGTAGGAGCTTCAAGCTATAGAGCGTAGACGTTGATGGTGACTCGTTTGTGCTTCCGAGTCAGTCTTTGAGATTTGGAGTAGAGGGAGCTGCTTGTGGGCTGCTCGAGGTCAACGAAGCTCTAGCCTCTTACGCAGGTTCATGTGAGTCTTGAAGGCGTGTTGGAGTCGGCTCGTAGAGAGTAGACTCTTAGTGCTGCTTGCAAGAGGCTTTGGAGTGCTCAGGTCTTGGAGGCGCCCTCTTTGATGGAGGCAATGCATTAGCTGTTGAGTAGAGGAGGAACTAGACTGTTCCGCATTACGCTTCACTCTCCCCTCTCCCTCTCAGTCAGCCCACACTCCCACATCCCGTTAGGACTGCCTCATCCATTCCACTATCATCTCCGTTCCTCACTCAGTCACTATCCAGTTTCTGGACTCAGTCCCACACTTTCATGCCACAGTCACCATGATTTCCGCATGGACATGGGTGGGCTGATACACCAGAGGCCCGTGAGACCTTGCTCATGGATATACACAGTTTCCGTGAGCGTGAGATGGAGCTGACTCGCTTCGCACGGGAGCAGGTCCGTTTCAACCAGCAACAGAGCCGCATCATACAGGAGCAGGCTAGGGCCTCATTCGGGAGCAGGCAGGTCTTATTCAAGAACTCAGACAGGATATCATGCAACTCCAACAGGTCACAACCATACACACTATTCCAGGGAGTACCCTGGTGGTCAAGGCACAGATTGCGAGCATGCAATCTGCTATTGAGGAGACTTCCAGATGGGTTGACGTGGCCAAACGGGAACCCGCAAGGGTGACCGTTTCAACTACCCTCATGGAGCAGCAGCAGAGAGCCAATAAGGCTCTCAATATCAGAGTACGCGGAATCCCACGCACTAAGGCTACACCGATGGTAGATGCAACTGCATTCGTGGCCGCTACCCTGGGTGTGGCTGAGCACAGGATAGAGAGGACATGGCGGGTGGGGAGAGATCCCAACCGAGAGCAACCCCTGATCATACAGTTCCATGACACTCAAGCACGACTTTCAGCTCTACGACGCAGGTCAGTCCTTCGAGATCAGCCAGCGATCTCTATGGATGAGGACCTCACACCTCTACAGGTTGAGAGGCTCTCTTTGCTGCAGCAGCGGGATCAGGCCCGGAAGGAGGGGAAGTGGGCAATGGTACGAGAGGGACGACTTCTTACAGGCCCTCGTAGGGCACCTGCCCCCTCTCCTACATAGGGAAGCGGGGTCTATGAGACTCAAATATCCAAGACCCTGTCCTGCACCATTTGGAACTGTAATGGTACCTTATGGTTAGAACCAGGGAACTTCTTGGAATCCTATACAGGCCACGACATAGTCTTTTATACAGAGACACATCAGAGTCCAGAGCGCCCTCTTCCAATAAACAGCGGATATACACGGGAGTCTGCCTACAGAGATGAGACGAGGGATACAGGAGGAGTTTGAGGTTCAGGTGGAGTTGCATTCCTTTTCAGATCCACACTTCGGGGGATCATTTCAGTAGACCAGAGAGAGATACATTCCAGATTTCTTTGGATCCGGATTCCACACATGGACAACCGGAATCTGTTTGTCGCAGTTTGCTACTTCCCCCCGGAGACCTCCCACTTTGCTAGAGATATCCGAGGTGATGATGAGACATCCCCATTTGCTGCCCTTTATCAGTCCATTGTTGACTTTTCTAGCCGCAGAGAAGTCCTTCTAGTGGGGGACTTCAACGCGAGGACAAGGGCCCGTCAGGTACCACTTCTTGACTTCAGAGATGATTCCACCCTACTGCCAAATATTGACCTTGAGGAAGCAGGTATGCTACGGGTTTTGGCTGACAGGCGAGGTCCATTCTCATCTTATGGGCAGGCCCTATTAGACCTCGGCAAGATACATGATCTCATTATCTATAATGGTCTTGACAGATGGCCCACTTCAAGTGGTTTCACATGCTTTCCACATGGGGGGGGCTCCAATGTTGTTAGTTACATCATGGGATTCCCTGTCTTCACATCTTGCATTACTGACTTCACTGTAGCACCTCTTCCCCCAGGGGCTAATCATACACACCTTTTCTTTAGCATCTCCACCTCCCTTCGCACAGCACCTTCCACCCCACTCAATGCTTACTCCACCTAACATGATATACGCTTTGATTGGGATCACTCACCTTCTTACTCTGGCCGTCTACACATACTTCTCGCTTATATTGACTTCATACCCCTTTTAGAGGATCGTACTGCCCTTGTCACCCGCTCACTACACGAGGCTGCCATTCACACTTTCCCCCACACCACCCGCTCCACCTGCCCACCACCCCCTGGAACCGTACCCTATAATAGTTGGTACGATGATAAGTATAAGGCTTTATGCCGTCAACTCAGATTCAAAACCAAAAACAGTCTTCCAAGCGCACCAGATACGCTACGTGAATACCGTAGACTGGTACGGAGGAAGAAACTAGGCTTCGTTCGTCGGAACGAGAAGGAGCTACTGAACATTTTGTTTAGTAACAACTCTAAGGACTTCTGGCAGAGATTTCTAGAAGGACGGTCCCCTCCGCCACTCACTGACACTCAGATCTGGTTTGATTATGCACGCACACATTATGACATCCCAAATCAGCCAGTCCCTAACCTCTCACACATGCCTAGTCCCACATCCTGCACCCTCTTCACTAGAGGAGGGGTAAAGGATGCTGTAATGAAACTTCATAAGGGCCGAGCAAAGGATCATGAGGGCTATGCACTAAGTTCATTACATATGGAATTAACCTCCTAGCCACGATCTTAGCAAAGCTTTTTAATGAAGCGGTTTGTTTGGGATTTCCACACACTTGGACCATTAACACTATCTCACCCATCCACAAGGCAGGGGATCCCATGAGCCCGAAGAACTACAGAACCATTATGATTGGACATGTCGTGTCTAAGATTTATGCATCAGTACTTGACTCCGAGGTTAGCAGACTTGCAAAGTGTCGAGGACTTGGAGCAGCAAGACAAGCCGGATTTCGGCGTGATCATGGAACCATGGACCACATTCTCACGCTCAGATGTATCATCGAGGAGGCGAGGCCACGAAAACAGAGAATTTATTGTTGCTTTGTGGATTTCCGCAAGGCATTTGACACGGTCCCGAGAGCCCGCCTCATACGGCGCCTACAGGACTTGGGTTATGACGAGAGAGTTTCTGGCAGAGTTCGGGCAGGATCCGGGTGGACAGATAAGATCATGAGCACCATCGAGGTCAAACAAGAGTGTCCTTTGTCGCCTACCTTGTTTGACCTCTACATCGACGAGCTTGAGACAGTGATGCAGACACAGGGGGGTGTAGGTTGCTCTCTTGTGGGCACGCTGATCCAGATTTTGCTCTACACAGATGATGTGGCTCTGTTGTCTTCCTCAGCAGAGGGGCTTTAGAGACACCTAGACGCACTACCGTCCTTTTGTGAGTCTCATGATTTGAAGGTCAACCTGGGTAAAACCAAGGTCATGATCTTCAATACATCTCAAGCCATCATGCGTCAGGAGCAGTTCACATTTGCGGGGTCATCGGTTGAGATAGTTTCATCATACACTTATCTTGGGGTTATCTTCTCCGGACCCAGCTTCACTATGAGACCCGCGATGCAGGCACGCTTGAGTAGAGGGTATGCTTCATTGGCCAGACTAGAGAGGCAATGCTTCCGCTCACACTTTCAAGATCCACGCACCAAGGGGTTGCTTTTTGACTCCTTGGCTCGCCCATCAGGGATGTACGGCAGCCCTTGTTGGGAGCTTGACTTGTCGAATACAGAGTGGGCCCGTGTGGAGCGGCTACAGGTTCTCATGTTATCACGGATGATTCGTGGTAAGTCATCCATTCCTCACTAGATTATTCAGGCTGAGTTTGGGTCACCCCCTTTACAGGTAGATGCTGCATTTCAGGTCATCACATATCTGTACCGAGTTAGGGAATATGGGGATTATACCTCGGGGCGTAGCAGGCTACCATGGATAGCTCTATCCTCTTCTATGGCACTTGTAGCAAGAGGAGACCAGAGGTGCTGGTATGCACATACAGAGAGATGGTTTGAGCGATTGGGGCTCCACATGGATAGACTACCTCCCTTCCAGTACAGCATGGATGCTCCGTTTTCTCCCCTCTTATCACATGAGGTCAATCATGTTATCCGTGAGGATCTACTACAGCTACACACATTTCGGGCCTGGTTGGGACCGAGTGAACTCCCAATGAAGCTTAGCTTCTACAGAGATCACTTCTTACATATCACAGCAGAGGGTTTCATCGACCTACCAAGATACACACAGATTCACCTACCCCACTCGCTGAGGTTCTCTCTTGGGCAGTTCCGGGTCTCTTCATATAGACTCCGCATCGAGAGTGGCAGAGCAGAGCGACTACCCAGGGAGAGGCGCATATGCACACTGTGTGACATGCAGGAGGTTGAGACAGAGGAGCATTTCATCTTCAGGTGTCCTGTGTACTATGAGATCCGAGGACGTTTCCACTGCCTCTTCAGGGATAGTTACGGGATTTTGGCCTGTTTCCTCTCCTACCCAGACCAACGGTGTTTGGCAGGTTTCATTCATGAGGCACTTAGACACCATGAGAGGATACTTCGAGCACGGAGACGAGAGCAGACTTGTTCCTCGACTGATCCCTCTCAGAGCTCTATCACGAAGTTCTTTCCTAGACACCATGAGAGGATACTTCGAGCACGGAAACAGGAGCAGACTTCTTCCTCGACTAATCCCTCTCAGAGCTCTATCACGGAGTTCTTTCAGCTAGATCACATGGACCCACACGAGACGAGGCCTCGACATGACCGTGACCCGGAGCCTGTGACCCAACAGCTCAGACAGCGGGTCGACACACAGATCACACTCAAGGACATCCCCTCCTTCTTTAGAGTTGGAACCCGACCGACGAGGGACACAGTAGCCCTGGTCAGACGCAGAGCTACAACCAAGAGATGTGCCAGGACCGCACCTCTGAGTGGCCGACAGCACTCTATTGCCAACTTCATGCCTCCACTGCCCCATCCATCCTGATATCTTGTTGCTGCCGATGATGATGATGATATTGATGACGATGTTGAGACTGATATATAGTCGACCATCGACATGACTATGTTGTACTTGGGACTTAGTACTGTTATTCTACATTTTTGCATTTTGCATTGGTATGGATGCTCGTTTAGTAGCTCCACTACCACATCTTGTTGTATCAGGATTTTCACAGTCTCATAGACCCATCGGTCTTCCGAAGACTTTAATAAACTTTCTTTCTTTCTTAACAAACTGAACAATGAGAGACTCTCTTTCTCACAAGCTCTCTCTCTCTCACACATAGAGATGAATCTATCTGCACTCTCTCATGGAACTCTGAACACAGACTCTCAAGAATCGCTTGAGGAACAGAGAAGAAAATCTCTCACAAAGAATCGAGGAACTCTCTCTATCTTTCTCTCAAACTCGGAGTAGAACTATGAATGAAAATGGACGGAAATCTCTTCCAATGAACGGAAATCTTTCAATAGATGGGAGTCTCTCGCCGGAAGTGAACTCTCACGAAGAACACTCAAGAGAACTCACAATCACTCAATCTCTCTCGCACTCTCAGGAATCGCAATGCCTCAGCCAAAGGCAAGGGATCTCTGATACTATGACAAAATATGAAGAGAGGAGAGGAGAAGAGTGGAGATGAGGAGAGAAGGCACAGCTAGAGAGCACACCACAAATGACTAACTGTACACTAGATTTAGTTGAGAATATAGAATATATACAAACCCATTTAGGATTAGGGTTAGGGCATCTAACCCTTTCCTTTATAGCACTCTATTGGGTTAGTGCTATGCACATATGATCACATGATGGTGCTATGCACACATGATCACATGATGTTGAGCGTGATCTCTCAACATCCTCTCTGATCTGAAAACACCCTTCGCTGGTCACCCGAACAATCCATTCCTCGCACACGCTCCTCCTCAAAGACACCTCCGAACAGCACCCTAAATTTCCTCTCTGTGTGTTGGCTCAACACTCCCTCTGATTGTTGGAAATTGTATGCATGCAGACGTTTTTGGCAGCACATAAAATGACGTTTTAAGAACAGTAGAAGAACTCGCAATGAAATTGCAAAGAGCAAAACACTGCATGGATTGGAAAATACGCTCGACTGATTGACACAGGACCTTGCCGTAACCCTACGGGGTTTGTAGGCATACAATGACTCAAAACGGACGACTAAGGACTCCTATGAGCTTGCTCAACGACCTTCTACTGACACCAACTCTCATCGGAGAGTTTGGACAAAGAGACCAAAGTAGTCGCCTCTCAGGACCTTTGTAGAAGTAGAGAACCGCCTTGCCACATTGGGAATAGCCATGTGTAAATCATGCATTGCTAACCACCTCAGCCTGCCAATCATCAATCCTTCATGCATGGACCAATCCTGTTGCTCTGTCCAACCAGCCACATCAAATGTCACGCCATTGGACCAATATTCAAGTGCCATTACCCAGAACAATCCACTCTAAACCTTCAAACCAAATGCGCATCATGCCAAAACCCACACTGGATATACCCCTATGAAGATCATTTGCCAACACCGATCCTCAAGTCTCAAGCCAACTGTGGCTCTGATATCATGTGTGAGAAGTGCAGCAGAAATGAACGGATGAGAGAGAGAGAGAGAGAGAGAGAGCACGCCTCACAGACACACACCACACTGAGAAGGAGAGAAAGGAGAGAAAAGCACAGGAGAACTGCAAGTGATCTCTGGAGAAAACCCCGCTACAACTGGGGGAAAACCTCGAAAACATTGTGCTGCTCGAAAGCTCAGAACACACAGCTCAACAACCAAGTGAAGGGAGCACTAAGGAGTGGATGAACTACTCCACTACCCTGCTCCACAAGTGCAAGACTGGGCTGGCTCTGCTCCTCTGCCAGGCCCAGGAATTTATGATGAAATGCTCGAGTGGGGTGGCCTATAAATAGCCCCCAGCCCCCTAGTCGGCCAGCAAGGGGCTCGGCCGACCAGCAGCCTACAGGGCCAACCCAACAGCCTACAGGGCAAACCCACCAGCCTCCTATATAGGGCTGTACAAGGCCCTAAAGTGTGGGCCTGCCAACCGACAGGCAGGGCCCTATATAGAGAAACGATAGGGTTTGCAGTGGAGCGATCAAAAAATAGACAATACTCAGACACAACTGAAGAACGGAACTCAAAAAACATAGTGCCTGTCGGTAATATGAAAAACTGAATACAAAAACCTCAAGCCGGTGTGTCTCAAGGACCGTGGCTGAGGTGAATCTGAAAGATGATTCCATGTAGAGAAACAGTAGAAAAGATAGCAGCAGAGGGAGCGTAACGCAGTCCTCCGTGTAGCCTGATGAAGGGCTGAAGATGATGAAGGGCTGAAGTTGCCCTAGGAAATGGCTGAAAACCAACATGCTCTGAGGAAGCAGGAGGGTACAGATCTGGAGCAGAGAAGCAGAAGGGACAGATCTGGAGCAGGAGGGGCTGCAGCAACGGATGGAGGAGGTGAGGAGCAGCTGTAGGTCCTGTCCTGTCCTGTCCTGAGGTAGGAGAAGATGACAGAAAGCAGAACTGGAGCAGGCGGGGCTGCAGCAAAGGATGGAGGAGATGAGGAGCAGCTGCACGTCCTGTCCTGTCAGTGAGAGTGTGGGGGGCTAGTGCCTTTATAGGCCTGACCTGGCTGGTCGGCCAGCTGGTCGGTGGGCCTGCCAGCTGGTCGGCCAGCTGGTCGGCCAATATGGTCGGCCAGACCAGCCGGTTAGCCTGATTTTGGTCGGCCATTTCTGGCCTTTCTGGCCACTTGTTTGGCCATGCTGGCTGACCTTTTGGCTGGCCTGCAAGCTGGTATGTTTGCCCCAGAAATTGGGGATTGCTAGTTGCTTAACACCCCCTCTCAATTGCCAATTTGGAGGGGCAGACATTGTGTGCTTGGAGCTTCGTGTAGGGATGTCGACGGTGGTGGTGGCTATCCCTGTGAAATGCCCAAGAGATGATCACAAGAGGAGTGCCCTTGCAAGGGAATTGTTCACTTCCTCAAGTGCCTGAGTTACGCGTATGATCAACAGAAATAAGAACACTGTGAAGCTCGAGAGAATAAGCCACCCCCTCTCACCGCCGAAAGGTGGAGGGAAAAGCAAAGGTAAAGAACAAATATGTCGTAGCAGCAGTGATAATCCAAAGATGGTAGGATTTCACCAAAGGAAGAGGTCGGAGCTGAACAGTGAGCCAGTGTGTGCCCGATCTTGAACCTCGGGAGAGAGGAGTCTATCCCCGCCTCCATGAATGTAGAAGAATTCGAAACAACAGTCATCAAGACACATCTGAACAGAAAGGGTCCCGCCTAGGGAGAACTTGTAGATCCTGGAAGTCGATGCCGATGGAGATCTGGTAGAGGTGAAGGATCATGACCTCCTTGTTCGAAGGAATGGGAAGTGTCAAGCCTGAAACCAAAAAGGGAGGGAGGGATGGGTGTAGAAGATGGAGGTAAGAAAGGGAGGGAGGGATGGGAGTAGAAGATGGAGTTCTAAAAGGGAGGGAGGGATGGAGTTCTCTCCCTTAGTGCGCAACGGAAGAAGAGGAAACTGATATGTTCATAGGAGTGATGCTCCCCGTACCTATGGCCTCCTTAAAGAAGCAGGATCTTTAGATCACCAGAGATCTGGGGTCTTTAGATCACCATGGCTCTGATACCATATAGAGAAACGATAGGGTTTGCAGTGGAGCGATCAAAAAATAGACAATACTCAGACACAACTGAAGAACGGAACTCAGAAAACATAGTGCCTGTCGGTAATATGAAAAACTGAATACAAAAACCTCAAGCCGGTGTGTCTCAAGGACCGTGGCTGAGGTGAATCTGAAAGATGATTCCATGTAGAGAAACACTAGAAAAGATAGCAGCATAGGGAGCGTAACGCAGTCCTCCGTGTAGCTTGATGATGACGAAGATGATGAAGGGCTGAAGCTGCCCTAGGAAATGGCTGAAAACAAGCATGCTCTGAGGAAGGAACCTTCAGGCTATCTAGAATAGCAACATGATGAAGAAAAGGAGCAGATCTGGGGCAGATCTGGAGCAGAAGGGGACAGATCTGGAGCAGAGAAGCAGAAGGGACAGATCTGGAGCAGGAGGGGACAGATCTAGAGCAGGTGGGGCTGCAGCAACGGATGGAGGAGGTGAGGAGCAGCTGCAGGTCCTGTCCTGTCCTGTCCTGAGGTAGGAGAAGATGACAGAAAGCAAACTGGAGCAGGCGGGGCTGCAGCAAAGGATGGAGGAGATGAGGAGCAGCTGCAGGTCCTGTCCTGTCAGTGAGAGTGTGGGGGGCTAGTGCCTTTATAGGCCTGACCTGGCTGGTCGGCCAGCTGGCCGGTGGGCCTGCCACTTGTTTGGCCATGCTGGCTGACCTTTTGGCTAGCCTGCAAGCTGGTATGGGCCGATTGGAACAAGAAGAGCACAGGAGTTATTGCAAGGAAGCAGGAGGGAGGCTACCAAAAGAGAGGTTATTAGCAGTTCTGTGGATTTTGTTACCAACAACAATCGTAGGCCCAGTCATACTTATGTTCCAAAAGTTCTAATGCTTGTTCCCTTGAAGAGAGAGGTTCCATCAGCGAAGGCAACCAGCTTCTTCATCCCTTACTAAAGTGCAAGGATTCTTCATTATAGAGTATTGGATAGAGATTCTAAAACTCACCAGTCATTTGTTGAAGGCTCCATTGGACACCTTCAGAGACCTAATGTTGGGTCATGTGCATGTTCTCTCTATGTCCCTTTCAACCTCCTTTAAACCAACCAACAAACTCAAAGGTACAAACGTATGGATATCATAGGATCTCACCCAAACCAAGTTAGAATATGAGCTTGCAAATCTATAAATGGTAGGACTCTTGGTTATGAACACATTATGAGAACAGTGTATAGTTAGGAACTTGAGTAGTGTTTAACGCAATCCCTCTTTTTAATTATTTTGTAATAGGCTTTCATTGTCACGAGCATCTTTTGTCTCAAGAGGACATCAGTAATATCTATCTTTCCAACGCTATGCTGTACATTTTGTTCAGCAAGCTTCTATTGCATTGTCAATTGTCAAGTTGCATGTGTGAAATCGAGTCCCCAGCTTGCATTTTTAACTGGCTACTGCATTTCTGCCTCAGCCTATGCACAGAAAAAAGAATAGATCTCAATATCATGGTTTTTCCACATGCGGCAATAAATGGTATGATACTTTCAAGGGAACAGAACAGGCAAAAGGAGGAAAGAAAGACAAATGTAAGGAAGATCTTCTTCACATAGAATCTTCATAAAATCCCAATGCTCTATTACCTGTCACACAGACTACAAACATAGGTGGAAAGAACTTTCATAGGAACACTCGGATGGTCACAGCAGAATACTTTCGGAGACAGTTGGAAAGAACATACACAATTGAATGAAGATTGGAAGACAAAAGTGCTTACTTCTAAAGATTGCTTTCCATCATCACAACAAAAATATCGGTGACCAGATTCTTGCCAGATCTCAGCTAGCTTGCAGAGTGTTTTTTTCAAAATGAACAGCTCATCTGCAAACAAACATGGACTTGAGAAGTAGTGTCCTGAAAATTCCAAGAATGCATTATTTGAATGAGCACAAGTTAGGACACTCAGAATTGTTTGGTCGTGTGTCTTCACCTTCAACTGCACTACTGTTAATACTGTTTGAATCACAGTCTCGTGAATCACATATCTTGAAGCTGTTCCACAGGTTTTCCACAGAGTCTTGCATGGTTTTCAAGAACAAACTTACGGTTTTCTGGACTTCATAGTTATCTTTCAACAAGTCTGGAGCTTGAGAAGACCTGAATGGAACAAGTGATACATAGATTCAAATAAATTTGCAAAGATGACCACAGAAACCTGGAAACTTATTTATCCCAAAGAAGTATAAACTGACCTATCAAGGTGTGGAACTACAGAGAATCCCTCTCCTTTCTCCCCTTCTGCAACATGTCTATCTTTTATGCAAGTAGGCGCTGAATTTCTCATTGTGGTATCATAATGTGGATCCTCAAAACCATTCCTATCTTCCTGTGGGTTCATAGATCCGCCTAAATTCTCAGTAGGGCTTCCAGACGAGGTGGTGACCATGTTCTGGTGAGCCCCCAAAACCCTGGAGATAGAAGGTATCCTAATTGTGTTTATCTGAAAAACATACCCTCTCAGACTATCAACTTAGTATAAGGAGACTTTTTAAAAACAAGTTCCATATATACTGGTTTAGATAATGGAAAACACAGAATAGCAAATCCAACAACAAATAGTTTTCTGGTTTGGATAATTAATAGCATCATTATTCACAAGTCAGAAATGTTTTTCAGGTCATCCTATTTGCAGCTCTAGAATTCAAAATCCAAAATATAACACACTCTTTTTGGATGCAATCAAACCTCATACTGATCACTTACCTTGTCAATAAACTTGTCTGCAACAGTATTTCTTTCTTCTTCAGTTTCTTGCAATCTAAGCCTTTGCAATTCGGCCTTAAGTCTTTTAATCTCTAAGTCTTTTTCATCATCTCTCATTCTGCGATCAGATGCTTTATTCCGCACCTCATCACTGTCTTCAGCTGTACTGCTTCCGTACTTAGTGTGGCTTTTCTTCTCTTCATAAATGGGTGAGACATAGATGCTACTGTAGTGCTCAATGAAATCCTTTTGGCAAGGGTTTTGTCCTGCATTCTTAATCCTATCTTCAATACCTGTGATTAACTTTTTCTTCAGCGACCCTGATAACTTTTTGCTGTCAAGTCTCCTCAAACGCCTTTCCAAAAATCCAAGAGCTGTCTCTTGGTTTCCTAGTTCTAGGTCTAGCTCCAAAATCTCAGACTTTGGTAGGATATCCAGATTTTTGTGGTTTGCCATCTTGACATGTCTGTCAATCAGTTGAGACTTTCCAGAATACTCGCCACTGGTGTCCTGTTCCTCTCTTGCCAGTTGCCTTTGGTTGACTTCATCAGTGTGCTCACCCCTTTTAATAACGTCTAGCTTGTCTGACATGGTTAATCTTTTCTTGGACCGTCTAAAACATCAAGTATTTTAAAACTCCTTGTCTCAAAAAAACTGGCTGGACATGCAATAATGGATAAGCTCTGTTCACAAGTTCTGTCCTGCAACATAGTCACATAATGTCCCTTAGAAAAACAAAGTCAAAAAATTTTGCATATTTATATCCCCTAGAACAAAGTCTAACAGCTACCTATGTTGCTCCTTATTATGCCTATACAAAATTATAATTTAGTGGATTTAAATCAGTTTTAGTCACATGTAGTCTCTTTGCTCTAACTTATGCCTTTTATTCCTTGGGCTAAATTTGTTAATCTCACTAGAAGTCCTGTAATGCTTGGCCCATTTGGTGCAAATATCACACACAGTAATTCCTAGCCTAGATGTATTGACCCCACGTATATAGGCTCATCCAAACATCACAGTCAATACACACTTTTATATCATGCTTTCCCTTACAATTCCATCACCATCAACCCATAACTAATATTATTTAATACATTCTCATATTATTTAATTCCTAGCCTAGACATATTGACCCCACGTACATAGGCTCATCCAAACATTGCAGTCAATACAACACCTTTATATCATGGTTTCCCTTACAATTCCGTCACCATCAACCCATAACTAATATTATTTAATACACTCTCATAATAAGAGATGCTTGCCATTATTCATGCTCTTAAGAAATAGAGGCATTCCTCGTATGTGTCAAGTTTATTAATAAGAGCGACCATCATACTTCACACTATTTCTTGTCTCAAAAACAGCTTACTAACAAATTAAAAACATGGTTGTCACAAGTGCAAGCACTTTATTTCTATACTGAGTATTCGAAGGGCAGTGAGAATGTGGCAGCTCATGCTTTGTCCAGGCTGTGGATTGCAAAGTTGAGTCTACAGCAGCTTCTAGAGATGATGTATAATGTGCGTAAGATGTGAAACTTCCATAGATAGAATGGGTACATGTGACTTGCATCCTATAATGTGCATAAGATGCGAAAATAACTAAAATTTGGAAGGCCTTTCAACCATTGCTTGGACATTTATATAGGAGGAGGATATACTATTGTATGATGGTAGGGTGATTTTGTCTCCCCCATCACAGCATATACCCAAGGTAAGGTGCTTCAGGAGCTTCATTCCTCTCCTACTACTGTTCATGTGGGTATCATCAAAACCTATTAAAGGATCACAGAAAAGTTTAAATGGGCATGGATGGAAAAAGATATCGTCTCTTATGTTCAATCAACAATCTTGTGTGCAGCATGTCAAGGAGCCCGGTCTACTCAAGCCACTTTTAACTCCCTCCTAAAGGTGGACATGACTACTTGAGAAGATAGGCCTACTAATATCACATGCCTTACAAAACTACATACACAGCTCCCCAAGTTGCTCAAGTCTTTATTAGAATATTACAGAGTATAGGGGCAGGAAGTTTGTTTATATATTTGGACAGCATTGATGGCGGCACTCTTGAGGACGAAGATGTATCTCACCACTTATCCTGGAAGTGATGGACAGATAGAGCAGGTCAAGCAGTGGCTTGAATATTATTTGAGACATCTTGTGGGCGATCAGAAAAGAAAATGAATGGAGTGGCTTCATTTAGCAGAGAACGAGAGAAAAATAAAGTATTGGACAGACAAGACAGGTTTTGGAGGATTATGTATATGTAGGACTGGATCAATCTTACCGATATTCCAACTTCAAGAAGACGTTACAAGTCCAACAACCCTAGTGGCTCAAAGCAGCGTTCAGAAGTGCAACAAATCCTTGAGAGCAGCTTATTTTTGCCCTTGTGAATGAAATATGATACTGATTTGGCATGTACTCAAGGCTGACTACTGAGGTGCTGAAATCCTTTTGGCTGAGACAAAATGTGAGATTGTTTGATCAGTCCAAGATTGGTGCATTGGGCAAAGACACCCTTTGTTTGCGTTAAGGTGATCAGCAGAAGACAAATGTAGAAAAGACCTGTAGCTGGAAATATTGCTGGAGGGTTTGAATTTGATGTCGTGATGAATTTACCAGAATGCAGCCTTTCTTTCTAAGGGGTAACCATTCCAGATTGTTTCCTTTGCCCTGTGCAAAAGGATAAATTGAGTCTATATGGGTAAAAATTGTATATTTACGTTGTGGTTCTGCCTTGTTCAGAACGGCTGAATGCCTGGGCCCATGGGATGAACTGTTTTGCGTGGACGATGCAAGTAGAGTCAGTTTGTTACACATTCTGAAATGAGAAATTTGTGTTCGAAGCTTTCTACGTTAAGAGTCTCTTGGATCCGTTGGATAGCTATGGTCGTATGCTTTCTTGCATACCTGTGTGTGGATGTGCATCGTGTGTGATTAAGAGAGAGCAGACGCATGTATAAAGTTGTCAAGCCCATTGAGCCAGAATGTTCCCTTTAGTAACTGTGTAGCATGCACCTTAGGGCAAAAAGGCCCGCCACATTGCACAGAAAACAGTCAAGAGGATTAGCATGTGAAGAAATGAACACTTCATAGGCGACGAATGAAACACCATAATCCACGTATAAATTTGAATTATTTAACCATGGCAAGAAAGCCAATCGCAAGGAGCAGCTCGAATGGCAGAGTTGGCGAGATATTAATGACTTGCCCGAGTTGTTTATATGCAGCATCCAAATGCTATAATCGAACAACAGAGGGCAAGTTTACTCTCTGCTCGAAACGATTTACGTTACTAAAAGAAACAACCATCATGCAAATTCCGGTGTTTACGATGCAAAGCTGGGGTTGAAGGCTAGAACCTGGGAGCAAACTTAAGATTTCGAGCCACTGGAAAGAAACTGTAGAATGGAACAGCAATCTCTACATCAGAATTGGCATGGGAGGGATACCTACGATATGGGTGCAGGGGCAAAGGGTGGCAATGAGAATGATTGCCCAATTTGGGTAATGAGCAAAGTCCACCACGAGACACATGGCGCCATCGCCGGGCATTCCAATGTAGTTTGCTTGCCGGCAGGCCGGCAACCTCGTTGGTATTCGACCCTGCTGCTGCTGCTTCTTCTTCTTCTTCGTTTTGCAAACGACTATCTTCATCTTTTCCTTGATTCTCAAAAGGCGTGCAGAGTGGATGACCCTGCTGCTGCTTCTTCTTCTTCTTCGTTCTGAATTATTCCTGCAGAGTGGATAACCTGCTTCTTCTTCTTCTTCTTCTTCTTCGTTTTGCAAGCAACCCAACAGCTCTTTTCCTTGATTCTCAAAAGGCGTCCACTACACCCAAAACAAATGTGTGAATCAAGTCCTTGATCGTGGAGAAATTTTTCTTGCAGCGTGGCCTTTCTGAATTATTCCTGCAGAGTGGATGACCCTTCTTCTTCTTCTTCTTCTTCTTCTTCTTCTTCTTCTTGCAAGCAACCCAACAGCCGACTATCTTCATCTGTTCCTTGACTCTCAAAAAGGCGTGCATTACACCCAAAACAAAATTGTGACTCAAGTCCTTGATCGTGGAGAAAGTTTTCCTGCATAGATCACCCAACCAAACGAGTGTGGCCTTTCTGAACTATTCCTGCATAGTGGATGATGTCTCTGAATGGGAGTTCACACCTTGGTGTCTCTGAGACACTCAACGGGTGAACTCCAGCCTCGTCCTATTCTGCAATCCCCAAGTAAGCAGAATCTTCTAAGAGTTTCTGCAATCCCCAAGTCCACTCCTGCAGGCAGTCAGCATTTTCAGGAGAGACGTCGCCTCCATTTGCTGCTGCCATTTGCATGCTTTCCACATAAAACTTCTGTTCGTTACGCGAAACGCCCTTACAGATTTTTTGCAAGCTAACATCCTCCAAATGCTAAAACAAGATGAATGCTCATAAATCATTCATAAGGCCTGCCTGAGATGCAACTTGGAAAAGAGGGTGGAATGCTCTAAAACAAGATGAATGCTCATAGATCATTCATAAGGCCTGCCTGAGATCTGCAACTTGGAAAAGAGGGTGGAAAGCTCTCTGTGTGAGAGAGAATGTGTGTGTTTGCGTTTGTGTTTGAGTTTGTGTTTGTGTGTCTTTCACTAGAAAAGTGTGTGTGTGTGTGTTTTTTTTTTTTTCTAGACATGTAATATGTCCAAGTGGAGAAAGAATTTCTAATTTCGCTATTGAAGACACACTTTCAGGCACGCCAAAAACCACTTGATCGACTCTCCAGGCCTTCTCAAGGAAGAAGTTATTCAATCTGTCACTCAAGGGTAGCCATTGCTTTTCACAAAAGAAATTTGAAATGGAGAAAGGCACTTCTGCAATGTTGACAAAGGTAAGGGATAAATAAGAACCTTGGAGGTTTAGGATGCATGCAAGGATTGCCATTCTACACATGCCAGCTTACATTCAAGGTGAACAAGCTATTCTTTCTCGTGATTTGAGCTAAGTTGCAGTTGAAACAGAGTATTGCCAGTGTATCTCCTGGTCGATCTTGAGTTCAAGCCCCAAGGGCCACCTTGTATGGGGGCGCTCTTGGCACTTTCAATTTTAGTACAACGCAAAAAAGAAAAAAAGGAGACATCGGCCACTTATACAATGCTCATCTTTTGGAAATTTTCAAAAACCATAAAATTGGAGATAGAATTTCACAAATTTGGAGGTTTTCACACAATTTATAACTATTTTTTACACAGGTTTTGGTGACCTCACAAAAATTTTCCTTCAAGTCAAAATCAAAATCACATGCCACTTAACCTAGGTTTTTCGTGAACTTTACCAAGGCACCAACCAACGTACCATTCCACTTCATTCACCACCTTGAATGGCCAGCTCTCTCCTACCTTTTTTGAAACTTTGGACCAAGTTTGTTTCAGAGTGAGATAGGGTAAACTTGTCAAAGATTTGCTAGGGAGACAACTAGGCAATCTATATCAATCCACCTAGTTAGTCCACCCTTTTTGCCGTACTAGGGTTGAGCCTTCCCAAGGCCTCTCTAGTAGCCACATGGCCCCACCAAATGTTCATCAACAAGCTAGAATTCCCTTTGAGTCATTTACAACCATGCCAGGTGAGGTGAGGCATAAGTGGCTTCTATGCTTGCACCAATACTTGTATCAAGGCAAAAGACCATATCTTGATGTGGAGGGTGACCAATTAAGGAGCTTCGATCTTAAAGCTAGGATGTCCAGACTGATTTTTTCCATAGCATCTTGGAACACCTTCTACAATATTATGTTAGTTAATTATTATTGTTTTTCACCAACTAGCATATGAATCCTATAGTATTGTTGTTTTCCATCAACTAGCATATGAATCCTATAGGAAGTTGACACGAGCATCTCAATGTCCTGCTCTATTTGGATGATTCCACTGATGTGACATTAGAGGAAGTAAAATTTTGTTCAATTGGATTGAGAGATCAATTCATGCTCATTCCTAAAAGGGATTGTCTTTAGCAACTTCTTGAAGAAGAATCTCTCAAAGTGGTGAGCCAGATGGTAGTTAGTGAAGTGTATGAGTCATATGCTTGGATATATGTAGTTGTTGAATGGGTCCTTCATTGTGTGCTGAGCTATGTCATGTTTTAGTTTTGTTTGTAGTGTGAACGACTTCCAATACTCATAAAATATGAGTTGCTCTAGTATGCTTGGACGACCATATTAAGTGTCAATAGGATGCATTGTTGTGACACATTAGCTCTACAAGTGCCTTTGTCAATACTCGAGTGGTGAGGAATCAATCGAGTATACAACCTCACTGCACTGGATAGTGGGTACTTGGAAACACATCACTGTCACCTCATTCAATAATGTTGGTTTGGATAACACGTATGTCAAAATCATATTTAGCTTCAATGGGTCAAGCGTCTAAAGGCCCAATCATTTGGCATCTTTCATATTCAAGTTTAGGCTGCCTATGGGTTCTGTTTTCATTGCATACTTTAGCAAGTAGTATGATAGACTAGTGTTTGTGATCCTTTGGATGTTCATGTGTCCTTGCCACAATAGTAGCATTGCGGTGTGGTATGGGATGATGTTCTAGGTTTGGGCAGTAGTACATCCACCGATGCATATTTGGATCTAGAGATGGCTTCATCTTTGGATGGCTTTCAAAGGCAAAACCATACTTGCATTTGCTAGAAATTTGTGGATTGGTCTTGCAAGAATTGTTGCATCTATGCATTTTTTTTCTTACACAAGCCTTTGCAATGCCACCTTTGATGAATGATGTTAAAGGCATGAAGCCCTATCTTGTTCATATGGAACATGAGCATCTATTTCATTTGTCACTCGCTCAACATCATCCTCGTGTAACCATAGCATAATATGTGCATAAAGCGATCTGCAACTCCGTACTCCATATCTAACCAAGTAATGCTTCACCCTACCCAATAGGCCATTGTTACACAATATGTATTGATGTAAAAACTTTTGAAGCCTGAGGTGGAAAATCATTGCACACTCAATGGGACATTCTTGCCAAGGAAATTATGGGTTGTATTGCTTCACGAGTTCTTCGAGGTCATCAAATTCTAACCATCATGTATATGTAACCTCTTAGCATCGTAGGAACATATTGATCATGGTTGATGAGTGGAGGGCGAGGGATTGTCCCTGGGATTTAAACTTTAGTATGTCTCCCATCAACTCCTTGCTTGTCACATTTGGTCTTTCTCGACGCTTCCAATCCTATAGTAGGTATCATGATTGTCCCAACCTCTCGTCATTGGCTTGGAAAATTGTGACTTATTGAGGATGCAGTCAACACGCTCTAATATTGACAAATAGTGCCTCTCATGCACACTATTCATTGCCTCAAATGGAGAGTTGACATAGTGTTTTTATATTATTTTTGTGATAACATCTGATGAGACAACATTGATTCCTAGCCTTGGTAAGAGTGAATCAATTCACACAGGTGATCACTATAAATGCCAACAGATGCAAAACTAATGCACCATCAGAATTTTAGAATGCCCAATCTTGATCATTAAAGGCTACAAAATCCTCATGATCTTTCACAATGCTTCATAGGCTTTAGCTTTTGTATCATCTACTTTCTTCTCCTTTTTCTTGCACCAACAATGCTTTTAGGTTTCCACAATGTCCACAATTCTTCTTTTTTAAATCTTTTTCCTTTTACTGCATCAGCCGTGTCACCAAAAGGTTGCAACAAATCATCACGTCTTTCTTCACTTAAAAGTAATCCCATGTAGTCGAGGAAGTATGCACTTTCATCCAAACATAAAATTCTCTCGATCTCATTGTATTTTGGAGGTAAGGACTTCATGAGAATGGCCTTTTTATCGTTTGCCTCCACGCGTGAGCCTAAATCACATAACTGCCTGAAGAGGGACTACATCTTGTTGAAGAGCCTTCCCAATTTCTCATTCTCATTCATCTTCAATTGAATAATTACTGTTTTAAGATTGCTTTAGAATGCTTAATACTGAGCCTAAACAAGTTTCCATAATCCTCCAGTTCTCTGCACAGTTGACTTCTTCACATCGACATGATGAAAATAGTCTAGTCCAAGTGCTCGTCCAATCAACCCAACTACCTTGTCATTCCTCTGACTCCATGATGCTATCTCTTGCTCAAATTCTGGTCTCTTCTCCGTTCCGTCAACTAGACTCCATAAGCCCTTCTACATCAGACATATCGAGTTGCAAGATGCCTTGAAGAAAAGTTATGACCTGTAAATTTCACGAGGGAGCTCTCAGCCGATTTTTCTTTCTTTGTGAGATCCATCTTCTTATGTGGAATGCTTTTAGTGATAGTGTGATTCTAGCTCTGCTCTAAAGAAAGCTTTAGCGAGAACGTCAAGAGGCACTTTCCTCCTATGATAACCTTTTTACTTCTTGATTTCTTATAGTTTTGTGGAAAGACAAGCATTTTAGAGTCCTTGCAAATGGATCTCCTCGACACGCAAAGACAAAATACACAAGACACTACAAAATTCACTAACATAGGCACGAAGCCTCGATAAAAGGACCGAGCATGAAGACTCTTCACGACTTTATAGAGATTGCCTCTATCACCACCACCATGTTCTACCAACAACTTCCAAGACCACCAAGTGTCAAGAGGCCAAGACTAACCGCCACGTAGTGATCCATGCACTGGTGGATCCAATCACACACTCCCATGCTACATGGTCCAAATACAAGCTCTGCCTATACCGATCATCCAATCAAAAAAGCGCTCCAGCAACCTTAGGACCATAGGTCGCCCCATGAGGATGTGGTTCCAACAATTATGCCAATCTTTTAGCGTTGTATCCAGAAAGATCTAGGTTATTGTTGATGGCTCTAATTTGTGTTTCTTCTTGTCGGACATCTTGCTTATAGCTAGGTGTCGATCCTCTTTGTCCTCATGATACTAAATGTATGTCTAGTGCACCTATCACAAGATGTGAGTCTATTTATTATTTTTTACGCTTATAATAAAGCAAGATAAATTGAGAACAAAACTGAAATAATATAGCTAGTGCATGCTTATGAAAATTGTAGATTGATCAAATCTTATCTTGCTTGAAAATTGTGATTTTTTTATTATTATTGAAAGTTGGAAAAGGAAAATAGTTGGCTATGAGCCAAGTAAATGATAGTACGTTGGAGCAAAGGAGGCATCTGTTGCAAAATGATAGCATTTGCTTCTTGCACACACCTCAAGGCACAAAAGAAAATGAATTTAGACACGTGCACTACCGAGGACCTGCGCTACCACTCCACTATGATCTGAGGGTTCAGAGTCTGTGATACACTCCACTCGACGTTGTGTGGCACTCTAATTTCCTTACCCAAACCTCCTCCAATGAACCTCCCATGAAGCTCCCTCTCGCTCTTTTGAACCTCCAGAATTACTTTCATCAACGTCAAGGGCCCCACGATGCACTAATACAATTGTAGTGGCATAAAATAACCACTACAGTGGTCTACAAGTAAAGAGCATGCAACTATAAAGGATTCGCCACCCACTGTGTAGTGAAGAGGTCAAAATGGCTCGAAAAGATAGAGCCAAGAGACAACTCCCAGTTGAGAAAGGGTAGCAAAGAATGCTAGAGGAAAGACCATGTCAAGCATCAAGCAAGAATGAAAGGGAGTGAAAGGGGAAGACTTGAGAGTGGGGCGTAGCCATGCCAAAGTGAGTTGGACGTATCAGGAAGCAATGCAGAAGCACAAGCAAAGAATGCAGAAGTATGAAGGGTAGCGCAACAAGAGTGTGAGGAAGGACGTGGGTGGTGGTGTCACAGAGAAAGGTGGTGGTGAAAATGCCCAACATGTGTGTGTGTGCGTGTGTGTGTGTGTGAAGGGGGGGGTGTTGGAGGTTGGGTTAGGGCTCGGGGGGTGCACTAATAAGAAACCCTATGTATCACGTGCTTTCAAAGGGTATTAAAAAAACCCCTCAACTAAAATTTCCCCCCATTCAAAACACCCCTCTTTACTTATGGACTAAGTAATTTTTTTCTAAAAAACCCCTCCTGTTATTGTAATCCTGTTAAATTTTTTTGAAATTACCCCTCCTTTTGAATGCACGTGGTACACTAGAATTTTATTAGGTGAACCCCCTGAGGGTTAGGGTGGAGGGATGGTAGGGTTAAAAAGAGTTCTGGGTAGAGTAATTTCCCGTAGAAGTATGGGTTTTTTTGTGTTTAGGTTGGGTACAATAGAAAAACCTTCAGTCCAAAATTTATTCTATCTAGTTTGTCATTGAGGTACACATTTTTTAATAAAATATCCTCGAGACAATCCTCACACTTTGGGCTCGAACTAGCTGAGGAAACCCAACTCTTTGAGGAACTTCCTCACTCTTTGAGGAAGTAGCCTTGTCAAAGTCTACTTCCTAAAAGTTGACTTTGACAAGGCTTATGATAGGATGGAATGGGTTTTTATCCTATCCTCATTACAGGACCTAGGGGTAGGTCCCAACTTCATCTCTCACGTGGATGTCCTCCTCTCCTAGGCCAGAGGAAAGATAGAGATTAACGGTAAGGCTTCACCTTGCTTTGCTTTAAAGAGATCCATCAAACAAGGATGCCCTCTCGCATGCTTGCTTTTCGCGATAGCAGCAGATCACTTGGTTGGCTCAAGACAAGGCTGACAGCGGAAATTTGAAAGGGATTCAAGTAGAAGAAGGAACACAGATCATCTGTCAACAATTTGCTGACGATACCAATCTGACCTTGCACAATGATGAGCAATTAGTGGTGGCTAACATTCTGGATTACTGAAATGTATTTTTTTAAGCTTCAGGCTCCATAATCAATCAATGAAAAAATAAGCTTATATGGTAGTAGGATTCTGCCTCCCCTGCTCCTACTAGAAAAAGGTCGCAAAGTCATAGGAGAAAGAGAGGTTTTCATATTACTAGGTATCCCTATTTGCTTCAGATGCTCTCTAAATGATCATTGGGATTGGGTAATTGACATAATCAAGGATAAAATCAATACATGGCAAGGCCTCCAACCAACTCTACAAAGAAGAAAGTTTGTACTAAATCACTACATCTATCCTTCAATTCTGTACTTCATTTCTTGTTGGGTGCCAACCAAAAAGAGTCTGGAAAAAATTAACAGCCTTTTTTTATCTTTCCTGGGGGGGAGACACAGACCACCACAAAATGGCCAATTTAAAATGGCAAATCTACACGATGCCCAAAGACTCAAGAGGACTGGGGATTGTGGAGATTGAGAAGGCTGCAGCGGCAAGATTCATGAACTAGTGGATTGTTGTCTCTCTGCCAACATAGACTTAGGTAGCATAGAATGTGTGTGTAGAGTAGCGGCAAAGCTCCGCTTGTACTTGCATACGGCTAGGAATAATCTATCTTAGGAATCCTCAACATGCAAGTTCTACTTGCAACTCCTACATGCAAGTCCTACATGATGTGATTCCTACATGCGTGTTCTACATGCGAGTTCTACATGCAACTCCTACATGCAACATGAAACTCCTACATGCAACATGTGAGTTCTACATGCAACTTCTATATGCAAGCTCTACATGTAGAGAGAGAATGTCTTACATGCAGAGAGAGAAGCTCCCCAACTTGTATAAATACCCCATAATGGAATGAAGCCCACACTCTTTGGGGCATTGTGTTGAGTTCTACTTTGGTATTCCAAGCAATTGTCTCCAAGTGTCCATGCTTCCTTGCACTCCATGTCCAAAAGCATGTCCTAACCTTGCAACTCCTCCTCCCATCTCCTCCAACCTTGCAACCCATCCTGTCCCTCTCCTCCTCCTCCTCCTCCTCCTCCTCCCCTCTCCTCCCCTCTCCTCCTCTCTCCTCCTCCGTGCTCCTCCCTCCTCTCCTCCCTTCTCCTCTCTTCTCCTCTCTTCCCTTCCCCCCCATGCTCTTACACCTTCTTCCCCTCCCACTCCTATGCTCTCCTTAAACCCTTAGTCCCTCAACCCTTGACCTCCATGATCTACGAGGGAGACGAGTTCTCCACCATGTACTCTACCTTGAACCTTTAATCCTCCTTCTAACCCTTTAACCCCTTCTGAACCCTGGAATCTCTTCTAAACCCTAGAACCTCCTTTTAAACCTTGGAACCTCCTTCTAAACCCTAAATCTCCCTCTAACCCTCAAACTCCTCCTAAACACTTAAACCCCCAATGAAGGCAAAAGCCTTCATTACCCCAATCATGATGATGCATGTCCCTATCTGCCACACATGAATGCACTATGTTTACTTACCACACTTAAGCCTACGCCTCTCATCGGAATACGACCTGAGGTCCTAAGCTACACTTATACTACAAACGACGACATCGATATATCTATAGGTGACAAATGGCCTCACAACCCTACATATTGAGAATACCCCGCTCTTCCTGCGGAAGCTGTGGGAAAGAGCAAACATTTGGTGCCGTTGTTGTCGGGGAGTCAGTGTCTCAAGTAACGAGTAAACATACGCAAGTATGTGTAAAAAACAAACTACTATGAACTTTCACGAACACAACACTCAAGGGCAAGGAGAGTAAAAAAAATTTCCCAACTCTAGCCAAATATATCAACTCCAAGCTTCAATCTTAGAGTACTACCTTAAGAAATTTTCTTTATTTCTTAACTTACCCCCCCTCCTCTCCCCCCCCCCCCTTTCCACCCCCCCTCCCTCCCTCCACCCCCCTCCAACCCCCCCCCCCCCCCCCCCCCCCTTCCCCCCCCTCCCCCCTCCCCCCTCTCCACACCCCACCACACACCCCCTTCCCCCACTACACCCCCCCCCCTTCCCTCTGCACCACCTCCCTCCACCCCACAACCCTCCCTCCATCCCCCCCCCCCCCCCCCCCCTCTCCACCTTGCTCCCCCCTCTCCACCACCCCCTTCCCCCCCCCCTTCCCTCTCCACCTCGCCTCCCGCCCCTAACCCCCCCCTCCCTAACTTCTTATCCTACCTACCTTAAGGGCCCAAAGGCCCTCCTCTGCACCTCTGACCGTAGCGGCGGCATAGCCAAATTGCCCGCAGTGGCATGCCTACAAGTGACAACAATACAGGGCCGCCCCTCCAAAGCTCCTCCTCGCGCCTCCCACGCCTCTCCCCATGCCTTCGCCTCCTGCGCCTGCCGCCCAGCTCCCCCCCTCGTTTTTTTCCACACACAAAAAAACACTAATCCTAAAACTAACCTAGGTTAAGTTAGTTGATTAGGTTAGGTTAGTGTTACTCTAGGCTAGTTTAATCGGTTAGATTAGGTTAGCTAACTGTAGTTTAATTAGTATTAACCTAGGTTAGTTTAATATTAGTAAATGTAAATGTTGGTGTAATCAGCTAGTTAGACTAACTGGGACTACCCTAGTCCAGTTTTTATGGAATCCCAACTCCGTGATCACAATAAGCCACAACCCGAGGACTGGTAATAAAATGGATACGGGTGTATGTTGTCTCTGTGCCAACATGGACTTTGGTAGCACAAAATGTGTGTAGCGTAGCTGCAAAGCTCTGCTTGTACTTGCATAAGGCTAGGAATAATCTATCTTAGGAATCCTGAACATGCAAGTTCTACTTGCAACTCCTACATGTGATTCCGCACATCATGTTCTACATGCGAGTTCTACATGCTCACCATATGCTTGAAATCTCTATAATGTCGGTTCGAGGTGTTCTTCTATACGTACAATGCATTCGTAGTGTAATTTTTCGTTGACACAAACTTGACTTTTGATGACATGTCATTCTTGTAGCTCGAGCTTTGCCTGCCTCATCTTTGATGCAAAACACTAATATGGATACCCGTTTCATTGTAAATAAACGCAGTTGTGCTCATTGACAACAAACACTAGTCGTCCGAGAGCCTTCCATACAGGTGGATTCATAATGAACCCAGCTATGCTTTAAGATAAGAAATAGACTGATCCCATCAATATCTACCTTAGCACGGCCTTAGCAATGATTAACAACAGAGCAAAAATCTTAGCTTATTCTTGTCGAAACTGCACATTGCCTTATTGGCATAGTACCTTATTCGCATAGTGCCGAATTGGATTGGGCTTAGATTCATGATATTCATGAAACTCATTAAAGGCCCCACCTACATTATTCTTGATGAGTGTTGGCAGATAGAGAGGTTGCATTGACATTGCAATATGTGATGTGTATCCAAAATCTCACTCAGAGCTCCCTTAGGAGAAGGTCCACTTGCTATCCTACCAAAATTATTCCCCAGCTTCTTTTTTGTAGCTCTTTTCTGCCAAGGAAATCATCCATGTTCATGCTACCAAAATTATTCATTGGCTCCTTCTTAGTATCTTGAAGTAGATAGGTGGTTGTGGAAGTCTTGAATCCACCAATAGAAGGTGATAGCATGATTTGCAATCCCAGATGGCAAGCAGGGTCCAAGCGCTGCCATTGAGGAGATGTAAGGCTCGATGGGAGCTAGCCACATATTGAAGCTAATGCGGCAATGGATGAACAAAGAGCCTGCAGGCATGAAGCTATCGCGCATAGCATTTGCTATCACTGCAATAGCCATAGCTTTGGGTCACTAGCATCCTGGAAATTCTCCGATGAAGAGGTCAAGGTATCAAAATAAAATTGGGACGTAGTTGTAACTCAAATCATATTAAAGGAATGGAAACACTGCTAGGTTTGGAAGTATCGACGAGCACCTAGTAATTTCAATTCAAGGGAACAAAGGGAATCCGAACTGGGGCAAGTGAAAAGCGGACTGACGTCAAATTTATGCAAGAGAAAGCATAGCGAACATAGCTGAACGTTTATGCAGGATTAAGCATAGTGAACATAGCAGGGACAACAACTAGTGAATCGATATACTAGATTTGCTTACAAGATGCAAACAGAAGAGATGGCGAAGACGTCTGTAGAGATTTCACACACTATTTAAACTCTCATACAGATGATGAATTATTGTGATAACACCTTTACTTCAAAGAGCTCGCGTCTAGATGCCAGCAATTGAATGTTGCAGAAGCTTGCACGAATAGGAGCAATTTAAAGTCTCCATGATGAGGTCGATGGGTTGTTTAATGTTGTTTATATAGGCTTGTATTGTGAAACACTTTAAAACATGCTAAATGTTTTTTATAAAAAAGCTTGTGTGAAAAGCTTAAATATCTTGAAAAGCTTTAATATCTTTTTCACTCATCAGTGGTTTGTGTTTACGATACGTGGCTCAAGGGAGTTCACAAAACCCAAACTTCCCCCTAGGCTGCCTACCGTAAACATAATGGGATAACTCTAGGGGCCACCTTTGAATCCACGAGATTTTGGTAACACTCGCTTGCTCACTTGGGTGGCAGATTGTTCCTTGGAGCGCACCCATCTCCCCCTCGAGTGGGTGCAAAAATGGCCATAACAGAAAGAGGCCCTAGGACGTGTCCGTGTGAACGAATTACAGACCCATTTGAATTTTGGATAAAAGACGCGTGCGGCCCATTCCCCAATCAATGCATCGCACACCTCGCCAAAAGCACTACCTATCCATCGGACGATGCGATGCAGTGCAGAACAATCGAGGAGTCCCGATTCCCACCCACGTGCCTTTGCAGGAGTCTCGATCCTCAACGCACCAACAACAACAACAGTTGCAGCACCGTCCTATCGACGTCTAGCCATTCTCTGCTCATCGATTATCGAACATGATAACACAAAAAGCAACCGCGCTACCAACTTAACGTCCGTTTCAATTCTCTTCGATTAGCCGCACAGCGATCTTATCAGTTGTCTTCCAACCTTGTCGTAAACGTTGCAAGCAGTGCAATCAAATCGTCCAGACTAACAAAACCTCCCAAACATAACTTGCTCAAAATCCGCGTAAATGACTTCTAGAATCAGAAACATCTTCGAATTACGGACGTTCGTTTCCTCCAAACTCAAAAACATATATCGTTGAAGCTAGAACTAGGAAACCGGCGCGGCTGAAAAAGGCAGCATCAAAACCTCTTTGAAAATGATGTCTCTACACTCCTTGGGCAATCATACATTTTCCACTGTTCTACTTCCCAAAAAAAGGGTTCCTATACATTATATTACACAGACAAAATGAACGGCCCGAATCGTGAACCTAAATTCCTGGAGCGGATTCCAGCAACTGAAGCATACAAGCCTCCGCGTCGAACGCATCAGTAATTCTATCGAGGTTGGCGACAGCCGCTGTCATCCATTCTTGGTCGAGCGCCTCATTCCACAAACTTTGCCCCTCGCATTCCAAATCGCCCAAGAGCCAGTTCCCATCTGGGGGTGAGGAAACCTCGCAAGCGTCGGTACAAGGAGTGGACAGCGCGGCAGAACAATCTGGCAAGTCAGGATGCACGAAACCCTGTCCCAGCTCGGCAGGATTGAAAGCAAAATCACCGACTTGTTCGTCGAAGCTATCCAGGAAGCAACTTGTGACGTCCAATTGTGCGCTGTCGGCGAGGCAGCTACAACTTTCCGTCTTCTGCAAGCATCTTTGTCGACACAGCTGCTCCGTCGTCAATATAGAGAGGTCGAAGCCATCTGAGGATGGTAACGCAAAATCTGTCGACTCCTTGTGAAGCCCTGCTGGAGACCAGGAATTTTGGGTAAGAGGGTCTGCTACTACAGACGCAGCAACGCATTCAGAAGACTCGGGAGGGGTGGAGGCAGCTGGTTCGGCTTCTAGCAATGCGGGGATGTACTGAGCTTGTGGAGGGGAAGAGGGGGGGTCGAGGAGGTAATGAAAACGTTTAAGGCTGAGAGGATGGGAGGGAGAAGGAGGAGGGGGGGAGTGGGGATGGGTTCGAGTGCGCTTGTTTGAGATGGGAGGTGACGAAGGAGCCATGGAGGAGAGCACCCAAGGACGCAGCTGAAGTTGGATTGCATGAATGTTATTAATTGGCATGTAAAGAAGAAGGAAATAGCGGTGCAAGGCTTTTCGGTGGCCGGATTTAGGAAGGTGGTGGCGGTTTCCATGTTCAAAGTTTGTTTTACATATATCCCCCCTTCATAACGAAAGCAACGGCTCAAACAAACTTAGATAAATTCTCCTCTCTTTATTATTGTTGGCCCAACAGAGCTCCCCACACACTCCGGGAGCTTTGCGTGTAGCATTCTCGATTCAGCATAAATCACGTCCCCATGAGTCGAAGTTGTGGTGTGAAGGCTTGCTTGAACGTCCACCTTGTCCACCACCGGAAAGCTTCTCAAGAGGATCTTTTCTCCCAACAGTCCAACGCTAGGCTCGAATCCCACATTTCATAGACTCTGGGCTGGCATTTGATTGCTATGGAGCTCGGTTGAGTCAACACTCAATCTCCATCGGGCTGCATTGCCACCAGTAGGGCTCCCCCAGCACCACTGGGCCACGCAGGGAGGTCCTCCAAGCCTGTTTGTTAAGTCACTCCTTAGAGAGCGTCCCACGTAGTCGAATTGCACTCTCAAAATTTGAGCGGAGGCAAAGAATAGCCTCACTCCATGAATTCCATCACCTTGATCGGTTGCAAAGAAGCTTCCGTTACCATCAAGAATCTGGGCGAGCGTTGAGCGTGAAAAGAGGGAGGGAGGGAGGGATTGGAACCAATAAGTTGCTACAATTTCTTAGGTAATTTAATGAATTGGAGCTCAAACTCAAAAAGATATGAAGGCATTCCCACAAGCAATCGGAGGACATTCACGCTATTTTCCTGAGACATGGGAATGCGCTCTTAGAGGTCTGCTGTAGTGGACTCCTTTTGTGAATTTTCACGTGTAATTTTTAAAGAATTAATTGTGTTCCAACTTTCCATTTGTGGATATCAACCTATAAAAATCTTTTAATAGCCCAATGCCCTTTAAAAAATAGTTGCTTTCTCTTTTGCACTTACTTGACCAATATCCTAGGAGGTAGTGCCCATGGGCACTTGCCCACTCTTCTTTTTCTTTGTATTTGGTCAACCTCCTGCAATCTTTGCATGTGAGCATTAAGCCTTGGTTTCACAATGGACCACTTCACGAGCTCTAGTCTCAATTGTACATGCAATGAAAAGCACATGCTGTATAAGAAGGCACATGACCTACTATAAGTTTTTAATGGTTGAAACACACTATTCAAATTTTTTGGACTTATGTAAAGTCCAAATTCTAAAATGGACTTTAAAGAAGTCCAAAAATTATGAACACACTAGTTTGCAAGGGTACTCTTCCTTACCAGGTTTTGGCTTATCATTACCTTCTATTAAAGGTAAGGCTTCATTGCTTGTCCCACTTCCTTGTCCTTCAATTGAGACTTCGAGTGGCTAGCTGGATTTTAATTTCTAGGTGAATGTTTCCACTTCTATGGCCTTACCTTTTCCTATGACATGGTGGATAGCCTTACCTTTTCTTGACATGGTGGACCACCACTTGCCTCTAGCCTACCATATGACGAGTGGAACCTTATAACTCTTTATGGATATTGGATCCCCCTGCATCTGTAAGAAAACAATACAACATCTGTGCTTAACAGATAACAGGATCTCGTATGCAAGAGAGAAAAGCAAATAGTATGGAGAATCAAAATTTTGATTACTGTAAAACTGATACAATAGATGGCATTGCCTCCCAGCCGTGCGCTCCTGTGAGAGAAGCTTCGATGGTGTGCTGGAAATAGTAGAAAACGGAGGCTGGATGCTAAGGAATCAGGGTTGCTGTAGCTAGTGATGATGAGAGACTTCACAAGCTTGCTCTTATATAGCCACCAGTTGTAGTCGGTTAGACCCAATTGGGTGACCGACCCAGTACGCCCAAAAGAGCCGACTGGGAGTTGGTCCCAAAATAGGCCACCGACCACACGATAGAATAGTGGCACAAAATAGAGCAACTATCCTATGGTCTCCGTTCGGCCCAGAGCCATCCAGGATCATCTAGGGCTCCAAACGGGCCCTGCAACCCGAGAGTGGGCTGCTCTGAGAAATGCTCCATCTACCCTCAGTGCGGTCAGTCATGGGATGCCTTCCCGCACTTGCATGTAGCCTAGTTGGCAGTGTGCCAACTCTATCTGAAGCCATCCAGCCATCAAGCCACACATGGCTCCCATCTGGTGTCCAAACCAGGACCTATCGGATAACTGGGCTCCTCAAATGCCTTCTCCTCATATGGGGGGCTTACAACTAGAGTTAGCTGGTTCCCGCATAGTTACACGAGAGTGGAGCATTGATATCTAAAACCCCCCCGCAAGTGAACTTACTTTTTTGGCCCAATGCCAAGTCGATGAAGATGCCTCTCCAACAAGTCTCTTCCAAGAGCCTTCGTGAAGATGTTCGCAGCATTCTCTGTAGTCGGACAGTACACCAAGTCAACCTCTCCATCCATGATAAGCTCGCGTACAAAGTGATATTGAATCTCAATGTGTTTTGTGCAAGCGTGGAACACAGGGTTCTTTGCAATTGCCATGCAACTCTGATTGTCACATGATAACTGCGTAGGCTTGTTCTGCACTGCACCCATGTCCCCTAAAATCCTCCTCAAGCACACTGCCTCACAAGAAGCAAAACATGCTGATTTATACTTAGCCTCGGTAGAAGAAAGAGCAACTGTGGGTTGCTTCTTGCTGACCCATGACACAGCTCCAGATCCAAGTGAGAAACAGTAACCTGTCACTGATCTCTTGTTGTCCACGTCTCCTGCCCTTGGTATAGGTGATGCCACAATCAATGGTTCTCCGGGGGCTTATTGGAAAACCTGCTTAGTACACCCGTCGCAAAGCTGATGTCCAGCTGCGTGTTGCACAAGTAAATCGAGTTGCCCATAAGCCTTCTGTACTTCGCTTCGTCCACCAGTGGTGATGAATCCTCATTTGAGAGCTTCACGTCAACCTCCATAGGGGTGCCAACTGTCTTGCACTCAGCCATGCCAAATGCCTTCAGTATCTCTCCATCATACTTTAGCTGTGAGATGAAGATCTGTTTTGGCTCTTGCCAAACTTCAATCCCCAAACAGAAATGCATCAATCCGAGGTCTGGCATTTCAAACTCTCTTCCTAGCAAATGCTTTGTCTGTGAGATTTTCTCTTCATGGTTCCCTGTTATGACAAGGTTGTCCACAGAAAGGACCACGATCATACACCTGCCTCCTCTGAGGATATAAAAATTTGCATCAGATGGGCTCCTCCTGAACCCATTTTGCAGAAAGTAGGCATCAATCCACTGGTACCACGCTCGTGGGGCCTGTTTCAGCCTGTAAAGTGCCTTCTTCAGTTTACAAACTTTACCTTCTGAACCGAGGATCACAAAACCTAGTGGTTGTTCCATGTATACCTCCTCCTTGAGAACTCCATTCAAAAAGGCAGATTTTACATCCATCTGAAACACGGGCCAACTTCCTTGTGCTGCTAAAGCCAAAACACTACGAATTGTGGTTAGTCGAGTTGTGGAAGCAAAAGTATCCTGATAATCAAAACCATGTACCTATGCGAATCCTTTTGCCACAAGCCGAGCCTTGTACTTATCCAACATGCCGTCGGACTTGTACTTGGTCTTGTACACCCACTTGGTGCTGATGACCTTGTGTTTTGGTGGTCGATCCACAAGGTCCCAAGTGTTGTTCTTCATTATGGAGCCATACTCCGATTGCATAGCCTCCATCCACCTATCATCACCCTGTGCCTCTTCAAGCCACTTGGGTTCTTCAGCACAGATCACCTCTGTCATCAAAGCATAGTTGACCAAGTGTTCCTGTGCCCTTCTTTGCTCCTCTAATCTCTTGGACCGGCAGTGTTCGAATGGTTCCTCCTCAATGGCTGGAGGTTCTCTGCCGTCCAAAAACTGCTTTACCCACTTCGGGAATGGCCATTGCCGTTGTGGTTCCATAGGCTCTTCTTCCTCTTCTTTATCTTGAATCCTCCCAAGCACTGTTGGGGGAGTTCGGTCTGCTGTTGGTGGTTGTACTGGATGGATATCTAGGTCTTGGTTGTATGGGAAGGAAGCATCCTCCTTCAATTGATGCGGCTGTTCTGAGAAGACCACATCGAGACTGACTATTACCTTCTTGGTAACAGGATTATAGAGACGGTAACCCTTTGCCTCTTCACTGTAGCCCAAGAAAATACACTTCCGACTCTTCCGTTCCCATTTGGTCCTTTTAGCATCAGGCATATGCACAAAACAGTCACATCCAAAAACTCTGAAATGTGCAGCTGAAGGTTTCTCACCAGAAAAGGCCTGTAGTGGAGTCATCCCATTCACAACCTTCGTGTAGCTATGATTTAGAATGTAAACTGCCGTCTTACATGCTTCAACCCAGAAAGTCTTTGGCAAATCTTTCCCTTTCATCATACTCCTCCTCCCCATTTTGCAGATGACACGCATCTTGCGTTCTGCTACTCCAATTTGCTGTGATGTATGTGGCGGGGGTTTTTGCCTCTTGATCCCGTGACTTTTGCAGTAACTTTCAAATTCATTTGATGTGCACTCACCACCTCTGTCTGACCTCAACTTCTTCACCTTCCTCCCCGTTTCTTTCTTGACCATTACCTGCCATTCTTTGCACTTACTAAAGGCCGCATCTTTAGTCTTCAGGAAGTATATCCATATCCTTCTACTATAGTCGTTGATCAGCGTCATGAAGTAGTAGGAACCACCCAAAGCTTCCGTCTCCATCTTTCCACAGAGGTTCGTGTGAACGAGCTCTAGAGGAGCCTTTGCCCTGCTGGCCTCTTTAGGAAAGGGCTGCCGATGCTGCTTGCCCATCATGCAAGCTTCACATACATTGGGTAGATTTGTAATTTCTGGTAGGTCTACAATCATTCCACTTTTATACATCTCCTTAAAGAACTAAGGTTTAGATGACCAAATATCTCATGCCACAGGTTAGTGTTCTTCACATCGGCTCGAGCACTAAAAGCTAAGAGTTCGTAGATGTTGTTGTGCCGTGTACCTTTACCAATGACCTTCCGTTGAAGATCCAAAATCTGTGCGCCATTCTTATCGAATTGAACTTTGAGGTCCCGATCCATGATCGCAGAAACGGACAACAAGTTCCTCTTGATATCTGGCACATAAAGAACATCGGACAACTATTTTACAACTCCATCTGACTTGAGAGCAACCGTACCTTTTCCTTTTGCTGGACATTTTGCATCATTGCCGACTGCTACCAAGATGTCATTCTCTACTGGGTGTAGAGAGGTATACCAATCCTTCCAACTGGTCATGCGGTGCAATGCACCACTGTCAATCATCCAAGGTTCTTCTGTAGGTACATGAACTACCTCCGTGCAAATCTCCTCAATTGCTACGAACAGCTCTACTGGTACTACCTGCGCACTGTTGCTGGACTCTTTCTTTACTCTGTTCTTCTCATTTGCAATCTTCTTCCAACACTCATTCTGCTTGTGCCCTGCCTTGTTGCAATAGAAGCACTTGATCTTCTTCTTTCTCTTTTTATCATCCTTACCCTTACCTTTCTTTGATCCAGCCAAGAAAGCCGAATCTTCTCTAGTCCTCATCTTTTGACTCATCTCCTCCTCCAGAAGCATCGCACTGAAATCCTCAAAGTTGAGGGACAGATTTCTGTTCTATGTATTCAGCACCGTAACAAGACTGTCGTACTTTGGTGGGAGAATCCGTATGCATCTTTGTGCCAGATTCTCGCTGGTGATGGTGATGCCAATCACAGTCATCTGATCGCATAGATTCTTCACCCTGGTGATGAACTTCTCTACCGTTTCAGACTTAGATAGTTTCTCGTTTGCAAGTTGAGTCTCCAGATTTTGAATCTACATCTGATTCGTGGTCTCGTACTGATTTTTCAAGACCGTCCATGCCTCCTCCACTGTGGTGACATGTTGAATTACCGCCATTACTGAATCAGTTACACTGCAGACAATAGAACACAGCGCATCTGCATTTCTTAATGTCCACGCGAGAATCTAATCCACAGTTGGTACTATCTATTGTGCTGCATTGGCTGGATTCGGTCTCGCAACCGGCTTCAAGTCCACGCCAGCAGCAGTATCCCAAAGCTCGTATGCGCTTAGGATGGTCTTTATCTTGAACTTCTAGAGTGGATAGTTAGTGCCGTCCAACTTCTTGCTTTCGCCGAACGGTGGGATTCGTAGTCTTGTGGGCTGGGCCATCCCTCATAATCTGCTTGCAAACAGAAACACACTACCAAATCTTCTTGCTAGAGCCCAAGCTCTGATACCATGTAAGAAAACAACACAACGTCTGTGCTCAACAGATAACACGATCTTGTATGCAAGAGAGAAAAGCAGATAGTATGGAGAATCAAAAATTTGATTACTGTAAAACTGATACAAAAGATGGTGCTGCCTCCCAGCCGTGCGCTCCTGTGAGAGAAGCTTCGATGGCATGCTGGAAACAGTAGAGGACAGAGGCTGGATGCTAAGGAATTAGGGTTGCTGTAGCCACTGATGATGATGGGCTCATGGGCTTGCTCATATAGCCACCAGTCGCGGATAGACCTAATTGGGTGACTGAACCAGTCCGCCCAAAACGGTCGATTGGGGGTCGATCTCAAAATAGGCCATCGACCACATGATAGAATCGTGGCACAAAATAGAGCAACTAACCTACGGTTTTTCGTTCAGCCCAAAGCCATCTGAGATCATCTAGGGCTCCAAATGGGCCCCGCAACTCGAGAGTGGGCTGCCTCGGGAAATGCTCCATCGACCCTCAGTGCGGTCAGTCATGGGATGCCTTCCCACACTTGCATATAGCCTAGTTGGTAGTGTGCCAACTCTATCTGAAGCCGTCCAGCCATCAGGCCACACATGGCCCCCATCTGGTGACCTACCGGATAACCAAGCTACTCAAATGCCTTCTCCTCATATGGGGGGCTTACAAGTAGAGTAAGCTGGTTCTTGCATAGTTACACGAGAGTGGAGCATTGATATCTAGCAGCATCTTTGTGTGCATTTCTCATCGGATGTAGAGCTATCATTCTCCTCATCACTCGGATCTAGAGTCATCACTATCTGAGTGACTACCTTTCTTTTCGTCTTTCTCTTATTGTTTTTTTTTTTCTTCAAAGAAGGTAGTGCAATTACAAGAAATGTCAAAAAACTAGATTTGATGGGCCCGGGGTAGATTCAATGACATTTACATTTATACCCTGATGAAGCAACTTTTTTACACCAAAACCCATTCGGTACAATGCTACCATCCATCCATCATTCAATAAGTTTTCTACCATCTCTCCACTATTAGGTTTAGATCCTAGGTTGGGATCCAATGGATTTCAATAATCCACCATTGTTAGATTGAGTTTAGCCTTTCTATCCTTAAAATAATGAAGCTCGAGAACTCTCAAGGAAATGATCCCCAAATATCCCCAGGCAAATGATTGCAGGGAATGCACAAGGTTGCCGTTGAGTGTCTTGTGGAAGTTAAGCCTCACCACTCCAGGTTTTGAGCCACGTTCACGGGGTTCAAGCCCCAAATGGCTTAAGGCGTGAGGGCGCTCAGGCAGTTTGAGTCCCAAATCACCTAAGCCTAGGAGGCCCAAGGCTAACACAAGTGCTATCTGGGAGCCGATTAGGAACACCTCCTAATACCAGGTTTTTCCGAAGCGCTTTAATATGGTTAACACAAGTGCTATTTCCGCTAGTAGGGAGAGATGCAAAGAATAGCAATATGCCTTGGCACTCTACAGGCTCAAGAGCCTTTGGTTGTAAAAGAGGAGAGTGCTAGAAAGGAAAATGGTTGGCCCTTCCTTCAAAAGGTGACTTGTATGAAAGGCCAAAGTGTTGACTTTGGTCTTCATTGTTGTTTGCACAAGTTTGAATACAAGCTCCCTCTTCTCTTCTAAGAGAGTGTTTTTGGGTGTTCTCTTGTTTCCATCGTAGTGCCCTTGTGCTCCATCCCCCTTCACTCTCCTCTTCCCTTCTCCTTCTCCTTCCCTTCCCCTTCTAACTCCCTTCTCCCCTCTCCTTTCCCCTCTTCCCCTTCCCTCTTTCTCGCGTGGAGACACATTGCAACAATCTGGAGGCCGCTCGAGTGACACTTGCAGACGACTTGTGCCTTGCATTTCTCCCACAAGGAGTAGCTTGAAGTGGAGGCTCCATCGGTATATCTTTAGCATCGCCACGACACGTGAGTCACCACCGAGACCCACAACATTTTTGGTGCCGCTGTTGAGAGAAAAGGTATGCTTTTGCATTTGCACTTGTTTCCCTTCGATATCTACCAATTGCACAAGTCTTCAAGCCTAACTTGGAGCTTGTTAGTGGAGTTGTAGGAGAAGAGAGGGAGGAAGTGAGAGTGTGGACAAAAAAGTAGGAAAACTATTTTTTTTCTTGTTGGAAAGCCATTTGGGAGCGTTTGAAGCTTGTTTTTTATGCTTTTTAGTGTTTTAAGTTGATAGGAACTTAGTGTGTGTGATTGCTAAGGAGTGTGTGAGGTCCAAACACATCAAAAAACAACAAAAATGATGATTCTTGCCAAATCTTGAAGTTGTTTTGTATTCTAGAACTCACCCCTAATAAAATTTTACATTTTTGCTTGCAGAAAGTGTTTTTTCTTCAAGTTTTTTTCATTGTGTAGGTGAACTAGGTAGTGTAGCACCCCCCTAGCATAACAAATCCCGAACGAAAACCTAGAATCTTCAAAAAATCCACGAAAATTAGTCAGTGACACTGTGTTTTCCAATCCCACCGAGTCGGTGCCGTGGAGCTATCCCGCCAATCGGTGTGTTAGCCTTATCCCGCCGATCAAACCCCATTGACCCGGTGCTATAGAGCTACCCCACCGACCTAACTTCTCACCATAGTTTAACCCACCGCCCCGATTAAATGCATGTCAGAGTTACTATCCTGCGGACCTGACAGCCGTTGACTCATGGCTTTAGAGCTATCACGTCAACTGTTGCTATCCTACTACTCCATCGTCGGTGCATGGTGAACCCACCCCCATGCCCATGGTCATATTTGTATCCCTCCAATGGTCACTATCTTTATTCTGCAGCCTGATGCATTATGTCTATCACTCTGCCCGTCGCTTTTTTTAATTATTTATTCCACCGCCTGTCACTATTGTTATCACGTCGATCATCGCTCTTTTTATTCTGCCACCCATCATGATACGCTTACTCCACTGATCATCATGTTATGCCTATCACGTCGCCTATCACCATTTCGATCCCCATGCCCATCGCAACAACTATACCACCAACTGGCGCGTTGGTAAGTGTCCCACTGACTCGCTATTCTGTTGCCCATTGTCTTAACCGTATCCCTACGCCAGTAGGGATACCACTTGCATCTGGTCCTGCCAAACACGTGGCAAGATCTATCTCGTCGATCGTTGCGATACACTTCACCGATCGTCATGGTACGCTTACACTGCCGCTCGCTACTATACTAGTATCATGTCGCTCGGTGCGATACACTATCCCTCCAACTATTGCTATAGAGCTAGCCCATCGACTGTCGTGATACCTCTAGGGTAGCTTAAGAATTAAAAAATTCCAAAACCTCAGTTCAGCCTGATTGTGCTCAGCTAGAGGCCTCCCACATGCACTTGAGGTCCAGAAGAATTTTGCCAAAGGATCCTATATTAGAAGAGAGTGCTTCGAGCTACGCTCAGCCCACCCG
Organism: Dipteris shenzhenensis; assembly: GCF_047967505.1. Taxonomy (NCBI): domain Eukaryota; kingdom Viridiplantae; phylum Streptophyta; class Polypodiopsida; order Gleicheniales; family Dipteridaceae; genus Dipteris; species Dipteris shenzhenensis. The sequence continues at coordinate 36,643,623 of NC_141614.1, forward strand.
CCGCCCTAGTTGGGGATCTGAAAGCTCCATCCCTAGCTTCCACTCGTTAGTAGGTCCCCGATCAGAAACTCTATCTAGCTCTAATGAAATAGAAAGCTTGGATGAGGTAATGCAAGACCCCTCGGGTCCACCAAGGGCATTTGAGGCCCCATTCACAAGTGTAGCCTCTCCTAACTCGCCTGCACCTTTGGGTGCATCCAAGCTGAGAGGTACATTCTCCAACATGTTCAGACGTGTAGGCCAAATAGAGTCGGCAAACATGGAAAACCCCTTCATCGGTATGTCTACAGGGAGGGAAGGTCAGCAACATCTAGCTCTCAAACCACAGACAGGGACTAAAACCACCTTTGCAGATCCAGGACCCTCCACCTATGCCAGACCTTCTTAGTGGGAACACATGGATGATGAAGATCCATGGATGAGGAAATCCCGAAGGCAAGACCCCAACCAAGGGGATACTAGGAACTTCCAAGGTGGAGTGGTGCAATATGAACCCCAAACTGTCCAGGTGCCACCAACCTTTGTTAACTATGGGGCACCACAGTTTCCACCCTACCGCCCATTGCATGGAACTAACGTTCCCATGCTCCAGGACCCACCTCCTCCCGGAGTATGTCCCTTCTCATCCACACCGATTGCATCAATGAATGCAAGCCTTGGCACATCCGTTCCAATGCCGATACCAGTAACTACGTGGATACCACCAGCTAGGCCAAGCTTAAGGTTAGCCCCGTGCCCTGTCAGGCCCATAGTAACACCACCTCCGCTGGCTGCTCAAACGATGTTAACTAATGAGGAGATGTACATCTTGGTGAATGCCCTAGGAAGGGGGGCCACACCACCTCTACCCGCCCCAGTGTTTCTTGCAAGGATTGCAAATCTCTCAAGGAGCCGACCCAGAGCCACCATCTCCAAGCTGATGACTAAGTTCCTTGGAGAAGGAGACCCGGTCTCCCACCTGGAGCGATTTGAACAGATTTGTGAAGCTTTGGGTGCTCCCAGAGACCTAGAGATGGCCAATGTGTTTGGTCTCAGCCTGGATGGCAAAGCAGGCCAATGGTATAGGGCTCTAACTTGAGAAGAGAAGATCAACTGGGAGACATTGAGAAAGGCCTTTATTGTGGGGTTCACCCCCAGCGGCCATAAATGGAGCCCAATCAACCAATTGTATGGTGTAAAGCAAAACGATAAGGAATCCCTAAGGGATTACATTGCCTGGATCAAGCACCTCAATGCCCGTTGTGAACCATATGAGAGGATAAGCGACGAGCGACTGTTTCCTCATCAGACTGGCAGACCCGAAGCTACACGACCACCTCATGGTGATGAATCCTACCTCCTTCGATTTATGCAACAAGGTGGCCATCCGCATATGTGACAACATGATGGACAAGGCGAATTCCGATAAAGCCATGGATCCCTCAGAAATAGCTCCATCGATTAGGTCTTCGAGTGTAGAAACGATCAAGAAAGAGACTAATGAGCCCAAGGGCTTGGATATGAGTGAGTTGGCCTCCAATCTATTAGATCAGCTAGGCCAATAGTGGAGGACAGGAACCCCCAAGGAGGTGCCAAGAAACCCCCACTTGTTTCCATTGAGAGACAATGTCTGGTGTGGGGTATGCAATGGCAACCCCCCTCCAATGAGTGCCCATGCCTAAGGGCAAGGCCGGCATCTACTGCGCACATTCCCATAGGTGGGGAAACCATGATACCTCCCAATGTTGATTTCCAAGGTCCCTTCCCCAACCACGTATCAAATGACCCCCATTAGCCCTAATGGACCCACCTAACCCCCTGATCACTCAAGGTGGTCCCATGGCTAGTTGTAGGCAATGTAGAACTCAACAAGCTCCATTACCACCACCCATATTGAGTCTACAGCCCTCGCTACCTCATATAACCCCACTCAATCAAGTGTTGGTAGAAGAAGTGCCCAACGACTGGGAGGAGATGGATCCTGATCACGGACCTCACGATTACTACCCCATGAGGAGGGAAGTGGCACCCTAATCCACTACCTCCCGCTAGAAGATCAACAGGTTCCCGCATTCCAAACCGCCCCCGTGAACGCAAGGGTGAGAGACCTAAACTCAATTGCTTGGAGACCCCCGCTCCAATGTTACACCTGCCAGGGTCCCCATAGAGCAAGTGAATGCCCCTACTGAGGTACTTCAAACCCTTTGGTGTTCTGTTTCAAATGCCAGGGCCCACATTTCTTGAAGGACTGTCCATACAGTGATGTACCATGCCACTCCAACCACGACTAACCCTGCACCCTTGTGTGCAAGGTGTGGGACCAAGCATCTGTTCTAGGATTTGTCCCACGAGGAGACCAACCACGCCAATCATTCTGCCAAAGAGTACCAACCTTAATCTGCTTAGCATTGAGTAGGGCCATGTGGCCGCAGTGCCCCTACAAGTCATCACGAGGATGCAAGCCAAGGCGTCAGGCAAAGCAATGAGGAAGCTCACAAGGAAGGGTAAAGGACCCCTGTTGCCCGGCCCCGAGATTCCCCCACATCCCCTAACCTGGTCCAAGAAGGCCATTCGAGTAGGTGATGACTCCGACCAGGTGCTCATCCAGGATGGTTTTGATGAGGAGATAGCTACTCTTGCCACCTCCTCTACTTCCGAACAAGATCCACCCAAGGTGACCCTGAAGTGCCCCTGAACCTAGAGGTAAACAATCCAGTGCGGGCTCAAGGCCTAGCACCCTTGCCCTCCTATAAGGAGACCTATCCTAACCCAGTCCTAGAAAAGCAATACGTAAAAGATGCCCAGAACTTGGTACGGGACTACCAAGAGAAGTTCGAGCATTGACTAAAGGCCAGTAGAGTGTCAGATACTATTCATCCAACCCACCTGATGGGCCACGGCGGAGGGGTGAAATCACTCAAGGTGCCAGAGAGGGTGGAGGAAGATGAACACCTCAACTTCAAGCACTCAGAAGCTCCAGATATGATGCAAAAGATGTTCCAAGAAGGCCCAATGGTGCAGAACCTCCAGGAGGAAGGAGACCTGTTTGGCTTCATGGACATGTTGTCCATGGAAGAAGAAGCTTCACAAGAGCCCTGTCACAATGCCGGGTTGGCTGCCTTCCTATCGACACAAGTGAAAATGCCGATCGCGTCCCTACCAAGAGGGAATCCCATCTTATGGCGCGATCTATCCAACTGGATGAATAGACTGCTCTTACCCCTAGTCCCTGCCAGCCCTAAGCCCAACCAATTGTCTCCAGAAAAGGGGCATAATCTACCTAATATTTCCATCAATAAGCTAGACCAATAGTTTGAGGGTGATGACACGAACACCACTATCCCCATAGTCTTTCAAAACGAGAAGGTTGAAGCCATCCTGGATGGGGGAGCGGGAGTGAGTGTCTACACCAAGGAATGCTGGGTGAAATGGAGAAAACTCGCACTCAAACAGACCCATCTGGTAGTAAAGTTAGCCAATGGGGGAACTGCCAAACCCCTAGGAGCGCTGACTGGCATAAACATTAAGTATTTGGATTCACGTACCCTGTCAGTTTCATAGTCATGGACTTCACTCGCCGGGATATGAAGCTATCCTAGGCACGCTCTTCTTGCGAACGTCCATACTCATGCATGACTAGCGCAATCATAACATCTACTTTCAGCATGAGGAGCAAACCATGAGAGTGGACTTGCACACCTACAAGGCCCACCCATTGTCAGGACACCTCTTTGCTGCAAAATCTGACACCACACCTGAACCACCTCCGTAAAGCTATTCCAACCCTATGACAAGGAAGAGGATGAGGAGTATGATGACTTCTAGTATGCACCTCTACCTGAGCCAGAATTCTCACAGAAGTGGATGCACATCTTAGCCAATATAGATGTCCCAGAAAGAGTAGGGTTTGATCACCACCCCACAGCTTGAGGTCTAATCCCAGTGGTTCCCCTAAGAATGTTTAACATGATCAAACCCTGAGAGGTAAGCAAGGGAACTGTAAGGGTAAAATCAGATCTTCACTGTCTATCCTACGTAGGTGTCGTGATTGCTCACCACGAGTTCTCCTCCAACTGGGAAAATAGGGTGAGTAAGGGAACCTCCCCTCTCAGCTCTATAAGCACAATGGAAGAGCCTCCTTCAGGTCCCAAACCCCCTGTATCCAAAGGCATGACTAAGGCAAGCAAAGCTAAGGTCAAAAGGAGCACTGCTTTGGTAGAAATAGAGGAGGAAACTAAGGAGAAAGAGGACATACAATAGGTACCAACCCATTACAAGCCCTACACGATTCAAGATCGTAAGATCTTATACCAATAGTCCAAAAGGTCTCGGGAAGATAAATGTTCTCAAGGGTATGACGCGCTAGCCCAAGGAGGTAAACCTAGCCCCGGAAGGGCAGGGACCCCAACCTATATTCGTCGCCAATGACCTCACCCCCAACGACGAGAATGCCTTAATAGCTCTCCTATAGGAGTGTAAGAAAATAATACAATGTCTGTGCTCAACAGATAACAGAATCTCGTATGCAAGAGAGAAAAACAAGATAGTATGGAGAATCAAAATTTTGATTACTATAGAACTGATACAATAGATGGCGCTGCTTCCCAACCATGCGCTCCTATGAAAGAAGCTTCGATGGCATGCTGGAAACAGTAGAAGATGGAGGTTGGATGCTAAGGAATCAGGGTTGCTATAGCCAGTGATAAAATGGGCTTCATGGGCTTGTTCTTATATAGCCACTAGTCATAGTCGGTTAGGCTCAATTGGGTGACCGTCAACCCAGTCCGCCCAAAACAGTCAATTGGGGGTCAATCCCGAAATAGGCCACTGACCATACGATAGAACCAGTGCGCAAAATAGAGCAACTGATCTACGGTGCCCATTCGGCCTAGAGCCATCCGGGATCATCTGAGGCTCCAAACGGCGGGCCCCGCAACCCGAGAGTGGGCTGCCCCAGGAAACGCTCCGTCTACCCTCAAAACAGTTTTCCTCTTCTTAGTTGTGAAAGCCAAAAGAACTCAAGTACCAAGAAATAGAAGAACCCTATATGTGGGTCTCAAACTAAACTCAACTAACTAATGTGGCATACTAACTGAGCCACAAACTAGAGTAGATAAGGATAGCTATCATCCAGCTATTATTCGTGGGCGGTGTACCAACCGCATCTGCAGCTAACAAGTCGGTGACATAAATGCACAACGGTCACCCTGGCATATCACGAGTGGAGCTCGATATCTCAACACTCCCCCTCGAGCTCAATCCCAATTCTTGCACACCAAGCAGGTCTCTGAACTTACGCAACTTCTCTGCGCCCAATGCCTTCGTGAATATGTCAGCTACCTGATCATTTGTGCTGACATAAACTAGATCAATAAGACCTAGTAAAACCTTCTCCCGCACATAGTGATAATGCACCTCAATGTGCTTTGTTCTAGCATGATAGACTGGGTTGTTTGCCAAGTGTATACTGCTCATGTTGTCACAATAAATGACAACTGGACCATCTATAGACTGATGCATATCATAAAGTAGCTTATGCAACCAAGCTACCTCACATGCAACCATTGCTGTGCCCCTGTACTCAGCCTATGTGCTCGACAAGGCAACTGTAGGCTGTTTCTTGCTGCTCCAGGTGACTGCAGCACTCCCAAAAGAGAACACATATCCACTGGTAGATCGTCTATCAGAAATACTACCAGCCCAATCAGCATCAGTGTATCCATGCAACTGTATCTGAACCCCAGCCTCATAAAATAGTCCATACTGCAATGTGGACTTCACATACCTGAGTATGCATCTAGCCGCATCCAAATGCGGTTTCCTTGGAGCCTGCATAAACTGACTTACCAATCCAACAGCATAGCTTAGATCTAGCCTGGTAATAATCATATAAATCAAACTTCCTACTATGCGTCTGTACATAGTAGGGTCTTCCAGAAGCTCACCTGCATCTGTGCTCAGCTTCACATTCTGCTCCAAAGGAACTGAAATAGGCTTATAGCCTATCATCCCATATTTGGATAGCATGTCCAATCCATACTGCCTCTCCAAGAGCTGTATCCCACTTGGTGATCTAATTACCTCAATGCCCAAGAAATAACGCAACTCTCCCAAATCCTTCATCTCAAACTTCTGCTTCAATAGCATTTTCACATGGATATCTTCATCACTATCACCTGTGATGATCAAATCATCAACATAAATGACAAGCACAATAATACCTTTCTCTATTTTTCTCACATAGAGTGAGAAATCTACCTTGGAAATCTGAAAGCCAATAGTGACAAGATACTGTCCTATCTTGTCAGACCATGCTCTAGGTGCTTGCTTCAAGCCATACAAGGCTTTCTTCAACCTGCAAACAAACTCAGGATGAATAGCATGAACATATCCTGCTGGCTACTCCATAAAGACCTCTTCTTGCAAATCACCATGCAAGAAGGCATTCTTTACATCCATCTGATGTAAAGACCATCCCTTTGATGCAGCCATAGCAATGACTGCTCTTACAGTTGCCATCCTTGCAACCGGACTGAATGTTTCTTCATAATCAATGCCATATGTCTGTGCATACCCCTTGACAACTAATCTTGCCTTGTATCTATTCACAGAACCATCTGCATTGTGCTTGATCTTATAAACTCACTTATAGCCAATTGCATTCTTGTCTTTAGGCAAAGGCACCAATTCCCATGTAGCATTTGCTTCCAAAGCATCCATTTCTTCATCCATGGCTTTCTCCCATTTTTCATTTCCCATGGCTTGCTCAAAAGAAGTAGGTTCTGGTTCCTGTATCACTTTGACCATATAGGCATAGTGAATGGCTGTAAATCCATCATATTTTAGCCTATCCGCAGGATACCTAGCTCTGGTAGACCTGCGCAAAATAGGCTCACTTCCAGGTGCTCTCAAAACATCCCTGGTCTTCCTTACTCCAGGTGTAACAATAGAAGGAATACCCAACTCATCATCAATGCTCTGTTCTGAGCCACTAGATTCACCATCCACATAAGAGTGACCTGCATTCACATCAAACATGGGCTGATCTACCTTCTCTTTTCCTTTTTGTGATACCTGCGTACCACTATCTGCATTGCTTTGAGGAGATTCTCTTGATCTCAATCTGCCTGCCCATGGCGAAGTATGTGAACCATTGCTAGAGGACACTGTAGGTCCACTGATATCTTGTGATTGCTGCTGTGAATTCTGTGCAGCATTACCATTTTGTGCATCTACATCAATCATCACATTTACTGGTTCATACCAGCTACTCATCTCATCAAAAACAACATCTCTACTCACTGTAAACTTATGAGAAGAAGGGTTATAGCATCTATACCCTTTCTGCTGCAGAGAATAACCAATAAAGATGCACTTCTCAGCTTTTGGATCCAACTTGGACCTCAACTCGCAACTCATCTGGCACATGAACATAGGCAATGCAACCAAAAATTTTCAAATGAGAAATGTCTGGTTTCCTACCAGTATACATCTCCTCTCGCGTCATGCCATGTATTGCTGCAGTGGGAGTCCTGTTCATTATGTAAACTGTTATAGCAACTACTTCAGCCGAATAATAAATCTGGTAGATCTTTTTCATTTAGCATAGCCCGAGATACCTCTCCAATATGCTTGTTTTTCCTTTCTGCAAGTCCATTTTGTTGTGGGGTATGACTGCATGAATATTGCTGCTTTATGCCATGCTCCTGCAGGAACCTTGCAAACTCATTTGAGAGGTACTGTCCCCCTCCATCTGACCTTAGGCATTTTATTTGCAGGCCTGTTTCTTTTTCAACCATAGCTTTAAAAGCTTTGAAGTGCCCAAACACTTCACTTTTCTTTTTCATAAAATACACCCAAATTTTTCAGCTGAAGTCATCAATAAAAGTGACAAAATAGTGACAACCTCCAATAGATGCAGCTTTAGTAGTCCACACATCAGAGTGGATTAATTCCAATGGCTTTTTACTCTCTTGAACATGCCTAGGAAACGGTTTCCTTGCCTGTTTTCCAAATTGACAGGCTTCACAAACCTTATGCATTTTTGCAACTTTGAATTTAGGCAATCCTGCAACAATATTTTGGGCTTGCATTGATTTAAGTCGCTGTATATTAACATGACCAATGCGTTTATGCCAGATATCAATATCTGCAACTACACCAGTCCCATGTGCAAACATTGCTGCACTCGAAAACTTCCGCCTTCAAAAAAGGGCCTCAAAAAGGCCTCGAATCAGAAAAATAACGTCACCTGGGGCTTTGCCCTCTCCCGCAGCATATACTGCACTCTCGTTAGACCACGAAGGGCGTCTCAATCTGAGACAGTGCACTCTTGCACTTTTGGCTGTGCTACCTGCAGAGATTTGCTCCCAAACTCGAAATAGGAAAGCAACACTGGTCCTCTTACCAAGACACCGCAAACTTGGTTTGCTTTCTTGAGCTCCTTACCACGAACAAGGCTCTGATACCATGTGAAGATAGTGGGAGAGAGGGAAGGAGTCTCACTTGCAGCTTTCTCACATACACAATGGGGGAATACACACACAGGTGGAGGCTGAAAATAGTTTTCCTCTTCTTAGTTGTGAAAGCCAAAAGAACTCAAGTACAAAGAAATAGAAGAATCCTATATGTGGGTCTCAAACCAAACTCAACTAACTAATGTGGCATACTAACTGAGCCACAAACTAGAGTAGATAAGGATACCTGTCATCCAACTATTATTCGTGGGTGGTGTACCAACCGCATCTGCAGCTACCAAGTCGGTGACATAAATGCACAACGGTCACCCTGGCATATCACGAGTGGAGCTTGATATCTAAACAGACACAAGTCCAGATCCAGTGACAAACAATACCCTGTCACTGATCTCCTATTGTCCACGTCTCTTGCCCAATCTGAGTCATAGAATCTGGTCAAGATGTTGACCTTGGTATAGGTGATGCCATAATCAAGTGTGCCTTTGATGTATTTCAGCACCCGTATCCCTGCCCTCTAATGGCTCTCCTGGGGCTTATTGGAAAACCTGCTTAGTACACCAGTTGCAAAACTGATGTTTGGTCATGTGTTGCACAGGTAAATCAAGCTACCCACAAGCCTTCTGTACTTTGCTTCATCCACCAGTGGTGATGAATCCTCATTTGAGAGCTTCACGTCAACCTCCATAGGGGTACCAACTGTCTTGCACTCAACCATGCCAGATGCCTTCAGTATCTCTCCAGTATACTTCAGTTGTGAAATGAAGATCTATTTCGGCTCCTGCCAAACTTCAATCCCCAAACAAAAATGCATCAGTCCGAGGTCTGTCATTTCAAACTCTCGAGAAACTCTCTACCTAGCAAATGCTTCATCTGTGAGATCTTCTCTTCATGGTTCCATGTTATGCCAAGGTCATCCACATAAAGGACCACGATCATACACCTGTCTCCTTCTCTGAAGATATACAAATTTGCATCAGATGGGCTCCTCCTAAACCCGTTTTGTAGAAAGTAGGCATCAATTCGCTGGTACCATGTTTGTGGGGCCTGTTTCAGCCCATAAAGTGCAATCTTTAATTTGCAGACTTTACCTTTTGAACCGGGGATCTCAAAACCTAGTGGTTGTTCCACGTATACCTCCTCCTTGAGAACTCCATTCAAAAAGGTGGATTTCACATCCATCTGAAACATGGGCCAACTTCCCTGGGTAGCTAAAGCCAAAACATTGCGAATTGTGGTTAGTCGAGCTATGGAAGAAAAAGTATCTTGATAATCAAAACCATGTACCTGTGCAAATCCTTTTGCCACGAGCCAAGCCTTGTACTTATTCAATGTGCCGTCAGACTTGTACTTGGTCTTGTACACCCACCTGGTTCCGATTACCTTGTGTTTTGGTTGTCGATCCACAAGGTCCCAAGTGTTGTTCTTCATTATGGAGCCATACTCCGACTGCATAGCCTCCATCCACCTATCATCACCCTGTGCCTCTTCAAGACACTTGGGTTCATCAGCACGGATCACTTTTGTCATCAAAGCATCGTTGACCAAGTGTTCCTACGCCCTTCTTTGCTCCTCTAATCTCTTGGACCGGCGGTGTTCAGATGGTTTCTCCTAAATGGCTAGAGGTTCTCTGCCATCCAAAAGCTGCTTTACCCACTTCGGGAATGGCCGTTGCCGTTGTGGTTCTGCAGGCTTCTTTATCTTCTTTGCCTTGAATCCTCCCAAGCACCGTTGGGGGAGTTCGGTCTACTGTTGGTGGTGGTACTAGATGGATATCTTGGTCCTGGTTGTCTGGGAAGGAAGCATCCTCCTCCAATTGATGCGGGTGTTCTGAGAAGACCACATCACGACTTACAATTACCTTCTTGGTAATAGGGTTATAGAGACAATAACCCTTCGCCTCTTCACTGTAGCCCAAGAAAGTACACTTCTAGCTCTTCGGTTCCCATTTGGTTCTGTTAGCATCAGGGACATGCACAAAACAGTCACATCCAAAAACTCTGAAATGTGCAGCTGAAGGTTTCTTACCAGGAAAGGCTTGTAATGGAGTCATCCTATTCAGAGCCTTCATGTAGCTATGATTTAGGATGTAAATTGCAGTGTTACATGCTTTAGCCCAGAAAGTCTTTGGCAGATCTTTCCCTTTCATCATACTCCGGCCCATTTCGCAGATGACGCGCATCTTGCATTCTGCTACTCCATTTTGCTATGATGTATGTGGCAAGGGTTTCTGCCTATTGATCCCATGACTTTTGCAATAACTTTCGAATTCAGTCGATGTGAACTTGTTGAGATATCGAGCACCACTCGCGATATGCCAGGGTGACCGTTGTGCATTTATGTCACCAACTTGTTAGCTACAGATGCAGTTGGTACACCACCCACGAATAATAGCTGGATGACAGCTATCCTTATCTACTCTAGTTTGTGGCTTAGTTAGTATGCCACCTTAGTTAGTTGAGTTTGGTTTGGGACCCACATATAGGGTTCTTCTATTTCTTTGTATTTGAGTTCTTTTGGCTAACTAAGAAGAGGAAAACTGTTTTCAGCCTCCATCTGTGTGTGTATTCGCCCATTGTGTATGTGAGAAGGCCGCAAGTGAGACTCCTTCCCTCTCTCCCACTATCTTCACATGGTATCAGAGCCTTGTTCGTGGTAAGGAGCTCAAGAAAGCAAACCAAGTTCGCGGTGTCCTGGTAAGAGGACCAGTGTTGCTTTCCTATTTCAAGTTTGGGAGCAAATCTCTGCAGGTAGCACAGCCAAAAGTGCAAGAGTGCACTGTCTCAGATTGAGATGCCCTTCGTGGTCTAGCGAGAGCACAGTATATGCTGCGGGAGAGGGCAAAGCCCCAGGTGATGTTATTTTTCTGATTCGAGGCCTTTTTGAGGCCCTTTTTTGAAGGCAGAAGTTCTTCGCAGGCACTCTGAAAAAGGCCTTGTTTTTGTTGTGCGACCACTACTCGGCTGGTTGGTAAAAAGTTACCGCAGAAATTGCATCGTATGCTTGTGTGCAGAGATATTGGGAGTTGCAGAATCATGCTTGTTGCCTGTTGATGCAAAATCATCACTAGGAAAGTGAGTGTGTGGTCAAATACCACTTTCGTCAGTTTTGCAGATCTACCCGTGTGAGGCAAAAGCTGTGTTTTTAGCAGTGACAGAATATTTTGCAGTGTTTTGCAATGGCATCTGATTCTCTTTCACAGATTGTCATTGAAAAGCTTGACAAGAACAACTTCCAGGCATGGAAGTTTAGAATGACGAATTTCCTTATGGGAAAAGGCTATTGGGAGTTCATTACAGGAAATGAAGAAGAACCAGTTCTTCCTAATGTTCCCAATCAATAGGAAATGCAGGCATTTAAAGGATGGCATGAGAGCCAGAAAACTTATGTACTGGCTGTCTATTAGCATTTCGAATTCTATGATTGTGCATATTCAGGATGCAAGTACACCAAAGGAGGCATGGGATATACTTTGGCAAAAATGTACAGCACAAATACGCAAGCCAGGAAAATGCAGCTCAAACAGGAGTTGCATAATGTGCAGAGAGAAAATTTGAGCATCAATGACTACCACATGAAGGTGAAGAAAATTGCAAATGCACTTGCTTCCATTGGATCGCCAGTGGAAGATGATGATCTAGTTTCTGTGACCTTGAATGGTCTAGGAAAGGATTATGCACAGTTTCGGACATCCATTGCCATCCGTGAAAAATTTCATGATTTTGAAGAGTTGTTTGCTCTTCTAATTTCTGAAGAGCAGAGAAATGGGGGTGCATCTTCTTCAGGAGGAACTTCAAAAGAAACTATCTTCTACTCAAATGCTGGAAGAGGTAGAGGCAAAGGAAGAGGGGGCCGATCTACAGGCCATGGTAGAAATCAGAATATGCAGCAAACTCAAGAAAACCAGTCCTATGGAGGAGGACGTGGTAACTCTACAGGCAGGGGGAGCCAAAGAGGCCGTGGTGGATGGTAGAGAGGCCAAAATGCAAATAACAATGTTGAATGCTACTACTGTGGTAAAATGGGTCATATGGCTAAGGACTGCTACAACAAGCAGAATGACATTATGAATGGCAAATTGCAGCAAGGCAATTATGCATCTTCTAGTAGATAGAATGATGACAAAATGAGCATCTATTTATGGTGCAGCACATGACCAATTCAGTGACAAGTGTAGAAGAACGAAATGATGTGTGGTATGTTGACTTAGGTGCGTCAAACCACATGACAGGTCATGCAGAATGGATGCAGGATGAAAGGAAAATGGAAAAACCAGCATTTGTGGAGACTGGTGATGATACTGCACATCCTATTGTGCAGATTGGTAAAATTCCTTTGTCTATGTAGGATGGGAAAAAGAAATACCTGTCTGATGTATTTCATGTCCCGAACATCACCAAGAACCTAGTTTCTGTTGGTCAAATGGTTGAGCAGGGCTTGCAGGTCAGATTTAATCCTCATGGATGCTTTGTTGAGGATATGAAAAATAACGGTCGCTTGATAGCAAAAGGAAAGAAGAAAGGCAGGATGTTTACGTTGGATGCGGACATGCCTGAATTGAGTGCAGCAATGTTTGCACATGCAACTGGTGTAGTTGTAGATATTGATATCTAGCATAAACGCATTGGTCATGTTAATATACAGTGACTTAAATCAATGCAAGCCCAAAATATTGTTGCAGGATTGCCAAAATTCAAGGTTGCAGAAATGCATAAGGTTTGTGAAGCCTGTCAATTTGGAAAACAGGCAAGGAAACCATTTCCTAGGCATGTTCAAGAGAGTAAAAAGCCATTGAAATTAATCCACTCTGATGTGTGGACTACTAAAGCTGCATCTATTGGAGGCTATCACTATTTTGTCACTTTTATTGATGACTTCAGCAGAAAACTTTGGGTGTATTTTATGAAAAAGAAAAGTGAAGTGTTTGGGCACTTCAAAGCTTTTAAAGCTATGGTTGAAAAAGAAATAGGCATGCAAATAAAATGCCTAAGGTCAGATGGAGGGGAAGAGTACCTCTCAAATGAGTTTGTAAGGTTCGTGCAAGAGCATGGCATAAAGCTACAATATTCATGCAGTCATACCCCACAGAAAAATAAACTTGCAGAAAGGAAAAACAGGCATATTGGAGAGGTATCTCGGGCCATGCTAAATGAAAAAGATCTACCATATTATTATTGGGCTGAAGCAGTTTCTACAGTAGTTTACATAATGAACAGGACTCCCACTGTAGCAATACATGGCATGACGCCAGAGGAGATGTATACTGGTAGGAAACCAGACGTTTCTCATTTGAAAATTTTTGGTTGCATTGCCTATGTTCATGTGCCAGACGAGTTGAGGTCCAAAAGCTGAGAAGTGCATCTTTATTGGTTATTCTCTGCAACAAAAAGGGTATAGATGCTATAACCCTTCTTCTCGTAAGTTTATAGTGAGCAGAGATGTTGTTTTTGATGAGATGAGCAGCTGGTATAAACAAGTATATGTGATGATTGATGTAGATGCACAAAATGGTAATGCTGCACGAAATTCACAGCAGCAATCACAAAATATCAGTGGACCTGCAGTGTCCTCCAGTAGTGGTTCACATACTTTGCCATGGACAGCAGGCAGATTGAGATCAGGAGAATCTCCTCAAAGCAATGCAGATAGTGGTACGCAGGTATCACAAAAAGGAAAAGAGAAGGTAGATCAGCCCATGTTTGATGTGAATGCAGGTCACTCTTATGTGGATGGTGAATCCAGTGGCTCAGAACAGAGCATTGATGATGAGTTGGGTATTCCTTTTGTTATTACACCTGGAGTAAGGAAGACCAGGGATGTTTTGAGAGCACCTGGAAGTGAGCCTATTTTGTGCAGGTCTACCAGCGCTAGGTATCCTGTGGATAGGCTGAAATATGATGGATTTACAGCCATTCAATATGCCTATATGGTCAAAGTGATACAAGAACCAGAACCTACTTCTTTTGAGCAAGCCATGGGAAATAAAAAATGGGAGAAAGCCATGGATGAAGAAATGGATTCCTTGGAAGCAAATGCTACATGGGAATTGGTGCCTTTGCCTAAAAACAAGAATGCAATTGGCTATAAGTGGGTTTATAAGATCAAGCACAATGCAGATGGTTCTGTGAATAGATACAAGGCAAGATTAGTTGTCAAGGGGTATGCACAGACATATGGCATTGATTATGAAGAAACATTCAGTCCGGTTGCAAGGATGGCAACTGTAAGAGCAGTCATTGCTATGGCTGCATCAAAGGGATGGTCTTTACATCAGATGGATGTAAAGAATGCCTTCTTGCATGGTGATTTGCAAGAAGAGGTCTTTATGGAGCAGCCAGCAGGTTATGTTCATGCTATTCATCCTGAGTTTATTTACAGGTTGAAGAAAGCCTTGTATGGCTTGAAGCAAGCACCTAGAGCATGGTCTAACAAGATAGGACAGTATCTTGTCACTATTGGCTTTCAGATTTCCAAGGCAGATTTCCCACTCTATGTGAGAAAAACAGAGAAAGGCATTATGCTGCTTGTCATTTATGTTCATGATTTGACCATCACAGGTGATAGTGATGAAGATATCCTTCATGTGAAAATGGTATTGAATAGAAGTTTGAGATGAAGGATTTGGGAGAGCTGCATTATTTCTTGGGCATTGAGGTGATTAGATCACCAAGTGTGATACAACTCTTGCAGAGGCAGTATGGATTGGACATGCTGTCCAAATATGGGATGACAGGCTGTAAGCCTATTTCAGTTCCTTTGGAGTAGAATGTGAAGCTGAGCACAGATGCAGGTGAGCTTCTGGAAGACCCTACTATGTACAAACGCATAGTAGGAAGTTTGATTTATATGACTATTACCAGGCCAGATCTAAGCTATGCTATTGGATTGATAAGTCAGTTTATGTAGGCTCCAAGGAAACCGCATTTGGATGCGGCTAGTAGATGCATACTCAGGTATGTGAAGTCCACATTGTAGTATGGACTATTTTATGAGGCTGGGGTTCAGATACAGTTGCATGGATACACTGATGCTGATTGGGCTGGTAGTATTTCTAACAGACGATCTACCAGTGGATATGTGTTCTCTTTTGGGAGTGCTGCAGTCACCTGGAGTAGCAAGAAACAGCCTATAGTTGCCTTGTTGAGCATAGAGGCTGAGTACAGTGGTGCAGCAATGGCTGCATGTGAGGTAGCTTGGTTGCATAAGCTACTTTATGATATGCATCATGGGCCAGTTGTCATTTATTGTTACAACATGAGCAGTATTTACACTTGGCAAACAACCCAGTCTATCATGCTAGAACAAAGCACATTGAGGTGCATTATCACTATGTGCGGGAGAAGGTTTTACTAGGTCTTATTGATCTAGTTTATGTCAGCATAGAGGATCAAGTAGCTGACATATTCGCGAAGGCATTGGGCACAGAGAAGCTGCGCAAGTTCAGAGACCTGCTTGGTGTGCAAGAATTGGGATTGAGCTCGAGGGGGAGTGTTGAGATATCGAGCTCCACTCGCGATATGCCAGGGTGACCGTTGTGCATTTATGTCACCGACTTGTTAGCTGCAGATGTGGTTGGTACACCACCCACAAATAATAGCTAGATGACAGCTATCCTTATCTACTCTAGTTTGTGGCTCAGTTAGTATGCCACCTTAGTTAGTTGAGTTTGGTTTGAGACCCACATAGAGGGTTCTTCTATTTCTTTGTACTTGAGTTCTTTTGGCTTTCACAACTAAGAACAGGAAAACTGTTTTCAGCCTCCACCTGTGTGTATATTCCCCCATTGTGTATGTGAGAAAGCCGCAAGTGAGACTCCTTCCCTCTCTCCCACTATCTTCACAGAACTCTCCACCTCTGTCTGATCTCAACTTCTTCATCTTCCTCCTCGATTCTTTCTTGACCATTACATGCCAGTCCTTGAACCTACTGAAAGCCTCGTCTTTCATCTTCAGGAAGTATATCCATATCCTTCTACTATAGTCGTCGATCAGTGTCATGAAGTAGTAGGAACCACCCAAAGCTTCCGTCTCCATCTTTCCACAGAGGTTCGTGTGAACGAGCTCTAGAGGAGCCTTTGCCCTACTGGCCTCTTTAGGAAAGGGCTGCCGATGCTGCTTGCCCATCATGAAGCTTCACATACATCGGGTAGATCTGTAATTTCTGGTAGGTCTTCAATCATTCCACTTTTATGCATCTCTTTAAAGAACTAAGGTTTAGATGACCAAATCTCTCATGCCACAAGTTAGTGTTCTTCACATCGGCTCGAGCACTAAAAGCTAAGAGTTCGTAGATGTTGTTGCGTCGTGTACCTTTACCAATGACCTTCTGTTGAAGATCCAAAATCTGTGCGCCATTCTTATCGAATTGAACTTTGAGGTCCCGATCCATGATCGTAGAAATGGACAACAAGTTCCTCTTGATATCTGGCACATAAAGAACATCAGACAACTATTTTACAACTCCATCTGACTTGAGAGCAATCGTACCTTTTCCTTTTGCTAGACATTTTGCATCATTGCCGACTGCTACCAGGATGTCATTCCCTACCAGCTGTAGAGAGGTATATCAATCCTTCCGACTAGTCATGTGGTGCGATGCACCACTATCAATGATCCACGGTTCATCCGCAGGTACATGAACTGCCTCCGTGCAAATCTCCTCAATTGTGATGAACAGCTCTATTGGTACTGCCTGCGCGCTGTTGCTGGACTCTTTCTTTACTCCATTCTTCTCATATGCAATCTTCTTTTGGCATGCATTCTTCTCGTGCCCTACCTTGTTGCAATAGAAGCACTTGGTCTTCTTCTTTCTCTTTTTATCATCAGAAGAAGATGGATTACCAGAGTCCTTACCCTTACCTTTCTTTGATCCGATCCAAAAAGCCGAATCTTCTCCAGTCCTCATCTTTTGACGCATCTCCTCCTCCAGAAGCATCGCATTGAAATGCTCAAAGTTGAGGAGTGGATTTTTGTTATGCGTATTCAGGGCCATAACAAGACCATCGTACTTTGGTGGGAGAATTCATATGCACCTTCGTGCTAGATTCTCACTGGTGATGGTGATGCCAATCACAGTCATGTGATCGCACAGATTCTTCACCTTGGTGATGAACTTCTCTATTGCTTCAGACTTAGACAACTTCTCGTTCGCGAGTTGAGTCTCCAGATTCTGAATCCACATCTGATTCGTGGTCTCGTACTGATTTTTCAAGACCATCCTCCGCTATGGTGACATGTTGAATTAATGCCATGATGGAATCACTAACACTGCAGACAATAGAACATAGTGCATCTGCATTTCTTCTTGTCCACGCGAGAATCTCTTCCACAGTTGGTACTATCTGTTGTCCTGCATTGGCTGGATCCAGTCTCGCAACCGGCCTCATGTCCCCCACCCCAATAGCAGTGTCCCAAAGCTCGTATGTGCTTAGGATGGTCTTCATCTTGAACTTCCAGAGTGGATAGTTAGAGCCGTCTTGGTTCCAGAGTGGAGCATTGATATCTAACAAGGAATACAAGGGTTGCATGGCTTGGAAGTACACCGACATGAAAGGGGTGCCTGCCGCAGTAATGTAGCACACAATCCCCATGCTAGATGATGCCAAGTCAGTACGTCAATGCCCCTACCCTATGAATCCTAAATACACTTTCATAGTGAGGGAAGAAATCCAAAAACTCATAGATGCAGGATTCATCTATGAGATTGAGCATACAGGCTCGGTATCACCCATCATGATAGTCCTAAAGAAAAGAGAAAACATCAGAGTATGCATGGATTTGAAAAAGGTAAACGCTGCCCGTAGATGTGACCACTACCCCTTGCCATTCATGGAACATGTTCTAGAAAGGGTAATTGGAAAGGAAGCATTATAGCTTCCTAGACAAATTTTTAGGTTAGAACCAAGTGTCGATCACCCCGCAAGATCAACATAAGACCACCTTTGCAACCAAATGGGGTGTGTATGCAGCCAGGGTGATGATATTTGGATTAACCAATGCCCTTGCTATCTTCCAACGAATGATGATCACGGTATTCAAAGAGTATCTAAGAGACTTTGTGGAAGTCTTCTTGGACAACATCTATGTGAACTCAAAGTGGGATGACCACCTGAAGTACCTCACGCTCATCCTCAAGAAATGCTGCTTATACTGCATATCCCTCAATCCTTTTAAGTGCTAGTTTTGGGTCAAACATGGTGTCATCCGAGGCCACATAGTGTCCCAGAATGGAATCTCTATAGACCATAATAAAATCAAACTCATCTTGGAGTTACCACCCCCCACCAATGCCAAGGGAGTCCAACAATTTACTAGGCACATGGGCTATTATAGGAGATTCATCTTGTTCTATGCGAACATAGCTCACCTGTTATACAAATTGCTAGTATCCTTTGAGTGGACCGAGGAATGCCAAACATCCTTTACCAGTGTTGAGGTCACCTGATTGGAATTTAATATTCTGTGTCCATATTGATGCCTCCAACTTTGCCATTGGATGTGTGTTAGCCCAACCCGGGGAGCATAATTTAGATTACCCAGTATACTTTGCGAGCTACCAACTAAACGAGGCTGAGGTTAAATACACCACAACTGAGAGGGAAGGTCTTGCCATGGTCTATGTAGTCAAGAAGTTCATGCACTACTTGTTGGCTAACAAGTTTGTCTTCTTCGTGGACCATTAAGCATTGCTATATTTTGTCAACAAACCCTACATGACTAGACGCATCACTAGGTGGATGTTAATCCTTCTAAAGTTCGGCTTCACAATCTTTGTATGTAAAGGGAAAATCCATGTGCTAGCCGACCACGTATCGAGGATTCCAAATGGTGAAGCCCTAACGGGAGTAGAAGATGTTCTCATAGATGCTTCTCTCTTCTTCCCTGACATCATTCCCAAATGGGCCATCGAAATTGACCACTACTTGGCCAATAAATTAGCCTTGGGCTAGGCCCTTAAGAAGGATAGAGCTCGCAAACTAATTAAGGATGTGGCACCATATCAAGGCCAACTATACTGCATGGGCAAGGATGGCATCCTGCGAAGATGTGTGTGCAAACATAAATAAATCGATGTGCTTGAAGAAGCCCACTTAGGAATTGTAGGTCATTTTGCTGCGCTGATGTTACATACGTAAAGTGCTGCAAGCTAGTCTTTGGTGGCCGACACTCTTTGGAGACGGCCAAATTCATCAAAATGATGCAACCCTTCCTAGCATATCCAAATCCCACACAAGGCAAACATGATGCCCTTGATCGGAATCCTGACCGATCAACCCTTCAAAAAATGGGGCATTGATTTCATTGGACCTATAAGTCCAGCCTCTAAGGGGTCCGGGGCTAGATACATCATCTTGGCCACCAATTACTTCACCAAGTGGGTAGAAGGAAGAGCCACGGTGAAGGCCGATGCAAGATCCACTGCCAAATTCTTATATGAACAAGTCATTACACGGTTCAGATGTCCATTGGAGTTAGTCAACGATCGAGGAACTCACTTCCTCAATGAAACTATAGCAATCCTGACTAGTGAGTTTATGAGCATACATAGGAACTGAATGCCATACTACCTTAGGGCAAATGGCTTGGCCGAGAGATCCAATAAAATGTGATGTAGGATCATCACTTGTACAATGGAAGCTAGTCATACCGACTGGGAGCATAAGCTCATAGCCACATTATGGGCCTACAGGACCTCCTACAAAGTGGCTATGCATTGTACCCCCTTCATCCTAGCCTTCGAGGTGGAGGCAGTAATGCCAATGGAGTATGTAGTGCCCAGCCTTCATCTTACCATTAAGGAAATACTCACAGAGAATGCACTAGCAAAACGGCTAGTTGACCTCAAAAGGCTAGAAGAGACAAGGTTGCATGTACCCTACTCTCTTCGGGTGAAAAGGCCCGATGGAAAAAGTAGTTCGACTACAACCTCAAGAACAAGGACTTGGCAGAAAGAGATTTGGCACTCCTATGACCTACCACGTAGTTGAGATCACTCCCCAAGGGTTGTGCTGAATAGCCACCCTTGATGAGATCGAAATGGATAGCTACCCTAACAGGAGCAAATGTAAAAGATACTACAGCCCACTCACTCTCTCCACCCTTCAAGTCATGCATAGAGAAAAAGAACTCAAGGCTGAGGTGGCCAGGATGAAACGCCAAGTCATCGAGGAAGCCAGAATCCGCAATGCTAAGCTCCGATAGCATAGGCAAATGACACTCCTTAAGGCAATGACTGAATAGATACAACTAATGAATGAGCTAACGGTGGAGCCATCTAGGTTGCTTGTTCAACTGCAGGTTCCACACATGCGCATCAAAGCACTCGTGGATCTAGGAGCGAGCCACAACTTCATCTCCTGCGAGGTATGGGAAAAGTTACAGGTACCCCTAATCCTCACCGTCACTTCTGTAAGAGCTATAAACAGCCAATTCCTACCAACTTTGGGTTTTGTGGATTTAAATCTAACGGTTGTTTGCCAAGTATGTGGATATATGATTTTATGTTTTCCCCACACAAGCAACTGAAGAACAGATCATATTGGGAAGAACTTGGTGCTACACCATGAATTATCAATTCGAATGGCATGCTCGGACTGCTTCACTCACCAATGGTGGTGGCAGAATGGCAATAGTTCCACTGTGTGGACCAAGCCCTACTTCTTCAATTCCGCCCTCATCAATCCACGATAACACAGCTACATAAAAGGGCAGACCGGAAGCCCCAGCCACCTCCAACACCCCAACCACCTCCAACACCCCACCAAAAGTCCCCGCTCGAAGGGAAAGGAAAGCTACCATAGTGGAAAATTAGTGCTATTTCCTGCTCCATCGACGGCACCGTCCTCCGCTCAAAAAATTCATGAACATCAAGTACAAGATGCTATCCTTTGTGCCCAATGTCGCTTCGATCAGACCCAAAGGAAGTCAAGGCAACAAAAAAGGCACCAATCGCCTCAGCAATGTCTCTTTTGAAACCATCTGCTATAAGAAGAAGACCACACCACTACCCATGCCCCCACCTCATCTGGCTCATCCACCGCCATGCCCCTCCAACGACTCAGTCAACAGCAACCACTTGGGTGGCCAAGGCAAGAAGGTTGCCTGGGTCTCGAAGTCTGTCAACCGTTCAATCTGTGAAGGTTCCGAAGGCAACAACACAAGAACTTGTGTCTCCCCGGGATACAACACCACAAGAACCTATTGACGACAAGCCAACCAAAGCAGGCTAGCCCCAAGGTACCGAGTACGCACTAGTACCACAAATGGTCCAACTCATCACAAATCCCGCTAAAGGAAGCCAGGGAGTAGCACAAGGACCATCCCCTCCCCTACGAGGAGTTACACAAGAACCTCCCTCTAAATACAAATCCTCGAATGTAATTGCAAACGTACCCCCTCCAACGGTACTGACCTACTCACACAAAAGCAAGGGACTGCACCAAGGGCAAACTCATAAGAACCCGCTTCCTCCAAGAAGATGGACCACATTGCAACAACTAAGCCCAATGTAAATGTGCCTCTAGCATCCAAGGTAAAAAACAAGATGGACACTTACTCTACATGGCTTTTAATATGCTATGCAGCAATATGGTGTCCGCCCACACCGCATTCCTCATAATCATCGAGTCCAGGTCTAGGTGAGTCACTACAATAGGCATCTCACCCGACACACCTACAGCCCACTAGTCTCCGCCAAACACACACACACACACACACACCCATGCTCAACACTAGGTGATTAGAATCAGTCGTCCATTTTTGCAATTGTTCACCATC
Organism: Dipteris shenzhenensis; assembly: GCF_047967505.1. Taxonomy (NCBI): domain Eukaryota; kingdom Viridiplantae; phylum Streptophyta; class Polypodiopsida; order Gleicheniales; family Dipteridaceae; genus Dipteris; species Dipteris shenzhenensis. Next base: position 36,665,851 of record NC_141614.1, read on the forward strand.
TTGCATGCTAACCTCACAATCATGCCCATACCGCACAAGTGCACTCTACTCACTCACTCTTCTCCCCCCTTTCACAGCCCCCACCACTCTCTCTCTTCCTTCTACTCCTTTACATAGTTAGTATCCGGCCGGTCGTCACCATAGAGGTATCCGCCGACTGTCCGCAATCCCAACATCCCACTGACCATCGACATCGCCAGATAATGCCAGTCATTGCCCAAGAAGTATCCCATCGGTTGTTCGCCAAAGAAAGATCTCGTTGATCATCGCGATCCCAACATCCCATCGACTACCTCCATCACCAGATAATGTCGGTCGTCGCCCAATAATTATCCCACCGGATGTCACCAAAGAAAGGCCCCACTGCCCATCTTGCCATCATTAGATCGCACCACCCATTGCCCTCTAGTATCACGCTAATCGCGATCTTTGCCACATCACACTAGTCATCGCCATCGACTTACCGTGCCGAATGTCGCCATCTATTTACCCTGTCAACTGTCGCTATACCTATATCCCGTCAACCGTGGTGATGTAAAATCTATATAAATAGGCTTATTCTGTCGGGTCATCACCATAGCAGTTGCTGCCAAACTCTTGCAAAATTTGCCCATAATTCTCATAGTTTCCTGCTCTCTTCCACTCCCATCTGAATAGCCTGTTTATATCCTCTCGCTCTTCCTCATCCACTGACTCCCTCATCACTCAATTGCCATCCCTCTTTTAGATGGATCCTGAACATGAGTTCTTCGAGTTCAAATCAGACTTGGGACTCCACCCTTGCCCTATCCCATAGGCCATTGGCTCCTCAGACTCCCAAAGTACTCCATCTGCCATGATTCGCATGCCTTCCAAGATCCCCTTGGAAGATTTGCAAGGGGAAGAAGAAATATCCACTAGGCAGGCCACTCAAGAGGGTATGACAGTAGCAGGGATGCCCCCCTCGAGATCAAGAAAGCGCACCCTGGCGCCATCAACAGGCGAGTATATGGTCGTGCACTCCCAGGCACACTCACCACTTGGAGAAGCATGGCTCCAAGAACTAGACACGTGCATTGTGCACTCGCACTTCGTGTACGAGGACCACAACCACGCCCTCCACTACCATACCGTAGCAGCATATGTAGCATTGAAAGAGCCAGTGGTGGAGGATGCACTCAGAATTACTGGCTTGAGCAGAGTGGCCGACTGCCTCCCATCCCAGCTGAACATGAAGCTACTGGCAAGATTCCTCTAGGCATACAACAACAACACCTTCGTTGGCATCCTATGAGATGTAGCATGCAATCCCCACCACTACCAAATCAATCAAGACTTGGTACAGGCAGCCTTCAACCTCCCAATCATCGGTGAGAAGTACTCCAAAAAGAAAAAGCTGGGCACCCTCAAAACGGTCTATCACTATGACCACCAGAAGAGCAAGGGCCACCGTCTCCAATTCACAACCATTCACAAGCTTGAGGTGGAAAGACCAGTAAGAGCCTTGGAATGGCTCACACAAGTTAAGCACATAGACCACCATCAGCCCGTCGTGCCAAATATCCTACTACGCATGGTGGAGCCCCAAAAAACGAATTGGGCTAACTACTCCTACAGCCAAATGAGGGACGACCTCAACACACATGGGGAAGTAATCAACAATCCCATGCTATACATGCTGGTTCTCTACTACTTGCTACATCAGCATCCACCAGTCAGCTTTGGGCTAGCCAAAAAATCTGCCACCGGGCCAGTACAAGCCCAAGAGAGCAAGGACAACATCGAGTACCACTTCGGCCGTTCATGTGCAACCGGACCCAAGTCAACTGCTCGAACAATATGAGGACCACCAGATGTAAGAATTCATGTGCCAACAACTGCAACTCTAGCAGGTGGATTCTCAAAACAAGGGCAAACGGGTTTAGGAGGAGCCCATTATCATCGAAGACCTCTAGGGTGACGAAATAGTCACCATTGCCATCCATCCATGGGCCCAAGCCACACCAACCACTCCCAATGTGGACTATGTCTCAATCTCCACTACCCCCTAGGAGACCACATCCTTTGCCACCGGCACCTCTTCATCTCCATGGGCAGGCCTAGCAGAGGCCTTACAGTTTTGCAATGCACCCCAATATAGGGCATCAGGTGGCTATAGCCACATGTCGGCCGAGCAGTTATCACATGCAGACCTGATGGAATAGAACCTCTTTGAAGCCATGGCACAGCTCCCATACAATTTTGAAGAGGAGTCAGGAACAAGCCTCACAGCTGTCGGCTAGTCTCCTTCATGCACAGCTCTCTGCACATGACAGCCAATCCGTAATGGTTGCAGCCCAAGCCAATGGCCAAGTAGCAATACAAAGAGCGGCAAAGTACCAAGCCAAAGCTGAGGAGCTTGAGCTAGCCATTACAAAGCTCAAAGACGACCTCGCCACCACAAGTGAATCCCTGGTCCAAACACTCATGGACTAGGCTGACAAGGCAGAGTCAAGCCTACAAACAACGCTAGAACAAAAAGTGCAAGCAGAGGATTAGTACACCCAATCATAGGAGCACCACAAATGACAGATCCAATCTCTACAGGATCTCCTAGCACAAGAAAGGGAAATTACGGTTTGTATAGGGAGGTCTTCGCACAATTCACCACATACACACTTGCACCACGTACCATTCCCTAGACCCTCCAAATGCACTTTGATGCACTCCGTGCACAAAACCTCATCTACCACTTAGACCTCACCACTCCACTTCCTCCTAACACCCTCTAGACTATCCTTTGCTACCGTAACCCCGACCACTGTCGCCCCATCTTAGCCATGTCAAACTTCTCCTTAGATCTCCAACCCACTTCTCTATCTCTTCTTTGCCCCTCCGATCTCCAGGCTCTAGCTGCCCATCCCATCCTCCTCAATTTTCAAGCGTGGTGCTGCATCATCACTGAGTCCCTAAATTATCCAACGAATGATGAAGTGATGCAAGTCGCAAAGCCTGAGGAACTCATGCTGTGGGTTTGCACACCCGAAAGTCTGCAAGTAGACATCAATTGGATGCAAACCTATAGTCGAGCCTTTGCCATCTAATCTCAAGGGCACCTTGGAGCCTACCAGTCCACAACCTACCACCCCCTCGGCATAATAATCCTCTTTAATAGGGTGCTACAGGCTCTCCAAGACTCACTTGAGTCCTTGGTGAGCAATTTTGAAACAATTCATGTAGCCTACCCCGAGGAAGTCACTGAGGAAGAAGGAAACAAAGCCATCACCCTCTTTAATACTACCGCCCCTGGTCAAAATTCCACCACCACCTCCTCTAGATCCTGCCCAACCCACCCAATAAATTGCCCAACCTCCTCTCCCTTGGACAACACTGCCTGAGCATTCATCTAACGCCTCTAACACCACCAACGCACAGCATGGGACCTCCCTATCCATCTCTTCTACCGCTCCGATCGACCTTCCTGATGCAGCCTTCAACATGCTACTCAAGGTAGCCAAATTTGTATAGGAAGCCGATGCAACAAAGCCAATAGGCACAGCATAGCCGGAGCCCATGCCCATTGCAGATGACGATGCTCTGCCATCCCCACCTACTTCCCCCCCTAAAGATGTCCCAGGCTTACAGTCCTTTTAGGAGCTACCAGAAAGTGCGCTAATGCATCATTGGAAGTGCTAGTAGCTCGAGGGCTCCCACCTCCATCTCTACGAAATCCTTGAGATGCGCCCCTCACACAGTTCATCACGCAGTCCTTCCACGACTGGCGACGTGTGCATCGAAAGCACACAAGAGGAGGATACAACCTCACCTCTAACGCTCTAGTCCCAGCAACGACCGATGTAGATGCCAGCAGTCTATAGCCACAATGGCAACTCCCCTTCTTGAAGCTAGAGAAATTTCAGCCCTACTACTATAGTGCACCTATCGATCGTTGAGTCCACCCACTATATATGCCAATGGAACAACAATGGAGTTGGGCCAACAAATTTAGAGAACTCCAAGAGCAAGATCCAAATGTGTTGCACAACTTTCCAAAGTACAACTTCCCAAAATACATGACTCAAGAGGGATTTTGCTTCTGCCTCTAATCATTCAACGACATGTACAGCTCAATTCTAGGTCCTACCATCACAGTAGTGGTACATTTCAACCTCCTCCTCCTCTTACTCCGTGATCTCCCTGCCCACAGTCGCCCCATCGACGAACACCTCCACAATCTAAACAACCAGATTGTCTTCAATCCCAACATCGGTCCTACGCAATTCCAGGACATCCACCTCTACCTTGCATTTGCAATCTCCATGGACATCACATCCGCACGTACCATTTTTGGAAGTATCGCTCGTACCTCACTTGCCTCACTCCATGACAGCTAGACGGCTACGTAGCCTACAGACAATCCTCGCCACCAACCTCCTCCAATGCAGCTGACCAAAGGACAGATCCGCAATAGGAAAGGGGGCATGTTAACATCCACATTAACATCCACATAGTATAATCACCGAATGCAGGGTAATCAATGATTAGAGGTGATCAGGCCACATGATCTACTTCAACGGACAGGGTTAGGAAGTTTGACCCCCAAATACCCCAAGGCCAGTGATTGTATGCAATTGGGTGCACATGGAAGGAGTATAGCTCAAACTCCAAAGTCCAAGGATTCTAGGCACAGGTTGTATGTTCCAGCTAACACCCAAACCAAAGATTGCAGGCAACGTGCACATTTCAAGTATACGTCCATGGAAATAGCTTCGCCAATGAAAATAGCCATGAAAGGAGTACAGCTCAAACTCAGGGAGTTTGATCCCCAAATTTCCTGAGGCAAAAGATTGCAAGCAACATGCATGGTTATCGTTGAGTATTTCGCAGAAGTTAAGCCTTGCCACTCCAGGTTTTGAGCCGCATTCACAGGGTTCGAGCCCCAAATGGCTTAAGGTGTGAGGGCACCCAAGGAGTTTGATCCCCAAATCACCTAAGCCTAGGAGGTGCGAGGCTAACACAAGCGCTATTTGGGAGCCAGTTAGGAACACCTCCTAATACTAGGTTTGTCCCGAGCGCTTTGATATGGTTAACACAAGTATTATTTCTGCTAGTAGGGAGAGATGGAAAGAATAGCAATATGCCTTGGCATCCTATGGGCCCAAGAGCCTTTGGTTATAAAAGAGAAGGAGAGTGCTAAAAAGGAAAAGGGTTCGCCCTCCCTTCAAAAGGTGACTTGTAATAAAAGGCCAAAGTGTTGACTTTGGTCTTCATTGTTGTTTGCACAAGTTTGAATACAAGCTCCCTCTTCTCTTCCAAGAGAGCATTTTTGGGTGTTCTCTTATTTCCGTCATAATGCCCTTGTGTCTGCCACTCCATCTCCTTCACTCTCCATTTCCCTTCTCCTTCCCTTCCCCTTCTACCTCCCTTCTCCCCTCTCCTCTCCCCTCTTCCCCTTCCCTCTTTCTCACGTGGAGACACATTGCAACAATCTGAAGGCTGCTCGAGTGACACACGGATGACTTGTGCCTTGCATTTCTCCCATAAGGAGTAGCTCGAAGTGGAATGTCTTCAACATCCCCATAATAGGTAAGTCATTGCCGAGACCGACAACAACATGATAGCATAGGACTATACCATGGAATACTTTTGAAACTGAATGCCCAAATCCTCATGTCAAACTAGCATATAGGGGTCTCTTTTATGCTTTTATCACGAACAAGACCAACGTTGATCTTTTCTTGTATGCCAATGGACCATTTATGAGATAAATTGTACAAGGTCACCTATGCCTAACACCAACTATTTACCCACATAGGCTTCTATGACTCCAACACAACTCTCAAACTGCACCTTTGTCATTGCCACTGGCTAAGTCTCCATCATGCCATTGTCATTGCTGCTTCAAGCCCTTTGACAAACCTAAGGTCTCAAACCTTAGCCACCGTGCTAATTGCCACATGGCAGATAGATTCTAACCCTAGTCAGTACATTGGTTAAGTTTAGTTAACCTTGAGTTCAAAGGGTTTGGTTAGGTTACACAGGGTTTGGTTCAATTACAGGTTGGTTGAGTTTCAGTTTGGTCAAAGTTGTGCCATGTGGTATAGTGCCACCCAGGCATGTGGTATAGTGCCACCCAGGCACAGTAATCCCTTACTAAGCACAGTGTAAGTGCAGTATGTGAATCCCTCTGCCACATCATCAAAGGCCTCTTCTTCAACGGAAACTTCAACAAGCCGTAACTTCCAATCCAGGAAGAATTTGGACACGCTCCAAAAAGGAAAAGTGATCGTCTTTTCAAGCTCTACACGCCTGTTAGATTAGAATCATTGCATGCAATTAGACACTACCAATATTGAAAGAAATCAATTGGTAAGACCTTTACAACAAATGACAAATCAAAGCATGAATGTACACATCACTGTCATAAGCATGCCAAAAGCAAGTGCATGAGATGACCATAGCATAAAGGATGGCATCCACACATAAAGCATCAAGGCACATGGAAGAACAAAGCATCATGCATCAAGCTACATCAAGCAAAGAAGAGAACACCATCGACAACATGTATTCAGAAGCAAAAACCTTGCCACCTTCAGCCCACACGGTAAATCAAGCCTGACCACCTGAGAGTAGCTATATGAAAGCACCTAGGGGAGGTATTGACATGTAAAAGCCACACTTGACCACCTTATGTATCAAGGTATGCACTAAGGGGATATGATGGAATGAAAACTCACATCTGACCACATTGTGGTAGAGCCAATGGATCATGGCACCAAGGGGAGGTGTTGAGATATGGTGCCATGAGCACATATTAGAGGCTAAGGTATGTTATAGGAAAGAATTAAAGTAGCCACCCTAGGATGTGGACTACATGATGTGGAGATGTGGATCAAGGATATCCACAGGGAAAGATGTGGATCAGAGGATCCCACAAGTGTTGACTATTCTAAGGGCACTCTCTATATAAGAGGCCTATCATGTATTGTTGAGTACAAGAGAGAAATGCACATTCACTCAAGATTATGTTTATGAGCCCAAGCTAATCTATCTTGGAACCTAATTGACTTAAGGCACATGTCATGAGCATTCTCTTCATCATATTTCCACAAGGGTTCCATCCACCTTAGAGTGCTCCATAGATCCTGAGGAATGCATATTTTGTCACATGCCACTACCAAGACTGGATGCATAGCCACTGGATGATCTTCTATCACATAAGAGCTACCTATCCATTATCCAAACACCTCTATGGTTAGACCATATGCATAAAATAGCCCATAATTTAGTGTATCCTTAGCATAGGCTTCGTTTTGCATCCAAATGTGGCTTCCTTGGGTGCTGCATAAATTGTGTCAACACTCCTATATCATGACACATATCTAGCCTAGTCAAGGTAGCATATAACAACGTTCCAACCAACTTTCTATACATGGATTTTCCAACTCCTCTCCAACATTAGGCCGTAACTTCAAATTCACTTCCATTGGTGTGGTTGCCGGCTTACATGCTATCATCCCCAAACTTCTAGAGCATATCCAATATATATATCCATTGTAGTCTTTCATATCTCATGAAAAGTACGAATCACTTGGATTCCCAAGAAGTACCTTTGCTCACCAAGGTCCTTCATGTCAAATTCCACACACAACATGTTCTTTGCATGTTTTATCTCAGCTGCATCACTTCCTATAATGATCAAGTCATCCACATAGATGACTATCACCATTATTCCTGTACTTATCTTTCGTACATACAAGGAATGATCAACTTCACTTATCACAAATCCTACATCCTTCAAGAACATGCTTATCCTCTCTGTCCAAGCTCTTGGTGCCTATTTTAGCCCATACAATGCTCTCTTCAACATACACATAATGTGGTACATTCGAGTGCGCATACCCTTTTGGCTGCTCCATATATACTTCCTCTTGTAAGTTTCCTTTCAAGAAGGCATTCTTGACATCCATTTGTTGTAATTTCCATCCTTTTGATGCAGCTAATGCTATCACAGCTCTCATAGTAGCCATCTTGGCAACTGGACTGAGTGTTCCCTCATAATCAATGCCATATGTTTATGCATATCCTTTGGCAACAAGCCTTGCCTTATACCTACCGATTGTACCATCAGCATGATGCTTCACTTTATACACCCATTTATCGCCAATGGGTTTCTTTCCCTCAAGCAATGGCACTAGATCCCAAGTACCATTTAAGTCAATTGCATCCATCTCTTCATCCATTGTTGCCAATTCCTGCTCAGCATGACCACAAGCCTCTTCACAACATGTAGGCTCAACACTGCATCATTTTTGTCATAAATGCATAATGATGTGCTGCTTAATTCTCAAATCCAAACCTCTATACTAGATACTTCACCCTACTTGATCTACGTAGAGTTTGCTCAATTGTAGGCTGTCGACTCTAAGTAATACACCCACCACCGAAGCATGTCCACCTTGCAGCTATTTTCCTCCTTCTTCTCCAGGTCTGTTTTTGCAAGGATTTCATCCAACATCATTTTTATATATAACAAAAGCATTCCAAATTCTTTTGGGTATGCCATAGATTCGCAGTAGGTGGATCAGTGTATAGAGTTTGGATCGGTAAATAGAGTTTTGGGGCTAGATTTTGTAATGGGCTCTTAGTTGTGTCTGCACTGCACTTAAATAGGAAAAGAGTTCTTTGGAGGGTTCACCTCATAAAATTTTAGTGTACCATGTGCATTCAAAATGAGGGGTATTTTAATTTAACTTTTTGGAAAATTTTAACAAGTTTACAATCACACGAGGGGTTTTTTAACTCAAATTTAGAAAAAAATCACTTAGTTCATGAGTAAAGAGGGGCGTTTTTATTAGAGGAAAAATTTTAGTTGAGGGGTTTTTTCAACACCCCTTGAACGCACATGATACATAGCATTTCTAGGTAGTGCACCCCCCAAGAAGAGTTCATTGAGCTCGACCTTCTCATTCTTCAGTCTCATGTTAGTTGTCTAATCTAAATCTTTCGTCTCACATTAGTTGTCTAATCAAAATCTTTTGTCTCACATTAGTTCACTAATCGAAATCTTTCACTCTCACATTAGTGATCTAATCAAAATCTTTCATCTCACATTTCTTGTCAAATTGAAATCTTTCATCTCATTATTATCACTGCGCTGGTGTGGATCAAAGGACACTATCTAGTCACATAGATGAGAAAACATTGCCCAAGTAAACTCTAGAGAAGATTAACAATTCAATAGATTACACATATATTACATAGATTACAATCTCAAAGACTCCTTTACTTCAGATTACATCTCAAGGACTCCTCACTGAGCTCCCTGATTGCAAGCTCAGCCCTCCTCGCTCCTTTCTAGAATGGGGCTTGTTCCTTCCTGCAGGGGCCTGACCCTTCCCTTCAAGCCGCTTCCTCTTTCCTTGATTTGAGCTTCCTAAGTGCAAGCTTGGCCCTCCTTTCTCCTTTCCTAAAGGGAGCTACTTCCTCCCTTTAGGCTCCTTTTCCTTGTAGTCAGGTCCTGTCTTAGCCTTCTTCAATTTGAGCTCCTTGTCTTTAAGATCTTTTGCCCAAATGGAAAATTGAGAGCTCTACAGCATCTACTTTCTCGTCATAGATAGCTATAGTAGGTAGGCACATTTGATTTGTCCATGACCTGGGCAATGGCAAATGGCATTCTCTACATAGTGATTTTGTAAAGCAAAAAACGTGCATAGGGTGGTAGCACATAGGCCATCAGATACACCATACATCTATGATGGGGGTATGGTAGACCATGCATTTCAAACCCTACTATATAGCAGTTGCTAATGATGAAAAGGTTGCCAATGGGAATTTCAATACCAAAGTGTGGTGGGATAACCAAATACTTGTCAGAATTACTAAAACACTTACTATTTTTAATAACTCAATATATTCTTTTAAGATTAACCAAATATTTGCTATAAGTATTCAATATTTTTAAGAATTTATAATTCTTGAGCCAAAATAATGAATAATGCTATGATTAAGCTAAAAACAAAGTTTTGCTATAAGTCAAAAACTTCCCATGAACATTGTACTATGAAGTATGTCATTCTTAAGAACATCAATAGATGACCAATTTTCTTAAAAAGGTAGTGTACATATACACTGTCTTGGTGTAAAAATACACCCTTCAGTATACAATGAGACTAATAAACAACCTTTATACACATTAATGAGAGTAAAGACATCAAAACAAACAAAAAAACAATTTACTTGGTGTACACATTAATGAGAGCCAAAGTCGAATTTCAAAGCATGTGATTACAATGCTCTTGGCTTTCATGTTCCTGAGTACCAAGCTCTTCAATACTAACTACCGAAGTCGTCACTCATAGGTTGATGATAGGTATGACCTCAAAAATCTGGCCATCCATCTGGACCATAAATCCCATAGCCCATACCCTGCAATTGTGTATAATGGGGTAGCAGTGAACATCTTAACAAAAGAGTTCTATGATGAATTAGGATTACCCCAATGAGAATGGACCCATTAAACATAGGATTGTTGATTAAGCTAGGTTCACCTTGCAATTCACTATACTAGATCTTTGATCATTAATGGCATACCTAATACTATTGGAAAGACCATGGCTAATAGAAGCATCAATACTCCATGATGTGGGCACAACTAAGATCATGATCCAAAATAGAGATACCATGGTGGTGAAAGTAAATTCAGGAATAGGAGAAATCAAAATCCGATTTCACTATTGCAGCCGTCAATACCACAGTCTTGCACTGTACATGATGAAGTAATAGTAGTGACTTGCATGGTAATAATATATAATTAGAGGTGGTGGCATCTAAGATTCCCAGACATGCTTGTGGTGGCAGCTAAGACCCGCCGGGCTGGTAGTTAACTACCAATCACCACAGTGACCTGCAATTACTCAGCTTCCAGCTACCACCACTAGGCTTGCATGCATGATTACTACGAGTGTAGTTAATTACGGTAATGAGGGATTAGAGTGGTTAGGCTTCATGATTTACTTTTGTGGGAATTACTGCACGATGGTGGTGGCTGTCATCAGCCACATCTATCGTGGCTACGATTCCACTGTGCCACCGCTCACACACCATCGCACTTTAGCATGCATGATCACTACAAGTGCAGTAAAAATTACCAGTCACCAGGATCGCATGCTTAGTAGAGAACTAGAGTGCATGGTAATGAGTGATTAGACATGGTAATGAGTAATTAGAGCTTCATGTTTTACCTTTGTGGGGATTACTGCCCAGTGGTGGGCTCTCATCAGCCATGTCTGTCGTGGCTAAGATTCCACTGGGCTGGAAGTTAATTACCACCCATCGGAATGGCACCACATGATTACCAAACCATCTGGGGGATTCCACCGTAGTGGCCTACAAGTAATATGGATGGAACCCCAGGCTCCAGCCACTGCGGTGGCTCAAACTTTATAATATATATAAGATCCATGGCATTTGGCATTTTACTATGTTGCTTTGATCCGCCCATGCTTTGCTACTTTGCTCCACATGCTCTGCTACACACCCCTCTTCTAGCTCTTTTTCGCACCTACTCCACTTTGCTCCACACTCCCTCCTCCATCTCTCGTCACTACATCTGCTCCCCTGCTCATCTGCTGCTCACCCACTCATCTTCAACATGCCTAGTACCACCCCCCCTCAATGCTCTGTGATCCCAATAATATCTGCCTTCTCATATAAGGTGATTGCGTTGCACTCACTTGGAGTAGAAATGCTAGCACTAGTGGAGACCCTTTGTTCCCACAAGCAATTCCCCACACATTTGAATGTCATCACCTTAGATGACATGCTCACAAAGGGCCTCTTTATGGCTGTGCTTTATGGGTTTCCCTTGGATGTCAATGAAGGCCTCAATATTTTCATAGTAGAGTAGTCTCGACTTGCTGGGGGGGCCGTAATCTAAGTCCTGGCAATGTGCATGGTCTTTGGCCTCTCCATCGTATCCTCCTTTGTCTCCTTAAAAATTTTTAATGCAACAAGCTAGACTGGCTGAAAACTGAGTTGTACGAATTCCCTCTTACTTAGATGAGGCTCTCATCAATGGCTGGATGTAATCTTTTGGGCTCTCAAGGATCTTTTGGTTCACTGGATGTAATGTTTTGGTCTCTAAGGCATTTATGTAATCTCTTTTTGTTGAATTTGAGGCTCCTAATATGCACTGTTGTTAACTTTTATATTTGTATTTGAATGGTTATGGCTGCTACCTATAATCTTTTGGCATTTAAGGCTCTCATCAATTGCTGAGATTTTATAAATGTAAGATCCCCTGTTCAATTTTTACTCGGTATAAGTTAATTTTTATACAACCTGCTAGTGGACTTAGATGTACATTGTAATCTCTTTTGCTCAATTTTCACTCGATAATTGTACTTTTGCCCTCGTTTATATTTACTACAATAAGGACTAAAATACCAAGAAAGAAGAACTACAATTTCCTTGGTTTATGACCAAAATAACACTAAAATAACTCCAACGACCCCACCGTAGTGGTTGCATGGAGATACATCTAGAAAATTACAATTAAACTTTTAGAAAATGCAATTGACGATATGGCCCTTGAGGGATCCCCTCTTGGGGCAAGGGCCATATTGACATGTATTATACAATATCCAAGATGCCACTGGACAGAAATGGCATGTCGATATGGCCCTTGCCCCTAAAGGTGACCCCTCAAGGGCCATATTATCAATTGCATTTTGCTTGGTTGCACAACGTAATACATTATTCTTGGTACACAAATATATAACTCCAAGAACCAGTGTGATGCCTTTCATAGATCTCCTTCTATTTGCTAGTGCCCTGGTTGTCATAGACCTCCTCCTATAATCCGTAAAAATAGATAACGAAGCTATAACTCCAAGAACTAGTGCAGTGGTCTCTCCAAGACTACCTTGAATTCTAGGTGATGACAAGTCGTCAGGCCAGAGATAGAGAGAAGAATCTTGCTGCCTCCGCATCACTCATGAATGTGGCAAACTCTTCGGGACTCACAATGTAGCCATGGACTGCTAGCAAAGGAGTTCCTCAGTTGCAGTGCTAGGCCCGAGAGGAGTCGGGGAGTCCACCCAGGGGTAGTCACAGGGGTACGACCCCAACAAGTTGGTTGAGTGGAATCAAAGTCCTCTGGAGAGTACAGATCATGACGTCTCCTCCTACGAGGGGTTTCGTACTCTCCGAACATGCGATGTACTGATATGTCTAATTTGGGGGGATTGGACAAACACAGACATAAACACGAAAACAAAAACAAACACAAGAGTGGGTAAGAAACGGAAACACAATTTACTTAAAAGACAATACTTACAATTTACTTAAAAGACAATTTATTACTTGAAACTCAAATTCAATTTACTAAAACTATGAAAGCACAATTATTTGCATGAGCTTATGAGTATGAGTATGAGAGGGTAGGAGAATTAGGGAAGGAGGGCATCAGCAAGGCAAAGAGGGCATAGGAAAATGCTTAGCTCTTTTCCCCTATTTCACTCATTAGCTCTTTTCCCCTATCCTATCACTCTTAAGCATTTGCTTATGTCCTCTTTGCCTTGCTTATGCCCTCTTCCCTAATTCCCCTACCCTCTCACACTGATAAGCACATGCATTTGCATATGCAAATGCTTATGCTTATGCATGAGCATATATGGATTGATAAGATAGGGGAAGAGAGCTTATGAGTCAAATAGGGGAGAGGGAAAGCATATGATTATGCTTATTCTTATATGCATATGCATGAGCATATACCAAGTGTGAGAGACCAGGTCCTCGGGACTTAGTTTTTCCTTCTATGCAGCGTATATTTCTTGACTCGGCCTTCTCACCTCAGGCGCACCCAAGACTCACCAGCCCCAGATACACCCGGAGCTATCCTCAGCTCGTTTGCGCTCCGCGACGCCTCTACGTTTTCCAACCAAAATGGGCCCTGGCACGTCTTGCACCTAGACGGCCGTTTCCACTCCCAGCCACGATGCATCCTTTCCTATACCACCGTTCATGGATCCTCTGATCCTCAAGCCCCTTTCTTGGGACTCTGCTCCTCAAACGGTTCCAGCACCCCACTTGTATCCCGGTCTACCGGTGAAGACACACAGACTCACGGGCCTGTGCAACACCTGACCTTCTTTGGATAGAATGCCCGATTCATAGTTCACACGAATGCCCGCCACGCGACGTTCCACCTTTAACCCAGCTATATGTTCATGCATATGCATATAAGAATAAGCATAATCATATGCTTTCCCTCTCCCCTATTTGACTCATAAGCTCTCTTCCCCTATCTTATCAATCCATATATGCTCATGCATAAGCATAAGCATTTGCATATGCAAATGCATGTGCTTATCAGTGTGAGAGGGTAGGGGAATTAGGGAAGAGGGCATAAGCAAGGCAAAGAGGACATAAGCAAATGCTTAAGAGTGATAGGATAGGGGAAAAGAGCTAATGAGTGAAATAGGGGAGAGGAAAAGCATTTGATTATGCTTATGATTATATGCATATGCATGAGCAAATGAGCATATGCTTATGAGTGTGAGAGGGTAGGGGAATTAGGGAAGAGGGCATAAGCAAATGCTTAGGAGTGATAGGATCGGGGAAGAGAGCTTATGAGTGAAATAGGGGAGATGGAAAGCATACAATTATGAGTGTGAGAGGGTAGGGGAATTAGGGAAGAGGGCATAAGCAAATGCTTAGGAGCGATAGGATAGGGAAAGAGAGCTTATGAGTGAAATAGGGGAGAGGGAAAGCATATGATTATGCTTATGCTTATATGCATATAAGCATTTGCATATGCTTATGAGTGTGAGAAGGTAGGGGAATTAGGGAAGAGGGCATAATCAAGGCAAAGAGGGCATAATCAAATGCTTAGGAGTGACAAGATAAGGGAAGAGAGCTTATGAGTAAAATAGGGGAGAGGGAAAGCATATGATTATGCTTATGCTTTTATGTATATGCATGAGCATATGAGCATATGCTCATGCATAAGCATAAGCATTTGCATATGCTTACGAGTGTCAGAGAGTAGGGGAACTAGGGAAGAGGGCATAAGCAATGCAAAGAGGGCAAATGCTTAGGAGTGATAAGATAGGGGAAGAGAGCAAGGCAAACATATGCTTAGGCAAGGGAAAGCTTATGAGTGATAGGATAGGGGAAGAGGGCAATGCTTAAGAGTGATTGGATGGTACCTGCAACCCCAAATGCCTCACGAAGATCCCGTGGAAAAAAAAATGAAAAAATACAAATGAAAGAGGTCAGATGACTTACTTGAAAGTCTAGGGTTGAGGGTTGGTTGGTTTCCTTTTAGTCTTGCAAAACCAAGGGAAGAGGGCAATAAAACATTCCGTGAGAACAAAGGGGAGACAAGGAGAGCAAAGGAGAAGAAAAGGAGACACAAAACAACACACAAAGCAAGCAAAGCAAGGGAAAGCAAGGGAAAGAAAGAGAAATACCAAAAAACGAAGAGGCGAGCCTTCTTTCCTTCAACAAATCTCGTTTTTTGTCCTTCAAACCTAAAAATAAAGCATGAAAATGAGCACATGGGCTTAGCAATGCAAGGAGAAACATGATTCAAGACTCACAAAATGAAATGGGGGAAGGAAAAAACCTACATTGTTTAAATAGATACAGCTTCTTGGAAAATGACCTTTCATGCAAGTAGAGAGGGAGAAGGGTGGAGAGTGAGCACAAGTGTTGGGAGAGGGGCTAGGGGTAGGGGTGAGGAGTGTGGGGAAGAGGTTTGAGGAAGGTGAGGAAGAAGGAGAGGTTTTGGATTTTTATGCGATGGTATTGTTAGGTGCAGCGATGCGGGTTTTGGCTTTTAGCGCTACAGCATCTGTATATACCGACGCTGTATTGTTTCCAAACTGTCAATATATACCGACTCTGTGTATCCCTGAAAGTTGGTATATACCAACGAACAAAGCATAAAAACTATGAATAAGCTATTTTTTGGATCTTGAGTGGATTGTAATCATTTTATGTTGTGATTTTGGAGATGTGGAGATGGAAGGGATGAGTGAAAGCTCATCAGATGTGCTAATGCTCGGGAGCGTGGAGTGGCTTACCAAGAGGTTGTATTGTCCTTGCACTCATTGCAAGAGAGAAGTATGACATCAACGCCATATTGTCATGAGCCACTTCATGTATGGGGAGGAGCCCACAGCAGTATTGGCAGTTGGTGGTGGTGATGGATCATCAGTAAGTCAATGCTATTTGAGTTCATGATTAATATTGCATGCGTACTTTACATGAAACCTTGAGACTAGATCTTTTATTTACACGAAACCTTGAGATAGGATGAGGAGGGTGGCAAGGGGGCACATATACCTTCACACTTTGAGCATGGGGATTGGCTCCCAAATGCACACTAGATGATGACGAGGGTATGGTGGACATGATGGATTCTATTTATAGGGCACTACATCACATGTACACATGATGTCCAAGTCTGAGGCCATGGTATGAGAGTTTCAATCAACATGGTTGTATGAGGGTGCTAGAATGTCAAAAATAGTGGCTTGTCTCTCAATCTTGAATCTACAAGCAAGTATGGGTGGTCTGATACAAGTGTCTCGGCCTTAATGAGGTTAGTGCATAATTTATCTCAATTTGGATCTTGATTGTTTTGAGAATCATCATAGTTTCTCATTATTGGAAGCATATGTATGTTTGAATTGCAATAGGTTGCTCTAGAAGATGTTGCCTGCACCAAATACCATGCTTGCATCAAGAGATGAAGCAAAGAAGATGCTAACAAATGATGGGTATGGATTATGATACCATCCATGCTTGTGATAATGATTGTATTCTCTTTCATCGTTGTGAACATGGAGATTTGTTTAGTTGTCCAGATTGTGGGGATCAACAATATAGAGATGACTTTTAGGGTGGACAGATCCCAGTAAAGGTCTTGAGACACTTTCCCATCATTGTTAGAATACAACACATGTTCCGATGCAAATCCATAGCGGAGTTGATGACTTGGCATGCTTCACATCAGTCCACTAATGACACATTGAGGATTCTTGTAGATTGTGTTGCTTGGAAGCACATAAAGGCCGGACTTTGTGAGAGAGCCGTGCAACTTACATCTTGGGCTCACCATGGACGGTCTGAACGCTTTTGGGTTACGCTCGACATCTTGGTCAACATGGCCTATAGTATTTGTGAATTACAATATCCCACCATGGCTAACAATAAAGAAGGGACACCTCATGCTTGAACTACTTGTGCGAGGGAAGTATAAGGCAAAAACTATGGACTTGTACATGGCACCTTTGATAAAGGAGTTACAGATCTTATGGAGAGGCATATGGGTCTTTGATATTTCCAGAGCTCCTAGACATACCGATGGCATTTGGTCAGGGGATTCTTGATGTGGACCATGCATGACTACCCAAGATATGGAGAGTGCATAGGTACATGGTTGTGTCTTTATATGTATAATGATACTTTTATGACTCTCTTTCTAGCATGTCTTATACGAACACATTCATGCATGCATGTAGGATTTGCAATAAGTGGGTACCATGCTTGTCCTATTTGTGGGAAGGGTTTGAGTGTTCTTGCACAACACTCCAAACATATGAGGAAAATGGTTTATGAAGGTCATGCTCGATACCTTCCGCTGGACCATCTTGCACGTGAAGGCCAGCTTGATCCACCACCACCATCTTTGAAGGCAAGTGACTAGATTCAGGCTTGGAGGGAGAATGGAGAGGAGCCTCCTCCTAGTATGAAGAGGCTATTCATCTTTCACGAGCTTCCTTATTGGGGTCAGTTACAAATCAGTCATCTCTTGGATCCTATGCATATCGTCAAGAATGTGGGGCCTACTATTTGGGCACACTTGGTTGGTGACAAAGACTTGAGAGGAGTGTGAGAACACTTGCAAGCTATGGATAGGATGCCTCATTTATGGCCCCAAGTGCATGATCGTAAAGTTGTCCTCCCGAAAGCAGCATGGATCCTCTCCAAGAGAGAGGAGGCAGCAGTCAAGGTGGACATTGCCTCTTTTCGAACACAAACAGGGTACATGCGTTTCTTGAAAGGAGCATTTTCAAAGGACAATAAGCTTAGTGGGCTCAAGTCCCATGATTGGAACATGGTCTTATAGGTATTCTAAGCTATAGGACTAGTGTACCAATAATCGTGACGCGTTATATTAGTGTAATTATGATTAAGTTATATTATTGACATGACTTTTTTGTTTCTTGGATAATTCATCCTCCCAATTACAGTGAAAGGGTTCTTACAAGAAGATGTTCAACATGCTATATTCAAGATCAATGGTATTGTGAGGTATGCTTACTCTATCAACTCACATTGATTACATTTTCTTCAATTTAAGTTGAATGGTCTATAGAAAGATTATGAATCTTACATGGGCAGATTTAATAGGTGGATATCTCAAAAAGAGAGATTTATATCGAGCATTGAGAAGCCTAGGGTGGACTCCATCAAAGCCATGTGCTTGCTTGAGAAGCACTTTCCCTTGAGCATTATGACAACTCAAGTGCACTTGCTTGTGCACATAGTTGATGAGGTGGCCATTGCAAGTACCGTTCATAGTTGGTGGATGTTTTTTCTCAAATGGTTTATGAAAATTTTGAAGGGATTTGTAAGGTAGAAAGCAAGACCGGAAGCAAGCATGGCAGAGGGATGGCTTATGCAAGAGTCATTAGTACATATCACGGAGTTTCTTGCATCCATGGATCCTGATATGCCGCAGGCTTGGCATAACAAGGATGATGATCGCATCGTTGGAGAGGTTCCCCAAGGAAAAGGAATTGAAAAAAGATGAGCGAAGAGCAAATGGAGAAATTCAATAAGTTTTGTATCCTCAATAGCAAGGAGATGCAGAAGTGGATTGAGAGATATGAAGCAACCAAAGTAGAAAGAATAAATGCAAGGATGAGATTCAGAGTCATGTATAGGTGAGCGCAACCATATCCACAGGATTTTGCCCTTCTCTCGAAAGACATGTCACTTGATTGGCTCTACATAAAGCCGAACATGATGGAGAGACAATAAATGAGCACGAGCGAGAGTTTTCATTTGGATGTATGATGCATGTAAGTTTCTTACCTCTTGATGTAATTAAGTTATTTGTGGCAATATACGCTATAAAATTTATGCATCCTCATTGTTTTAATGATGCTCTTTTGCAGTACAAAAAGTACAATGCATTATGGTCATATGGATGACATTTTTGCATGGAACTCATTGATTCAAAGCTCGAGTCACATATGATTGTGGAGTCATGGCTAACTTCACACAAGATAGGTGAGTAAGTGCTTCGGATACCAATCTTCTTTACTCGCAGTTGGATTATTGTGTGGGACCATACGCAAAATCTATGAAATTGATTTTAGACGATTTAGTATTTTGATTCTTGATGTAAAATGGCTTATAACTATTTACAAAGGTCCCCATCCTATCCCCATGCTACAGTGAGGAAAGACAGTAGTGGTTTCTTTGCGATAGACTCCACCAAATAAAAGTGATACTTTTGTTCTTCCCGAGCATTGTGAGGAGATGCATACTCTCATGATTTAATTAATCAAATTCTTCCGTTTTTTAAGATCAATTGGTACATGATCGTATCTACTTAAGCATAAATTCATATAATTGATGGCACTTAACACCCATCTTTAATATAGGTGGTTTTTCATCCAGATCATTCTGATCCAAGATGGTGGTACGTGGTCCAAGTTGCACCATGAAGTAAATAGATTTTTGAAGATAGAGATGTGGATATGAGATGCCACTACAAATTCCGAATCCAATTGATCCAAGTGGATCTATCAAAGAAGATAAAGATCACAATATGAGCCAAGAAGAAGATGCATATAATGACATCGTATGAGAGGAAGATGGAGATCACGATATTCAGGAAGAAGATGATGATCAAGAATCACCTGAGTTTATTGAAGAAGGGCAATTACAAGATCAAGTCTTAGGTGAACGTACAATGCCAGAGTACGATGATGATATAGGAGATCAACTAGGTATAGAGTTGGAGATAGGCTTGTTTGGCATGCAAGACTTGGCTCAGGATGGAAGCCATTGATGTAAATGCTCTTGATTGATTTTTTTCATCTAAAACTTGGACATGAATGTATGAGCTTCAAACGTGATGTACATGCTCTTGTATTTTTATTATTTCAAAGGTTGAAAGATGTATTAAAAGAACATTTTTTTGTCATTGGGAAATACTCTTTGTTAAAGGTCGGTATAGGGAAAACATTGTTTATTAAAGGTCGGTATAGGAAAGTTTCATAGAGTCGATATATACCAACCATTACACTTCTGTTATTGGTTGGTATATACTAACCTTATTAGTCGATATATACCAACCATTAACAAAAGTGTAATGGTCAGTATACACCAACCTTATTAATCCCGCCGTACATACCAATGATCAGTGCACCATGCATGCTAAACATTGATGCTTAATCATCAGAACAAGGCCCGTGTGTAGTAGTGGTAGTTCTTTCCTATTTCGAATTCTCTTGTGATTTGGAATATGGGAGTCCAATTGGGTGGAATCTTGTTTTTGTAGAGGTTTGAATTGTTGTAATGTGCTCTTGTTCCAATGCTTTCATTATTAAAGAGAACCCAAACAATGTATGGTATGGAGGTTGTGTTAGAAGCTTTAAAAATACCATCAACACCGTTTACTAAGCCGTCTGGAATGTCAAAATTGCCTAAACATATTTCGACTATCATTCCAGGCTTCAAATGTAGTGTTTGATGCAAGCCAGAGGTATTTTTGGGATTTGATGGGATTGTTATGGTTTTGTTGCATGTTTTGTATCTTTTGTCAATTGCTTTTAAGATGTGTGGATCTTGTTGAAGCAAGTTGAAGATTTCTTCATTGTGACAATCTTTCGATGCATTTGTGTAAAATAAGTGTGGAACATTTTCTTTTGATGTAGGTTGTCAAAGGTAGTTGTTGTTAAGGTGAGCGATGTCTTCTTCAATTTATTCTCCTATTTTGATTCGGTTCAGCAAGTCTATGTACATATTATTTATTTGACGCATTGGTATTGTTAGTTCATTGTCTTTCCAAAATGATGACATTGTGGATGAGTTAGATGAATGCTCCGTGAATATCCATGAGTCTTTCATAGGGCTAGATTGGCATAGATCACCACATAGTATGACATCAAGGCCACCGAATGGTTGCAGGGTGTTGTGTTTGACTTCACGCAAGCGCGTGTCGGTTGTGATTAGCATACTATGACAAATGAGAAAGATCTCATAAAAAACAACGAGTTCAAGGTCCTTGTACAATTGTGAAAGCTCTTGTAATTTCTCTGCTGAAAGACTTGTGTAATGAGATGCCATTAGTGGTAAATGTAGAGCAAAATGTATCATTGTGTTGTTATGTTATATGCTTCTTTCCCAATGTATGCTAAGAGCGGGACTTTTGGTAGCTCCATGCTTTTAGTTTGTTTGTGCAAGAAGTGTCGAAGAAGTGCTTGGACCATGAGTAGTAGTACGAATGTTTATCATGTGCCTACATTCCCCGTTAAGAACAAGGGGATTGGGATGGTTGGTTGAGTTCTTTTTTTGAGCATCACACCTTCTAGGATTAAACATTGTTAGTTGTTTACCTTTTGTAAAGTCATGTAGTAGTCACTATTAGGTATCATTTTGTATGACAACAATGACTTGTTTTGATTTTTAGATGATTTTAGTTGTTTTTACAGTCATAGTAGTCCATGTTTTTTAATGCGGATTCATTAGATGGAGATGATCTGAGTGAGTAATTACTTGATGTTGTGGAGAATTTTGGAATAAGCTTGTTAGATTTGCTTCTATTGGGCTCTATGATATTTTTGTTGATATTGTACATATCATGCCATGTCAGGATGCTTTGTTCAAGTGCAAGCTCAATTGTGTGAAATGGAAAGAATAGAATGCATAGTTCTCTGTAGTAGTTCACAAGATCATTTGCCTCTATAGTTATTGAATCGGATAATTTTGGTTTTCTTTCCTTTTTTTTTTGTTGATGGTGATGTTGTGTACTCACTTAAAATGTGGCCAAGCAAATGTTGTTGGTATTGTTTGGTCGCTTTAAGTACTTTGCCATGATGTTGTCAAAGAGCATGTTCGTACTTTCCGAATGTAGTTATTGAAGTTGCTCTCTACATTTTAATAAGTGTGTGCATTTCTCAGGAGGGTTGGTGTTAATGTATAAAAATTGTGGATGATGATAGTGGCAAGGATAAAGCCAACTATACTTCTTGTTGAGAGCTAATATGTTGTGTGTTTAGGATAGCATTCCCGACTTTTTAAGTGTGTTCATTTGGTGTTGCTTTTGTAGCAATGCTTTGTGTTAGGGAAACTTTTACTGCCTCTGTAGTTTCCTTGTCTATTTTTGTTATGTACATGATGTGCAATATGTTGTGGCTCCATGGGGATTTAGAATGAGTTGTACATTTGTATTTGTACCCCATAGCTTTGGAAGAAGTTGGATTGAGATTGTTGGTGTAAATATCTTTTGGAGATCTTTTCAAAAGTAATGGGGGTTGTGAAATAGAAGATCGTATTTCAAGAATGTATTGTTCTTCGAATATATGTGATGGATTTAGAAATGACATGTAGTCTAGTGTAAGTATTTTCTCCTCCAAAAGGAATGAGTTTATTTCTTTCATTTTCTTCTTTGGTCCTTATCAAAATCACTTGGCAATGGGAGAAAATTTTGAGTGGCTTTCATACAAGGATGTGGAAATCCAAACCAACATTTTTGTTTTCTCTTGAAGCATGGTTTTTGATGTTTGTGCGTTTGCACTTCTTGTCTTTCAAGGGGGAATTTGGAAATGTCTGTGGAGATGTATGTGTCAACTAAGGCTTCTATCTCATTATTTGATGAGATTCCAAAAATAGGAGCATCTTGAATCGATAGCAATCCGTGGTCATGTTGGCTTCCCTGATATTGAAATTCAATGATGAAGAAGAAATTCTGCACTTTTCCAAGAATGGTGTGATCCTTCTTTAGCAAAGTTTTTTCAATGCTTGGAATTTATTCACATAGTATTGTGATGTTGTCACTAGGTCCGACTGAATCAAATTCCATGCTTCGAGATTTGGGTTGGAAATATTGGAGGTTTGAGATGGATTTAGTTTTACGAGACAATCCATGAGTGTCTGCTAAAGTTTATTTGCTACCAGATAATGTCATGAAGAAGTATGGGGGACCTAGTTGTCATAAAATTTCAAATAGGTTCTTCTTTAAATGGTGCTTATAGTCAATGGAAGTTCTCAAGTGGGTGAAGTCTCGAAATCCTATGATTGACCGCTAAAGTTTTTCAACGTTCATATCTAAGAGAGCATCTCTTACTTGCAAAGTTATCTCCATTTTTTGTGCTTTTTGCATGCGTACCCAAGATGGTGCATACCAAGATTCCATCTCTTTGCATACAACATCCTTCTTACTCTAAACTTTTGTGTGATAGCGTTGTAACAACAATACCCCTTTTGTTCAATTCAGTGTCCTAATAGAATGCATTTTTTAACCTTTGGATCAAGCCTTGTCCTCAACTCATCTTGTATATGCACATATGTAACACCTCCAAAAACTCTGAAGTGTGACACATATGCAACTCGTCTTGTATATGCACATATGCAACGCGTCTTGTATATGCACATATGCAGCACATCAAAACTCTGAAGTGTGATACATCTGGTTTTCTATCAATATACTTCTCCTTTGGCATCATATGATGTATTGTGGTATTGGGGGTTCTAATTATAATATATATACGGTCGTATAAACTACCTTAGCCCAATAATAGTTGGGCATATTTCTTTCATTCAACATGGCTCTTGCATATCAATATGTATATTATTCCTTTCAGCAAGCAAATTTCGTTGCGGGGTGTACCTACATGTGGCTACCTTCTTATGCCATGCTCCTTCAAGTAGTTGTCAAACTTATGACAAAAGTATTCACGTCCACCATCTGATCTGAAGCATTTTATCTTGCTACCACATTCATTTTTAACCATGGCTTTAAAAGCTTTGAAATGCCCAAAAACTTCATCAATAAAGTATACCCGAATCTTCCACAAGTAATAATCAATAAAGGTCATACAAAACTTGCCCCCACTCAATAATTGTGTACCTATGGGACCCCATACATCTGAATGTATTAATTTAAGTGGCTTTGAACTTATATCTCTTTCTTATGGGAAGGATTTCCTAGCCTACTTCCCAAATTGGCAAGCTTCACACACCTTGTCCATATCTCCAACTCTGGACTTGGGCAAACCTACAACTAAACCTTTGGAATGCATTGACTTCTGGCTGTGCACATTCACATGGTCGATCCGCTTATG
Organism: Dipteris shenzhenensis; assembly: GCF_047967505.1. Taxonomy (NCBI): domain Eukaryota; kingdom Viridiplantae; phylum Streptophyta; class Polypodiopsida; order Gleicheniales; family Dipteridaceae; genus Dipteris; species Dipteris shenzhenensis. The sequence goes on from NC_141614.1 coordinate 36,690,183, forward strand.
CCATATTGCTATGTATGCAACAATTCCTTGTCCTTTTGCAAACATTGCAACATCTGGACTTGGCATGCTCACACTATTTTACATAATTTCCAATGTTTCCCATGCATATTATGTAGTCTCCAAGTTTTGTATGTGGCCAATCATGCCATCTGTTACATTTGCAGAATCAGATACATACATTTCTTATCGATTTTATTCCATCATTCCCAGGCATTGAATTGATTTGTAGAAATGTCTTCTTCAGGGGCACGGGTTGTTCTATGTCTCCACTTACATAACCCTAAAGACCTTTGCGAGTCAAGTAGTTGAACATTCTAAACTTCCATGGCTAATAGTTGGTCTTAGTCAAATTCTCAATGCCAATTTTCTCACGCATTTCTTAATCAAAAGACTTTGGGTAGCAAGTGCCAAAAAGCAATGGTACAATCTCACTATTCACAACAACTACCTTAATATGTGCATGAAATTGCTCTAAGAAGGTATAACCATGAAAATCTAGGAAATTTTACGTACATTTCTTATCGATTTTATTCCATTCTTCCCAGGCATTGAGTTGATTTTCAGAAATATCTCCTTCAGGGAGCACGGGTTATTCTATGTCTCCACTTACATAACCCCAAAGACCTTTACCAGTCAAGTAGTTGCACATTCTAGGCTGATAGTTGATCTTATTCAAATTCTTAGTGCCAATTTTCTCACGCATTTCTTAACCAAAAAACTTTGGGCAGTAAGCACCAAAAAACAATGGAACACAATCTCACTATTCACAGCAACTACCTTATGTGAGTGAAATTGCTCTAAAAAGGCATAACCATGAAAATGTGGGAAATTTGAGCAAATCAAGAAAAACTAGATTGAATTAATCACAATACAATTTGGGGCCTTTGTGCCAGTATGAATGCCTCTCTTCGTGTTGTAGTGATTTGCTTGTGTCCTTCTCAACAAATACTACACTTCTAAGCATACAAAGTGCATATCTAGCACTAATAGTATATATGAGGCATAAAAAATGAATGGAAATATCAAAAAATGAATAAGGAGCTCAAATCCTCACAACGCAATCAAGCCCTTAGGACATCTGAGAGTCCCTCCTTGCATTATAGTGATTTTACTAGCATTTGTGCAGAAACTATAACTTTTGCTCCCAACCTCGGATTGAGGTGACATAAAAACCAAAAGTGTAGCTCTCAATCTCCAAGATTTAGTATATATCTTGAGATATTTTACCAAGCTTCTTGCAAGTCTCTGGTAGTTGGACTTTCCTTTTGTCTTTTGATGTAGAGTGGCCTCCAACCTTCAAAAATGCAACAAAGAGATTTTTATAGCCATCCCTCTACCATGCTTGCTTCCGGTCTTTCTTTGAGAGAATACAACTACTTGCAACATAAAAATCTTTTCAACACTCCACACTTTTTGGGAATCTCAACTTTCAAATAGCCACACATTGATTGTGGAGTCCTTTACACTTACACTGGATATCGATCTCCACAACACTATGGACAAAATGTCAACCTCTTCATATCCACAACATGGTGGACAAAATGTCAACCTTGTGATTGAGAAATATGCATAACATTCACTTGTGCTAGACCTCTAGCCATGTAGGCTCTAGTACCATGGAAAAACAACAAAGCTTTGATACCATGACAAAAGATGCATGGAGCTCTTAGATCCCTGGGATGCCAACTCCCTTTAGTAAGAATACCTTTGAAATTCTGAGTATGAGATGAACTTAACAATATGCCATGAGTGAAAGCTAGTCAAATTAGCATGATTGTGTTATACACTAAAGGAGCTTTAAGTATGTCTTTAGACGTTGAAGTTTGGGTAACACATGAAAAAGTTACATGATTGTGAAAGGAGTTGGGTTTTTATATTTAAAATCTTTCATATTTTTTGAATTATAAACCTAATGCTTTCTAGTAGGGAGGAGTGGAGATTGTCATATTTTCCCTTGCAGATTTAAAACTTTTATAGGAAATACATGCATATTATATATGATTTTATGATTTTAGCCTGGGGCAACAAAAGAAGGGGGAGCTCAAGTTCTAGAATCTCACAAGTATATACACAAGAGAGGAGTTCTTTATTTACAAGAGAGGTCGAGACATGCACCACTCTTTAGCCACACTATAGCTGCACAATGGCTCCTCTAAATAGACACAACTCCACCACTCATAACCACTGCTGCTATAGCCCACCTAATCAATCATGCCAATTATTGTAGGGCCCACTACCCAAATGGGCGATCATGTGGTGAGCTTACTATTTCAACACTTCTCCCTCGTTGGTGATATATTACTCTCTGATTTCAAAGATGCATCAATTGGGAATAGATAATGGACAAGCTTGGGTAGGAGATTGGTGTTTATCGTTATTGACTCCTATACTTTTGACTTTAGGGTGAGGGGCTTAATCCTTTTAGACTCAATTAGTCTCAATGATAGAGACCTACTTTGATGGAGAATCTATTTTGGTAGACACTGTGACGTGATAGAAGAAGCTTCGTCTTCATTGTATATTAGTGGTCACCAACCTCATTGTGCATATGTAAGAATGGAACCCCTAGACAAATAAAATAGAAGACTTTTATCAGAGAGCTTAGTGAACCATTTGTTCCAAGGGTATTAGTGTGTATTTGTGCTTGACGGTCTTCATTTGAGTTTGTTTTTCTATCAAGATCTTGCATGAAGCTTAATAAACCCTCTTTGTTAACGAGGAGAGGGAAATAGCTTAGAATTAGTAGGAGGAGCCGTGACTTTGGTCCTGCTCTTATTTGCATGCTTTGTAGGTGTAGGTTTAGGGGAAGACATTTGGGGATCAATTTCAGAAGCATTCCCCTTCTTGTAGACAATCTTCAACTTTAATGGTCTGTAGAAAAAAAGGAGACAATTTGGCAACTAAATTCAATTCCATTGTCAAAGCTGAATTAAACAACAAATTACAATAGAAAATAGATTTTCTTAAGACAGAGAAACTATTTTAGGAAAAATATTGTTAAATTTAGGCCTCTTTTTGGCATGTTTTTTTTTCCCATAATGATATTGTGCAATATTGTTTTTCATTTTAATTAAAAAAAGTCTCAATGCTTTTCTTTAAAAATCAAATTCTTCATTTCTATTGGATATCTCCCTCTTGCCGACCTTACCTACCTGTGTAGTTGCGTCAGGCATTTGATTTCCCTTTTTGGTTTGAACTTTGCTTGAAGTCTGCCAAAATTGTTGCATGTGCCAAGGGTGTCCTCGTAATGTTAGGTGTGAAGGGGACTTGGAGACTATATAAAAGAAGAGCAAGAAGTGGGGGAGTTAGGATTTGCCGCCATAGCCTAGCCATCCCTAGTTTTCTCTTGAGCTATGGCGATGAGCCATTAAAACGTAATGATTACTCTTCTTTGTTTTTTTTAGGGCGAGCAAAAAGTTCTCATGGACCCCTCCTCCCAAGGAGGGGCTCAAGAGAAAACCAAGAGTAGTCAATGATTACTCTTGGTTTTCTCTTGAAATCCTCCTTGGTAGGAGGGGTATTACAAGAAGAAACCACTTGTGTGAACACCTTGATGTCCAACTGACCTTGTAAAAAATTGCAAACCTATCGCATTGGGTGAAGAGGCTCTTACAATTAAGATAAAACTGTAGGATGAATGCAACCTTGACTCAAAGAGGCTATCACCATACACCCCTAGACCAGCTTTCGAAGGGGAAAGCATTTGAATGGGGGCCATGCCCTTAGAAAACTTGCATCCCAGCACTCCCTTATCAAAGAAAAGAGGATGCCCCTAGACCTTTGCTTATGTGGACCATCGGACGTCACTTCCTCCAGCTACAAACTTTTATTCTTCCAACAGCCATGTTTTGCTGAGGAAAAGTCTATTGAGGCCGTGCAGCACATGTACCCTAACAGCGTCCTAGCTAGGTTCGTGTGCTATAGGGGATTGTTGGCTCGAGGGGGCAGTCCCCTACCCCCTCAGAGTTCTTTCCCACGAGATGAGGAGTCAGCATATTTTCCACCGATGCCATGAAATGCCAAGAAAGCTTGATGTTCCTCTATTAACCCCACGATTGTAGGTGCCAACTCTTGGCAAGTATAAACGTCACTGGTGACAGATTTTGTGCCTCTCCACCTAGGCATTGTGGGGATATCCCATATCTATCCATTCAGAGCTTCTGTAGCCCCACCCCATGCTACAAAAACCTTTTAAAACTTGCAAGCATAGCATTTTGGCATTCGTGAGAACTGCTGCTAGGGGAAGCTAGCAAATTTGCCAACTTTGTTGTATGTGGGAAAGCGCATCTGGTGAGGTGCATGGTGCCTTGGGCCAACAATCATATGTGGCTGAGAGAGGATCCCCACATTGGTCAGTAGTGATGGACCAGCACTATTGCCTTAATGCTGAGCCCCCCCCCTTTCCCTGGTGGTGGAATGCTACCCCCGTTTCCCTGGTGGGATTACTTTGTCAATTGCCCTAACAGAGGTTGAGGCAGTGCGGCTATCTTGACCCACAAAGCCCTCAAGGTAGTTGAAGTATTTCATGATGATCTAGGGTATATGGTAGTTGTAGCAAGCTCGGCCAAAGGCTTTCCTGTCAAGTTGGCATGTGTCTACGCTCCTAATGCCTACTCAGATAGACGAGAATGTTGGAAGAGTCTAAAGGATAAGCTGGACGGGGATCACTGGCTCATTGGCGAGGACTGAAACTTTACTGAGGATCGCAAGATAGATTGCATGCCACCTTGTCCACATCTCCTCAGGAATGAGAGGCATGGGAAGAGTTACGTATCTTTTGCGTGGAGATACTGTAGCTCCTCCTTTGCCTCGAATGGAGGTGGATGCATACCCCCATGAAGGGAGATTACCTTATGCAAACCACCATTTGTGACCACGTCACGATCGTGTGAGGTCATTATGTGCGCCCTTGACGAAGATGAAGCCTGCTGATGTGCCCTTCTGCTTCAATAAAGTGCATCTTTCCTCTAGAAAATTCGGCAATCTCATGCGAAGTGAATGGAAAAATGAGGGTGGTGGGTCCTTGGATCCTTTCTCTAGATGGGATGTTGCGATCAAGAGGATCCATGTAACCACCAAAGCTTGAGAGTGTGAATTCAGAGCTGGCAAATCTCTCAAGGAGGCATTCATCTCACTGACCTGGAGGACGCCGTGGTGGCCACCTATTGGTGGAGTCAGAAGCTGCATGGAAATTGAAGAAACTAAGATGCGAGAATCCATAGTAGATAGTTATGGTTGACGGCCGGGGACTCTGCCCTAGTAAGTCCCTCTTCCATGCCATGAAGAGGAAGCAAGAAAGAGAATCCATTGACCGTATCCTCTATGCCCAAGGGAATCTCTGTGCAGATTACTGGCACATCGTTGACACCTTCATTAAGGAATTGAGCCAGATTGTGGGTGAGGAAGCAATCCAGGACACAGGGTGGTGGCGGGACTTGGAAGCCCTTACAAAGGGCCTTCTCCCTTGGGTGTCTAAGTTTCACAGAGTTCATAGTGGGGGAGTTAGGGGAAGCCCTTAATGCCATGGCCAAGGATAAGGCCCTTGGACCTGATGGCTTCACAGTCAAGTTCTTCATTGAATTCTGGGACTTGATGGCAGAGGAATACACAGAGATGGTCAACACCGTGATAGCCAGGGGGTACTTGTCATAGCAGATGTTAATGCGGGGCTGCTCAAACTTTTCCTAAGTGAATGAACAAGTTGAAAGTAGGCGACTCGCAACCCCTTACCATGCTCAACATCACATACAAAATCCTTGCCAAAGCAATGACGATCAGGGTCCGGGAGGTCTGCATGTCAGTCGTCGACCCAGAACAATGTTGGTTTGTCAAAGGTAGAGATATATTTGATAATATCCTCAATGTTTCTTTAGCCTTGGACTATGTGTGGAAAACGGGACAGAAGGTCATGCTCTCCGGATTCGACTTAGACGAGGCTTATGACTATATCCTAGAGGTCATGAGATGTCTGTGCTTCAATGAGGGGTTCTGCAGGATGGTGGCCTCACTTTTTTGGAAATGCCTCGGCCATTCTATGCATCAATGGGGGTACAATAGGGTGCTTCGACCTCAAGAGGTCCATTCGTCAAGGATGCCCACTCGCACCTCTCCTCTTTGCTATTGGAACAATTCCTCTAATCCATAGAGTCAGGATGGCAATTCAAGAAGGCATGCTGCATGGCCTTCGCCTCCTTTCTGGGGCAAACAATTTAGCTTGCAACTCTTTGCAGATGACACAATGGCCTTCTCGGTCGAGGACCCTGGGAGCATTGGATCCCTGTTTAGTATCCTATATTTTTTTTGTAGGGCTTCGGGCTCACACTGCAGGTGGCAGAAAACCTTCACGATTAGGGTGGACGATGGCCTAAATCTGTGTTGGCTCAAAGATAAGCAATTGCAATATGTCAAGAAAGGTGAGATTGTTCGCTACTTAGGTGCCCCTATTTGTTTAGGCCTCACAATGTGCCAAGATTCAAGTGGTTTCTTGATAAAATAAAAGCTAAGCTCAAAATATGGCATAGGTTGAGCTTGGGATGGAACGAAAGGACCCTGGTCATCCAACACATTCCCTCGTCAACCACGACCTACCTGGCTTCAATTTGGCACTTCTCCAAATGCCAGTGGATGGAGATTGAAAGAGTCTTCTGTGCCTTTCTCTAGGCAGAGGAAGGGGACAAAAAAAGAATGCATCATGTGCCATGGGAGCCACTTAAACTCCCCAAAATGCAAGGAGGCCTGGGCCTCCCAGACATTAGATGTAGGAATATGGCTCTGATAAGTAAATGGTTGCCACGCCTCTTCTCCAGCCAGTCTCCATGGGTGGAGATGACAACATTCTTCATCAAGTTTGGAAAATCCAGAGACGCTAGTTCTTGGAAGGACCTATGCTAGTATGATCGTCTCTGCTTAGGCTTCCCAGTTAAAATTATAGGTTTGGATATTGTGTTAGGCTTGGTTGCAGTGTGGAAGGAATGTTTTTGCATGCATGATCTGGAAGGGGCACCTTGGGTTGCGGGGAGATGCCAGTCTCCTAGAATCCATTTGGTGGAGCACGGCCTTTAGGGAAGAGCCCTAGAGCCCGCAATTTGTTCAAGAAGGGTCTCAGATTGTGGGAGGATCTGTCGGACTTGGCCAAGGTTGACGGGTTCTCAATAGAGGCCCTTTCAGTCAAATTTTGCCTCAACCAAGGAGAGAAAGATCTAATCCAAGCAGTTATGGAACGGATTCCTCCAACTGTATCAAGTCAGAGGAGGGCCATGGGTATGTGGCAAGACTAAGATCAGTCGGCTTGAACCGCCCATAGGAGCCTATGTCACAAAGGGTCATTGGTAGAAGATCTTAACAAGAAATGGAAACTGAGGAGGGGTCAGAAATGGTGGCAGAGGAGATTCAAAGAGGCATGGAAGCACTGCCATGTGGGGGCAAGGCTAGCTTCATGCTACTGAAGGTTCTAAACCATTGGGTGCCTGTTCGAGGCAAGCTAGCTAGGCACATCTCGCTTTCCCCTATTTGCCCCCTGTGTGGTAAATCCATTGAGTCTCTCAAGCATCTCTTCTAGTCGTGTTCGGTCACATGGGAGGTATGGAAGAAGGTTGAAACCGCGATCAAGAAATCCGGCCTAATGGCCAAGTTCTATATCAGTTGCAGATGGAGAATGGTCTTGTTGGGCAAGGCCTCTCATACATTGGTTGCTACCTGGCCCTCGGTATGTGCAACTGTCTTTCTCTTTGTGTGGGAGCTGAGGAATCGGTTGGCCTTGAAAGCGAATTTAGCCCTTGGCTACTAGGAATCTTATCTGCTGCTAGGTGTGAAATCTTGCCTCCGGGATTTTGGTTGGATGATAGGTACAGAGGACGCAGTGATCAACCATGCACTGCTGTCGATCGGATATGCTCTGTAGCCCTCTGTGCTTGATGCTGCCATAGTGTAGGCTGTAGACGTCGCGCCCTCTTATTAGTTAGCTGATTTTTGTATTAGATCTTTTTTTAGGGCGTGATGAGGCCCTCTCAATATAATGTTACCTTAAAAAAAAAAGAAAGAAAAAGAAAAAAACAAGTAACAAGCATAAATAATAACAATGATGCTATTTTTCTCATCTCAAAACCACCACCTTTTTTTTTGGGTGGAAAATTAATTAAATTAAAGGTAAAAAAAGGGAGATACAACTAAAGAGACACGCGAAGCGCTCGAAACACTATAAGCACTTGAGGCCACCTAGCACTCTAAAATCCCAGCACCACCAAAACCTCGGACATGAGATTCGCAGTCGCCTTTGAAGATCAGTGTATTGCGGATTTTCCATATGAACTGAAGAGTCATTGTGCGTACGATATCTCAAACACGGACCAAGCTTGGACTGAGATTGCCAAGATCTCCGCCCCCAGTCCTCGATAGCTCGCAGCAGCCTCCTGAGTGCGGCGGCGACGCCAACTTCGAGCGACGAAGACAAACAAACAATTGTGCTCGATGAAGCCTCACACCACAAACTAGTCAAAACTCACTAACAAGAACAAAAAGGTAGGGATTGGGTGTGAAGGGGAACTAGAAAAAGAAGAGCAATATATAAAGAGAGCAAGAAGAAAAAGAAGGGAAGTTAGGGTTTGCCGCCATAGCCAGAATCGCCATAGCCAAAGCTCAGAGCTCCGAGCTCTGTATTTGCAAGCTCTCCTTCGCCATAGCCTCCCCTTCTCCTTCCTCCCTCGCCATGGATTCCAAAAAGAGGAAATTGGAAGAGGAAAATGGTGACCTTTACGTCTCCTCCGATGATGTCCGTTCCCTCCTTGACCCCTTCTCCAAAGATCAGCTCATCGATATCCTCCAGGACGCCGCCCTCGAGCACCCCGATATCCTCGACGAAATCCGTAGCCTCGCCGACAAAGACCCTGCCCACCGCAAGCTCTTCGTCCGTGGCCTCAGCTGGGATACCTCCTCCGACTCCGTCAAGAGCGTCTTCACCCAGTATGGTGAGATCGAGGAGTGCCAGGTTATCATGGACAAGAACTCCGGCAAGAGTAAGGGCTACGGTTTCGTCACCTTCAAGCACATGGACGCTGCGCAGCGCGCTCTCAAGGACCCCAGCAAGAAGATCGAGGGCCGCATGACGGTCTGTCAGTTGGCTTCTGCGGGGCCGAACTCGCAGACGCAGACCTCCAACGGCTCCGGCTCGCGCAAGATTTATGTCGGTAACGTACCCCATGACGTTTCCGGCGAGAAATTGCTTGCTCTGTTCTCGCAGTATGGCGAGGTAGAAGAGGGCCCGCTAGGTTTTGACAAGCAGACGGGGAAATCCAGGGGCTTTGCTCTTTTCATTTTCAAGAATGCGAGTGCTGCGCGGAAAGCGTTAGAGGAACCTGTGAAGACGATCGAGGGGCATCAGCTGAACTGCAAATATGCATCTTCGGAAGGAGGTCAGAGGCAGAGGGGAGGATCCTCTGTGCAGCATCACGATGGAGGGGAATTAGCGATGCAACAAGGCGGAGGGATGGTTGGACAAGCTGCCTCCCAGAACGCCCTCTCCGGATTGTTGCCTCTGAGCCAGGGAATTCTCAGCCAACATCCCGCCCTCGCTCAAGGATTACTCTCCAGCTTGAACTCCAACGCTGGCCTCTCCCCCTATCCTTCGCTTCATCCTTCCATTGCGCATCAGTTGGCTTTGAACTCGTCCCTGGGTTCCTCCTCCCTCAATCCCTCGCTTAACTCCTCCCTTTCGGCTTTGAACGGTTCCCTCTCCCAAGGCGGCTCGCAGGCCCTCTCTCAGGCGTACGGGCAAGTACCCAGCTCTGCTGGGCTTGCTTCCTATGGGCTGCACAACTTAGGTGTCTATGGTACAGGTTTAGGGAGTGCCGGCGCGTCTCTTTACGGCATGTCAACCAGCTCGCTCGGCTCTCAGACAGGAATCCTTCAGGGTACGGGCGGTCATACGATTGCTCAGCTAGGGCAACCTTCTGGAGCGCGAGCCCAGTCACTTTCTTCCTACTTTAACACTTGAGTAAGGCTTTTTTACCTGGCTTTTGTTGCTCATGGTTTTCTTTCTTTCGCTCCTCCTCAGTTCTTGCTGTTGTTTCTGACAAATTGTGATTCCCATGTCTTTTTTGTTTTCAAGCCCAGCTTTTATTCGTGGTCTTTAGCTGATTTTCGGGATGTAGTTTGAAAAGTGTTCTTTTGATGCTCTTTGATTCTATACTTTTGGTGGCCCTTAAGTCAAGAGGACTGTTCTACTGCTTTAGCTCTCAAATTTGCGACTGTAAATTCGGGACTTACTGTTATATCAGTTGTTGACACCTGGTCCTCAAGTTGATGTTCTTTATTTTGCAGTTTATTAACATAAAAGGGTTTTCAAGTGGATTGTTTTTCAAGCTCATTTGATTGCATCCACAGTAGATTTAGTGGAGTTGAGCTAAGAGGCGGTTTTCTATTGTCTGTTTGTCGGATATAATCAGTTTCTGTCTTACAATTAATATTCTTGACAGTTCCGTGACCTGCAGCATGCTGTTTTGCTTGCAGTTTGAGGTGCTCAGTCTGGGCGCTGAGAGTCTTTTATGGAATGGATTCAATATTTTCTGCTGGGCCTCCTTTGTTATTGCTGCCAGATCATGTAGCTGTTTTATGAACGATGGTTTTGATATCAGATGTTAACTCCAAGACTCTGTTCCTTATCAGTGCCTGCTGGGCCTCCTTTGCGGTTGCTGCCAGATTATGTAGCTGTTTTATGAACGATGGCTTTGATATCAGATGTTGACTTCAAGATTCTGTTCCTAATCAGTCTTGCTAAGACTGTCCTTCGGGGCAGTCTTTTTACTTTTTTTAAAACTCTTGCTGGCAGGTTTTCCCCCATTTTATGAAGGATTTGTTGTGAATGGTAGTTTATTGTGGACCTGATCTATGTTGCTTTGCATCTATGCTGCAGCGTTATAAGACTTTCAGACACATAATGTTCTATTTGTACAAGTCGAAACCAGAGCGTGGTTTTGATTTCGAAGAACGGTTTTGGATCTTGTTATGGTTTATGCCAATATTATTGCCAAATGTTTTGAAGGTCTTTTTATTTGTATCAGCTGCTCATTCAGATGAAGGGGAAGGGCTTTGGGCAAAAATTATGTTCTTCTCTGCTTGGCCTTGGTTTGCTGTCTCTGCTTTATGACCAATAGTTTGATATCAGATGTTTGAACTTCCAAGGTTCCATTTCTCAAAGCTTTTCTACTGTCCCTTTGGGTAGTCTTTTCACTAAAGCTTTGAGATTACTCCTTTTCATGTGGAATTTGTTTTGTAGAATTTCTTACTTTGGACTCGTTTTATCTCTATTGCACATATCTGGAGCTTTATACACTGCCACGTTTCACTTGCTCAAGTCTGAACCAAAGCATGGCTTTGAATATGAACAGTTTAATGTTTTTCAGCAATATTCTCTTATTTTGATGGTCTTGAGTCACCATTTGCCCATTCAAATTATCCTGGAAGGCTGTCGGCATAAGTTGTATTGTGTCCTTGTCTAAGGTGTTAATTTCAAGTTTCAGCACCTATTTTCTTGGTCGGGCTGCTACCTCCTGCTCTCATAGCTGCACATTGCAATTAATGCCACATTTGTCAACCAGGACAATTGTTCTCTCTTCTTGGTAAGAGGAAGTATGGCTTCTAAAGGAGGACCTACTTTTACTTGTGCATTTGCAGAAGGTTGGGGTAAGGTTGGCGTTCTTCATCCGTGGTTCAATTGCATATTGTAAGACTGAGCTTGCGGGCGATGTTTCTTGCTTTTGTTGTTATTTACCTTGTTACATCTTGCTGTGTCACCTGTCTGCATGGCTACTTTTCTCTTCACCTGTAACTCCTTCCTGTTCGGACTTCCTTTGTCCGGTCTTAGATTTCTTTAGTTTTACAATTACTGTAGTGTTGCAGTAACCTAAGTTACAGAAAATTGAAAGTGGAGGTTTCTAGTTCGCATCAAGTATCTGTGAACTGCTACTGTTGAAAGAGTCTGCAAGTTTATATGAAAAAATTGCACCATTGGGAGATTCCGCAGTTTTTGCACAAAAGTGACCTTAGAGTTTTATGATAACAATTTTTTCAAAGGGTTTTCCGAAAATTTGAATATTATTGAGAGGAGTCTGTAATGTTCTCTTATATTATCATTAATCTCCTATTGTAGCCTGATAAGCCTGATATAGTAATGTGATCATACTCTGTCCAGGCCCTATTTACCTTATGCTCCACCTACATCTACTTAAAGCTGTTTCTCTTACATAATTTGATAGATTGCTTGCCAGTTGGTAGAACAAGTTTTTCTACCACATTGTTACAGGAAGAGCTTGTGGGCTCACACAATTTTCTTGGTGTGTGTTGCATGTCGGGCTGCGATTCCTCATTTTACCTTGTTAGATAAGTTATATTTTATCTTCTGACGAGTTCTGTTTCAGATGGTCTCAGATTTCACAGATAAGTTTTCTGCTGTCTTGGAAACATAGCCTGGGAATTGTCTTGTGCATTAGGAACTGTTTAAATGTACCGTGGTGGGTGTCTCTTCACTAGGACAATTGTTACCACAAAGCTTGTACCCTGCTCTTTTGGCTCGTGCAACTGAGATCAGTACTTGAAGATCGTCAGAGTTTTCAGCTGGACATACATTGTACATGCTTCTATCAGACCTTTGTCACTCCACACTTTTTTTGGTGTGCATTGTATGTGGGGCTGCAATGATGTCCTTTGCATGCCAGGCTGCAATTATGTCCTCTCTTTACCTTATTAGATAAGTAAGATTGTTTTTTTTTTTGTTAAGGATGGTCTAAGACTTCGCTAGCAGGTCAGGTTTTATATGTAAGTCTTCTGCTGTCTTGGAAATCTGGCCTGGATACTGTTTGGTGCATTAGCAATAGGCTTCTGAGTTATTTCTGGGTTTTGGATTGCACAGTGGCGGGTGTGTCAGGGAATGTCTAAGTTACATTTGGATGTTCTGATTTTGTATTCCTGGGCTAAGGATTGACATTATAAAGCTCCTGTGTGTAAGGGATGTTTGAAGACTCACCTGCATTAGGTTTTCTGGAAATCTTCTTTTCTGGATTTAGATAGTCACAAAAATCAGTGTTTAAAAAAAAAGATTGGAAAAGGTCTTGCATATCAACTGGGCTGGTAAGAATATGTCTGCTGCTGGGCCATGAGATGTTAGCCGTTATTTTTCATATGGTGACTGGTTCTCAGTGATGCGCTACATTGTTAGCCATGTAGGTCTGACATACCTAGCTGTGGGTTCCTGCTATTTGCAGCTGTTACAGGCTGATCCCAACTGCACAGTTGTGTGTTTTCTTTCTTGGCGTAGCATAAATCCTGCTGTTACGAGTTTATAACTCAATACGAGTGTAGGTCTACCACGTGCACCTTGTGGCGTCTCTTTTGCACGACACCAGCACTGATGTCTCCCTCTGATGACTTTATCATGGATCCTGCTCATAGGCTTCAGCTGAAAACCTCGTGGGAAAAATTGTCCTTGCTGAACCTCCTTTAGTGCCTGGCTTGTTGTTAGTAGCCTTCAAGGATCTGTCTTGGATCTCCTGCAAGTAATTTGGGTAGTGTCTTGATTGTAATCCTTACTCTCCCGTTCCTTCATGAATTAATCTTTGTTGTTTTTTGTTTCTAGAGATGTGATGATAACTCTTTTGTCAATTAATTGGGAAATGGGATGAACATTTTTCTTTCATCGTGCACCATTGTTTTTAGAATTGTGGAATGGACCTGAGGGAAACTTTGCATAGTTGCATTAACCTTAAATACATTTATGTAGAGTATGTGTACCTCAAAAGTTACTGAATATCCTATCAAAGAACTTTTGGAAATTAGTATAGGAAGATGGTGGCTTTTTAAAGGTGCTGGTACTGTTTCGAGCTCCATGCTCAAAAGTTACTGAATATCCAATCAAAGGGATTTTGGAAATTAGTATAGGAAGACTGTGGCTTCTTAAAGGTGGTGGTACTGTTTTGAGCTCAATGTTCGATTCAGTTTGTTGGTAACATAGAACTACTATAGGATTTCTATGAAAATTTGATACTGCCTTTTATACTTTGAAAGGGCATTACTTTTTGGGGGGTGCATTTGAACTATGGTTATCTTAATGTACTAAAGCAAAATTTCAGTGGAGAGGGAAGTTTCTATGTTTTTTTCTTCTTCAAAGGTCAATGGTCTTAGGTAGGTATAAGAGGAAGAGTCCTACCAATGTTTTTTTCTTCTTCGAAGGTCCAATGGTCTTATGTAGGTGTAACAGGAATAGTCCTCCCAATATTTGAAGGCAATTTATTTTTTTCTTTTCATTTGCCTTGGTCTTGAATTTGTTTGTACTATTTATCCATGAGACTCCATTTTCGCCTCTCTTCACCTCCGGAGGACTGATAGAAACTCAATTTTAAGACCTTTATATATGTGAATTCTTGAGTATGTGTTTATACTATTGTCTATACCCGTTGTTGGGCATTGATGACTAGGTGGGGATGTCCTTGTAGCTAGGCCTTGCGATGGCTTTCAACCTTGCCATAGATTGAAACTGTATTGTGTTGCGATTAAAGAGAAGTTTAAGTATGCTATTGGATTCATGTCGATATTCATGAAAACTGTGAAATCACATTTGGAGTTGGATTTTCACGACAGCAGACTTAAAACCAGTTTGACAGAGAACCATTGCTCATGCGATGAAAATGGAAACATGAAAATGGTTTTGGGATGAAAATGGAAACATGAAAATGGTTTTGGGATGTAGTTATAGCTAAGAAGCTTAGGGCTGAGATATCTGAAGGCATCTTATCATATCTCTTATCATATCTTCGGTTGCTTCCCATGAACTTTGCCATTTCTTTTGCATAGCATGGCAATGTACTTCAATCAAACATACATTTAAAACCATAGTAAGTCAAAGTGGGAAAGTCATTCATGGTCCTCAAGATGAACTTTTAATATTAGAAGGTACCCATGAATGTCATCTTTGATTTAGATTACACATGCACATAAGTAGGGTGTAAAAGTAAACCATACGAAGAATCCAAATGTCTATCTAAAAAGAAATAGGATGAGCAACATACTACTCTTTAAAAGGATTTGAGAGAGGATTCACTCTATCCTCTTGCCCATCTCCGTCATGCTCTAACCTCACCCTTTTGCCAGAATGGTTTGCTACAAGTGGCTCAACAATGTTAGTCACAATACGCCTGTCAGAATCAAAAGAGAATCACGGCTTGCCATTAGCTTGACATGCACTCATCAGAGAGAAGAATTAACATAGTTTTTTGCTTGTTTTGTTAGATTTGCTTATTCATTCAAACCTTTGAACGGTGGAGAGGAGCAAAGGCATGTGTTATGGTTGTAAAGTTTGATATTTGTGATATAAGTAGTTTTGTATAGCTTCCATAAAAATACATCGTTGTACAACACATTTTTGAAGTTCAAAAATTCATTCCGATATTGCTCTCTATTTAATTCTAGAAAATCTATCCTTTCATTCATCTTAAACTAAGGCAAAAATTGCTTTCTTGCGCATTCTTTTTGAACAAGGGCCACATGAACAGCTTTGCTGTGCTTGCTGCAATCTTTTTCTACCATAACTTTACAAGTGGGGTCTCAAGCCTTAAGTAAGCTCTCCAATTTTGCCTTTTTGCTTTCATCTAATGCACACAAAGTAGAATAGTCCAGTTGGAGTCCTTCATTTCTTCGATCCAGGCTTCAATATCTCCACCCACCTTTCCAACCCATCAAATTTTGAGAGCTTTGCTCTCTTAGCACTTGTTTCAATGCTGTGTCAATAGGATCCTTAGAAATCTCTGTTTTGGTCTTTGCCATAAGGATATTTATCTGAATTGCTTGGTTCTTCCATCTCTTCATTCTTTGCTACATACCACATACCTCTCCTGCATTGGACTGCGAGTCTAAGATGGCCTTTGAATCAATGTCCACATCCTAGTGCAATCAGAAATATAGATTGGATTTTCATATTCATATTCTTCCTCATCCCCTTGCCATAGTTCGTTTTTGTTTTGTGGATCAACTCTTTTGGGGTTAGGTTTGTCTATTACCAAAGTATTTCATTGCATCACCTTTTTCATAGGGATTAGAGATCATTCACTTTCTTGGCTAGCCTTTTGTATTCAGCCTGTAACACCTTGAAGGCTTGTGATTGCTTCACCTCAAGTAGTTTTATCATGCATTTCATGCTCACTGTCTCTTGCCTTTTCATCTTTTCAAACTAGTCCTTGTTGAAATGAAGATAACAGATTGCCATTTGAGATCCGAGCTCTTTTGTAAGATTTTGAAACCTGTCTTGAAGTTGATGGATCATTGGTAAGTCAATGCTATTTGAGTTCGTGATTAATATTGGATGTGTACACGACATAAAACCTTGAGACAAGATCTTATATTTACACGAAACCTTGAGATAGGATGAGGAGGGTGGCAAGGGTGTGCATATACCTTCACACTTGGAGTAGGACTACAGTCTCTCAGATGTGCCAGATGATGACGAGGGTATGGTGGACATGATGGATTCTATGTTTAGGGGCACCACATCACATGTACATGCGATGTATGAGTATGAGGTCAATATGCAAAAGTTGCAATCAACACAGTTGTACGAGGGTACTAGGATGTCTAAACTACGGGCTTATCTCTCAATCTTCAATCTGCAAGCAAAGTATGGGTGGTTGGATACAAGTGTCTCAACCTTAATGAGGTTAGCTCTCGCATTAATTTCTCATTATTGGGATATTGTTTGTTTTGAGAATCATCATGTATGTTTGAGAATCATCATTATTCGAAGCCTATGTATGTTTGAATTGCGATAGGTTGCTCCAAAAGATGTTGTCTGCACCAAATACCATGCCCACATCAAGAGATGAAGCAAAGAAGATGCTAACAACGGTGGGATCCTCTTTCTAAACCTTGGAACTCCTTCTAAACCCTGGAACCTCCTTCTAAACCCTGGAACCTCCTAAATCCTGGAATCTCCTTCTGAACCTTGGAACCTACTTCTAACCCTTAAACTCCTCCTAAATCCTACAACCCCCAATGAAGGCGAAAGCTTTCATTACCTCAACAAAGATGATTTATGTTCTTTTTACACATGCATGCACTTTGTTTGCTTATCACACTTAAGCCTACGTCTCTCACTGGAACACGACCTGAGGTCCTAAGCTACACGTATACTACAATCGATAACTCTAATATATCTGTAGGTGACAAAAGGCCTCAGAACCCTGCAAACATAGAATACCCAGCTCTTCTTATGAAAGCAGTAGGAAAGAGCCAGCATTTGGCACCGCTGCCACGGAAGAGAGGGAGGTGGAGATGGAGGTGGAGGGGGGAGGGGGGGAGGGGGTGGTGGAAATGGAGGGGGAGGGGGGAAGGGGGAGGTGGAGATGGAGGGGGGAGGGGGAGGGGGTGGTGGATATGGAGGGGGAGGTGAAAATGGAGGGGAAGGGGAAAGGGGAGGTGAAAATGGAGATGACCTGTGCGTATGGCTCCATAGTTCTGATAGCCAGATCTGAGAGGTGATCAATACCAAAAAGTTTCAATCCAAGTTTCAATCGCGGGAGATCTATGCTGCAAAGATTTTGCGGTGGAATTGCTTACCTTTGCAGTTCAAGATGAATAAGAGACCATGAGGATCCAGCCCTTACAAGTTTGCTAATTAAAGGGGCATCATCTAATTCAAGAGCATATTTTGAAGCTCCATTGCTCTATTGACATCCCTCATTTCTAGAAAAGTAATTTCCTTGTTCACTCACTGCACTCTATTTTTGTGTAATGACGTCCCTCATTTCTAGAAAAGCAATTTTCTTGTTCACTCATTGTACTCTATTTTGCTTCTATGCTTTGTTTGTTTACACAATTTTGGTTAGTCATCAAAATACTGATATTGGTGATATTTCAAAGACAAATATGTACGGAAAAGATGATCGATCCCTTTTGGGAAACGTATGTTGTAAACTTCCCAACAAGCTATAGCCTTAATAATTTGAAATTTACATGATTCAAATGTTTGGATGGTGAATTAGTGGCCTAAGACCAGGGAAGAAACACATTGGAGTGGGTTTTTTTGCTTAGCTTTACATGTAGGATTCTAAAATGTACATTTGAGGCTTAAGATGGTGGAATTTGATGGAAAGCATCATGACCAAAGTTGTAGGGGTCAAAAGATTGCCCAAAGCCATACCATAAATTATTTCCAAATTTTGCACCATTTGGAAGATACGGGCATCGTAATAGGATTATTTTCAAGTGTCTTTAAAGAAAAAAGAAAAAATAAGAAGTTGCTAAATTGCAAAAAGGACCCTATAGCAAAGCGTCTTTTGGAAAAAAGAAGATTTAGACTTCAAAAAGATAGGTTTTAAAAGATTAGCATCATTGTCTATAGATTTCAAAAGACCTATACATGCATAGATTTTGAAGCAACTCTAGAAGAGCTTTGAATCAAGATCGAGATCGAGGACCCACAAGCATATTTTGAAATCAAGATTGAGAAGAATTTTTGTTTCTACATTTGATTGATAGATAATTATTATGACTAGGATACCAGAGTTAGAGCATGGGCGGTGGTAGGGTGATGCATCCTTCTTACTACAAAAAGTATTTCCTTTGTCAAGGAATAAAGAAACTTTGTTCTTTTCCAATAATGAATGGCCAGTTTGTGTGAAATCATGAATTTGTGACTTGGTGCCTTACACCACACTTTCTTTTAAAACTATTTTATACGCCGTCCCTACGGCCCTCTTGTGCATGCATTTTGTTGATGCTTGTAGAAGATCTTTAAGCCCAAACATGTAATTGAATTCAAATCATTTTCTCCTCTTCACTCGATTGCTAGGGGCTTTTAGTTCAATTGTAATGCTTGATCGAATGATCATCGCACATGTGCATGTTAAACCAAACAAGCATCCTTTAAGATTGTCCTTGCATATGATTTCACTTAATTCATATCATAGAGAGTGCTTGTTGTGTCCTTGTGTATCCATATCGATTTCATGGACAACCTAGACTTGTGGGAAGCATTGTAAATGTGCTTTCTAGCACTTTCAAATTCAAAGCAGTTTTTCAAGGTTCTTGAATGATATTTAACTACATACGGTGGTCAAAATGCTGATTTGTTTATCTGTGATGCATTCATGATTCACCTTCGTTCAAGGCATTGTGAGCTAGGGTGCCATTTGCAAAATATTGGATTAAGCATGTGATGGAAAGCCATGCTAAGATATGAGAGAGAGAGAGAGATGCTTAAGAAAATTGTATAGAAAGATTCTTCATAGTACTTAGGAAATAATTTGCACAAAGGTAGCCGAATACAATACACTCACTCGTTACAATAGCAGGTGGAGGTCCTCATCCACTCTCTTTTATATAGCTCTCTCTAATAGGGTAGGATGGGGTACATTCACATTTAGGTGTACCTACCTATCGAGTGGGGTAGGTGTCTTTAAGAGTAGCACCACCAACACTTGGCATTATAAGGCGTTCCTTACTACTTGCTTCAGTGAGTTTCAGTAATGGTACTATTTGGGTTTGCTACATTATTGAAAATCTATTTCTTGTTGAAAATCTTAGCCTAGACTTCCATCATCTTGGCTCTTGAGATGGGTACCTTGTCCAAGGTTTATATTGTCTTTGCAAGATCTGGACACAAGCCTTCATGTAGGTGCCCAAATTCACTATCATTGTTTTTCCCTTGGACTTTCTTCTCTTGCTCACATGCTTCATCTTTTTCAGCTCTTCTTTTACCAGCTTGATTTTATACCTTGGCAAATCACCTACACTCATATTTTAATCACCCTTGCTCCCTCCAATTATGCTGCCTTGCCCTTTTGTTCTGTTTTTCTTAGAGATTTTCTCTCTCCTCATTGTTTTGTTGTTCCTAGAATTTTGCCATGCTAGGAGGCTAGACATAGTTGATGGAGGCACCTCATGACTCGGCCATATTCATAGCATTATCATTTGACATTATCTTTGATGGAAGATGTGATGCCAATGTGAGGGATTGTTAATAAGGGCTTGGCATATGCATTCCACCTATTGATTTGGAAGTGTTGGGATGGTTTCCTCCTTTTGTTACTCTACTCTTCCACCATTAGATTCTTGTCGTTCTTGACTTAAGCGACTTGCTTTATTGGAGTGGTTGTCGCTACTATTACAGTGGCTCGTTCTGAAATCATTTCTTGAGGCTTTAGGAAGGGATTGGCAAAAGGTTCATCCAATAGGTTGGTTGATTTGATTAGCAGCTAGCTTGTCAATTCTTTACCCATTTTTTTGCATAGTCACAAGAGCACAACCACTGAACATACCTTCTATTGTCTCGTCCTTAGCTTCTTGATGTAGTTTGTGTGTGTGAAGCCAGAAGCTCTGAGCAATTTACTTGTCCTCTTGCAGGCACCTTCACTGCTTTTTGAATCAAATGTTTAGGATAGTAGGTGTCCACGGTCTTTAAGTATATTCATTCGGATAAGAAGCTTGGCCTAGTTACTTGTTCTCCTGTGGCCTCCTTCAATGCTACTTGAATCAACCGCCTAGGCACTATTGGAGGATTAGGGTGAGAGAGTGGGGTGCAAAAGATAGGTAACTACAAAGATGAATCTATACATGAACCCCTTAGGGTTAGGGTTAGGGTTAGGGTTTGATCCTACTATGCCCTATATTTATGGTGCAATTTAGACTATCCTTAACACCCCTTCTTATATTGGACTAGGTAAGTAGAGAGCCCATGTACAAAATATTTTTTGGTTCATATGATAGCAACAAAACTGAAAAAGAAAACTAAAGAAATCAGGGTAATGTGTAGTCTCTAAGCAATCTAGCCTTAGGAGCACTCCAACATCTTGCCACGATTTGCAACTCCCCTCGTAGAATGTTTACACAATGAAGCGAAAGTTTACACAATGAGTAGAAGTTAGTAGATCTTGATCCTATACATAAATGCAATTTTGGCCCTCTTAAGTTGTAGATCATGCTACGCCTTTGGGAGGAAGGCCCAAAAAATAGGCCAAAGGAATGAGAGAAGAATGCCAAAAATAATGAGTCCACTTGGATCAAAGAGTAGTCAATCAAAATATGACAACATGAATAATTTTGTGTTTGTTTTCATACACCTAATCATTGAGTTGAAGCTAACTTGTGAAAGCTAAACATGTCATAAGTCTACACGAATTGTACATCTTCTCTATAGAAGAAGAATTTGGACGTGAAGTTGATTAGTGTAGCCATGACGATGCAATCCAGTAGGTTGTGATAAACAAGGTTGTTACCAACCTAAAAGAGTTAATAACAATACCTAAGGTATGTTGCAATAGAGTGATCTTTATCATACGATGAGGTGTTAATGAAGCCTACATAATTGCTATTACAAGTAGAGTGATCTAGGGGCTACATTAAAATTGGGGCCAAAGATGCATTTACTCTATTGAAGGGGTTCCAAAACCTATCAAATCCTGTTATTATCGATTTTGATGAGCTGAAGGTAATTAGCTATGTGGCTAGACATCCATCAACATAGGATGTAGCATTTATCATGGGCTCGTAGACTATTGGAGATGACAATAACAAGGCCTAGAGGCATGGTATACGATTGAAAATGCATAAGATGTCCCCAAGACATGAGAGTCGCTGAATGCTAATGTTGAGACTATGTAGTCATAAGTATTAGTGGTGGATGTTGGAATGAAATCATCTAAGGTTCATTAAAAAAAGAAACATCTAAGGAGCCAAATGCAAAGATTTTTACTTGATTCATTTTATGTGTTGGGGTTGCTATAATATATCAAGAGGTGGTTTTGATGTCATCTTTTATTTTTACATCGTTGCGAATTTACTAAAGGATCAAATTTATGGCCATTTCAAAATTGTGCCAAACTTTGTCAAACGCGTGGTAAAAAATGATGATGTGGCACTATGTGATGATGTGATAGTATGTGTTTACATGCTACGTACAAAAGTGTGCATATGTGGGATTGTGTGCTTAAGTGGCACATGATGATGTGGTTGTGCTAGTGTGGCACTTGATGATGTGGATTGGTTATGTGGCATGATGACATGGTTATGCTAACATGACACGTGATGATGTGGCATTATTTGCCATGCAATTGTTGATTTAGTATAGTTGATTAACCCTTGCTGATGTGGTAGATCCTACCATGGGCCTTGTGAATAACATTATCTAATCAACCATGCGATAATTGTGCCATGTGGCACTTACTTGACCACTAACCTAACCCTAGGCTTATCTCAAGCCCTAATCTACCATGTGACAATGTGCTATGTGGCCTAGGTTGGATTGTGAAGCAAGAAATGAAAATTTGGGTTTGTGGATGTGACAACGACAATGATTAAGCAGTTGAGGAAGACCACCTTCAAGTGAAAATGTAGTGTTCTGAGCGTCATTGATGCTTGTTGTAGTCATTTTCTTACTAAGCTACGTTAGTGAGAGTCATTGATGGTACATTGTAATTCTATTTAGAATCTTGCTTTGCTAAAAGTCTTCTTTGCTTTTTTGGGTAGGTTGAAGAGTAGTGGTTGTTTCTTAGTAGGCCATGCCAAGGAGAATCACCCTCATGAACAAGAGGGAGACAATCTCCACTAAAGGGAGTTTCTCAAAGATTTTTTCACAAATCCTTACAAGACTTGGACAAAACTTGAAAAAAACATTTTCATAATCTTCCAAAGCATTACAAAATCCCACTCACAAAACAAATCCCTCTCAAACATAACCACTCAAAGAATGATAACTAGAGTTCCATATGATGGAATAGGAATCTTTCTAAACTAAAATGGAGAGAAAGAGAGTTCTACGAGAGGAGGAAAATGAGTGATCAAGATGGATCAAGAAAGAGGGCTTGTGCCTTAACAAATCAAGGGCTTATGCCTTGTCAAGAGAAAGGGATTACACTCTCACAATGGATAGAGCATTAGTGGCTCTGATACCATGTTGAAGGACTGGGGGGAAAGAGCTTGTGCACAAGATGGGTAACTCTACACTATGTTATATTGGACATAAAGATGAACATATAAATGAAACTCTTAGGATTGGGGTTAGGGTTTGTCCCTATGCCTTATTTTTATGGTGAAACTATCCTTAACATGCACATGGGTGTCCAAGGTATTCAATTGTATTCATTTAGATAGGAAGTGAAGAATTCTTTTGCATTCAGATATTTAGCCTTGCTCCTATTACACCCCTGGCCTTGCAACCATGCTACCTCTAGAAAGAGGTCATCCCATTTGGTGGTGGTAAAGTCTTAAGAATCATCATTTTCTATAGGTAGTTCAAATATATCAAGGCCACTTAGGTCTCATTAAGGATGATCGGCTTGCCATTGGCTTGGAATGATTTATTGTTGCAATGTAGGTTTGATGGCTTTGATTGCCACTACTCAGTCGAACATGAGGCTCCATGGGAGCTCTTGGAATTTGTGGAGCCTTGACAACCAATTACTCTTATCTAACTCATAGATGAATCCTATCTATAACAACTGATCTCTTTTAGCCTTCACCAACTTGGCATAGTTGTGGTTCATTTGGTACCTTTCCTACCAAACTATCTTTGCATCCACAATTAGAGAGATTTGATGGTACCCCCTTCAAGTTTTTGTATTCCCATGTGAATACCTCTTTGTACCCTAAAAATATTTCTTAGGCTCGGTCTAGGAATTTCTTGGGAAGTTATTTGTTCATCTATATCAACTTCGGCTCTTCTTGTGAACCCACATTGATTTCCTTGATAGATTTGCCTTCAGTTATTTGGTCATTGTTTCCTGATTTGACTTATGCAAATATGCTATCTCTTCTTAGGCTACTGTTAGCCCATCATCATGTTCAACGAATCCTTTTGGAAATGCCATCCTTGTCTCTTCATCATCCAAAAGCATTTTTATTGCTATCCTCATTGCATCAATGGTGTAATTAGCACAATCTTGAGTAAGTACCATATCTTAATAAGAGGCATATGTCTATTCGAGTTATAGGGAATCAACGTACATTCCTTTAGGATGGTGCTCTTTGCCATTAATATTTAGACCTCTTCCCATCATTGCAATGGTGAGTGTATCACCTCCACAATCATGCATCACCTTTGCTTCCTTCAGTTAAGGTCTTCCCAATAACATAACAATGAATGTCACTGTGAAATATGCCAGACTCATCTTTATGCACACATCTTTGAGCATACCCTCTGTCATCATTAACCTTTGATCTTCCATGCAAATCTTGAAAGATGATGGCTTAAAACTTTCCAACTTGAGCAACTTTTAGAAATCCTTCGAGATGATGTTGGCCATAGAGCCTATGTGAATGAGGATTTGTCACTTTGTGATTCCACATCTTTATGTCATTCATGGGTACTTCTTTATATTGGCCCTAGAGCCTATGTGAATGACGATTCCTCTCACCATGTCATTCCAAATGTTTATGTCAATCATGGGTGCTTCTCCATCCCAAATCACTATTTTAGCAACTTTCACCCTTGTGGTTAGTGGCTTTGTTGTAGTTCATTCTTTGATTGAGGGATCTTGGAAGAACCTGTTGCAGTGGAAAGTGAGTTTCAGTAGTAGCTCAATAAAAATTGTCATGTTTCGTTTTTGAAATTTCTTCTAGGCCATGTCAATTCAAATTGGAACTCCTTTTTCATCTACACTCCCCATAATTTGTTCAATTTTCATTCCTTACTTGGATACACTCTAGCTCCTCCATGCCTCTATTTGTTGCTTGAGGACTGTGTATTTCCCTATCTTGACAAGGGGCTCTTTTTGATTGAGTGCATGGATGATCTCCTTTGCTATCTTCTTTTCTTCTTTCTAATGAATCTTTGGCTACATTAGCTTCTTTTGATTTGTCTTGTCCTTTGTCTTTTGTGACATTTGTTGAGAGGTGCCATGAGCACAAAATAGAGGCAAGTTATGAGTAAAGGTATGAATAAAGAGCATGCTTCCACATGGCAATGAGGCTTTATGCCCATTTTCATGCAAAAGCATAGTGCAAGCTTTGAAGGCTCTCTATGAAAACAAGTCTCAATTTTGTAATCTAATTGAAATTGAGTTTGTGCCTATTGAGTTTAGTCTAGATCTTCTTCATATTTGCACTTAGGCTTCTTTCACCTTAGATTAGTGTCATTAGTATTGGATTGATGTCATTGGCATTTGAACTTAGGCTTCTTTTGCCTTAGATTAGTGGTCATTAGTATTGGATTGATGTCCATAGTAAGAGAGCTTGATTTGTGCTTTTAATATGGTATCAAAGCTTGGAGTAGGCTCTCCATTAGTTTAGATTTAGCAATTTTTTGTTAGGTCGTCTCTTTCATTGGCTATTAGAGGAGACTAGGATTCTTGCATTCGTTTATTTTTATCTCTACCATCAAAGTTTTAGTAACAAGAGATCAAGGTCACGATTTTATGTTCATCTTCAAAGCTTAAAATCCAACACTAACTCCATAAGCCTTGTGAGCCTCTTTGCCCAAGAGTGCCTCAAAACTATAGAGCCGGTGTCACCACCGTTTTGATCAATGACTTTTCCAAGTTTTTTGACTATAATGTTCCATATTTCAAGCTCACTAAATTCATCACATCTTTATTCACATAGCAGTGGTGATTGAACCTCATTTAGACATGATAGTGTAGTATGAGTCTACATAGTTGCTTTATTAAGAATATGCTAATTTGTTCAAGTAATCAACCATGCCATGGCCAAGGGATGTTTTTCGGTGAGCATCTTCGGGCAAGTGCACTCTCTCTCTCTCTCTCTCACACACACACACACACACACACACACACACACACTCATGCCTCCTATAGGGACAGGGCACCACGATGAAATATGACCCTCATGCCTCCTAAAGGGACATGGCATGATGGAAGATCATGATCACAACTAGAAGAAAGGAAGAAAGCCCCCTAATCCATGAAAAATTCAACACCCCACAAAAGATTAACTAGACTACAATTAGTAGCTAAGGATACCACTTAGACAATCCATAAAATTGCCCCTAAAGGGACTATGGACATGGTAAAAGGAGCCCCCAATAAAGGTACAAATCACATTACAAAGACAATACACCCTAGGAGCACGACAGACTATAGAGGGTCCTAGACTCGAACCACTTAAATACGCTAATGGGCACGTCCCCCCACTATGGAGCTCCTCCCCACAAGCTACAGTCACTATGAGCATTAATAACAAAAGGTGGCGCGGCCTTGGACCGCAAGACCTCGAGCCTCGGGAGGAGGCGTTTGGATACGAAAATGTGAAGGGCAAGGTCTAAGCCCTTAATGGCCTTTGCAAAAACGAAGGAAAAGCAAGCCCTTGCAATAGCGCGACGGCCAAAGTAGAGAAGGACCTCTGAGTAAAACGGCATCCAAAGGCCTTTGGGTGGAGAGTCATCGTAGAAAGCATCGATCCAAATCCCAAGGGAACATAACGCCAACAACTAGATCGAGGGCACTCCAGAGAGCCTTGAGGAGCGACGGAAGAGGGGAGGGAGGGAGGGAGAGAGGGAGGGAGGAGCGGAGGTAGGGGGAGAGAGGGAGGGAGGTAGGAGGAGGGAGGAAGAGGGAGGGAGGAGCGGGGGAGTAGGGGGGAAGGAGCGGGGGAGTAGGGAGGGAGGAGCGGGGGAGTAGGGGGGGAGGGGAGGGAGGAGGGAGGGGATGTAGGGTTTTGAAGTTGTGGGTTATAAATATGTTGAAGATTTAAACCTGCACGGATATAGTTTAGCCTTTCTTTTCGTTCATCTAATGTTCTAACCTTTACCAATGCTACTAGACTTCTTTTAGTTAGACGTCTATGTTTTGGACTGCAAGATCCATGAGCACTCAAGGATCTCTTGTTGGGGTCCTTTCTCAGATTATTATTAAGGTAATTCTTGTAATTGAATTTAGATTTCCAGATCATTAAATTGTGTATCTTCTTAGTTGGGAATATGATTATGAATATCCTAGGATTGGGTTACCAACCTTAGTGAGGCTATGTGACTAGACTTGCACCCTGTGTCTCCTATACTTTTGTTACATTATTTCAACATCATGTGTGAATGACCTATGAAAATTCTATGAGAAATTCTGGTTATTATGTGAATGGACGTGGAACTTAAGTCTCCCTCTTGCATTAGCACCAAAGGCCTATGGCACCAACAATGTCGATCACGAACCCACCAATGTTCTCAAGAAATCCTAGCACAAACATTAGGTCTATCTAGTTGTCCCCCTCAGAATCTAGGGATAGCCTAAATCATACCAAGCATCATGCTTCCAAGGTTCATTTCATCCTATATCCGCTCTAGCAATATCCGCCACCGAGTGCTTCACTTTAAAATGAAATCCCTATGGTTGATCACCATGGAAAATCCTAGACCATAAACTATAGATGAGCTCATAATTGAGTAACCCTCCAACAACAAGATATACTTTAGATCTGTAGACATCCCCGTAAAGGCTTTAGCAAGTTCACCTTGCTCTACTTTCACAGCCCTATAGACTGAGCTTTGAAGAAGCCTCTGAACCTCATGACCCTATCCCCAAGTCATGCTCCTCAAAGTAATAATCACCACCTTTGACTTTGCACCAAGACTTCCCCCCCCGCTTACCAGGAAGACTTTCACCCTCCACTTCCTCAACACCTCAGAAACACAAGGCAACACTTTGTCCACGAAAGTCTAAACATAGTATACATACCTATGGATCCGCTCGTTTGAGTGCTTGCTTCAAAAACAAGCCAGGTACCTCCCGAAGGCATCCACATCATCCATGTGTAACCTTGTTCTATCATCTTCAATGTCCCTTTACCCCCGCTAACTCTGATCCTTGAAGTCTCAATAGAGAGACCTCTCTTATGGAAGTACTGCCAGCTTTGTTCTCGGAACATCCTAAGCAAACACAAAGGAGGCCTCAGGTCCTCTGACTCATCAACCATCTCTAAATGTCAAGACGTAAAAACAAGTTCACCTAAATACCTTGTCTTTCGATCAGCCACCTTCCTTTCGCAGTCCTTCATAGAATGCCCTGGCTAGTCGCAATAGAAGCACTTTTTTTTCTTGTTTGCACTACATGAAAAGTTCTCTTACCATAAACTTTGTTATTTCGCTTCTTGTTGTTGGGTTGGCCGTTGTCAGGCTTGCCCTTATGCTCTTGATCTTGTTTTGTACAACAAAGGCTTTGTCACCGGCTTTGTCGAACTTCCTCTCCCGAGCTTCTTATTATAGGAGGAGCACTAGCTCATTGAAATCATGCCATCCATTGCCTTGCAATCCAAAACCTTTACAGCTTTTAGGGAGCATTCCAAGCTAAAGCCTAGCTGTCCGAGGCCGAATTTGTTTGTAGACCAACTGCTAACAGTTGATCCCACACTACTTCATTCTACTAATGTGCTCCTCTGTCGTGCTCCCCTCCTCCATATGCATGTTGTAGTGTCTTCCAGCTGAAAATGCAGGAGGACCGAGTTCTGCCAATGATATAGCCAGGTCCTTTGCATCACACAGTACCCACTCTATGACTACATCAAGATCTTGTTGTATCACCACTACCATGGAAGGTTCATGATGTCCTGATGCCTTAGCTCCACTCTTGTCGTAACTCCTAGATCATCAGTACCACAAGGTGGCTCTGGCTCTTCATCTTCGAGAAAGGGAATTTAACCTGCCGAGGGTCCCTGATTCTCCAAAGCTTGGGATGGGTAGACTAAGGCTTAGGAGGAGTACACCTGTTTGAATGTCACATGCACCTCTGCACTTGGGTGCAATGTGACACACTCGCTACATCGACAAGTGTGTATTAGTTCCCTAATAGCATATTCTGTCGTATACTGTGACCCCTTTGTGAGCCCTTGTCCAAGGACAGTTAGGTACAAGCTACGTAAGTCAATCTCTCAGCCTTAGGTCAAGTCAAAAGATCAATACTTGTTCACTGGTACCCATTGGAGAACAGTAGGTTAGTGTTTCCATCTTAGGATTAGTGATATGTCTAGGTCCAGCCTAGGATAGGAGCCCTTCTGGGCCTCCTCAGGGCTGGAACAATGAAGAGGAATGGGCTGGGGAAGGGCTGCCTTTATAGGCTGCCCTGCACCCCACCCTAGGTAGGCTTTATGGGGCAAAGGGCCTCCAAAGCCAGCCCAAACCAGCCGACTGAATGTCGGCCAGTTTGGAGCTGGTTGGCTCAGCCCCAGCCCACAATATTTGACTGACTTGTTTTGTCCTTGAACCATCTCATGGAACCACGCAGTCGGTATGTTCACATATGTGGGTGTGTAAAATCAAGAGTGGCTGTCGGTGATGAAGTTATTCCAATCATATTTTGGTTGATTGATGCGCAACTGACTTGAAGCTTATGCCTGATATGTGACTTCATATTATTAAGGTGCACAGAGGGGAAAATACGCCTGATTGTCTGACTTCGAGATGATAGAAAAATCCCTTTCGAATTGATTGAGCTTGAAAATGAGAACTAGGGGTTCCTTGCCATCATACCCTTGGAAGGTGGTCTTACCAAGGAAAGGTGCCCAGTGCAACAGTCAAGCTAGTGTGACTATGTTTGCAGCCTTGTCTTGGATGAATGACCTCCACAGTTCCCAATCTCATGCTCTTTAGCTTCCTGCTCAACTTTATTTGGATTCTGTGTCTGCATGACTCTGAGCCCCAATATCTTTGCACAAAGCCTGTCATTTAAAGGGGCTTTGGCCAGCAGAACAAAGTGTTGCATGTAGAGCTCCAAGAACTTTCACTTTAAGCACACCCACAGTGGCAGCAGAAGGCAGCTGCATTGTAGCCTTATTCCACCAAACTTTTTGCGTCTTCTACATCATTAACAGAAAAAATGTTCGAAAGCATCACATACGGTGCAGCATCCTTTGGATCCGATTTGGAGTACTGGTTTGCGAGATGTAGTGCTCGAAGTGAATCACCATGAATTTTGCAGGCACCAAGCAAGCTTGACCATGCTGACGCAGTTTTTTCAAAGGGCATTGTATTTATCAATTTCTCCGCTTCATCTAAATGCCCTGCACGACCAAGAAGATCAACCATGCACAGATAGTGCTCCACTGTGTGAGTTATTCCGTAGTCTTGGCCCATAGAAAGGAAGTACCTCCTTCCATCATGAACCTTCCCAGTATGATTGCATGCAGTGAGAACAGAAACAAAGGTGACCTTGTCAGGCTTGATGCCTTCAAGCTGCATCTGGTGAAAGAACATTAGAGCCTCTTTATCATGCCCATTTTGAGCGCAAGCTGCAATAATGGCATTCCAAGAGACAACATCCTGCTGGGGCATTCGGGCAAATGTACTCCTTGCATCATGCAGGATCCCACATTTGCCATACATATTGATAAGGGCAGTTCCCACAACCATATTTTGCTCGTATCCACAATTAACAAGTTCAACATGGATCTTCTTCCCCTCTTTAGGGGCTGCCACACTAATGCAAGCTTCAAGAGCACAGATGAAGGAGACCTTATCAGGCACATAGCCTTCAAGCTGCATCTGATGAAAGAGATCCAGAGCACCCTTGCCATGCCCATTCTGTGCACATGCTACCATCATGGCACTCCAAGAAATTATGTTCTTCTGGTGCAATCTGTCAAATGCTTTCCTTGCTTCAGGCAGATTGCCACATTTGCCATACATATTGATAAGGGCACTTCCTATAATGACATCTTCCTCATACTTGTAGTCAATAATGGCAGAATGGATCTGCTGCCCCTCTTTTAGGGCTGTCATACTTGTGCATGCATCAAGAGCAGACACAAAGCTAATCTTGTCTGGTCTGACATCATCAAGCTCCATTTGATGAAAGAGCTTCACGGCTTCCTTGCCATATCCATTCTCGGTACATGCTTCAATCATGACATTCCAAGAAACGACATTCCGTTGAGGCATTTGTGCAAACAAACTCCTTGCAGTTTGCAAACTCCTGCACTTGCCATACATTTTCACTAGGGCAGTTGCAACCATAACGTCCTTCTCAAATCCATTTTCAATGATGGCTGAATTAATATAATGGCCCTTGGCTAGATCTTCTACACTGGTGCACGCATCAAGCATGCAAACGAACGTGATCTTTGTCGGCGTCACCCCCTTAGCCTGCATCTGATCAAACAGACTCAGAGTCTCACAGCCATTTCCATTCTGGGCACATGCTGCAATCATAGCGTTCCAAGCCACCACATCTCGTTCAAACAGTCGATCAAATGCTCTTCGAGCATTGTCCAAAAAGCTGCATTTACCATACATATTAACAAGCGCAGTGCCCACGACTACATCTTGCTCATATCCACGGTCAACAATGGCAGCATGGATCATTCGCCCTTTTTCCAGGGCTGCCGAGTTCAAGCACGCATCAAGGACACAAATGAATGTTATTCTGTTCGGTCTCACACCATCTAACTGCATCTGATAAAAGAGATCTACCGCCTCCTTGCCACACCCATTCTGCGCACATGCTGCAATCATGGCACTCCAAGAGACTACGTCCCGTCGAGGCATTTTGGCAAAAATACTCCTTGCATCGTCAAATTGCCCATTCTGGACATATGCTTTCATCAATAAATTCCAGGAGCGCAAATTGGGATCACATATCTGTTCAAACGCTTCTTGTGCATCCTCCACACTGCCACATCTGCCATACATTTGAATAAGACAGTTTCCTAGAAATGCGCTTCTATGATATCCGTACCGGTTTATTTGAGCATGCATACGTTTACCATCAGACAATGCTTTGGCTTTACCACATTGCTTCAACGCAAATGCGAAGGTATTAAAAGTCGTGTTGTCGAACGACTGAATTGGGGAGTCAAGTAAGCCTTGCTCATCGTTTGAAAGGGCGCCCTCGTCAGCATACGCAATTCCAAGTGCTTTGGGTTGCTGCCCACGTTCTTTGAATGTCCTTGCGACGTTGTTGATTCCTGATCTCAAATTCTCCCTGAGCAGATTGTTTGCAATCCATCCGTAATGGGCGTCAGGAAGAGAACCTAAGAAATCGACTGTCTGCTTGATTCTCACATCCATTTCCCATAAATATCTGCGGGTTGGCTTCCGTCCTAAGCACAGCAGAGCAGGAAGCTCAACCTGTCTGCATGCCTGAGGTGTTTGTAAAGGTAAAAAAGAAGAGCAGGGGCACCATAGCAGAAGAGCCATGGGAACATAATACTCTCACTCGATTACATTCCTGAAGAGTAATTGGTGATTGATGAGGGGGTTGCTGCGGCGTTGATCATCAAATTCATATGAGCAACACTCGTGACTGCAAATGCTAAACACACTATGAGAAGACATGACGCTCTTTTGAAGAAACTCTACTTTTAATCTCAGAGATGTCTAGCTTCACGATAAGAGATTTTGACTTGGACTTGTTTGTGAAATCTATCATGCTTCATGAAAATTTCATGTTTCCTCGAACAAATCTCCCAGCAAATCTCGAGAAGGCAACTTCATCTCCTTCGTGAAATTCATTCCTTGCACTAGGGGTATCTCCCATAACTCAAATGATAAATTGCATTAAGATTAGTCGAGAAATTCATTCCTTTCGATCGGATTGAGATCAATTCGACCAACATCAGTGAGCATTTCAACAAGGAACAAAGAATCTCTCCTTTGTTAGCCAATGGCAAGTTTTAGGCACAAAGTTTTCATGCAACCAACTCAAAATCTCTTATGGTTAAGCTAGACATCTTTGAGATTAAAGGTAGTTGAGTTTGTTCAAAGTGTCATGTCTTCTCATAGTGTAGATATCATTAGTTCTTCATTCATTTTTATTGACATGTATTGACTCTTGATGTTAAAATGTGTAACGGTTTATATGAATCATGCATATATAAAATTAGTTCTTCATCCATTTATATTCACATGTATTGACTTTGATGACAGAGGCCCTTGACATGAAAAATTTGGGACTTGCAGGTCATATTCTTGGTATGCACATCACGTGTGACCGGAGTTGGAAACTTCTTTTGCTTTCATAGAAGGATTATGTTACAAAAGTATTGTAGCGTTTCAATATGGAGGGGAGGGAGAATGTAAGTACTCCTTTGCCTCCATATATGAAACTGAGTGAGGCAGATAATCCCAAATAAGATGAAGAGAGAGCCATGATGGCCAAGGTTCCTTATGCATCAGTGGTTGGGAGTCTTATGTATGCTATAATAACTACTAGACCAGACATTACATTTACAGTGGGAGTTGTTAGGGGGTATATGGATAATCCAAGAAAGAGGCATTGGGACGCAATTAAGTGCATTGTGAGGTACATTGAGGGTACCAAGGAGATGTGTATCTGCTTTGGCAGAGGAGAGATGTGTGTACTTGGGTACACACATTCAGACTATGTAGGGCATGTGGGTAGTAGGAGATCCACTTTTGATATGTGTTCACCTTTGCTGGTGGTGCAGTGTCGTGGATGTCTCGTGCATAGAAGTGCATTGCTTTGTCCACCACAAACGTCGAGTATGTTGTAACCACATAGGGTTGTAAGGAGGCTATTTGGCTTGATCGGCCATTGGAAGATTTGGTGATTCATACAGGTGTACCCACATTGTATAGTGATTCCATGAGTGCTATTCCATAGTGTCCTCTCTCTCTCTCTCTCTCTCTCTAACCCTCTTCCGTTTCACTTCTGTTGAGAGCACTCTCATTGGTAGGCAAAGTAGAGGGGACTCATACTTCCTTGCATTTTTGTCTTGCTTCTTTCAGTAATCCTTTGCATAATGCCCAAGAATCTGATAGACATCTCACTATCATCTTCATCTTCATAATATTGAGGATATCTTGTTTGAGTAGTGTAAGTAACTTCTTCTCATTGGTCACCATCTTCCATGTTTTAAGCTGAGTCATTCACCCTTGAACTTTCATAGAGGATAATTTATTGTGTGAGGATTTCTTGCTTCTTTGAATTTGAAACTTACAAGAGACAATACCTACCATAGAAATATCCTACACTCCACATAGATCTATGGGATAGAGTACAAGAGAGAGGAGAAAATATAGGTTTGTGAATTTGGCTCAATAGAGTGCTATGTGTATACCTTCAGGTCAGATCTCATGTAGAAATATAGAGAGACAGACTCTCCTAGAATAGAATGATCATACTATTTATTTGACTCAACAATTGACTTTGCTAGAATAGAATGATCATACTTCTCAAGTTTGACTCAACAATTGACTCAAAATCAAAAACTAGAGTAAATATAACTTTATAGGTATTGCAACAACACAATAGTGAACCTATTAAGAATGATCCACTATAGGACTTTCAAAACATGTAGGAATTGATGATTCACTAGACAATCCTACTTGAAACACCTAAAGTAGAGATCTTGGAACGTAGATGTAGGACAAAATAGAATAAAATATGTGATGGAAGTGGGGAAGAAGTGGCAGGAGAGGCTAGAGTAGAAAACAGTTTATAAGGGTGGCCAAATGAACTTGTCCTAGGGTGTCTTAAATCTACGGTTATCTATGGTTTGTTAGACCTATCTAGCCAAGCAAAATTTAGCTAGCTATTCGCGTGAGAATACCTCTCTAAAACAAGATATTCCTAAGGCTCCAAACTTGTGGTGAGACCTTATACTAATAGCTTGTCCAAAATGGCTTCCAAATTTTAGAGGAAGGTTGAGGCTGCAATTCAAAGGGTAGGATTAACATCCAAGTTCTATTTGGGGTCGGCCTAGAGGACAGTACTCATAGGAGATGCTTCCAAGCTCCCATCAAGGCTAGGAGCCTCATGGCATTATAGATGAGCAGTTTTGATTCTTGTTACATGGAGGTTCAAGAACTCCCTAGTTTTCCATGTTAAAGGAAACATAGGTACTACAGAACTAGGTATCCTTGCTTTGATTAGGCACAATCTACATGACTTCGGCTAGTTGGTGAACACTAAAGGTTATGTGGTTAGTAGAAGTCACTTAGAATTGATTCTGTGCCTAACTCTTAGTAGGCAATCATGGGTTATCCTTTTTCTTCTTATAATGCAAGCCCTGCACAGTTTGCCATTTTTGGTGGGCCAATTTTGTAAGGGCTTCCTTTGGGCTAACCACCCCCCTTAGTAATAAATCTAGCATTTAAAAACAAAAAATTTTAAAGGTCTTTCAAAATTTCAAATATCTAACAAGCAAATGACCATTGCTCTTCTATGCTTCTAAGAGAGACCTTGAAGCTCACAAAGGAGGTAACAATTGCACTTGTAGCTTGTTCTCATAAGAGTCAATGGTGATTTTGTTTCAACATGCAAAGTCTTTTTGCGGGCCTCTAGAATGTGACGTAGCCTTCCCTCTTGCCTCTGGAGGTTGGTACCAAATTTTCTTGCCTTTAAGCTCTCATTTCCAAGGATTCTTGTGATCCAATCGGAGTAGTGTTTGTGCAAGCTGTGAAAACGAATATACTAACCATCCTAGCTGTTCTTTGAGGATTGATTGACCTACTTTAAAGAAGGCATAAAATTCTCTAGGACATCCTCATACACATTCAGAAAATTTACATGAATTCCTACTTTTCCTAAAACAAAGCCTGTGTAACAAAATAGAGTTACACACACACACACACACACACACACACACACACACACACACACACACACGCACGCACGCACGCACGCACGCACGCACGCACGCACGCACGCACGCACGCACGCACGCACGCACGCACACACACATGCATACATACATACATACATACATACATACATACATACATACGTACGTACGTACATACATACATACATACATACATACATACATACATACATATATATATATATATATATATATATATATAACTAGAGAGAGAGAGAGAGAGAGAAAGAGATGTTTTAAATATGTTTTTTCTTTGTGATAGGAAATGGATAGGGAATGAAGGGACAAATTCGAGAAGAAGATAAGGCCATCCAAATTATGACCATAAAATACTCTATGGAAAACCTACATGAAAAGGGAATGCAAAATCACGAGATTGATCTGAGGGCAATGACCATCAAGCAAGCAGAGAGAACCTCAAAGTTGCCATGTATGTTTAAGGTATCATAAAGGCTAGCTATAGTAGCATCTACCCAAGAGCCAACCCAAGAGCTTGATTTTTAAAGGGCTCCTCTTACCACCATCATGTAGGATTCTAAAATGTACATTTGAGGCTTAAGATGGTGGAATCTGATGGAAAGCATCATGACCAAAGTTGTAGGGAGTCAAAAGATGCCCAAAGTCATACCATAATTTATTTGCAAATTTTGCACCATTTGGGAGATACGAGCATCGTAATAGGGTTATTTTCAAGTGTCGTTAAAGAAAAAGGCAGAAATAACAAGTTGCTAAATTGCAAAAGGGTCTCTATAGCAAAGCTTCTTTTGGAAAAAAGAAGATTTACACTTCAAAAACATAGGTCTTTAAAGATTATTATCATTGTCTATAGATTTCAAAAGAGCTCTACACGCACGGATTTTGAAGCGACTCTAGAAGAGCTTTGAATCAAGACCGAGATCGAGGTCCCAGAAGCATATTTTGAAATCAAGATTGACTCTTGAGAAGGATATGGTGGCAGCATGAGCTCTAGCTCTAGAGGCTCTCTTGCACTCACGAGCTATGCTGTGGGGCTGGTGAGTCAGTTTATGCAGGCACCGAGGAAGCCACATTTGGATGCGGCTAGGCGCATACTGCGGTATGTGAAGTCCACATTGCATTATGGACTGTTTTATGAAGCTGGGTGTGCATTACAGGTACATGGATACACAGATGCTGACTGGGCTGGTAGTGTCTCAGACAGGAGATCTACTAGTGGTTTTATGTTTTCCCTTGGGAGTGGTGTCATCAGTTGGAGCAGCAAGAAGCAGCCAACAGTTGCCTTGTCGAGCACAGAGGCTGAGTACAGGGGTGCAGCAATGGCTGCATGTGAGGTAGCTTGGTTACGGAAGCTACTTGCAGATATGGGACAGTCAGTTCATGTAGCAGTTGTCATTCATTGTGACAACATTAGCAGCATCATGCTTGCTAATAACCCAGTTTATCATGCTAGAACGAAGCACATTGAGGTGCATTATCACTTTGTGAGAGAGAAGGTTCTAGCTGGTGAGATTGATCTTGTCTATGTCAGCACTGAGGAGCAGGTGGCTGATATCTTTACGAAGGCATTGGGTACCGAGAAGCTTCGCAGATTTAGGAGCTTGCTTGGTGTACGTGAGATGGATTTGAGCTTGAGGGGGAGTGTTGAGATATCAAGCTCTATCCCCGACATATCTCCTGGATGACTATCATTTATGTCACCGCCTATGTTAGTTGTACTCGTGGTGTAGTTAGACTACCACATATGTTTTTGGTTTGGGTTCACATATGAACCATGTATTCTAGGTTTTGACATATAGGGTATTTCCCTCTTCTATTGTATTGTTGTTGTGTGCAAAAGTGAAGAAAGGCTTCACCCTCCAACCGTGTGTCCTCTCTCGCTTGTGTGTTGTGAAGAAAGGTGAACTTGAGTCTCCTATCTCTCTCCCTTATTCTTTACAGACCCATCAGGTGGGCTGGATGAATAGTATCTGACCCTCTATTTGCCTTTAGTGAATGCTCAAACTTCTCTTGGTAGTCTCTTACCAAGTTCTATGCATATTTTACGTGTTGTTTTTCTAGGACAGGGTCAGGATAGGTCTCATTATAGGAGGGTGAAAGTGCTAGGCCTCGAGTTCACACACTAGATTATTTAACTCTAGACTCAGAGGCACTTTAGGGTCATCCTGGGTGGAAGCTTGTTTGGAAGCAAGGGAGATGGCGAGAGTAGCTATCTCCTCATCAAAACCATCCTGGATGAGCACCTCTGATCGGAGCCATCACCTACCCGAATGGCCTTCTTGGACCAGATTAGGGGATGTGGGGGGATCTCGAGGCTGGGCAATAGGGATCCTTTACCGAGCCTTTACCCTTCCTTGTGAGCTTCCTCATTGCTTTTCCTAATGCCTTGGCTTGCATCCTCGTGATGACTTATAGGGCACTACGGCCACCTAGCCTTGCTTGATGCTAAGCAGATTAAGGTTGGTACTCTTTGGCGGGATCATTGGGGTGGTTGGTCGCCTCGTGGGATAGTCCTGGAACATATGCTTAGTCCCACACCCCACACACAAGGGTGTGGGTTTGGTCATGGTTGGAGCAGTGGGGGTACAATCCCTATATGGATAGTACTTCAAGAAGTGTGGGCCCTGGCATTTGAAACAGGACATTGGAGGGTTTGAAGTACCTCGATAGGGGCATTCACTTGCTCTATGGGGACCCTGGCAGGTGTAACATTAGAGCAGGGCCTCCGAGCAATTGAGTTTAGGTCTCTTGCCCTTGCGTTCATGGGGGCGGTCTGGAATATGGGAACTTGTTGATCCTCTGGTGGGAGGTAGTGGATCAGGGTGCCACTTCCCTCTTCGTAAGGGTAGTAATCGTGAGGTCTATGATCAAGATCCATATCCTTCCAGTTGTTGGGCACTTCTTCTACCAACACCTGATTGACTGGGGTTATATGAGGTAACGGGGTTGCGGACCCAATATGGGTGGTGGGTAATGGAGTTGGCTAAGTTCTGTACTAGCTAGAACTAGCCATGGGACCACCCTGTGTGATCAAGGGGTTAGGTGGGGCTATTAGGGCTGATGGGGGTCTCATTTGATACATGGGTTGAGGAAGGGACCTCAAAAATTGACATTGGGAGGTATCATGGTTTCCCCACTTATGGCAGTGTGCGTAGTAGAGTGCCGGCCTTGCCCTTAGGTGCGGGCACTCATTGGAGAGTTGGTTGCCATTGCATAGCCCACACCAGACATTGTCTCACCATGGAAACAAGTGGGGGTTGCTCAGTGCCTCCTTGGAGGTTCTTGTCCTCCACTATTGGCCTAGCTGATCTAATAGATTGGAGGCCAGCTCACTCATATCCAAGCCCTTGGGTCGTTAGTCTCATTCTTGATCATTTCTACACTCAAAGACCTAACTGATGGAGCTATTTTTGAGGGATCCGAGGCTTTATCCGAATTTGCCTTGTCCATCATGTTGTCACATATGCAGATGGCCACCTTGCTACATAAATCAAAGGAGGTAGGATTCATCACCATGAGGTGGTCCTATAGCTTTAGGTCTGCCAGTCCGATAAGGACGTCGGGCAATAAATCACTCTCTCACATCGGGATAAGGCGAGTGTGAATGAACAGCCATCGGGGTGGTGAGTAGCGCCACCGAAGGCCCTGCGAAGTCTGCTTGAAGAAGAGGCCCTGAGTGTTCCAAGTCCAGAGGAAGCGTCTCCGCTTCTCTTGACCGGACCGGGAATCTCCCTGAATCTGGTCCCACTGGCCTCTGAGGGTATGAATAATCTCGCACCAAATATCAGTCATGATCTGGGCAGTCGATAGGGAGGTGCCACCGAGGATCTGCGCGCAACGCGAGGTCCAAATGTGCCACCCTGCTATGCTGCTAATAATCTCCCAGACTGCTGGCTGCCTCTCTTGAACTCCTGTATCCGCCTCTGCTAGGTGCTGCGGGATATCCTCGAGCAGCCCCCATG
Organism: Dipteris shenzhenensis; assembly: GCF_047967505.1. Lineage (NCBI taxonomy): Eukaryota > Viridiplantae > Streptophyta > Polypodiopsida > Gleicheniales > Dipteridaceae > Dipteris > Dipteris shenzhenensis. The sequence continues at coordinate 36,729,656 of NC_141614.1, forward strand.
TACCCTGCGTGATAAGGAAAGTGGGGTTCTGCTGGCATGCCTCGAATAAGTGATGTAGACCAGGTGCGGTGCTGCACCAACAGAACGCGCCCCACGTGATCAACCCTAGCTCTGGTGCTGCGTGAGTGAGAATCCCGAAAGTCCACCTCCACACTTCTTGGGCGCGAGTGCAGCTCCACAGGCAATGTTTTGGTGACTCCTCAACCTCATGGCAGATCTGACAGCGTCCGTCCTGGCCTATCTGTCTCAACCAGCTCCCCACCGGAAGACCTTTGTGGGCGAGAAGCCACAGGAAGTAGGAGATCTTCCGCGGCCGCCAGCTCTCCCACAAGGCCTTCCAGAAGGCCTGCAAAAAGAATCTAGAAATACCCTGTGCATACCAACTAGGCCGCTGGGTGGGGGTGCGGCTCTGCATCCTCCCAAGAACTCGCCTGCCCAAAGTCGTGCTGTAGGCAAAGAAGGAGGTCGGCCCCTGTCCTATCACAACCTCTGGCCTGCTCCACTCTCCTGGGTCCCAATCAAGCTCTGACAAGGCCCGCCCCTCCCAGAGCCAGAGTCGCCAAAGCTGTAGCTGATCCTGCTCTATGCTAGGATCGGTACGCCAGACCTTCCCCAAAAGGCCTACGATCCGAACCCTCTGCCAAGGGAGTAGGGGGTCGATGAGTGCATCCTCTCTCCTGAGTCGTCCATCCCCCATAACCGCGAAAAAAGAAATAGAGGAGTCGTCCATACGTCCTGCGACCACCAGTGGAATGCCACGGGGGGTGAACTGTCCCAGCCAACGGTCGTCACCAGGCATGAGGATTTGAGGCTCAGGTGGAACCAACCAATCAGTTGGGATTGCGCCGTCAATCTCCGTGCATCTCGCCTGGGCTCCACGTGCACCTCCAGCTGCGTCTGCGAGATCAGCCGTCTCCAAATGTCTGTACGTGTCCCTCCAAACTCGAAGGGACCGGGCTAGCCCCCTCATCCAACCATCCCACGTGATATGTGATCTCTCCCCCAGCTGAAGGCCCTCGGCATCTCTGACCTGATCATTCCAGATAAGCGGCTGGCGATCGATCTCCTCCTGACAGTGGGGAGGGGACTGAATGAGATTGAGGCGGAGCCGCCTCCAAACCATGAGGAGGCTACGAACGAGTGGGGAATGGGGCTGAGTAAGCGGGGCAGAAGTGAAGATCCACCTGAGGGACGGGAGCCACTCTCCACCTCGGCGTGGGACACAAGAACTGACCCCCTGCTGAAGTAGCATCTTCCATGTCTGCCCCCCCGGGGTCAAACCGCGGATGACTAACTTGCCTAACAAGGCCTGACTCTGCAGCTCTGGATCGATGACTCCCAGGCCTCCCTCAGCCTGCGGAAGAATAACTGTCTGCCAAGCAACCCTGGCTCTGGTATCTCTGAGGCCATCCTCCCCGGACCAAAGGAAGTTCCGAACCAGCCTCCTAAGTTGTGCCACACTGGATCTCGAGAAACACCAACAGGAAGCCACATACCAAGCCGTGGCAAGGAGGACTTGGTTGACTACCAAGGCACGACCTGCAAGGGAAAGCTTAGCAGTGCTCCAGAAAGCTAGCTTCCATCGGATGGAATCTAGCACCGGGAGAAACTGCTGAGCTGGCGTGATGTCCAGGCCGACCTGAAAACCCAGGTATCTAGCTGTCTGTCCCCGCGGGATCCACCTGAAACCCAAAAACCTCCCCCACTGAGAACACGCCCCGGGGTCTGTGAGGAAACCAACTGATTTGTTCCAGTTGATTTTCGTACTAGCAGCCGAACAGAAGACCTCCAGGGCCATCCTCACCCTCTCCAGCATCAACTCATCGTCCTGGACATACAGGGCTGTGTCATCCGCGTACTCCGAGTCCAAGAGCTCCGTGTCCTCCCGGAGGGGAAGGCGAACACCCCTGATCCCTGTAGACCTCGCCCGGAGGTAGTAAGTCATAGCCTCAGCGAAGAAGAGAAACAGGTAAGGGGCAAGGGGGCAGCCCTGACACACTGATCTCTCCAAGCTAAAACGCTCACCCATCCTGCCTCCAATGATGACTCTGCTAGAGGCTGTCCTGTACAAAGCTGAAATACCTTGAATCCAACCTGCTGGGAAACCTAGCCGCTCCAGAGTCCCCTCCAGAAAGGACCAGTCCACCCGATCGTAGGCCTTCTCAAAGTCGAGAAGTAGGATGGCAAGGTGTGATCTACTGTGCTGAGCCTACTCCGCCGCCTCTGAAAAGGTGAAGACATTATTTAGGATACTGCGATCCTGGACAAAGCTTGTCTGAGTGTCATGAATGAGGTCTGGAAGTAGAGGCCGAACTCTGGCGCTGATCATCTTGGCTAGGATTTTGTAGGCAGTGGTAAGGAGAGTGATCGGGCACCACTGACGGATCTCCTGTCTATCTCCTCCCTTCGGGATGAGGCAAATCATCCCGAGGAGAGGCTCTCTGGCATATAACCGCTGCTGAAAATCCTCTGAAGAGCTGCTAAGAGGGGCTGATGGATCTGGTCCCAGAAGGAGGTGAAGAATGCCCGGGATAGCCCATCCTCACCTGGGCACTTTTGTCCATCGATGGCCATCAAGGCCTCCAACATCTCATCCATGGTAAACGGTGCCAACAGCGTCGCCTGCATGCTAGGCTGGACCAAGGAAGGAGTGTGTCTCCACACCTCCTCACGGACACGACGAGTGTGAGGAGCAAGCGGCTCCTGCTGGAAAAGGGTCCTGTAGAAGTCGGTGGCCAATCCCAAGACCTCTCCCGGATCCGTGATGATGTGTCCCTCCGCTGTCCTGAGACTCCGAAGCTGATCACCTGCAGCTCTCTGGCCATGTGTCCTGAAGAACTCCCTGCACATCCGGTTACCCTTCCGAGCCCAGAAGGAGAGAGAGGTGTGATAGGAAAACTCTGAGCGATGCTGGAGTGTCTCCTCAAGAAGGGCTCTGGCTCGAAGGGCCTAGATCCGAAGCTCCTCCGAGCCCGGGGATGCCTGCTGGAGCCGCTGAATGGAGGCGAGGTCCCTCCGAAGGGCTCTCTCTCTACCCCACCACTCCTGTCAAACCTGTAGGGCTACGAGCTGGCAGATCTAGCTGGACTCCTGCAAAGCCTGTGCCACCGAATCAACCAAATCCGCGCACTCGCCCCAGTCTCTATCCCAAAGACTGCAAATACTGCTACGCACGTCCTCCCTCGAGAAAATGGAGTCAGGAATCCGGCATGAGCGGGGGGGAAGGGCTTGAGCTGCCGAATCTAATGATAAGAGCACCGGCGCATGGTCGGAGAGTGTCATCCCTGGAACTATACCGGCCTGATCGCCTCTGCTGATGGCCCAATCACTAACATAAAATCTATCCAGCCTCTCCAGGAGTCTGCCTCCTTCCCTGCGGAAACCCCACGAGAAGTCCAAGCTCCCGTGCCAACGCCGGAAGGACGGGTCTCGCCAACAGTCCCTTCCTCCTGTCGCAAAGATAAAAGAGTCCCAAGCGGACTGCTCTGCCTGAGACATACCTATAAACTCCGGTCCTCTGCCCTGCTGGTCCTCCAAGGTCTCCAAATTGTTGAAGTCACCTCCAACAATCCAGGAATCCATGTCTGGAAGAATCCCTGTAAGTGTCCTCCAGAAGGTGGCTCTACAACGGAGATCTGTGGGAGCATAAATGTTGAGAATTCCAACTCTGGAGCCTTCCACTACCCATAGGGCACGACCTGGAATCAACGTGCCATGACCGAAAACTCCCTGGGCTAGCTGCTCTCCCACGGAAGTACAGACACCACCACTCCTCCCCAATGTGCCGATCGAGGGCTCCCAATAAGTGTGAGAGCGACTAGGGAGGATCTTCCCGCATCTACGGGAGTGAGCCGCCGAAAGCTTGTGTTCCTGGAGCAGAAGTACATCCAAACGTCCTATCACTACTGGCTGAAGTTCCTGTCTCAAAATGAGCTTCCTGGGACCACGGGTGCCAGAAGAGTGAAACCCGTTCACATTCCAGGATACGAGGTGTAGGCTCATGGTGAGGGCTGGGAGGCAGCGAACAACTGTCTGCTCACGGTCGAGGTCGAAGAAGAAGCTGACATTTTGGAGTAGAGGCGCTGGCGCTTATGGGAAGGTTTGGAGGGGGAGGCGGGGTCGTCCTGCCCGTCCTTCAACACCTTCAGCAAAGGCGAGAGGCCTTTGGTACCATGAACGAAGGCTTTCTCGAGCCAGCTCGAGATCTCTGAGGTGGACATCCCGTAGAAGGCACGGAGTTTTTGAGGCCAAGAAAGGGGGGGCCTGAGGATCACAATCAGTCTGAATCATTTGGCGGCGCAGCGCCACCGCAGGCGCACGTCACCCTCGGACCACTGAGTCTCGAGAAGCTGCCCACCGGACGGGCCTATCTAGGAGCAAATCTGAGCATGCGTCTGCTCCCTGAGAGCCTCCCAGACCGAGTCATCTGTCCAGGTCTCGGTGCCGTCGCTGAGGAATGTGAAAGCAAAGCTAGGGCCATCCCTAGGGGCCAAGGCGGCTATCTTCCCATCTGCCCCTTTGCGGAGCAGGAAGATACTGATGTCGAGGCAAGCAGGGAAGGTCCCGAGGTCGGCCACATCCAAGTAGTCCCAGGGGCCAGATCTGTAAAAGTCGCGGGGGAGCTCTCTCTCCTGAAGCTGAGGCCCGTCAGAGTCTACCACTGAGGGACTAGCGGACGGAGAAGCCTGCTCCGGTGGTGGTGTAGACTCCGGGTGTCCTGCCAACGGAGGGGGAGGGGGAGGGGGAGGAGGCTGGGGAATAGGCAGCTCAGACTCCTCAGGGGCAGCTAGCGGAGGAGAAGGAGGGGGAGCGCGAACTGCCCTCGGCTGAGGAACCGTCGGAGCAGCTAGCTCTGCGGGAGAACTGAAAGAGGCGGGGGGGGGGGAGAGTCGCAGGATCTGCCACAGCCACACGGACTCGGGGGGCTCCTGCTGTAGTCACCGCATCGGCGAAAGTATCGTGCATAACCCAGCTGAAGTGGGAACCCAGGTCCCTAACAATCGGCTGCAGCTCAGCAGTAAGACCACGAAAAACTAGCGTCACTGGATGGCGAGGTATACGGAACCGGGCATCAAAATCTACTGCGCTGAATCCACGGTACCACGGGACTATCATGATAATCTTTCCATCCACTGACGTGGGGGAGCCAGCAATCAGGTTGCTTGTAGCTTTCGCACTGGAGAGTTTAAGCCAGAAGATGCCCCTTCCCATAAGGGCCACCTCCTCAATATGGCCGTCCTCTAGCATGAGAGTGGACTGGAGCCAGTCCCTGATGGCTGATCTGGATGGGGAATGTCCAATGACTCTGCCATAGACCGAGGTAAGAGCAAAGTCATTGGCAACCTCCTGAACCCGAGATGATTGCTGCTCTGTCAGGATGACGCGGTAGGCATCTGGAGAGGGAGGGACCGTCTGGGCCTCCGGTTCCGGGCAAGGAGCCGCCATACCGCCAAGACAAAGTGCGAGGCTTCCGATGAGGAAGAGGCTGTCACCCAAAAAAGGGGGGGGTAGAAGCGGGAGGGTGGAGCCTGGGTGTGGCGGGAACGGAGGTGGCGCGAGGTGGAGGCGTGGAGGCGGGGGACGGGTGAGGTGGGGCGGCGGGAACGGAAGCGGGGGCGGGGGAGAGGCGGAGCGAGGACGAGGGGGTGGGGATAATGGAGGGGCGGAGGGGGCGGGGTGGGGCGGAAGGACGGGGGGGGCGGGGGTGAAGGCGGGAGGGGAAGACGGGGGTGGAACGGGGGGGCGAAGAGGCGGGAGGGGGCGGGGCGGGAGGCGAGGGGTGAGGGGGCGAAATGGGCGGCGGGGGTGAGCGGAGCGGAGCGAGGGGGTAGCGGGTTGGGGCGGAGGGGGGGGTTTGCGGGGCGGGGGTGAGCGGAGGGGGTAGCAGGGCGGGGGTGAGCGGAGGGGGGTAGCGGGGCGGGGGGTAGTGGGGCGGGGGTGAGCGGAGGGGGTAGCGGGCGGGAGGTGTGGAGCGAGGGGGTAGCGGAGTGGAGTGGAGGGGGTAGCGGGGCGGGGGTGAGCGGAGGGGGGAGCGGGTGGGGGTGGAGCGTGGCGAGGGGGACAGAGCGAGGCGGGGGTGAGGGGGGAGGTGAGGGCGGAGGGATAGGGGCAGGAGAGGGCGAGGCAAGGAGGGGGAGGTAGAGGTACGGTGGGGGAGGGGAAGCTCGTAGGAGCAGGCTCGTCCAGGGCCGCGTATTGCTCGTACAGTTCTTGGACCTGTGAGTCTTGCATTACTTCGTCCAAGCTCTCCATCTCATCGGAGCTAGATAGAGTTTCTAGTGGGGGGCCAACTAATGAGTGGAGGCTAGGGATCAAACTTCTAGATCCCCAACTATGCGGAGGGTGGGCTGAGTGTAGCTCAAAGCACTATCTTTCGGCACGGGATCCTTTGGCAAAATTCTTCTGGACCTCAAGTGCATGTGGGAGGCCTCTAGCTAAGCACACTTAGGCTGAACTGAGGTTCTAGAATTTTTTAAATCTTTTGCTACCCCACAGGTATCATGACGATCGTGGGGATAGCTCTATGGTGACGGTCATAGGGATAGGGTATCGCAATAAGTGGCAGGAATTTGGTATAGTGGGTAGTTGGTGGAATGAGTGTATCATGACGATTGATGAAGTAAGTGTATCACGACAATCGACGAGATAGATCGTGCCATGTACTCGGTAGGATTAGACACAACTGATATTCCTATGGGCATAGGGATGGGGTTATGACAATGAGTAGTGTGATAGGAGGTCAACGGGATACAGATCAATGCATCGATTAATGCAGTATAGTTAGAGCGATGGGCATGGGGATCAAAACAGTGACAGGCAGCATGATAGGAGTAACATGACGATGGCCATAATAAAGATAGCATCGATCGGTGGAATAAAATAGCAATGATGGGTTGAATGAAATAGCGATGGGTAGCGTGATAGGAGTAATGCAACGATTGACGGAATAAAGATAGCGACGATCGACAGAATAAACATAGCTATGATTGATAGAATGAAATAGCAATGGGCAGCATGATAGGTGTAACGTGATGATTGGAGGGATACGGATATGGCCACAAGAGTGGGGGTGGGCACACCATGCCGACGAAGTAGTAGGATAGCAATGGTCAGTGGGATAGCTCTAAAGCCACGGGTCAACGGCGACTATTGTCAAGTAGGCGGGATAGTAACTCTGACATACATTTAATCGGGGTAGTGGGTTAGGTCGTGGTCAGAAGTTAGGTCAATGGGATATGGTTATGGTGCTGAGTCAACGTGGTTTGATCGACAGGATACGGCTAACGCATATTTGGTCAGCGGGATAGCTCTATGGCACCAACTCGGCACGATAGGGAAACACAGTGTCACTGATTGATTTTTGTGGATTTTTGGGAGATTTTGAGTCTTTGGTCTAGATTAGTTATGCGAGGGGGGTGCTACGCTACCTAGTTCACCTACACAATGAAAAAAACTTGAAGAAAAAACACTTTTTGCAACAAGCAAAAATGTAAAATTTCATGAGTCATGAGTTCTAGAACACAAAACAACTTTGAAATTCAGCAAGAATCATCATTTTTGTTGTTTTTGGATGTGTTTGGACCTCATGCACTCCTTAGCAATCTCACAAACTAAGTTCCTATCAACTTAAGACACTAAAAAGCATAAAAACCAAGCTTCAAATCCTCAAAAATGACTTTCCAACAAGAAATGACAGTTTTGCTACTTTTCCATCCAAACCTCTCACTTCTTCATGCTTTCCTCTCCTACAACTCCATCAACAAAGCTCCAAGTTAAGCTTGAAGCCTTATGCAATGGGTAGATAATGAAGGAAGACACGCGCAATGCAAAAGCATACCTTTTCTCCACAGCAGTAGTGCCAAAAATGTGGTGGCTCTCAACGGTGACTCATGTGTCATGAGGATGTTGAAGAGATGCCGATGGAGCCTCCACTCCAAGCTACTCCTTGTGAGAGCAATGCAAGGCACTAGTCATCCGCAAGTGTCACTCAAGTGGCCTCCGGATTATTGCAATGTGGTTCCATGTGAGAAAGAGGGAAGGGGGAGAGGGGAGAAGAGAGGGGAGAAGGGAGGGAGAAGGAGAAAGGAAGAGGAGAGTGAAGAGGGATGGAGTGGCAACCACAAGGGCACTACAATGGAAACAAGAGAAGACCCAAAACACTCTCTTGGAAGAGAAAAGGGAACTTGTATTCAAACTTGTGCAAACAACAATGAAGACCAAAGTCAACACTTTGGCCTTTTTATACAAGTCACCTTTTGAAGGTAGGGCCAACCCTTTTCCTTTTTAGCACTCTCCTTCTCTTTACAACAAAAGGCTCTTCGGCCCATAGGGTGCCAAGGCATATTTATATTCTTTCCATCTCTCCCTACTAGTAGAAATAGCACTTGTGTTAACCATATTAAAGTGCTTGGGACAATCCTAGAATTAGGAGGTGGTCCTAACCGGTTCCCAAATAGCACTTGTGTTAGTCTCACACCTCCAAGGTTTAGGTGATTTGGGGCTCAAACTCCCTGAGCGCCCTCACAACTTAGACCTTTTGTGGTTCAAACCCCATGCATGACCCCTGAGTTTGGGCTATACTCCTTTCATGGCTATTTCTATTGATGTGGCTATTTCCATTGATGCAAATCTGAAATGTGCAAGTTTCTTGTAGTCTTTGGCCTTGGGGTGTCAGTTGGAAGCTACAATTTGTGCACGTTGCCTATAGTCTTTGGCCTTGGGGTGTTAGTTGGAAGCTACAATCTGTGCATGTTGCCTGCAATCTTTGCTTTGGGATATTTGGGGATCAAACTCCCTGAGTTTGTGCTATACTCCTTCCATGTGCACATTACCTGCAATCATTGGCCTTTGGGTATTTGGGGGTCAAACTCCTTGAGCTTGTCCATTGAAGTAGATCATGCATCTTGATCACCTCTAATCACTGATTACCTTGCATTTGGCAACTGTGCTCTATGGATGTTAACATACTTGTATGCTTTTCTCTCTTCACCATAGCCAACCATGATGCATTTATGTGACTTAACATCTAACTTTTTGCAATGATAGTCATGGATATCATTCTAATGGTTTCATCTCTGTGAACAATGCATTCCTGATGCTTTGTCATGTGGGATGGTGCATCATTGTTGATGTACCAAGAATATTGATCTACTTGATCAACTTGTTAACTGTATTTCCCTTTGGAACTACAATCAAAGTCTATGTATATTGTGATGGTAGTATCTTGCATATCCTCACTTGCAAGATACATAGTGTTAGGCTCTTTTGCATAATGACTATGACTTGAATGTCCACCATGGTGATTTTATTTTCCAAAATATGTCCCTCTATTACTGCTAGAGTGGCCTCCTTGGTTGTATTGCTTCTTGTGGCAATCTCTTTCACAGTGTCCAAATTTATGACAGTAGTTGCATTGAATGTTTGACACATTGGTGGAGCATTCCCTCCTCCTTGAAATATCCCCTGATTGGAATGATTTCCTCTTGGATGTTGATGTTGATGCTACTCTGGATGCTATAATTGATGCTCATTTTGATGATGATGACTTTGATGTTGATGGCCACTTCTATGAGATGCTCTACATATACCTTTACCTTTTCCTTTACCTCTATCTGAGGTTTTGAATGCTTGATCATTAGAATGGCCTTTTCGTGCTTGAATGGATTGAGTCCTGAGCTTTTCACCAAGTAACACTGACTGTATGCTAGATTTTTCCTTTGAATGGGAATACTCTACACTAGATTCTCGTATCCCTCTCCCAATCCATTCAAGATGACTTGAACCATTTTTGCGAGATTTATGGTCTCTCTTGCGGCTGTAATTTGATTGTTGTAATACTTGATTCTTAGTATATAAGTATGAACATATTCATTGTTATTGCAAAAACTCTAGTTGATCTAGTTTCTCAATGTGAGAATCCTGGATGTTTTCTTAGACTCATAAAGAGCTACAAACATATCCCATGCTTCTTTGGATTCCTTCATTGTGTTAAGTGGTCCAAGCATGACATCTTGCACATTTTTCTTAATTAAATGATATGCATATTTGTCTTTGTTGTCCCATTCTACCTATGCTAAGGAAATGGCAGAATCTATTGTATTTAGGTGTAGACCCTTCTACTTATGCTATGGCAATGGTGAGAGCTACTGCTGGAGCACTAGATGGTTGAGGTGTCAACCCATCAATGTACTCCCTAAGTTTTCCTAAAGTACAGGAAATGGTATCCATTCGGTATTTCCATGTTTTGTAATTGGAGTTGTCCTACTTAGCAAATACCTCCAAATTGAGGTTGCTAGTGGTAGGCATGATGCCAGAAATGTACTCAAAGTACCTATGAAAAAATACTGTCTGTATCAACTACTGCAATCAACTGCAATCTGACGTGTTGATGAAGATAAGGCTACTATATATTCCAAGCTGTTACAAGGCTTGTAGAAAATGATGTTAAGAATAGATAAGAGGCTTTGCAAGGCTCAAAATAATGTGAAGTTCAATGTTATAAAATAGCCAATAAGGCTTTACAACAATGAAGCCCCTATGAAGGCATGTGAGTGCAAAATGAAATGATGTGTAATTTTACCACTAAATAATGTACCAATACCTTTGAAAATTCTAAAATCTTCTCACTACTATGTTGATGCTTGATGTAGAGGGTCATCTCTATAGATACACTAATGTTGGAGAAGCTAACTGCCATTGCTTTATAGGAGCTTGTAGTTGATTGTGATTGTTGACTAGTCGTGGTTGTGGAGAACTCATTGGAGGGCACTGTGGTGCTCTATGAGGCTGTGTCAGCCATTGGTCATTCATTTGCAGTTACTACCTCTTGATGACTACTATAGGCATTATACTATCACTAGCTAAAGGGTCTTTGTGGAGTGATAAATCAATCAGTTGAAGGAACTTTTTGTCTTGGAGTTGCAGACGTACTTGTCGCGTTGATGTCTCTTAGCTACCTTAGTTGATAGCTAGAGTCATTGTAGCCATTTATTTAGTTGTAGTAGTCTATGGCGAGGCAGAGTTGCTAGTGATTCTACATAGAGACTTGGTTGTGGCTAGCTCATGTAGTGCTTGAATTCCTCTTGTGTTGAAGCTATGTTGCAACATCCCTTGTTGTTGAGGACACATCTTGCTAGCTACTTCTATAGTTGCTTTGAGTCATGTTGTTGTGTGATGAAGCATATGCTCGATGTCCTTAGAAGTCCTATAAGAAGTAGATATCCCTCTATTGATAAGGGATTACACCTCTCAAAAATATTTTGCATAGATGCTCTCTCTTTCTCTTAGTAGAGATAGACCAAACTTTTTTCATAAATGGAAAGAAATTGATAGAAATCTCTCTCTCAAAGGAGTACAAGAATGGATGGAGTTTATCTCTCTCTCTCTCTCTCTCTCTCTCTCAATCACTAGATCTCTCACAAAAGAAATGAATAGAAATATTCTCAATGAACAAAAATTCTTCACTCAATGGAAGTGATGGCACCTCAGTGAAAGGCAAAGCCATAAGCCCTGATACCATGAACAAATATCAAGAGAGCAGAGGAGAAGAGTGGAGATGAGGAGAGAGGGCACAGCTAGAGAGCACACCACAAATGGCTAATTGTACACTAGATTTAGTTGAAACTAAAAAATACATACAAATCCATTTAGGGCTAGAGTTAGGGTTTCCAACCCTTGTGCCTTTTAGCATTCTTTTTCTTAGTGCTATGCACATGTGATTATACATGATGTTGAGATGAATCCTTAATAGGCTCGTGGTAAAGGGGTATGCTCAATTAGAACGTCTAGATTGTGATGAAATATTTTCTCCTACACCTCGCACAATGCCCATCTGATAGTTATAGCCTTGGCTACCCATCATAAGTGGCCAATTTTTCATATGGATGTGAAATATATGCTTGAATGGGAACTTGCAGGAATAGGTATATGTGGATCCAGTCACCAAGATTTCAAGCTCTAGGTTTAGCTTCCAAAGTATGCAGATTCAAAGAAGGATCTATACGGGCTAAAATAGGCTCCTGGGTCTTGTTACCAATGCATCCACAATCCCTTTGCAAAGAGTGGGATGACTCAAAGTCTATCAATGCAAATCTCTACCTTTTCTATTGAAGGGGGGGGGGGAGTCTCGTACTAATCCTATATGTTGACAACTTGATACTTACCAGTGATCGTATGAGGAAGATCTCCAAGGTAAATACATGTTGACAAATTGATACTTACCAATGATTGTATGAGGAAGAAATCCAAGGTAAAGAAGCTTCTAATAAAGGAGTTCAAGATAACAGAGGATCTCTCCATTATTTCCTTGGGATTCATGCTAGGAAAATTGATTACAACATCTTCATTTTGCAAGAGAAGTATTGTCATGATCTACTAAAGCAGTTCAAGCTGGAGGTCATGCTAAAGTTGAGTGGTTAGCATTAATCTCAGTTGGTGGATGCTAGCAAGTATCGGAGGTTTGTAGGTAGCTTGCTTTACATGACCAACAGTAGGCTTTACATGACTGTTAAGTTGCTATGTGAATTCTCTACACAACCCAACAAGAATCATTGGAACACATGTTAATGAGTGTTGAGTTACTTGAAGAAAACTTGCACTTGCATCATTACATATAACATAGGAGTGGAGTTGGGTAGCTTTTTAACTAGTATTGTGTAGGTGACATAGATACCAAGCATTGACGTGGGTGGCAATATTTTTTAGCATATAAAAATGCCATGACATAAAATCGCAAGTTCAAATTCATATAAATTGAACCTTAATAAGGAATAATACATATCCAATATAAATTTAACCTATATTAATTCACCCTGGCTAACCTAACCTAATCCTAGGATGTAATGTTACTCTAACATAATCTAATCTACCCTAGTGAGCCATGCACCATAGCCAACTATCTTGCCTCATCGCCATAGATCCTTCCTTATCTACTTCAACTGTGATCACCATAGCCAACCACCTCTAGGAACTTGTATTGGGAAGAAAAGGTAAATGGAGGAAGAGGAAAGACATAGTTGACAAGTCCAAAGGTGCCAAAGAAAGCTACCACTACACCTCCAAGGGTGGCCTGGCAATCAAAAAGAGTATGCTTGGTGCCTTCCTTGAAAACCCATAACTTGAACACATTTCCCCCACCACCACCCCCCTCCACCCCCCCCTCCCCACCTCCCTCCTCCCTCCTCCCTCCCCCTTCCCCTCCACTCCCCAACACTACCCCCCTCCCCCCCCTCCTCTTCCTCCTCCCCCCCCCTCCTCCACCATCCTACACCCCCCCTTCCCCCCCCCCCCCCCTCCCTCCCTCCCTCTCCTCCCCTCCCCCCCCCCCCCTCCTCCTCTCTTCAGGGCCTTAGGCCCTGCAAGGCCAGCCCCGGTCGATTGTAGTGGTGGAACTGCCCGCCCACCCACTTGCACGGAGGCCTTTTTAGCACTCGCCTCTAATGCCTAGCCCACCCCTAATGGCGTTGCCTACTCCACTAGCCTTGATGCTCAATACTCGTGCCAATCTTTGCCTCCACCTCTAGTGGATCCTCCCACCTTGGATGATCACGCCAGCTGCAACACCCACAATGCCTCCTACCTCCTCCCTCCTGTGCCCGCCATCGACCCCCCACCACCTAGCCCTACCGTGCACCCTCTACCTCCCCCACCTGCTTATAGACCACCTCCCCTCTACCCTCCTCCTCCCCCCCCCTCCCTCGTCCCCTCGCCTCTCCCCTTAGACTCACCCGACAACCCCCCTCCACGTCCACCCTCCTAATGGCTGCCCCCCCATGTGCATCCACGTCCTTAGCTTTTTAGATAGGAACAAGATTCAGCCTCGGAGTTGGGGGGTGCTTGTGCAAGTGTTGGTTGCCTATACATTGGGATGTGTTCTGGTTAGTATTGTTGAGGTCAAGGTGGGTTGTTCCGCATGTTGAAGATGCAACTATTTTTGTCATGCCCACTGGCTGCACAAATGTGGCACCACAACCTTGGTAGTGGATTGGCTTGTGCATTGATCCTGGCTCTTATGATAGGGCATTCATTTGCTGCGTGATTAGCCATGTAGTGTGGACACCATACATTTTCTTGCCATGGATAAGTTTGAGGTGGTGGTTGAGACATGTGAAGCTTTGGTTCCATGGCCTACACCTTCTCTTAGCTTCATGGCCATGGCAGCGATCTTCATTAGACAATTCTATAGTGGACTTGGCTTTTTCCTTTGTAGAGTGTTTATCACACACCCTGGATCTTCCAATATCACTGCTGGTGTGAGATTCCATCATGCCATCCTCGATGTCAATGGCTACCACATGACTAGCACTGAATGTTTTGGCCCACTTGGATCAAAGATCGGTCGATCAAAAGATGACCGCGTGTATGGTTGTGCACTGAACATGTTAAGGTTGAACTGTGCAACTACTTTGTAGAAGAGGCATTCAGATGTGAGGCTAGTCGATGTAGCTATGGCTATGTGATCTGGTAGGTTGTGACATACAAGAGTGTCACCAAACCAAAAGAACTGATAGCAATATGCAAGGTATTAGTAGAATAATCTATGTCAAATGATGCGGGGTCGAAGAAGACCACATAGTCAGTGTGGACAGAGTGATCCATGGGTTGAAAAAATGGGGCCGAAGGTGCAAGTATGATACACTAGAAATATGGGGCTGAAGGTGCAGGTACGATACACTGCTCTATTGAAGAAGAGGCACATACAAATGATAAGGTATGGCAACCTATCGAACCTATATGCTCAGCAATCATGAGCTGAAGGTCATCTCATGTGTGCATGGCTAAACATCCATTGCCATGGGATGTAGCATCTATCGTAGGCTCAAGGTGGACCTAACAGTGTAAAGGCCTAGAAGCCTAAAATACAATTGTGAAAGAATAAGATGTCCGTGAGGCATATGCGGTGCCAAATGTTGATGAAAGGATCGATCTGAAGTCGTAGGGATCCAACCACTAGTCTACATCAAGTATGGACTGTATACAACAGCCATAAGTGCATGCTGAAACACTAAGTCTCCCCAAGTTGCGAATGGCTAAACCTGATGAAGTCCACTACATTGGGATAGGACCGCACTAATGCACAGGTATCCTCATGCTGAGGAATGATCTGCTAATCGAAAGAGGTGGTGATCACTAGATCCAAGGGTGATGCAATGCAACATGACTTAGCTGATGTTGGAATGTCCTGAAGACTGATGTGCTAATCTGAACTGCTAAAGGGAACTGAGCCCAAGGTATGCTCTATGTCAAAGGTGAAAGCATCAATGTGATGGATGCTGGAATGGAGTACACTGACGAGTTGAATGCGCTATGGCAAAAATCTCCACATGCGGCTGGAGATGTGAGTTCCTCATACTGAGGACTTACCTACTGAATAATTGCATGGTCATAAGTGAACTCTTGCTGTGAGTATCTGCAACTGTGGCAAAAGATGGAGTCAGATCCATGCATAAATGTGATGGTGGATGTACATCTCTAGAATCAGACTGTGCTTATGTACAGGAGACTGCCTCATGCTAAGGACTTACCATCAAATTTGTGCTAAAGGATTACTGCCAAATGTGCCTCATGCTAAGGGCTTACCGAGGAATCTTCATGATAAAAACTATGGGCTAATCCATGCTAACATTCAAAGCATCTGCATCCATTCTATCAAGGCTAATGAGGCTCAAGTTAGCATCATAGATTGGTACATACCCTGACAATAAATGGTCGAAGAAGGTTCTCTTTCCACTCACCAATCTCATTCGGAGTCATGACTGGTGTATCATCAACTATGTGATGTGGATAACTCCATGCTGGAGGTGTCTGGTGCTCTATGCAAGAGGCTTACCTGTGTAGTGGTGAGTGTGTCTACCCATGAGAACACTTTGTGAGAGCTGCCACTGGGTAGCTTACGCTAAATTGTTAGAACCAATTCATGTGAAAACACTGTATGCCAAGGATCAAGAATGTAACATGATAGTGACAATTAAGTGTCTGATGTATCCAAGAGGCTATACAAGGTTGATGTGTATGTACAAGAACCAATGCCAAAAATAGTCAACAAATGTGACTGTACATGGGTGGCATATGTGCATGCAAGAAGAATACAACAATCCTGAATCTGAGGAAGATTACTACCAAGGGTCAAACAATGGACCAAAGTGCCAAATGCCAAGGGACTGGCTAAGCTAGTGTCAGATGTGTGAATGTATACACCGATGATAGAACCGTATGGACTGATGTCGGTGGGAACCAATTGGGTGATGTGACAATGGCTAACTTGGCTTGGTGGAGTTTGATCTCCTCTGGCGGTGCTAGTCTACAGCTAGACTACACATCGAATCGCAAAATGTAGCAAATGAATTTTATCTTAATCCATTTTAAGTGCTGGTATGTTGTAATGGATCATGAGGTGGTTTTGATGAAGAGGCTTTAATGATGCTGACCTATGAAAATCTTATATGTGAAATATGATGTGTTGGGTGCATAGAACACAAGCTGGTGAGCAATTTTGCCTTTTAGAACGTTGTGAAATTCCTCCTAGATCAAAAGATACGGCCCTCGAAAGTATAGAAAAAATTTGATCCCAAGAGAGGTCAAAATGATGAGGTGGCCTGTGTGTGAGGTGGCAGTAGGAAGTCACATGGCAAATCAAAAATTGTACCTATGTAGAGAATTGTGCCTAGGAGGCACTGATGGTGTGTAATCTTACATGATGGCATGTGTGAGCTAGCTACTGATGTGGTAGCAGCTGAGGTTAGTGTTGACATGGCGAAGGGCCAGTGGGGTGATGTGGCCCTAGATAAGGTGCCACTTAGTAGTGATGGTGATGTGGCATCATGCTAAGGTGGATTGCATGTGTGGCAGATAGCATGCCACATGGCATTATGTTGATAGGATGTTGACCAAGCTCACTAACTAAGCTCAAGTTGAATTAAAGTAACTCGAGTGGCCTTATATCTTGCCACATGTCAAGAGATAGAGAAGCTTGCTGCAAGCCAAAACAATGATGGACGGCAATAGAAGGAGATGTCTCTGGATCATGTCGACGGCTGGGTCACCACCTCAACATGTGTTTTGTTTTTGCAAAAAAGAGACTTCTATTAAGTAAGAAAGAAACTCGCTAGAGCAGGCTCTGAGCGGAAATACAACATCATGAAATCATGAGGATAAATAAAACCCCCTCAAAGTGAGGTGGAAAACAACCAAGGCTGAGGCTGAAAGTGCCACCTCAACCCTATAGGAGTCTCAGAGAAAGAAAGGAGAATCCTTCCATTCCCTAAAGAAAGAAGCCCTCCTAGCTGAGGCTGCATAGGTATCTCCCTATATACTCATCCACACGGCCATCAAAGTATGTACGGTGTCTGCAGATACTAGCCAAAGTGTGCGAGGGATGAACTTGAGTACCCTCCATAGCCTCTATGCATCTGGATCTCCAGATATGCCAGGAGGCTATGCTCACTAAAATCTCCCAAGAAGTATCCACAGAGGCATGTACATCTGTAAAAGGAAGGTGTGGTACCACATCCAACGAACAGGACTCAATCTGATGTCGTTGAACCAAAATGGCCCCAAGTCTCTCATAGAATACTTGAGGCCCTATCAGAGAAAGCCAAGCCACTGAGCCCCATGTCATAAAGAATGGGGAATGGGCAAAGTGATTGAAAATCTTGGCGACCCCCATCCAAATCATCCTCGCCTGTTTGCAATCCCATAAACAATGCTGAATAGTCTCCGAAGCAGAGAGGCAACAAGGGCAAGTAGGGTCAGCTCCTCCGAACTTGGATCTCCAAAGGTTCACTGCAATCCCACCATGGATAGAAAGCCAAAAGAAGAGAGTGATCTTTCTATTCCTGTGGGATTTCCAGAGTCTCCTCCAGAAGCACTTCTGCAGATCTGCAGTGATATCAAATGTCTCCCAATGAGGAACTCTGGAAGGTCTCCAACCTCTACTACTAAGCTAAAATCTCCTGGCATTACTGACCATGTAACAAAAGAAGGGGATGCTCTTCTCTCAATGCCCTGTGTCAATCCACTCCCACTCTCCGAGGTCCCACTGCAAATACCTAATGGGAACTCCCACGTAGAGCCAAAGCCTCCAAGACCTGGTGGAGAGTAGCTGGTTCGAGGTACCACTCTAAATCTGATCCCTATACCAAAAGACCTACAACCCTGATAGGATGAAAAGCAGACTCAAGCAAGATGTCCTCTGTGGATCTAAGCAATCTGCCACCATCCTGAACAGTAAAAACTAAAGCATCCTCCTGTGCATCTCGAAAGGCCAAAATCTGAAGCGAAACACCACCTCTTGTAAAAGTACCTGCCCAAGTGGAGCAAGTGAGTGGCATATCATCTGTGTCTACCCACTCCTCTCAAAGGGCTACCTCAATCTGCAAGATCCTCCTTGCACTCCCTCTGAGATGTCCTGTCAACTGAGACTTGGTCTCCGTTGGAAGCCTGCGGAAAGCTTTCCAAGACCCCAAAGATGATGTAGGTCCCCTCTCCCACCTGGACCACTGCATGTAGAGTGAGGCACCAAGTGGTTTGCCATGATCATCTAAAATATTGTCATTCCACATGATGGGTTGCCTATCAATATCTTCACAAGAGGAAGGAGGAATCCTCCGAATAGTGCTCCTGAAACTAGCCCATGCTTTCAGAATGGCAACCATGAGAGGGGATGAAGGTGATCTAAAGTGTGCTATGGTGAAGATCCACCTAATATTGCTCATCCAGTCTCCTCCTGAATAAGGTGTGCACCTCTGTATGTTGCTAATAAGAAAGGACTTCTACGGTTCCTGCCCTGGCATAAGTCCCCGCACCACCATCTTGCATAGTAAAGCTCTACACTGTAAACCAAGATCAATGATATTGAGACCCCCTTCCTATGTAGGGAGGATGAGGGTCTCCCAAGCTACCTTGGCTAAGGTATCTACTGTGCCATCAAGCCCACTCCAAAAAAAATTTCTAATCATCTCCTAAGCTGAGTGATGCAGTCCCTAGAATAGCACCAATAAGAACAAACAAACCAGGCTGTGGCCAAGAGGACCTGGTTGACCACCACAACTCTCGAGGCAAGATCCAACTTGGTTGAGCTCCAAAAAAGGAGCTTCCTCCTGATGCTCTCCAACACGGGAGCAAACTACTGTGTGGAAGAAATATCCAAGCCAACCTGGCAGCCCAAATACCTGGCAGGCACACCCCTCTGAACCAAGTGAATCCTATGTCAAGCCCCCAAACTAGAGTGTCCCATCATTGATCCAAAAGCCATTGGATTTATGGCAATTTATCTGCACCCCCGCCACCAAGCAAAATAAATCCAATGCTGTCCTGAAAGAAGTGAGCGTCTATGGAGTGGAATCCAAATAAACTATTGTGTCATCTGCCAACTCACTGTCAAGTAATTCCTCTTCCCTTCTAATGGGAAGTCTCAGCCCAATGATGTCAGCTTGAGATTTAACATAAATACTCGTAGCTTCGTCGGCCATGAACAAAAAAAGGAAAGGAGCAAGGGGGCATCCCTGACAGACTGATCTGAAAATCTGAAATCTCTCTTCCCTTACCCCACCAATAAGTACCTGGCTGTGGGCTGATCTATACAAGGAGGAAACACCTCTGATCCAAGCATCAGTAAAGCCAAAACGTAGAAGGGTTCCCTCCAAAAAACCCCAATCTACTCTGTCATAAGCTTTCTCAAAATCCAAAAGTAGAATGGCTAGATTTTGGCCACTCTGCATGGCCCACTCTGAAACTTCCTAGAAAGAGAAAATGTTATCAAAAATGCTTTTGCCATGGACAAATCCCATTTGAGTGTCATGAATAAGATTCGGGAGAAGGGGCTGCAATCGGAGGCTAATTGCCTTGGCCAAAATTTTGTAACAAGTCCCTAGAAGTGTGATAGGCCTCCATTGGGACACTAGATTTCTGCAACCTCCTTTCGGGATAAGGTGGATGAGACCTTCTATAAGCGACCCCGACATCTCACCAGAGTCCCAAATACCCTGCAAGGCTGAAGTAATGGTCTCCAATCATATCCCAGAATGCAATGAAAAAAGAGGGGGTAAGGCCATCCGAACCTGAGCACTTGCCCTTGTGAAGGGCTGAAAGTGCAGTCCTGAACTCTGTGTTGGTGAAAGGTGCATTAAGCAAAACATGCATATCCGGTTTCACCAACAAAGGGATGCTTTGCCAAACAACTTGTCTAGCATCCTCTCTATCCCGTGTCTCAAGATCAGCAGTAAGAAGGGCAGCAAAAAAGTCTAAAGCTATGCGCAAGACATCATCAAGATCTATTTGTAAAACCCCATGTGAGTCAATAAGTTGGGATACACTCTCTCTACTATGTCTAGGGCCAAGAGTAGAGAAAACATGTTTATTAACTCTGCCACCCATCTGAATCTAGAAGGACTCCCGTGCATGAAAGGCATACTTTGCTCTCTGATTAAGCATCTCTGATTAAGCAATACCTATAGATGAGCCCTTGCTGTAGAAAGGCGCTCCTGAATCCAAGCATTTGAAGACCGTTTTTGCTCTTCCCTCTGCAAAGTTGCCAACAGGAAAGTGATATGAAGTGGAAATCCCAACAGCAATGCATACCAATCCACCTCTATCAAGTGCCCAATCATCTACATAGAATCTGTCAATACATGCATGAATTGGCATCTGCTACCTCCTGTTTGACCAAGAGAACAGAAGGGACTGTGGTTGAATAAGAAAGGCATCGTTGAACCAAGTATCTTTGCCACAGTAGTGAAAAAGGAAGGCAGCCCAAGCTACTCTCTCCAAAGAGTGAAGTCCTCCTTCTCTATCCCCTTTTTTGTCTGACGGTAACTCAACATGCTAAAGTCACCTCCAATCACCCATGAATTTGCAATGGGGGCCCAAGAGAGCAAATCCTTCCACATAAACACACGTTTCCCTCTAATGTTGGAGGCATACAGGTTAAGGAAACCAACCTTACACCCTCCAATCAAGAGAATAATCCACTGGACTCTAGAGGGAATAATGACTCCGTGTCCAATAACCAAGGGGAGAACTGACTGCAAAACTGAAATAGAAGTGCCCCCCTGGTGCCCAAGGTAGGCGACCAAAAAGTATGACTAGCCACATCTTTCTTGAGCTGCTGCAACTTGTCTTCTGAAAAAAATGATGGTTCTCGCGGCCAGTGGAAGTGGACGGAGATTGGCTGAATGGGGATCCATTCACCAATCGAAGTGAAAAGGCTGATTCCAACCCTGTTAAAGCTCTGTCCATGAAACTGCTGCCCAAGACGCCCTGAAACGGGCATAGGAAGGAGGAGAAAAGGAGAGCGTAGGAGAGAGGGGAAGGGACAGAGAGGAGAAGCAGAGGGGAGCTAAGATAGGATAGAAGGGAGAGGGCTGACAAGGAAGGAGAGGGTAGGCAACAAAGAGGAAAAGAGTGGGGGGTTAGGAGGGAGGGAGGGGACGGGTTAGGAGGGAGGAAGGGGGCTGAAGGCAGGGAGGGAGAAGGTGGGCAAGGGAGAGGAAGGGAGGGGGCAGGTTAGGAAGGGAGGAGGTAGGGGGGTTAGAGGAAGAGTGGGGGAAGGGGCGAGGGAGGGAGGGGGCAGGGGAGGGGAGGGAGGAGAAGGGGGAAAGAGGGGGCAAGGGGGGCAGGGGAGGAGAAGGGGGCAAGGGGGGCAACAGGGGGAGAGGGAGGGCAGGGGAGGGGGAAGGGGAGGGAAGGGGCAAGGGAGGAGGAGAGGGTGGGGGGTAGCGGGAGAGGGAGGGTGGGGGAGAAAGGGGGCAGGGGAGGGAGGGTGTAGGGGGGCAATGGGTGGGGGAGAGGGGGCGGGGGAGGGGGAGGGGGTAGGGGAGGGAGGGCAGCAGGTGGGGAGAGGGAGGGTGAGGAGGGAGAGGGAGGGGGCGAGTGGGCTGGCAGGGGGGAGAGGGAGAGCGAGGAGGAGGCAGGGAGGGAGGAGGGAGAGGGAGCTGGCGAAGGGGAGGGAGAGGAGGAAAAGCAAGGGGAGGGAGAGGGTGGGCAGCAAGGGTGAGGGGGAGGGAGAGAGAGGGAGAGGGGGCTGGCTGAGAAAGGAAGAGGGGGGGGTAGCAGCTCACAGAGAGAGGAGCAACTCAAATCCCAGGAAGGAGCTTTGAGATCAAAACATGTATTATGATACTACCCTCATCCAAAATTTAGGGTATAAGGGGACAAGGTCCATAGAGAATATGCATGGATTTCCTAAACAATTTGCAAATATGCAAGGGAAATATATGAAAATGTGATGTCCTACCTCCCATAAAATATAAGGTATATACATTGAAAAATATGCAAGATTTTAAGATTTCTACATATTTTTCAAGGTATAAGGTATACACCTTTAAAAATATGGTAGATTTTAAGATTTCTACATATTTTTAATAATATGTGAGGCCTAAGGGGGAAGTCTTTTGGATGAGGGGGGGTAAAACAAAAAAGATACTAAAATATATATACCCATCTCCTTTCAAATCAATGTAAAATTTTCATGTGTTACCTATCTTTCAAGGTGTAAATAAATATTTGAAGTTTGTTTAGTGTAGAACACAGCCATGCTAATTTGATTAATTTCTATTCATGGAATATTGTTAAATTCATCTCATACTCAAGATTTTGATAAGGATTATTACTAAAGGGATTTGGCACCTAGGGTCAACAAAGAGGCAGATTGCCGAGTCATGGATAGCATTGCAACTCGTTATTTTGCCTGTTGTGAGTTTCCTTGGCTTGACTAAGGGATCTGCTCTGTGAGCTCATCTGTGGCATCACCTGTTAGGAGGTTGTGGCTACTAGCTCATTGTTGCTAGGTTGCTGGGTAGCTATAGATAGTTGTTGAGTGAGCGTGTTGCTTGGTTGGGTGTAGCAAATCGATGGCAAGGACAATTAGTTGGAGCTCGAGGCAACAATCCAGAATACTAATTTTAAAATCTGCACCCTATCAACTCATTACAGGACAACTATACAAGATGGGCAAGGACTAGGTTTTAAGGAGCTGTGTCATGCCACATGAGGTCATGCCAATCCTCAGTGAAGTCCATGAAGGCATTGTACTTAAAACTGCACCCTATCAACTCATTGTAGGACAACTATACAAGATGGGCAAGGACCAGGTTTTAAGGAGATGTGTCATGCCACATGAGGCCATGCCAATACTCAATGAAGTGCATGAAGTCATCGTAGGAGGAAACTCCCAAGAGGAAGCAATAGCAAGAAAAGTCCTCCTCGCAAGCTACTAGTGGTGGGTAGATGCCTATGAATATGTCAAAAGTTGTAATGTATGCCAATGGACTTTTAAACCACAACACAAGAACTTCAATACCCTGACAATAGTTGTTGCACAGAAACCATTCGAAAAATGGGGTATTGATTTTATGGGTCCCATCCATTTAGCAACAAAGGGAACATAGGCACACTACATCATTGTGGCCACCACTCATTACTTTACTAAATGGATTGAAGCTAAAGTAGACAGAAAGGAAAATTCCAAAAGCACAATAAGGTTCTTATATGAGAATGTGGTCAACCAATTTGGATGCCCCATTGAAATTGTGTCAGATAGAGGCACACATTTTGTCAATGAGGTTATCCAAGAACTCTTGACTAGCTTTATGGTAATCCATAGAAAAAACACACCCTATTACCAAAATATCATAACAAAATATTATGCATTATGCTCACCAAGTTAGTAGAACCAAAGTGTTATGATTGGGTAGAGAAACAAAATGTAGCCTTATGGGCATACCGAACCACACTCAAGGTCAGTACAGGGAATACACCTTTTCAATTGGTGTACGGCCTTGATTTTGTGGTCCCACTAGAATTTGTAATGCCAAGCCTACGCATAGCCATATAGGAACGCATGGGAGATCATGCATCCCTAAAAGAAAGACTCTATCAATTAGAGAAGCATAAAGAGACCGGATTAATCGCCTACCATGCCATGACAACAAAAAAATGCAAAAGAAAGGAATGGTTTGATAGAAACCTTAAAGCCTAAGATATCAAGGAAGGTGACATGGTTTTGCTATATAGTGCCAAAGTCTAGAGGGGAAAACAAAAATTGAAACTGCAAGAGGATTCAATTCTACCCACCACATGTGCAAGGAAGGGAGATTGTCCACTAGAAGATGCTATCTAATAGAGGAGGAGGATAGTGAAGAATTCAGCTAGGTCTAAGAAGGGTAGAGATGGAAAATCACAGGAGTGTCCTAGCAAGAGCAACTGGTAAAATAAAGTGAAATCTAAAGGGAAAAAGGTGCAAGGAGAGGAAGATGGACTGCGAACTTCAGCAGCAGGCAGGTGGGTTTGTGCATGACATGTAAGAAAGAGCTCTCTGAATGCAAAATCAATAGAGGCTATGCGTGGGGATGAACAATAGAGTGTAGGGAATTTAAGGATGTTGGCTTATGCTTTGGTTTTTGGAAAGCATGAAAAATCTTCCCAAAAAATCATTAGTTGAGTTTTTTTTCCCAAATGTGCTTGCTTGTTTTATCTAAAAACGCTTGCTTTTTGTTCAAAAAGCAGATCTTTATCCTAGTTTGGCCATTTAAGGCCAAAACTAAGATCTTGCTATTGGAGGTCCAAGCATCTCAAAAGCCAGATGCCCCAAAAAAATCAACTCAAAAAATCAAACCAACCATAATTGTGCATCCTTCCAGCCCTTTCTAACCCCCTCACAAGTCTCCTCCTAGGCAGATGGCCTATTCAGGCCCTAGAGAATAGTTTGCATCACCTACTCGGATCGAGATGCACCACGTTCCATCATTCTTGTACGAGAAGTGATTGCGAATCTAGGATTCACACTTCCATCACAATTTGGTCTCCTCCTTATAGGCCCAAACTAGATCTTCTACTGCTGTCCTTGCCCAAAACCCTGGCAAATCTCATCATAATCTTCTCTTCACCCTAAAACCACAGTATTCTACTGAATCCAACCCTAACTTAAACTCCCACACACAAAAAAGAAATTCAATCCATTCTAGATAGACATGACTTGTAAAAAATAAATTTTCGTGAACCTGGAGGAAACTGCGAATTGGATCCATACCTGGAATTTGCCACTCCAACATACCTTGTGTCACTTCAACCATGATCGAGATCATCCATGATAGGGCATCTCTAATACCAATTGACACGACCTTGAAGGATCTAACCGTATCAAGACCCTCCACACCAGAATCATATGCAGGAAATTTGCCACCCAACCATGATGCTTGTGGGTCTTGAACCTAGAGAATCTGAGCATCCCCCCTGAGCCATAGCTAGAGAGCCACGTGGGAATTGCCAACCCTACAAGCCATACCTCACCCTTGGTGTCCCATACCACCTAGTGAAAGCTTGTGTTAGTAGAGTCATCCTCTACTCCTCCGTAGCTGGGTGTGTGCAAGTATGGCCCTGGCCCCCCTCTATATAGCCTCAAGGAAGAGTTGCTGCCAAGAAAAGCACATGCGTGCCAAGAAAGCAAAAAAAAAATCCTGCTGACCCTTGTTCCCACGAATAGCACTCTAGCCCGTATCTACTTGGATGTCTCTAGTGTGCACATGGTCTTAAGGTCCTTTTTCACAATGTGCCAAGCTTTCCTTCTTTTTTGAATCACTTGTTGTGACCATCTTGCTTAGATGCACAGCTCATCTAGCTTTGCTACTCGTAGCTGATGTAATCATCTCCTAATTGCTTCTGGTCTCCCAAGTGATGTTTGGCCAGCTACTCAAAGACTCATGTTCAAAAATTCCAATGGTACCATTGCTTCCAATCCAAAAGCCATTCAAAAATGTGTTTGATTCATGGTTACCTTATAAGCTATGCTATAAGCCCATAGTGCAACATGCAACTTGGATCCCAATCTATGGGGGAGCAAATAGTACTGAAACTTTTGCACATTGTGTACCACCCCAAGAGTTTCATGCTCGGTCAATGGTATAATTGCACTCAAGAGGAGTCATCAACTGGTAGGCATGTATACTAGATAATCCAAGCTCCCATTTGGTTGTGCCAATATGATACCTAAAGCATAACATGAGGCATCTACGTGAACATGAAAGATGACATCCCATCTTGGTTATCTAAAGATAGGAATTTTAGATGCTTGCTTCTTCAATTCACAAAATGCTGTAGACAATTTTGCAATCCCAAAAACTTAGTATCTTTCTTTTTCATCTTGTATAATGGAGTTGCAATCTTGGAAAAATCCTTCACAAATCATCTATAGAAGCTAACAAATCCAACAAAGGACCTCATCTATGTTAGGCTCTTTGGCTCAAGCATCTTTTCAATGGCTCAGACCTTATTTGGCTTAGAGTATCAATCTCCTCTTTGGAAATCACATGGACAAATAACACACCAAATTGTACACAAAAAATGAACTTAAGGGGATTTGAAGTATGAAGACTAGTGACCTGGAAGATTTATCTACCATGTGTCACTTTTTGATTCTTCCTTCTTTGATGACTATTGCCAATGCTCTGTGCTTGTGTGTCATTTGTGTTTATGCTTGTCATGGTTGCATTATTGTGTGCTTGTCACGATTGTGTTATTATGTATTGAGTGTGTTAGATTTGCTATTGTTTGTGTTTATTTGCTCCTAATTTGGGCATGATGGACACTCTTTTGCAACCTTGAGCATAGGAAATGGAATTTTGATGGGCATGGAAACTCAACATGCAAAGATAAAGTAAGGATGTGGATGCCATGTCATTGCTCAAAAGCATAGCACAAGTTTTTAAAAGGGGGTGGAGACCTATTCGAGAGGGAGAGGAGAAGAGTGGAGATGGGGAGAGAAGGCATAGCTAGAAAGCACACCACAAATGATTGACTATACTCTATATTAGTTGAAAATAATGAATTTATACAAAACCCTTTAGGGTTAGGGTTAGGGTTTTCAACTCTTGTGCCTTTTTAACACTCTATGTGTTAGTGCTATGCACATATGATAACACATGATGTTGAAATGAATCCTCAATAGTATTTACCCCCTTGCAATTGATCAAAGAGCTCATCAATGCAAGGAATAGGATATTTGTTTTTAATTTTGATTTTATTTTAATCGCAAAATAGTACCATTCTGTTTCTTTACTAAGTAGAAGGTGAGGTACTTGGATCTAACCTTTTTTAAGCTATTCAAGTAGCCATCTAGTAAAATATCACAACCATTGCAGGTGGAATATGAAATGTAGACCATTCTTGTACTATAAGACAAATGGGAGTATGTAGATGGGTCTACACCTAGACCATCTAGTAAACCAATAGCAACTGCCACCATTGCCAAAGCACAAGCAGAAGGATCTACACATGCATTGATTGTGTCCACAACTATACTTCAAGACAAATGGGAGTATGACGTGGCTCTACACCAAGACCATTTAGTGAACCTGCAGCAACTGCCACCATTGTTGAAGTAGATGTAGAAGGGTCTACACCTACACCAACTTTGTCCACACCTATAGTAGATCCTACCATTACCGAGCACATGCAATTGGGGCAAGAAAGAAAAATATTCATATCATTTGATTAAGCAAAATGTGCAAGGTTCATGCTTGGACAACTCAATACAATCAAGACATCCAAAGAAGCATGGGATATATTCGTTGCTCTTCATGAGTCCAAGAGTACTTCTAGGATTCTAACACTAAAAAATCAGATCAACCAGAGTTTTCACAACGGCAATGAATCTAGTAATGCTTATGTACTGAAAACCAAGGATTACGTCAATCAACTTCTTGCAGCAGTAATAGCAAGAGAGAGTATGAATCCCACAGAGATGGTTCAAGTCATCCTGTATGGACTAAGACAGGGATATGTGAATCTAGTCCAAAGTAGTGCCATTCAAAGGGAAATTCCAACATTGGAAGAAATGCAATCAGTGTTACATGGTGCAAAACTCTAGACTTGGGCCATTCAAGCATGGAAAGGTCATTCCAATGACCAAGCATCCATAGCCTTAGACAAAGGTAGAGGCAGACGGAGAGGCAAAAGTAGAGCATCTCAGAGAGTTGGACATCAGTATCAATAACAAATCAGCATCAGCTTCCACATTAGCAGCAGTAGTAGCATCCAAGAGGAAATCATTCCCGTAGAGGGAGTTTTAAGGAAGAGGGAATGCATCCACCAACATGTCAAATGTCTGGACATCATGAAAGAGATTTTCGCAAGAAGCAGTATTACCAAGGAGGTCAATCTAATGAAAATGAAGGAGATAGACACACCGATTGCTCAGTCACCTACATAGAAGGTTGATGAACCATGAGTGCTCATCAGAGTGGGGCTTAGGGGGTTGGGGTAATCCCATGTTCAAGAATGAATGAAGAGGTGCAAAGGGAAGCTACAGAGGGCTTTTATGGATGGGTCCCTTGTAGGAAACATGGTACCAAAGAAGCATGCCAAGTTGCAAGCACGAAGTTGGGAAGGGTTCTAGATAGGAATTCAATTCAGAAGAAGGTCTTGGAATGGAGACCGTAAGGAGGATGAAAAAAGGAGAGAAATGATCTCACAAAGGCACCTGTGGATGGATGGATAAGATAGAGAATCCTTCTTTGTATGTAACTATCACTTGTTGCCTCTCCACCCACACTTATTGTGGTTATACCTATGTGAGGTTTGTCTATTTGTGTGTGTGTGTATGTGTGGTGGGGGGGGCACATGCGCGCTTGCATGCGTGCACATATGTGTGTGTATTTACTTGCACCGTGGAATTTGGTGGGCTGCGAGGGGGAGAAGGGGAGTATTTGTTGTAAGTAAGTTGATGTTTTGAGATGCTAACTGGCCCTCTCTCCTAATAATTGTTCATGGAGGGAGCATTACGGAAGCAAAAGAGACCATCATGATGGATGCGAGACCAATCTTCATGTGTTTGCAATTCAGGTCACAATATCTTACAAGTTGCAATGACAATATTGTCATTTTATCAAAGAGAACTTATGAGCTCATGCAAGCAACACCTTATTCCTTACCCTTCTTTGTAAGCTTCCTCATGGCCTTGCCTAGTGCCTTGGCCTACATTCTTGTAATGACTTGTAGTGGAACTGTAGCCACATCGCCTTGTTCGATGCTAAGCAGATTGAGGCTGGTGCTCTTTGGCGGGGTGAGGGGAGTGGTTGGTATCCTTGTGGGGCAGTCCTAGAATAGATGCTCCCTGCCACATCCTGCACACAAAGGGGTGGGGTTGGTTGCAGTTGGGGCAGTGGGTGTACGATCCCTGTATGGATAGTCCTTCAAGAAGTGTGGGCTCTGGCGTTTGAAATATCTTGTTCTTCATTTTTCAATAAGCATAGCCTTTGGCCATCACTAAGTCACTAATACTAAAAAAAGAAGAATACAAGATGGTAGGGTTAAAAATGTGTTCTAATTTAGTGGTTTCATGCTCCTTGGCAAAAAGAAACTATAAAATGTTGGGTCCGATCAATAAATGAATGCAATGAGATGCATATCTATTAAGTAATGCAATTACTTATTAGATAATGTAATGAAGTAATGCAATTACGGCTCACAATAGAGCCGCACATTCCACTACATGCTTTGACATGATATTCAAATATATTAATTGCAACTTGGACTTCAATGCATCCAACTCATAAGTGTTCTTGCTAGCCAATAGCATATCGTCCACATAAAGTGCCAGGAGTATCAAGCTATTGTCCTTAACTCTTTTTAGTGTAGAGGTAGTGATCAATCTCACTTCTTCTGAAACCCTAGGATTGAATGAAAGCATCAAACTTCTGATACCATTCTCTAGGCACTTGCTTAAGGCCTCTTTTTCAACTTGTAAACCAAATGTTATTTGCCCTTTTCTTCAAATCCTTCTGGCTGTACCATGTAAATTTCCTCATGTGGATCCCCATGTAAGAAAGTTGTCTTGACATCATTTGCATAATCTCCATATCCTCTATTGCCACAAGTCCAAGTACACATCTAAGTGTGGTCATCTTCACAACAGGAGAGAATATCTCATCAAAATACACAGCCTTCTCTTCCTTGAGCCCTTTAGCAACAAAATGGGCCTTATACTTAGGCACATCATCACTTGTGATCTTCATCTAGTAGATCCATTTACATGGCAATTCTTTCTTTCCATGTGGCAAAGAAACCAAGTCTCAATTCTTATTCTTCATGAGTGAAGTCATCTCTGATTGCATAGAATACTCCCACTTGTGTGGATCCTCGCACATCATAGCCCGTCTATAGTAACAAGGTTCGCCACCGCAATCACTAAGCATCACATAGTCTGCCCCTAGAACAAATCTATCAAGTGGTTTAGACACTCTAGCTGATCTTCTCAAGGGCATTATAGCTTTCTGTCTCACCTGCATATCAGCCTCATTTGGCTCATTATTTCCACCAATAGATGATCCGTCATCTACCCCTGATTGTGTAGCTATGAGACTACTTCAGGCCACCAGATACTGTACATTCAGTGCATGGACAACTTGCTGTCTATCAACATATACAGGTGGATTCACATCCTCGAAAATGATTCTACCACATCCCTCATGGGTGTCATGCATATTATTCTCATTGAAGACCACATCATGGCTTTGTACGATCTTCCTTGCATTTGGATCCCAGAGACGATAGCCCCTCTCTCCACTTTCACCATAACCCACAAAGATGCATTTCCTAGACTTAGGATCTAGGTTCTTCTGAAGCTCTTTTGACACATGTGCATATGCCTCACACCCAAATATATGCAAATGAGAGTAAGAGGGCTTTTGCCACTCGATGCCTCTTTAAGAATACCACCATCCAAACTCTTACTAGGTGATCTATTGATCACATGCACTACAGTCTTCATTGCCTCAGCCCAAAAACCACTAGAAAGACTTGCATTGGAAATCATACATTGCAACCTTTCCTGAATGGTGTAGTTCATCTATTCTACAACTAGATTTTGCTCTTGAGTACAAGGGGACGTGAGCTCTCTCTTCATCCCACGTGTAGAAATGCTAAAAGTCATGAGAGATATACTCTCCACCATTGTTAGTCTGTAGGCATTCAAGCCTTCTACCTGACTGATTTTCAAACAAAGCCAACCATTTCTGAAATACCTGGAACCACAGCGCTATTTCGAGCTATAGCATAAGACCACACTTTCCTAGTTGCATCATTAATGAATATCACACAATATTTAGCCCCGCCTCTAATGACCATGGAGGCATGGTACCACGTATGGATGAATGCACCAAATCAAGCTTTTCAAGCTCTTTCTTTCCCCTTCTTTTATGGGCTGATTTAGTCTGCTTCCCATAGAGACAGTGCTCACAAAATTCAAAATAAAAAATACTCAAATGAGGTACATAACTCAAATGGCATAAGAGTTTCATTCCATTCTGGCTCATGTGCCCCAACTAGCAATGCCACAAAAAAGTACTTGGCTGCTCGATTATTGCAACAACATGACACCCTTGATATAGCACTCATGGAATCACTATCCAATATCGGTACACTTGTATGAATCTCCAAATCTTCCACTAGGCCATATAGCCTCGTTGCAACCCAACCCTTTGTGGTTGCAACATACTCGTCCTCTGTGGTAGACAAAGCAATGCACTTCTGTGTGCGAGACATCCACGACACTGCATCACCAGCAAAGTGAACACATATCAAAAGTGGATCTTCTACTATCCACAAGCCCTGCATAGTTTGAATCTGTGTACCCAAGTACACACATCTCTCCTCTACCAAAGCAGATGCACATCTCCTTGGTACCCTTCATGTACCTCATGATGCACTTAAGTGCCTCCTAATGCCTCTTTCCTAGATTAGCCATATACTGCCTAACACTCCCACTGCAAATGTAATGTCTGGTCTAGTAACTATCATAGCATACATAAGACTCCCATCATGGCTCTGTCCTCATCTGATTTGTGACTATCTACCTCACTCAGTTTCACATATGGAGGCAATGGAGTACTTACAGTCTTCCCCCCCTCCATAAAAATGCTATAATACTTTTGTAACATAATCCTTCTATGAAAGCCTATCATCAACTGTGATCTTCATCTAGTAGACCCATTTACATGGCAATGCTTTCTTTCCATGTGGAAAAGAAATAAAGTCCCAAGTCTTATTCTTCATGAGTGAACTCATCTTTGATTGCATAGAATACTCCCAATTGCGTGGATCCTCGCCCATCATAGCCTCTCTATAGCAATAAGGTTCCCCGCAATTAGTAATCATCACATAGTCTACCCCTAGAACAAATCTATCAGGCGGTCTAGACACTCTAGCTGAACTTCCCAAGGGCATTTTAGCTTTCTGCCTCACCTGCATATTAGCCCTTAATTGTGTAGTTGTGAGAATACTTGGGGGCACCAATTCCTACACATTCAGTGCATGAACAGTTTGTTGTCTATCAACATATATAGGTGGATTCACATCTTGGAAAGTGATTCTCCTCATTTCCACATCCCTCATGGGTTTCTTATGCATATTCTTCTCGTTGAAGACACATCCAAGGCTTCGTATAATCTTCCTTCTTGCATCTGGATCTCAGAGACAATAGCCCATCTCTCCACTTTCACCATAATCCACAAAGATGTATTTCCTAGACTTAGGATCTAGGTTTTTTCAAAGCACTTTTGACACATGTGCATATGCCTCACCAAATATATGCAAATGAAAGTAAGAGGGCTTCTTGCCACTCGATGCCTCTTTAAGAATGCCACCATCTAAACTCTTACTAGGTGATCTATTGATCACATGCACTATCGTCTTCATTGCCTCAGCCCAAAAACCACCAGAAAGACTTACATTGGAAAGCATTCATTACAACATTTCTTGAATGGTGCAGTTCATCTGTTAAGATTTTTCTATGGAGTACGAGGGGATGTGAGCTCTCTCTTGATCCCACGTGTAGAATGAGAGTGCTCTCAACAGAAGCAAGAACGGAAGAGGGAGAGAGAAACAGAGAGCCACACAAGTTTTGGTGGGTGCAAAACACCCTAATCTTCTTTTTAATTCATTTATATATGTGTTTGAGCATTATACATAACTGGGGTAAAGGCGCAGTGACCTTTAACCCCCATAACCTCCCACTTAAAGGACAATGTGCCTTTAAGGGAGAACAACCAGTGAGCATACTATCCAATGCCCATTAATACATGCCCATTAATACACGACAATACTCAAACCGCTGACTAGGGAGACTCTTCGTCAGCATATCTGTAGGGTTATCATCTGTATGAACCTTAACAAGCTCTATGCGCTTGTCCTCAAGTACCTCCCTGATGAAATAGTACCTGACCACCGGATTCCGTGCTAGCTGAATAATAGCACTCATGGAATCACTATGCAATGTCGGTACACCTGTATGAATCCCCAAATCTCCCACTAGCCGATCAAGCCATATAGCCTCCTTGCAACCCGTTGTGGCTGCAACATACTCAGTCTCTGTGGTAGACAAAGCAACGAACTTCTGTGCGCGAGACATCCACGACACTACACCACCTGCAAAGGTGAACACATAACCAGAAGTGGATCTCCTACTATCCACATGCCTTGCATAGTCTGAATCTGTGTACCCAAGTACACGCATGTCTCCTCTACCAAAGCAGATGCACATCTCCTTCGTACCCTTCATGTACCTCATGATGCACTTAACTGCCTCCCAATGCCTCTTTCCTAGATTAGCCATATACCGGCTAACAACTCCCACTGCAAATGCAAATGTCTGGTCTAGTAGCTATCATAGCATACATAAGACTCCCAATTGCTGATGCATAAGGAACCTTGGCCATCATGGCCCTCTCCTCATCTGATTTGGGACTATCTGTGTGACTTAGTTTCCCATATGGAGACAATGGAGTACTCACTGCCTTCCCCCTCTCCATATTGAAACGCTCTAATACTTTTGTAATACTCTTTTTGTGAAAGCCAAAGGAGTTTTCTACTCCGATCACACGTGATGCGCATACCAAGAATATGACCTGCAAGTCCCAAATCCTTCATATCAAAGGCCTCATGCAACTTGGCCTTTAATTCATCTAGCTCATAAGTATTCTTGCTAGCCAATAGCATATCATCCACATATAGTGCCAGGATTATCAGGCTATTATCCTTAGCCCTTTTAGTGTAGAGGCAGTGATCAATTTCACTCCTAAAACCCTGGGACCGAATGAAAGCATCAAACTTCTAATACCATTCTCTAGGCACTTGCTTAAGACCATAGAGACTCTTTTTCAGCTTGCAAACTAAATGCTCTTTGCCCTTTTCTTGAAAGCCTTCCGGCTGCACCATGTAAATTTCCTCATGCAAATCCCCATGCAAGAAAGCTGTCTTGACATCCATCTGCATAAGCTCCATATCCTCTGATGTCACTAGTCCAACCATGCATCTAAGTGTGGTCATCTTCACAACTGGAGAGAATATCTCATCAAAGTCCACACCCTTAGCAACCAAACGGGCCTTGTACCTAGGCACATCATCATCTGTGACCTTCATTTTGTAGACCCATTTACATGGCAATGCTTTCTTTCCATGTGGCAAAGAAACCAAGTCCCAAGTCTTATTCTTCATAAGTGAACTCATCTCTGATTGCATAGCATACTCCCACTTGCGTTGATCCTCGTGCATCATAGCCTCTCTGTAGCAAGAAGGCTCCCCGCATTCAGTAAGCATCACATAGTCTACCCCTGGAACAAACCTATCAAGCGGTCTAGACACTCTACATGATCTTCTCAAGGGCATCTCAGCTTGCTGTCCCACTAGCATATCAGCCACATTTGGCTCATCATTTCCACCAATAGATGATCCATCATCTACCCTTGATTGTATACCTGTGGGAGTACTTGGTGGTACCATTTCTTACACATTTGGTGCATGGATAGCTTACTGTCTATCAATGGATTCACATCCTGGAAAGTGATTCTCCTCATTTCCACATCCCTCATGGGTGCCTTATGCATCTTCTTCTCATTGAAGCATGGCTGCATATGATCTTCTTTGCTTCTGAATCCCAAAGATGATAGCCCCTCTCTCCACTTTCACCATAACCCAGAAAGATGCATTTCCTAGACTTAGGATCTAGCTTCTTTCGAAGCTCTTTTGGCACATGTGCATATGCCTCACACCCAAATATACGCAAATGAGAGTAAGAGGGCTTCTTGCCACTCCATACCTTTTCAGGAATACCACCATCCAAACTCTTACTAGGTGATCTATTGATCACATGCACTGCAGTCTTCATTGCCTCAGCCCAAAAACCACTAGAAAGACTTGCATTGGAAAGCATGCATTGCAGCCTTTCTTGAATGGTATGATTCATCTTTCTTGCAACTGGATTTTGCTCTGGAGTATGAGGGGATGTGAGCTCCCTCTTAATCCCACGTGTATCACAGAAATGTTGAAAGTCATGAGAGAGATACTCTCCACCATTGTCAGTCCATAGGCATTTAAGCATTCTAACTGACTGATTCTCAACCAAGGCCAACCATTTTTGAAATACTTGGAACACATCACTCTTGTGAGCTATAGCATAAGCCCACAATTTCCTAGTTGCATCGTCAATGAATGTCACATAGTATTCAGTCCCGCCTAATGATCATGTAGGCATGGGACCACATACGTCTGAATGCACCAAATCAAGCTTTTCAAACTCTTTCTTTCCCCTTCTTTTATGGGCTGATTTAGTCTACTTCCCAGAGAGACAGTGCTCACAAAATTCAAAATCAGAGAAACTCAAATGCGGTACATAACCCAAATGGCATAAAAGTTTCATCCCATTTTGGCTCATATGGCCCAACCAGCAATGCCATAAAGAAGTGCTTGGCTGCTCGGTTCTTGCAACAACATGATCAAACACCCCTGATACATGTAAGGGATACAAAGTCCCACACTTGGCACCCCTAGCCAAACCCAAGTCTGAAAGCCAAAAGTGGTGTGAAAACCAGCATCTTCTAGCTGACCCACTGAAATAAGACTCTTGGTCAACTTAGGCACATGTCTCACATGTTTCAAAACAAATGCAGACCCATTTGCAAAAGAAAACTTTATGTCACTTGCTCCCACTATGTCACATGCATAGTCATTTCCAAGATGCACACAACCTGTCTTTCGACTGTCATAAGTGGAGAACCATTCCCTATGGGGAGTAACATGGAATGAAGCACCAAAATCTAAAATCCAATCCTGGGAATATGCATCATCTGAAGTGATAAGCAACTCTACAAATAAACTAGACATGAAGAGAACGTCATTGTCACTATCATGTGTGACTGCATTGATCTCCTCGATCTTCACTTTTCCTTTGTCCTCCCTTGGACTCTCTTCCTTCTGATTTGCACCCCAATTTGCATTCTTTTTCTTATCCTTTTGCTCTCTTTTCAACTTGTAGCAATCCTTTTTCATATGGCCCTTCTTGCCATAGTGGTAACACTCAATGTTCCATGCCCTGGAGCTCCTACGAGACTTTCCTCTTTCTTGGGACTTCCCCCTGAAGTGTGATCTGCCCCTTTGCACATTTAAGGCTGCATCCTGCTTGTTGTCGTCCATAGACTTTCATCTAATCTCCTCGGCCAACAAGCTACCCACAACATCATCAAATTTCAGTACTCCACCAGGTGCAGAGTTACTAACAACTGTACGAAAGGTATCCCATGAGGATGGCAATGAACATAAGAGAAATATTGCCTTAGTATCCGCATCAAAATTCATCTTCAGAGCCTGAAGCTGGCTGAAAACAATTGTGAAATAAACTGACTCTGCAAGATGAAGTCTAATAGTAGATTTTGCTAATGCATCCAACTCATTCCAATCATCCTCAGACATATTTGTAGGCTTAGCTTCAATCCCTGCCAAGGGTTTAATCTGCTTCTTTTGAATAAGCACATCCCTTATCTGTTCTTTCCACAAAGAAAAGTTTGTCCCATCAAACTTTTTAATGCTGAAAAACTCCTTTTCAGACATGGAAGAGTATGCCATGATGCAAATAAAGCAAAATCCCAAATGCTAGTGCCTGCAAAAGAGAATCACAACAAATACCAGATGCACCCAAAT
Organism: Dipteris shenzhenensis; assembly: GCF_047967505.1. Taxonomy (NCBI): domain Eukaryota; kingdom Viridiplantae; phylum Streptophyta; class Polypodiopsida; order Gleicheniales; family Dipteridaceae; genus Dipteris; species Dipteris shenzhenensis. The sequence continues at coordinate 36,766,613 of NC_141614.1, forward strand.
GTGTATGCCACAATAGACTGAAATATCACCAAAACTCAAAAGCATCAAAAGATGCAGCTGACTCATGTGCATGTACTATGCATCCATATGAGCAAATCTGGCCCAAAAGAAAATGCCAACTGGCATGGCAATCCAAAATGCCAATAAGTGCCAAATGACTCAAGCATAAACACCGTCCACTGGCATATGCATTAATAATATCTCATCCAAGAGAGCATAGCATTATTAGTGCATTACCTACAATGTGTCAAAGCTGTCCCTCATCATAAAATAGCATCCATGTGCAAAGCGTCCATAAAAATAGCATCCCATAAGGCAATTTGGGCCTATCAGTGCATCCAATAATGACCGCAATGCATCCAAATGGCCTATAAATCATCCATTGCAACCCAATGCACACCACGAATGAACACACACTGCTCAAACTACAACCAGAGTGATCTGCGTAAGGTATGCTCAAGAAATCATGGTCCCACGGTAATGACCGCTACTGAAAATAGAACCTGAGATGCCTCAAAACATGGACGCCATTGCATAATCGGACTCAGCAAGAAAATCTGTAAATATCTCTCTTCTGTCGGAACTCCAAAATCCCAACCGATGAGTGAGAAATGGGAGTCAACACTTATTCACTGCCAGGTGGCATGAATCTAAGGTTTCAAAACCTTAGAATGAAAAAATGCATAACAGAGAGACAAAATCGAATACACAGAGATCTATAACTCTAAAAATCTTCCACCGAATTGCACAAGAACTGATAGGTAGGGGTTTTTGGGCGTCTGGAATGCAATGGGATATACGGTTTTGAAAACCGTGGTCTCAATCACTGCATCCAACACACGGACTGAAAAACGTTTTTGAAAACAGAGCTGTTTATAAGCTCCACCAGAGTGCGAATGATGAGCAACGTAGAAGTTTTAGGACCTCCTGAGTCCACCGGAACTGACAGATCTGTAAATGGTTGCTCCAAACTTCAGTTCCAACACCCGGGCAGAAAAAACACAGAAATTGACACAGTGAGTCAGAAATCCAATGAAATGATCCCAGATTCAAGAATGAAGGTGTTTCCAAGCTCCTGAAGTGAAGCGGATACCAAAAGCAAGCAATAGTTGCCTCTACAAGTCAATATGGAGTCTCTGTCATCGAACAAAACAGGAAAAAGCTCAAAAAATGACTTTTTCTTTAAAAACACTTAACAGGCTCTCAAAACCACTTTGCAAAGCCAAAGTGACTTTTCCAAAGGTTCCTCCAAGGTCTCTATACACTCAGATGCAAGTAAAGTCACCCACAAAGCTTTCCACAGAGCTTCTCCTTCCTCCCACAGAGCTGCTGAGCTTCAAGCATTCACGCACGCTCAGCTAGAGAACCTGGGCTTTGATACCAGTTGAGAGTGCTCTCAACGGAAGCAAGAACAGAAGAGGGAGAGAGAGAAACAGAGAGCCACACAAGTTTTTGTGGGTGCAAAACACCCTAATCTTCTTTTTCATTCATTTATATATGTGTTTAAGTATTGTATATAACCGGGGTAAAGGCACAGTGACCTTTAACCCCCACATAGAATTGCTGAAAGTCATGAGAGATATACTCTCCACCATTGTCAGTCCGTAGGCATTTAAGGGTTCTACTTGACTGATTTTCAACCAAAGCCAACCATTTTTGAAATATATGGAACACATTGCTCTTTCGAGCTATAGCATAAGACTACACTTTCCTAGTTGCATCATCAATGAATGTCACATAATATTTGGCCCCGCCTCTAATGACCATGGAGGCATGGTACCACGTATGTCTGAATGCACCAAATCATGCTTTTCAAGCTCTTTCTTTACCCTTCTTTTATGGGCTGGTTTAGTCTGCTTCCCATAGAGACAATGCTCACAAAATCCAAAATAAAAAAAACTCAAATGCGGTACATAACCCAAACGGCATAAGAGTTTCATTCCATTATGGCTCATGTGCCCCAACCAACAATGCCACAAAGAAGTACTTGGCTGCTTGGATATTGCAACAACATGATCAGACACCCCTGATACATGTTAGGGATACAATGTCCCACACTTGGTACCTCTTGCCAAAGTCATAGAGCCCTTTTAAATTTTCCAACTCTAAAAGCCAAAGGTGGTCTGAAAACCAGCATCATCTAATTGACCCTTTGAAATGAGACTCTTGGTCAACTTAGGTACATGTCTCACATTTTCCAAAACAAAAGAAGAGCCATTTGCAAAAAAAAACTTTGTCATTGCTCCCATTATGTCACATGCATAGTTAATTCCAAGATGTACATAACCTATCTTTCCACTGTCATAAATGGAGAACCATTCCCTATGGGAGTTATATGGAATGAAGCACCAAAATCCAAATCTTGGGAATATGAATCATCTGATGTGGTAAGCAACTCTGCAGGTAGACTAGACATGAAGAGAATGTCATTGTCACTATCATCAGTGATTGCATTGATCTCCTTGATCTTCACTTTTCCTTTGTCCTCCCTTGGTATCTTTTCCTTCTTATTTGCACCCTAATTTGCATTCTTTTTCTATTCCTTTTGCTCTCTTTTCAGCTTGTAGCTATTCTTTTTTATGTGACCCTTCTTGCCACAATGATAACACTCAATGTTCTGTCCTAGATTTGCTATACGAGACTTCCCTCTTTCTTGGGACTTCCCCTGAACTATGATATGCCCCTTTGTATATTTAATGCTACATCCAGCTTGTTGCTATCCATAGACTTTTATCTAACCTCCTCGACAACAAGCTACCCACAACATCATTAAACTTCAGTAGTCTACCAGGTGCACAATTACTGATAACTGTACGAAAGGTATCCCATGAGGATGGCAATGAACACAAGAATATTGCCTAAGTCTTCGCATCAAAATTCAGCTTTTGAGCCTAAAGTTGACTTAAAATAATATTGAATTCATTCAAGTGAGAAGCAATGGAGATCCCTTCATTTGTAGCTCGAACAACCTATTTCTTCCATAAATCTTTCACATTTTACTCATTTACTATTGCAAAATAAACTGACTTTGCAAGATGAAGTCTAACAGTAGACTTTGCTAAAGCATCCAACTCATTCCGATCATCCTCATACGTAGCTACAAGCTTAGTTGCAATTCCTTCCAAGGATTTAATATGCTTCTTTTGAATAAGAACGTCCCTTATCTCTTCTTTCCACACAAAAGAGTTTATCCCATCAAACTTTTTAATACTAAAAAAGTCGTTTTCAGGCATGGAAGAGGATGCCATGATGCAAATAAAGCAAAATCCCAAATGCTAGTACTGCCTGCAAGAAAGAATCACACCAAATACCAAGTGCACCCAAATGCGTATACCATAATATAGTGCAATATCACCAAAGCTCAAAGCTCAAAGCACCAAACTAGTAGGCATCAACAATGCATCCAAGTGTCAAATGATACGAAATAACCACTATTACTACCAACTGACTATGATAGACATGCAAGAAAAATCTACACGTACATCTCACGTACTAGATAATGAGACAGCCAACTCTATGACGAGGATAAGAAATGGCCAGGAAAGTACGATTGTATGTATCAATGCAAAAAAACAAAGGAGAGTCGATGAAGCCAAATCACCATGCAGACTATAACTTCTCTCTTTTGCAAACCTTATAACTTGTGATGCATAATCCAGATAAACCGTCTATCAAAAGAAAACTTGTAGCCTATCCAATGGTCTCAAACTGTCCAATTCAAACCCAAATAGAATTCTTCACAGTTGGAAAGATATTCAGGTCGGAAACAGGTTTCAAAGGCTGCAGACTGGAAGTTTCTACTGTTTCGTAGGTTTGATAGCTTTTGACAGATAATCCTAATAAAAAAACTTTCAAAAGCAAAGTTGTAGTACTTGAAATAGTATACAACTTCGTTTAATTCAAATTCTGAATCCTGACACTCTTGAGAGATATTCTCTCCTCAAAGTGATTGTTTGCATAGTTTGTAGGAGAAAAAACAACAGCATAAAATTCCTCACAATTCCCTTTGCAATCTCCCTCTACCTCATCCAATCATGGCCATAATGCTCAGCTCTTAATGCGTAAACACATCACCTCCTAGAAATCCAATCGCATCAACTGCAATCGAGCTCGAATCATCGTGGTAATCGTAAGCTTCCAAGCTTATTCGGATAAAGCTTTCCCTTCAAACAGCACTGCAACTAGTTGAAGAAGAGCACGAGCCTTGGGAATGGTTCTTCAGTAGCCAAGAAACTATGAAGCAGTTGGCCTTCGAAGGCAAAAAAGCAGCAAACCACAAGCTGGAATCACACTGTAGCAAGTTGTTTTTGCTTCCCAGGGGATAAAAGATGACCTTCTGCTCTTGAATCAAGCCGCAAACTGTCCAGAAAGAAGGGGCAGCTTGCAAACAAAAAAAACAACGTTTAACATTCTTGCCTAAACAAGCTGGCTGCTACGAGGGTTGCGTGATGCTACTTGACAAAGCTTCAAGTCGTGGTGGCAGGCGTTTTCAATTCACAGAGAGAGCCGTGATTACCTTTTTTACATTCCAATTATTTACATAAGTCAAATCGAGCCATAATCTACCAATGAGTTTCTAAAGGCTACTATAATTAGAAGCAGTCAAATTGGTAAAAACCTTTGGCAGTGGCAGAGAACTGCTGCCTTCAAGTTACAGTAATAGAACTCTCAAATGGCGTGTTCGTAGCAGCCTGAATTTGGGCCTGGTAACAGAATTATACGAACTGATGGCAAACTGTGAGGATATCGAATGATTCATCAACCGCATTTTGTATTTCCATTTCTTGTGAACGTGGGCAAGTGCTTGAGCGTTCAGCTTGGGTTTTCTTGCACTGAAGGAGCATCTTTAGGCGATTCTTCGAACACCGTCGAATCAGAAGGTTCTTCAAAAACCCCTTGTGACTTCATAGCCTCCTTAAATACCGCTGTGTCCTTGAAATCAGAGGCTCCAGAATTGTAGGTTCTAACAGCTATGATACATCCAATGAGCTGAACAAAAAGACTGTGCAGTGAGAATCTTGAAAGCTTCCAACCGAGGCACAGCCAAAATGGAAAGTGCAACTGTGCAAAAATCTTTTCACCCCTCCACACAAAAAACCCTCTAGCCTTTCGTAGCACAGAAGATGGCAAGACACCCTACGACTTCATATTACTTGCAAAAACACATGACAGGAGAGAGCAGCATACCGCGACAACGATTCCGATAGCCCACAAGTACTCGATGAAAAAGCCAAAGAGGTTCCACTGGGGGCCTTCCCAGAAGTCGGGCTCATCACCAGGGAGGGGAGGGCGAACGAAATCAGCATCAGGAGGGAGAGGAGGGTCATCGAGGAGGGTGCCGGGAAGGTCAGAGGAGGAAGGGGGGGATTTATCGGGGCGAGGGGAACGTTTGGCGAGGCAGACGAGGTGATAGGGGGAGGGATGAGAGGGATGGAGGTGAAGAAAGGAGGGAGAAGGAGGCCATAGCCAGAGACGGGAGGTGCGAGGAGAAGGGGAAAGCTTGGGAGGGAGGGTGAGTGAGGAGAGGGCCGCCATAGTCAAGCAGCTCTCAAGCTCTATGAAACACACAGATCAAAGAGAAGATGATGATACTGTTTGTTTATTAACACTATTTCACTTGTTATAGGCTAGCCACTCAGTTTTAACTCATGGTCTTTTGCTTATCAAATATGTCAAAACACTTTTGCCTCCAAGCCTTTGGCCTCTCCTGCCAACCCTCATGTCATGGGTTAAGGTCTTGGTGACTGGGGCATGGAGTCCTAGCTTGTAGTTAGGTGCGTGTGTGTGGTGTGTGTGAATGCCACAGTTGTGGACCCATTGCCCACCAGTCTAGGGCGGGGTGCCCCTCGATAGGACCACAGGTGCGTGAGTGTGGTGTGGGTGTGTTCAAAAAAGTATATATATATATATGTCAACACTTTGAAATTTGCATTCACATGGACTTCACCCCCTTGGAACTTGGAAGGAAGAGAGAACAAGGTGAATGATATTCACAGGGCCTGCCCAACGACATGGGTGCATTGTTGAGAAGGCAACACGCAATGAAAGGCATGAAGAGGGGAGGTGATGGGACGTAGAGAAAATTTGAGAAACACAAAGGGGAGGTGATGGGACGCAGAGCTGGAGATTTGAAGGAAGGTGATGAAGTGATCAAGGTAGGTGAAGCTGTGACAGTGGTGGCCTGCTGGAGGTAGTTAGAGCTGCCAAAAGGGTTGACAGCGGTAGTACTTTAAAAAATAGCAAGTTTTTTGTATTTAAAAAATTAGGAATTTCTGCTTTGCAAATAATGAATCGATGCAAAGGGTACCTAGAGCGCAGGCCAAAAACGAGGAGAAAATGCAAAAAACAAGGCAACGCACCTTAATAAAATCCCGAGTGGATGCCTTTTTTATACCCTTCCCCTCCCAGGTCAGGGCCAAACATGAAATTGGATATGCTACAACACAGGGTGGTGTTTGTTGCTTACGCCGTTCAAGTCCATAGCTTAGGATCTAGTTGACAGCTCGAGTTCCCGACGGGTATGGAATCAAAGTTAGACTTCTGTATATTTGGTAATTCTAATCTAACATTTATTACCTTCTAGAATTGGACGGGCGGAAAGTCATCTAGTGTCAGTTATCCTAGAATGCGGAGGTTCCGTTGTGTTGTGACTCTAGATAGCATAACACATGCTAGGCCAGGTGTAAATGCTTCTCGAATCACTACCATGGCTTTGGGTTGAGATAAAAGATGATTACAGAGAAGATGATGATACTTTAACACTATTCTCATGTGATAGGCTTACAAGGCAAGTCTATTCTAAAAACAAGGTGAAATTTTCACCAAGCCTTGCCAAATGTAGGCATTAGGATGAGAAGTATGTATGCTTTATCGATCTTGTGAGTGGCAATCATTCACAGTTAGTGTTTTTCTTATGGAAGTTATGGAAGCAGAATGGGTAACTTGCTTTGTCCCAATGCCCTATAAAAACTATTTTCTTTTTGTTTTGCATCCAAAGCACTTGTTTCATCACCATACTAGGAGGTAGTGCCCACCCGCACTTGTACACTCTTGTTTTTTAAAATAAACAAGGTGGCAATCCCACTTTGGCCCTGCATTTGAATTATTGAGATTATCTAATGATTATCTAAAGGTCTGTCCAATACGTGAATCTAGTTCCTACTGTGTTGTTTTATCCTATCTGCAATCACATGGCCCTTCTTCTTGCAGTAGAAGCATTCTCCTTGAAACGTCTTCTTGCCGCCCTTCTTCTTTTTGTCACCACTAGTAGAGGACTCACCTTTGGTGGAGGAACCACCTTTGCCTTTTGCAGTGGCAGAGAATGCAGCATCCCCATTGCTGCCTCCATCTCGAGCTTTAAGCCTCAATTCGTCCTCCATAAGTAAAGCACAGAACTCCTCAAATGACAATGGTTGGGGTCTCACCGTGCTCAAACTTCATAACGGCCGAGCCAAGGATCATGAGGGCCTTTGCACAGAGTTTGTTGCCTATGGCATCAAAACTCTAGTCCCCATCCTGGCAACGTTGTTCAATGAAGCTGTCTGCCACGGATTCCCTAGAACCTGGACCCTGAACGCTATCACACCCATCCACAAAGCAGGAGATCCCATGGAGCCAGGGAACTACAGGACCATTATGATTGGACATGTGATGTCCAAGATCTACACCTCAGTGCTAGATGGTGAGGTCAGCGCACGCACAGAGGCACGAGGGCTCAGGGCATCTAGTTCCTCCATATGTGGTCCAATTCAGATCCATACAACATTGTTAGTTCTTTGAATGGCAAACTAAAGTTGAAGCCATGCATCATATTATGTAAGTTTGTGGATTGAAGAGTTTCTTGAGACATGTCAATGCTGAAATCACCTAGAAGCACAAGTGTTTCATCATTCTAAGTTGTTTTTGTAATTATGCTGTGGAGATATGAATTGAACATAGTATATCTTTGAGATGGTGTGGTCTATAGAAATGTTGGAGACTAAATAGCTTTTGTGTTAAATTCGTGTATGAATAGTGAATCACATATGAGTATGCACGTGCCTATGCTTGTAAATTTTGAAATAACATTGAAGCATGAAGGTATGCATTTTTTGGTGTTAATGTTCTTGTTTCTTGTCGACATATAATGTCTGAATTGATCAATTTTGTTGTATTTGATATGTCAGTTTTTAACTTTGGGAGTGACCTTGTATTTAAGGAATGCATAAGTATGTTGTGAGCCTTGTTCTATTGTTTTCCATTTGGAAGACCTATTCAATTTTTTCATTTCTAAATTTACATCCTTGTCCACAACGAAGTTGGCACTCATCAATGGTTCAATGAGGCAGATTGTCGAATTTCTCTAATGTGTGATAGAGCTATGTAGGGCTCCTTTTGGTGAAAAAGCTACCTTTTCCATGGTTAATCCTTGTGCTCTGCATATTGTTCTTATGGCTATTAGTTGTATTGGGAATTGTCCACATGTCAAAATGCTTGTTTTTTATGGGCCTTTTTGTACTTCTTTTATTGTATGATGAATTGGTGTCCATTTTTTGCAAATGTTTGTTAGATCTATATGCATTAATGTTATTGTTCCTTGTTTGTGCACCTATTTTTCCTTGTTGAAATAATATCCATATAATTTCATTGTTATTATAAGATGACATGGTCATGAAAATTCCATCCGCCCACCCATGGTTTATGTTTCTTGAACATAGTTCTACTAACATACCCTCTTTTATTACTATGATCATGTGTAGTCCATTGGTAACTCTAGGGTTTTCCAATAGCTTTGAAATTTTGGGAATTAGTTGAGAGAAGTGGTCAGTGGCTTTTCATGTGTATTTTTTCTCATTTGCAAGGTGTAAGATTTTTTAATTATGTAGGTTTGTGTTTTGGAGTTAGGGTAGAATAATTTGGGAACGTATGGTGGTTAGATACTTCTTAATTTAAGCACTTGTTATTAATGTAGCCTATTTGATATTTAGTGTGAGTGCATTTTGTAAAGGAGTTTAATGCATCTACTAAACTGGTAAATTTTGTCTCATTGTTGTTTCAAGTTCAAAATGTTTTGGCTTTGTGTTCCAAGATGTGTTGGCCATACTTTTTAGTGTTTCATCATTTGACCTAAACACCCAAGAATCTTTCACTAACTTGCTTGATTGAAGTCTCAACAGGTGATAACATCAACATCCTTGAAGTCTTGTGTGTGGTTCCTTTTTACCATGTGGATACACAAGCAAAAAGCTCCATTGTTGTTTTTCCCACTAGAGATACTTCATTAAATATGAGGAGTTGAACTTGGATATGAAGTGATATGAGAGTTTCCAATTTTCCTTTTGATAAATATGCGAGTTTTTTGTTATCTTTAGGCAATTGTAGTGTTGAATGTATGGTAGGTTGTAAGCCTCTTTAGCCATATATGCAAGCATTAGAAATTTTGGTATTTTGAAGTCTATGTCTATAATATGGTGGTTGTAATGTCTAAGAAATCCTTGTAAATGAGTAGCAAAAGGTACGTTTTACTATACGAGCATCACATGTGAGGAATAGATGGAATTTTTGAGATGGCTCTATTCTTTTCTCAACATTATGTCATCAAACAACTATTTTTATTCTTCATTTAATCATTGTAATTGTTTGAAATACTGCTCATCAGTGAGTAATATGTGTTGTTTTTATAGATATAACAAAAAATTTATGTTTTTTTGATTTTGCATTGATGGCATATCAAAAAAAATATCATATTGTTGTTCATCACTATTGGCGATTTCTAGCATAATGTAATTGTGCAAATCATCTTTTTCATACATGTTGTTCAATTGTTCAATTTGTGATCTTCTTTTATAAAACTATGATAATCATAATTATTATTATTATTGTTTTAATAATGAATTCTTATACAATGTAAGCCTTTGTCCATGATCCATGTCTTATGAACTCCTCATTTTTATCATTTGCAAATGGGAAATGTAGAAGTAATTCCTCATGCTAGTAATTTTCTAGCTCTTTTATTTTGTTGAACTTGACAAATCTAAGGATCTTTGATGCCTTTATTTTCTAAATTGATTCATTGGTGTGGTTGTATTCAGATGCTAATTTGGCAAGGCACATGTCATCCATGTTGGATATTTGTGTACTTATCAATGATTATCACACATACTATGTTTTTCGATTCATTATTAAGGTTTTGTAACTGTGTTTCCCTTTTTAGTATGAATGCTCAATTATTTTTGTCTTAGTGTTAATGAATTTGAAATCTCTTGTTATTCTATGCAATGGTAAGGACAAGGTAATAAATATTGAGAATTTGATTATCATAGCATCCATACTTAGTGATTCTATGTGGGGATTCTATCTAAGGTACATTTGAGTGAGTGGCTAAGATTCTAGTCATATTCTAGGCTTGAGAAACATGTGAGTGCTATGTGGCAACATATTTTAATCACCTTCTTGCATGTGAGACACTTGGAGGTAGAGTGCTAGTGAAGGACAAGTGGACTCTTCCATGTGCCTATTGAAGGTTTTGTACATGAGTGTGTGAGACATCTACGTGATATGTATTCTCTTTATGAACAATAGAAACTTAGTGTTGCTTTGTGACATCTTGCCTCCATCTCTCATTCCAATTTCTCTTTAGCTATCTTCCTAAATGTTTAACATGGTATTAGAGCTTTCTTTCATTTAGGGAGAGCTTGAGAGAGAGAATCCCATGCTTTGTGTGTGTGCGCATGCGCACGCGCACGTGTGTGTGTGTGTGTGTGTGTGTGTGTGTGTGTGTGTGAGAGAGAGAGAGAGAGAGAGAGAGAGAGAGAGAGAGAGAGAGAGAGAGAGACGGAGAGAGAGAGAGAGAGAGAGAGAGAGAGGAGGGGGGGGGAGGGAGGGATTCTTTGGGTGAGGTACTCAATTGAGAGTATTTGTCCCCTACTATGCTATGAAAAAATTGCAAAGGGAGATGAGATTCAAGTTCTGTGTACGACAAAGGCTCAGTGCAAATTGCTCAGGAGATTCTTTTTTTAATTAGTGGCATGCATGTGTGTGTGTGTGTGAGAGAGAGAGAGAGAGAGAGAGAGAGAGAGAGAGACAGAGAGACAGAGAGAGAGAGAGAGAGCGAGAGAGAGAGAGAGAGAGAGAGAGAGAGAGAGAGAGAGGGAGGGAGGGGGGGAGGGAGGGATTCTTTGGGTGAGGTACTCAATTAAGAGTATTTGTCCCCTACTATGCTATGAAAAAATTGTAAAGGGAGATGAGATTCAAGTTTTGTGTACGACAAAGGCACAGTGCAAATTGCTCAGGAGATTCTTTTTTTTATTAGTGGGTGCATAGGCAAGGTTGTTCCAATCTTATTTTTGTTTGTGGAGTGATTTGAGTTTGTGATTTATTGAACAAAGAATACTGCTTTGGGCTACTAATGTTCCATTGAGGAGGTCTTATCTATGTGCCAAGCCATCATCATCAGTTGTTTTTTCTTATCTTGGATTTTTGCAAGCTCTTGATGCTTCATTGGGTGGTATTTCTCTAGATTATTTCTCTACTTATTAGTGGCTCTTTGGCATTGTCAAATGACAAAAACAAAGTGGAGAAGCTACTCATCAATGCAATAGATAGCAACAAAAGATAAGCAAGGTAGCTTGTCTGAGTGAAGCTGCATGTTCAAGAACCCTCATGTTCAAGAATTTTCTATCCTAATTGTTTTCTGTTTCAAAAGAAATTGGGTATTACTAGTGATCGATTTATGAGAAACTCTTATTACTAGAGGCCTAGTTGAAGAAGATGGCACTTATATCCTTGGCTCGTAGCATTTGTGCTCAAAAGGCAAGCATCTTACCATCAAGAATATGATCAAGCATATGGGTTGTCATTACTTGTCTATTTTATACCAATTGTCAGATTGGGTTCTTTGAGATTTCTCCCATCCTTATAACTTCTTATAATCTCTCTCAAGTTGTAGCTAGACTACAACAAAATCTCCTCTATGTTCAGCTAGAGTACAACAGAATATCTCTAAAGCTCTAGCTAGACTACAACATATATCCTCTATGTTTAGCTACATATAAAGAGCAAACAATTGTGTGGTGGGAATCATGCTTAGAGGCCTCTATTTTGAAATCTGTGGGCTCCTTTAGGTTCAAAAGGGTCCAAAACCTCTTCTTCCTATCTTAATCATGAATCTAAAAAAACAACATCTATGGGAGAATTTGTGAAGAGCATGTAATGTGTAAAAATCTTCCATAATGTTTCTTGTGAAGGTTTGGGAGAGACACCTTTCTTTGTAACACGTGGCCACTTTGATTTTGGACCTTTAACCCCTCTTTCCAAGATTGATTTGATGGAACAAAGTATCACACTTGGTCCGTCAAGAAGAATATGGGTTCAATTGAGACTGTGCCTCAAATGGATAATCCCTCATGGTTACTTACACATCTCTAAGTAGGTCCATTCGCTCTTTGAATGTGTAAGCTTGCTACATCATCTAAGCTACCAACATCCTCCTCATTAAAAGAAGGCATAAGGTCTTATTATTACTATAATGGTAACATATGCTCTATCATGAAAGAGGAGGATTTGTGCAAAGATACCAAGATCTCTAGCAGAAGCAATGAATCCTAATCATCCACCAAGTTTTCTAGATGGGATTGAGGTGGTGGAGGCATGGGGGATTCATTTGTTTTGAAAGGAAGAGGTGAAAAGGGTTCATACTCCATCAGTGGAACAAAATTTATGCTCGATCAGTGTTGTCCTTGATGATGTTGAATAGTAGATGCTCATCTCTAATTCAAATGCCTCCTCTTTGGCACTGGCTCTACCTTCTCCCCATCAAGATTGTTGATCACAGTGTTTCCTCCTCTGGCACCCCTAGTCATTCAATTTGTTGGATTTTTTGTCTACTATTCTGCACATTGCTCCCACTTCTACTCATTTGCAATGCTAGCTTTGAAATGCATCTTGCACCAATTTAAAGGGAGGGACCTTTTTGATTGCTTGAGGTTGTAGATAGTTTGCTCTAAAAGAGGTCTAGTATAATGGGCCAAACATCATGAGGCATGACCTCATCAGATATTCTTAGTCTTGTCTCTTCAAGTCAAAATTCATATCCATGCAGCAATTTGTTGCAATGGGAGTGTGTGGTTCGATCGGCCAACTGACCATCTCCACTACATATCCTACTAGTATTAACTTTGAAGTGCCCTCTCTCCTCATCTCCACTCTTATCCTCTCCTCTCTCCATATTTGTTCATGGTATCACAGCTCCCTTGCCTTCCTCTAAGGCATCACGATCATTGCGAGAGTGTGAGAGATCAAGAGATTGAGTGTTGTTTCATCCTATTGATGAAAGATTTCCTTTAATGTTAGTGAGACTTCTTGCTTGTGTGAGAGAGAGATTTGTGAGTTCTTTTTCATGAATTTCTTATTGTGAGAGAAAGGAAGGTAGTTTCTATCCAGCTTGTTCTTGAGTTTAGTTTCTATGAGAGAAAGGTAGTCTCTAGTTTATGAGAACGAGAGAGAGAGAGAGAGAGAGAGAGAGAGAGAGAGAGCTTTCTGCGAGCAACTCCTTGATCCTATAGCCACTTTTTCTAAGGCAGCTTACAGACCTACAATGACTATCAACATACTCAAGAAAGGCTCAACTATAAGTAGCGAACTATTCCAAGCTTCAGCCTACACATGGGCAACATGTCCTTTCAACAAGTCAAGCTTTCAACAAAGTAAGGGGTTGACTACAAAAGTTGCCTCCCAATGCTGCAAACAGCAACTACAACTCCAACAAAGTCTGCATCTACATCTAAGCTTGGCTCCCGTGACTCCAACCCACCGACTGTGACCCTTTGCACATAGACTACTAGGTCCTCAACTTGGCTCTATGTCTTCTCGAACTACCATTGACCTAATAGTAGTATAACCAAAGCCCATTCAACACACCTGGCAAGCATCTATCTACAACACCAAGCTAGCAACGACCATGGCAAATGAAGTCAATAGCTCCTCCAACCAACACATCTGCCATCTATAGCTACAATGCTTAGATGATGGAAAAATAGATTAGGCGGTTCAACACACGAGCTCCAACAAGGCAACGAGCTCCCGACGGCTCCTACTCACATGCTTCTCCAATGAAGAGCACCTATAGAGGTGCCACGGCTTCATCGACCTCATCAACATGGGCAATGGATTAGCAAAATGCCAATGAAAATGAGCTCACATACATTGATAGAGTCTTGATAGATTTTGAAGCATCTCAGAGTTTGGAATCTAAAAGATTGTGGGACATCTTATCATCACAAGGGTTGGCTACCCTTGTGACATGTGGTGCACCCAAAGTCTCACATGTGGCACTTGTCCACACAGGACCACATCATCACCACTCAAAGTATGCCCAGTGGCATGCTAAGCTGGTAGATAAGAATTGAATGATGTGGTGTCCCTCTAATGAGGCCTATCTTGCCACATCACTATGGTGACTCATCTACCATGCCAGCACTGGGGTCCAGTAAGCCACATAAGCCACATCATGTGTTGAGTCATCACACCATGTCAGTAGGTCCAATCATTATGCCATGTAGGTAGGCCATGTCAGCACTACCACCTCATCAATGCCACATGGCACACAGCCTCTCCACAAGCACACACAACTCCTTGCATGTGCACCCAGATAGTGCCACCTTAGTGCAGGAGGGCCACTTTAGAGTTTAACAACTCTGCCTCAAAAACATCTGGGGCTGTGGCCTCCTCAATATGCACCATCTTTGTTCCTGAGCTATGAGCCTTTGACTTTAGCAGTTCCATCTCATTGGCCATAATGTCGTATGTATAAGCAATTGAAGCAAATGCTTCATAAGGCCATTTAGAAATCACATATAATCTCTATTTCAAATTATACCACAAGCCCTGGGAGGTTTCGTCTAACATCGCTTCATATATCTGAGGTGTGTTGAACTAAGAAAAACACCATCAATTTCTTCAGCCATCTCCTTCAAAGATTCCTCTACCCCTTCGAGTGCATAAAACTCTTTCTTTGAGAATGGTGTTCTCAATCTACAAGCAGACAGTCTCTCCAATTGGAGGAAAAACTCCAATATCATTTCTTTTAACTAGGTTGTAACTATTGGTAGACATTATTTCTGCACTTTGACTTGGCTTGTAAGCTTGGAAATCTGCTTATCTTGCATTTCCTCGTATTGGGCATATTCTTGCTTCACTATTGCAGGTTCAGTTTTGATCTCTTCAAGTTGTTTCCGGGTAGTTTGTTGCTGAATGATGTAATTATGTACAGCCTATTTGTCCTGCTTCAATTCCATGATCTGTTTGTGAAGTGAAGATTTGCCCTTGTCTTTGCTGCTCGTGGAATGTCTGCAATGCCTACAGTGCATGTTTTGCCTCCATGGTCGATACCTTTGCACCTTTTCTTGTGGTCAAACTGATGTGTGGAGTTGTCTCTGCAATTCCAACATCTTTTTTAGGGGAGAGTGCTTCGAGCAAGCTTCTTTGAGAGGATGTTAGCAAAAAATGAGGCAGATTCTCCTCGAGTTGTTGCCATTTTTCTTGTTTCAAAAACATCGACTTGGCCTTCATATTTGATTTTATTTTCTTTGTCAGCTTGGTATGTCGGATAGTCCAGCCAAAAGCTCACTAGTGAGAGGCGTACCAGCGACGACTGACCATACATGGCCATTGTGGCTTCTTTCTTGGTGTAGTGTGCAGCTTCAAGATCTTGAATGACTTGTTGCTTCCCATTTTTCATCATCATCATCCGGATTATCATGGATGTGTTTTGTTCTTTCTTATACAGCACAATTACATCAGGGCGCTTCTAGCCCGCTTGATGAGCATATTCAAAAAGAGCACAAATAAAAGGTGCAATTTTGGTGTGGGCATTTGACATTTTTAAATCCTTCCTTGCAATCTCACTCATCAGCGTGCAGTGAAGAAGATGTGACCATGAGATTCCTCTGCTGCATGAAGTGTTGCATAAGAGTCACGGCTCATGGTGTTGGTCTTGACTAACAATTGCAATCATTCCAAGTACCATACAAGTTGTTGTCATCTGCATGCATCCTCAACTTTGGCGATAAAGAAGTAATTTTTCTGCTCTCAGGCAGACCGAACTCTTTCTGCATGTCTCCGTCTACACTTTTTTTGTACACGACTTCTTGTTGTAGAATCTAATTGAAAAACTTTAGTAATGATTTTCGGGGTAACCATGAGATTTAGGGTCATCATACCTCCAAAATTCTGAATAGCTTCATATTGGGCAAGAGCATCAGGCTAGTCCTTCGAAGCATTCCATGGTAGGCTTGCATATGGCAAAAGACCAATCTTGTGCAACTATTTGCTGTGCTTTGTGAGGTCAATTGAGATCCTAAAATTGCCGATGCACCATTTGCTTCTTAAAAGGGGGCAAGGGCATCTCATTGTCAGATTCTGTGTCTTCCAGATCGGGAATGACGATAGGCTTTTCCTCTCCAACTTCCTTCTTTCAGGGACTCTTGCGAGCATGGGTGAGGCTTGTCTTCTTCCCCATGTCAGCATCACACAGGGCAATCTCACTAAGGATATCAAATGGCTGTTTGAGAGCTTGCTGGGAGATGAGGGTTGTGATTTTGAGAGCTAGTTTGGGTGCCATATATGGCTCAGGTAGGCAATGGAGTCTATGGCAAGTGGATGTGAACACTGACTTGCTATAAGCATGAGCTCCAGTGATCTTTTCATCAATCTAGGAGAGGCAAAGAGACTCATGTGAAGTCTCTTACCAGTGGTGCCTGTTTTGTACTGTATGATTAGTTTCATTGGCTCCGAGCCCATTTGCCTTCCTTTCTAGCCGCCTTCACCTTTGCAAGCTCTGAGAGTAAGCTGAAAGGTAGCTCAACTCAAAGAAAATAAGGATTGGAGGACTATCAGACAACTGGAATGTAGCAGAAGACAGTGGGAGTGAGACCTTCAAAAAAAGTAGCAAATCTCTGCCAGGAATTGAGTGGAGAGATGCAAAATTTGACATTGGACAGGAAGGATCTCACACAAACTGTAATTGACAAGCAGATTGGCCAGATGGATGTTTTTATTGCAGGAATTTGACTACAGAATTGTACATAGACCTAGGAATTGGCATGCCATTGTTGATTATTTGAGCAGGTTGACATCAGGGGAAGCTCCAATAGGTATACTTGATGAACTACCTGATGTAGGCATTTTCATGGTAAGAATTGAGGAACCCCCAAAACTGGTATGATAAGATGCACTTTTTTCTTACTGATGGATTGATCCTTGAAACCTTAAGTAGGGATCAAAGGAAAAAACTTGTGTTACAAAGCAGGCCATTTTTTGTTATTTTTGATGTTTTATATAGAAGGGGAATTGACCAAGTCATTAGAAGATGTGTGCAAGATCATGAACAAAAGGTTGTCCTGGCAGAAGCTCGTGGAGTAGTAGGAGGACATTTCTCTAGAGACATTACAGGTAAGAAAATCTTGCAAGCTAGTTTATGGTGGCCTACTATGTTAAAAGATGCTCACAATTATGCAAAGGCATGTTTACCGTGCCAGAGGGATGATAGACTACTTGATACTGATAGAATACCTCATTAGCCCACTCTCCCTTTTGGACCATGCCAAAAGTGGGGGCTGATTTTATTGGTGCTATCAAACCACCAGGAAAATTTACAGGTAACCAATATATTTTGGGTGCAACTGATTATTGCGCAAAGTGGGTTGAGGCTATATCCCTTAAGACATGCAAAGCAAAAATTGTGGCACACTTTCTTTACCACAATATTGTGACTAGATTTGGAGTACCTATTGAAATAGTATCAGATAGAGATACCCACTTCATCAAGAAAACAATTAGAAAGATTACAAGGATGCACATGATGTTGCACAAAAATTCTACCGCACATTATCCTCAAGCTAATGGACAAGCAAAAAGTTCTAATAAGCTTACGAAAAAGGTGTACAGAAGGACAGTGGCTGATCATCCAAAAGATTGGGATCAGCACTTTGATTCAATTTTATGGGCCCTTAGAATAGCTCCCAAGGTTGCAACTGGTTTGACACCATTTAGATTGGTGTATGGATGTGAGGCAGTGGTGCCAATGGAATTTATTATAGGCAGCTTGAGAGGTGCAATTGATAATAAGACTTCACTAGAGGAATCCATTAATTCCAGATTGCAAGAACTTCTACAATTAGATGAAGATAGACTAAGCAGTTCCCACACTACTGACATCATTCAAAAAAGAAGAGCTACTTGGATCAATAGAAATATCAAGTTCAAGTCATTCAAGAAATGTGACTTAGTTTGATGTTCAATACAAAGTTGGGTAAAATGCCAGAAAAGTTCAAGCTAAGGTATGATGGACCCTTCAAAGTACTAGAAGTATTTGTTCAAGGTACCTTCCAAAATTAGCTTCATTTCAACTCTTACCATCCAGTTCAAGGCACCAGCCAAGCCAAAAACAATTGGACACCTCAATAAAGTCTGACAAAAGTTCCTCTACAATCCACACTAGAAGTCCTTTCAACATGTTAGATTGTCTAAGGATCTGTATTCTTTCCTCGGCCGAACAAGAACTACTTTAGAGACTTGAATAGAGAGAGAAAAGAACATAGGAATGGAGACTCAAGCAAAATGATAAGATGTGACTTTCATTGCCATGAGAGTAAGACGCCACTCAAATACACTCAAAATACTACGAACACAAGGGAGAAGAAGAGGTTTCATACATACAAGAGGGAGCGGAAGCTCCAAGACTACTCATAGAGAGAGAATGTACTAGAGAGAGATGGACTCAAGAGTCTACATAAGAGAATATCTACGAGAGGGAGAGAAGGCTCATGGAAGAGGCTTGAGGAGACTAGAGCTACAACAACGAGGCCTAATGGTGGAAGAGATGATGAACAAGGGAGAGGAGGGCTCCTTTTATTAGAGATTTTGTCACCCTCCTTCACCCATTCACAATTGCTGCCTATAGATTCTTTTCCCCATCAATCACATAAGCCTGTATGTCACCATCCATGTCCTTTTTGGCTACTCTAGCCATGTGTCCCATCAAAAGATGCTCAAGGCTCTTAAAATATTGAGAAAGTCAAGAGTCTCCCCACATGGAGCCCATAGGGACCCTCTCTTTTCCATATGTCCATGTCCTCCTTATTCCACATGGGAATTCTAGAAGAATTCCTCTTGACTCCACACTCCTCCACATGCCTTTCACACGCTTGGCATGTGGCCTCTCTTATATTATTAGAGCACATGGATATGAGCCCACCTCTTTATATGGCTCACTCTTCCTATTTTCTAAAAACCCCATAATATCCCATACACAAATAACTCTCACCCCATACCAAGGTATTTATAATTCATGCCTATGGTATTTACAATGATCCATTCCACTCATCCTCTCAATCCCATATAATATCTTAGAAAATAGAAATAAGTGAGAGCTGCTAGGCTATCACTTGATACTCAAACTCTTACAATACCAATGACAAATTAAAAATATCAATTTCTGGCATCACAACACCCAAAAGTTTGCAAGCAGACATCAATTGGATGCAGACCTATGGCCGAGTCTCTGCAATCCAATCAAGGGAACCTTGCGACCTACCAATCCACCACCTACCACCCCCTTGGCATAATAATCCTCTACAATAGGGTGTAACAGACTCTCCAAGACTTGCTTGAGTACTTGGTGAGCAATTTTGAAGCAATTCATGTAGCATACCCTGAGGAAGTCACCGAGGAAGACTGCCAAGAAGCCATCGCCCTCTTTAATGCTGCCGCCCCCTGTCAAAATTCCACCACCACCTCCTTTGGATCCCGCCCAACCCACCCAACAAGCCACCCAACCTCCCCTCCCTCGGACAACACTGCTCGAGTATTCATCTAACTCACCACAACACGGGACCTCCCCGTCCATCTCCTCTACAACTTTAGTGGACTTCCTAACACAGCCTTCAACATGCTGCTTCGAGCAACCAATTTTGTACAGGAAGCCGACACAACAATGCCAATAGGAATAGCAGAGCCCATGCCCATTTCCTATGATGACACTCCGACATCGCTCCTTCTCTCCCTCTTTGAAGATGTCTAGTGGCACCCCGACTTGCAGTCCTTTCACGAGTTGCCCAACAGTGCACTAATGCATCATTGGAAGCACCAGCTCGAGGGCTCCCACGTCCATCTCTACAAAATTCTTGAGGTGTGCCCCCCACACAATTCATCATGTAGTCCTTCAATGACGGGAGACATGTGCATCCAAAGCGCACAAGAGGAGGATATAGCCTCACTCCCAATGCTCCTGTCCCAATAACCGATGCAGATGCCATCTACCGCCACGATGGCGACCCCCCTTCTTGAAGCTAAAGAAATTTTGGCACTACTACCACAGTGCCCACATTGATTCTTGCATCCACCCACTGTATATGCCAATGGAACAATGATGGACTTGGGCCAAATTGAGAGAACTCCCCAAAGAGATGAATCAAGAGGGATTTTGCTTCTGCCTCACCCACACGTATACCCCTATGAATAGTGAGCCAAAGAAAGTAGGAGACTTTCCTGGCTCTACTGATGCCCCAAAAGTGAGTCCAGTAGCTCAACAAGAGCTCTGCAGTAAGTCCCTGTGCGTGCCAATGCTGTGAGGCAGATGGTAGGTGATGAGAGTCTCTCTGCTGAAGCCTGTAACCTGCCCTCGTAGAGTACTGGAAAAAAGAAAGAGGACGAGCGCCTGCCACCGGAGCAGGCCATGCCCACTCACCTGGGTCCCAGTCAAGCTCCGCAAGAGGTCGACCCTGAAAGATCCAAAGTCTCCATCTATGATCCTCTGCAATGGTCAACCTAGATGGATCTGTGGCCCATTCCTTACCCAGGCAACCAATGACCCTGACTCTCTGCCAAAGGACATGTATAGCTTAGTTTCAGATCCTGCCATCATAGCAGTGATACATTTCAATTTCCTCTTCCTCTTACTCCTCCGCGATCTCCCTACCCACAATTGCCCCATCGATGACCGCCTCCACAATCTGAACAACCAAATTGTCTTCAATCCGACATCGGTCCTACGTAATTCCAGGACCTCCGCCTCTACCTCTGCATCCGCAATCTCCACAGATATCACATTTGCACGTATGAGGATATGCACGCCACCCATTTTTGAAAGTTTCACTTATGCCTTGCTTGCCTCACCACAACAGCTAGGTTGCTATGCAGTCCTACAAATAGTCCTCACCACTGACCTCCTCTAGCGCGGCTGAGGAACGGATCATCAAACAGGAAAGGGGGCAAGTTAACATCCACAGAATATAGTCACCGAATGCAGGGTATTCAGTGATTAGAGGTGATTAGGCTTCATGATCTACTTCAATAGACAAGCTCAAGGAGTTTGATCCCCAAATACCCCAAGGCCAAAGATGCAGGCAAAGCACACATTTTAGGTCTACGTCCACAAAAATAGCTAAGGAGAACAGCTCAAACTCAAGGAGTTTGATTTCCAAATATCCCCAGACCAAAGCATCCATGCAACGTGCAGACATTATACGTTCTAGCTACTACTGCTACAAGCTGCTTGTTAAGTGTCTCGCAGGAGTTAAGCCTCACCACTCCAAGTTTTGAGCCTCATTTATGGGGTTTGAGCCCCAAATGGCTTAAGGCATGAGGGCACTTAGGGAGTTTGAGTCCCAAATCACCTAAGCCTTGGAGGCATGAGGCTAACACAAGCACTATTTGGGAACCGGTTAGGACCACCTCCTAATACCAGGCTTGTCCCAAGCGCTTCAATATGGTTAACACAAGCGCTATTTCCACTAGTAGGGAGAGATGCAAAGAATAGCAATATGCCTTGGCACCCTACGAGCCCAAGAGCCTTTGGTTGTAAAAGACAAGGAGACTGCTAAAAGGAAAAGGGTTGGCCCTCCCTTCAAAAGGTGACTTGTATAAAAGGCCAAAGTGGTCTTCATTGTTGTTTGCACAAGTTTGAATGCAAGTCCCTCTTCTCTTCCAAGAGAGTGTTTTGGGTGTTCTCTTGTTTCCATTATAGTGCCCTTGTGTCTGCCACTCCATCCCCCTTCACTATTTTCTTCCCTTCTCCTTCTCCCTCCCTTTTCCCCTCTCTTCTCCCCTCTTCCCCTTCCCCCTTTCTTGCATGGAGACACATTTCCACAATCCGAAGGCTGCTTGAGTGACACTTGCACATGGCTCATGCCTTGCATTTCTCTCACAAGGAGTAGCTTGGACTGGAGGCTCCATCGGCATCTCTTCAACATCCCCATGACATGTGAGTCACCATCGAGACCCACACATAGAAGTATAGATATAATCCACGCAATAATCATTACATAAGCACTCGGTCATTTGTGCTACCATGATGACGTGTATATACAAAAACCAAAGCATAAGCAACTAACTAATTCACACACCAATAATAATGCATTACATTGCACTCAACAATCATCACAAAAACAAAAGCAAAAGAAATTATGTAATCAACACAACAATCATTGCTATGTTACAATGACAATGAAAACCAAATTGTATGTACAAACACACAGAACATGTACAACATAATTTCTTTGAAAACATATTTGAAATCTATGCGCACCTGCAAACATCAAACTCCTAATAGATAATTATAGCGTAGAGCCTATAAGCAATAGCATGGATCATACAAACAATCGAGGTTGGATTAAACCATGCAAAATGTAGGTAAGCCATAATTGTCCAAGAAACCATATCGAAGGAGGATAGGCCATATAAGATGAAATAGGAAAACATATAATAACAATCACAAAACCCCTAACTAGATGTGTGATCACAAAATCGCTGATCTAGATCATCTTAAGGTTGTCGTTGAGATGAATCCCTAGGGTGCCAACTCAATATGTAGTATGTTACTATCCTCATCCAAATCCAAGATATGGGGGGACAAGGTCCATATATAATATGCATGGATTTCCTTATAAAAAAATCAAATATACAAGGGATAAATATGAAAATTTCATGTCCCTCATCCCACAAAATATAAGGTATTTACCTTGAAGAGTATGCAAGATTTTAAGATTTGTACATATTTTTCATAATATGTGAGGTCCAAGGGGGCGGGGTCTTTTGGATGAGGGGGGGTAGAACAAAAATAACACTAAAATATAAAAACCCATCTATTTTCTTACTAAAGGGGTTGGCACCCTAGGGATGAATCTAGCCAACTAAAGCGAGCCATCATCTGGACAATAACTTACTCTATTGACATCTATATACAACATATATGAATATATGATACTAGACCAAAGAAAGGTGAATCTAGCTGGTCAAAGCAAGCCATCACTTGGCTTTGATCATGATACTACCTAAAAGAACGCCACTCAGGGCAAGATGAATCCAACGGGTTGAAGCGAGTCATCATTCGGCCCTAAGTGATAGACATCATACATGCACACACACAACAAGTAAACATAGACATAACACACATCTCACTCTCTCGCTTGCTCTCTCTCTCTCTCTCTCTCTCTCTCTCACGTACACACACACTCTTTTCCTCTCTTAGCTAGGGCAAGGTGAATTCGACCAGTTGAAGTGAGCCATCATCCGGCACTGACTGAAAAAAAAAAGAAAGCCTAGAAGCTCACCAAAAGGAGGCGAGAAGCTATCAAGACAATTGGGAAGTGGGAAAAAACTGGCAAAAATGGCGGATCCCCATGGTTTTATAGACCCTAACTAAGTACACTGTGCGGTGTACTGATACGCTGGCCGGTGTAACCGGGCTAATGCATGCATGCCACATGGTGTGCTTTTTGATACTGTGAGGTATGCTCTCACACCACACGGTATGACCACATGATATCGCATGGTGTGTGCCTAAACCATGTGGTGTAAGTTACCATGCGGTTTTACATGACACCGTGCAGTATTATTAGGTTATACCATGTGGTGTGGTGTTACACGGCACGGTATACTATGGTTCAACCAATATGCTTTGATCAGTTTTAAAAAGGCATTTTTTGTGTTTTGAAAGTTCCCAAACATTTAAAAGCAAAAAGAACATTCTTTTCTCCAAAGAAATGTACCAAAAAAATCACAGGGCATAAGTAATGTTTGTGTGTGTGTGTGTGTGTGTGTGTGTGAGGGATGTTTTTATCGAAGCTATGCTTATATATTAATATAAAATATTGGCGAAAGTTTTTTACTTCATTTTTTTAGTTTCACAATCTTGGTAGAATATAGTACTTTTTATATAAGTTATTTTAAATTTTGAAGGAAAAAATGCAAATCCTAGTGAAACTTTATATTTTTTTGCATTAAAGTTTCAAATACTAGTGAATGTTTCAAACATTTATTTTTATTAGGGCATACAAACTTTCAAAGCCAATATAAAAGTTTAGCTTCTTAATGAAAAAATCATGGTGTGTGTGTGTCTGCAAGCAAACATAGATATAACACACATCTCCCTCTTTGGCCTACTCTCTCTCTCTCTCTCTCTCTCTCTCTCTCTCTCTCTCTTTCTCTCTCTCTCACTGTCTCTCTTTCCCTCTCTTAGCTAGGGCGAGGTGAATTTGGCCAACTGAGCCATCACTTGGCCCTGACTGAAAAAGAAAGAAAGGCTAGAAGCTCACTAGAAGGAGGTGGGAAGCTATCAAGATGGGAAGTGGGCAAAAACTGGCAGGTCCTTGTGGTTTAATAGACCCCTTTTGAGTACACCACGTGGTGTACAAATACACCAATCGGTGTAACTGGGCTAATGCATGCATGCCACACGGTGTGATTTTCAATAGCACATGGTATGGTCTCACACTGCATGGTATGACCACATGATACCACATGATGTGTGCCTCAACTGTGCAGTGTAATTTCACAACACAATGCATCTGTAGACACACTTGATACATGCAAACAATAGTGGGCACGTCTATAATCATTGATAGAGTTAATGAAATTATGGGTGCTTCTATTAGCATGGTTATACAAGCATCTAAAATTGTGGCTATACATGCATTTAATAATGTGTCTACACTGTATAATAGATGCACATTTAGATGCATTTATAAACATGGAATAGAGTTTAAAATTTTACTGTTGGTGCTAATAAATGGGCATCATGGCTTGCCAAACATTGCCATGATTACCAAAGCACCTAATTTTATAAAAATATCAATGCTATGCACGTGTCACACACCATAATATGATTTTTACCAAACACACATACACAAAAATTAAGTGAGATGACGAGAATGAGACAATATATATAATAGTTTTGCCAATATGTAAGAAATTTGAATGATATAATGATGGGCTACGGTTTGATCCTCAATGAGATCAACCCTTGCCAAACTATCTACTTCAATATTCAAATAAATGTGGAGATCTACAAATACATTCAGCCCACTACTACTTGTGCTATTGTGCTCATCAAAATCAGCATCACCAATGGTAAGCTCATCCTCATAGGTAATGGCCTGAATATCTGTATCTCCTATCTCATGATCCTCCTCCTCTCTTGTATCACGATCATCATCACCTCCATGGACATGATCATCCTCCATGCACTCCATATTAGTAAATGTACTATACATCACTTTGAAACATGGTGTAATAGGTATGATGTGCCACCACCTTTTATTATCCACTAGTTGTTGATAGACAACCTATTCAAACACAAATACAAACATGTTAATTTGCTTGTGTTGAAGGTATCAAATATATGTAAGAGAGAATTTTTATATATGTGTAGAGTACCTGTTCACACTGTTACAGAAGTACTAGTGTGTCCTTCTTGCTTTGCCAAAAGTTTGTGGAGTCAATAGTTACAAAGCCACTTGCATGGCAATCATTAGGGTCTCTTTCCACCACATCCTTAAACCACTTGAAATACAAAACATACACAAAGAAGTGCCAAAAGTCAAGCTTAAGAATATCTTGGATTATGCCACAATAATCATCCATGGCTCCATTGACTCCCTCAAAGCTATTAGATATCAATGCTCCACTCTTGTGTAACTACGTGGGAACCAGCTAACTCTACTTGTAAGGCCCCCATATGAGGAGAAGGCATTTGAGTAGCTCGGTTATCTGGTAGGTCCTGGTTTGGTTACCAGATGGGGGCCATGTGTGGCCTGATCACTGGACGGCTTCAGATAGAGTTGGCACATCGCCAACTAGGTTACATGCAAGTGCGAGAAGGCATCCCTTGACTGACCGCACTGAGGGTAGATGGAGCATTTCTCGAGGCAGCCCACTCTCGGGTTGTAGGGCCCATTTGGAGCCTCAGATGATCCTGGATGGCTCTGGGCTGAATGGAAACCATAGGTGAGTTGCTCTGTTTTGCGCACCGGTTCTATCGTATGGTCGGTGGCTTATTTCGGGACCAACGCCCAGTCGACCATTTTGGGCAGACTGGGTTGGTCACCCAATTGAGCCTAATCGACTACGACTAGTGGCTATATAAGAGCAAGCCCATGAAGTCCATTTCATCACTGGCTATAGCAACCCTGATTCCTTAGCATCCAACCTCCGTATTCTACTATTTCCAGCATGCCATCGAAGCTTCTTTCATAGGAGTGCACAGTTGGGAGGCAGTGCCATCTATTTTATCAGTTCTATAGTAATCAAATTTTTAATTCTCCATACTATTTTGTTTTCTCTCTTGTGTATGAGATCCTATTATCTGTTGAGCATAGACGTTGTATTATTTTCTTACATGGTATTAGAGCCTGGACTCTAGCAAGAAGATTTGGTAGTGTGTTTCTATTTGCGAGCGAGCAGATTGTGAGAGATGGCCTAGCCCGCAAGACTGTGAATCCCACTGCTCGGTGAAAGCAAAAAGTTGGACGGCTCTAACTATCTACTCTGGAAGATGAAGACCATCCTAAGCACATACGAGATTTGGGACACTACTACTAGGGTGGACATGAGGCCGATTGCGAGACCGAATCCAACCAATGCAGGACAACAGATAGTACCAACTGCGGATGAGATTCTCACGTCGACAAGAAGAAATGCAGATGCGCTATGTTCTATTGTCTGTAGTGTTAGTGATTCCGTCATGGCATTGATTCAACATGTCACCACAGTGGAGGAGGCATGGATGGTCTTGAAAAATCAGTACGAGGCCACAAATCAGACACGGATTTAGAATCTGGAGACTCAACGAACGAACGAAAAGTTGTCTGAGTTTGAAGCGACAGATTTCATCACCAGGGTGAAGAATCTGCGCAATCAGATGACTGCAATTAGCATCACCATCTTTAGCGAGAATCTAGCATGAAGGTGCATACAGTTTCTCCCACCAAAGTACGATGGTCTTGTTATGGCACTGAATACGTAGAATAGAAATCCACCCCTCAACTTTGAGGATTTTAGCGTGATGATTCTGGAGGAGGAGATGCATCAAAAGATGAGGACTGGAGAAGATTCGACTTTTTAGACTGGATCAAAGAAAGGTAAGGGTAAGGACTCTAGTAACCCATCTTCTTCTGATGATTAAAAGAGAAAGAAGAAGATTAAGTGCTTCTATTGCAACAAGTTAGGGCACAAGTAGAATGAGTGATGAAAGAAGATTGCAAATGAGAAGAACGAAGTAAAGAAAGAGTCCAGCAACAGCGTGCAGGCAGTACCAGTAGAACTGTTTATTGCAATTGAGGAGATTTGCACGGAGGCAGTTCATGTACTTGTGGATGAACCGTGGATCATTGACAGTAGTGCATCACGCCACATGACCAGTTGGAAGGATTGGTATACCTCTCTACAGCCGATAGGGAATGACATCCTAATAGCAGCCAGCAATGATGCAAAATGTCCAGCAAAAGGAAAAGGTACGATTGCTCTCAAGTCAGATGGAGTTGTAAAACAGTTGTCCGATGTTCTTTATGTGCCATATATCAAGAGGAACTTGTTGTCCGTTTCCGTGACGGGACCTCAA
This sequence comes from Dipteris shenzhenensis, assembly GCF_047967505.1. Taxonomy (NCBI): domain Eukaryota; kingdom Viridiplantae; phylum Streptophyta; class Polypodiopsida; order Gleicheniales; family Dipteridaceae; genus Dipteris; species Dipteris shenzhenensis. The sequence goes on from NC_141614.1 coordinate 36,794,484, forward strand.
AGTTCAATTCGATAAGAATGGTGCACAAATCCTGGATCTTCAAGGAAAGGTCATTGGTAAAGGTACATGGTGCAACAACATTTATGAACTCTCAGCTTTCAGTGCTCGAGCGGATGTGAAGAACACTAAGCTATGGCATGAGAGGTTTGGTCATCTAAACCTTAGTTCTTTGAAGGAGATGCATAAAAGTGGAATGATTGCAAACCTACCAAAAATTTCAGATCTGCCCGATGTATGTGAAGCTTGCATGATGGGCAAGCAGCATCGGCATCCCTTTCCTAAAGGGGCCAGCAGGGCAAAGGCTCCTCTAGAGCTCGTTCACACGGACCTTTGCAGAAAGATGGAGATGGAAGCTTTGGGTGGTTCCTACTACTTCATGACCCTAATCGACAACTACAGTAGAAGGATATGGATATACTTCCTAAAGACTAAAGCTGAGGCTTTTAGTAGGTTCAAGGAATGGCATGTAATGGTCGAGAAAGAAACGGAGAGGAAGGTGAAGAAGTTGAGATTAGACAGAGGTGGAGAGTTCACATCAACTAAATTCGAAAGTTACTACAAATGTCATGGAATCAAGAGGCAGAAACCCCCGCCACATACATCAAAGCAAAATGGAGCAGAATGCAAGATGCGCATCATCTGTGAAATGGGCCAAAGTATGATGAAAGGGAAAGATTTGCCAAAGACTTTCTGGGCTGAAGCATGTAACACTACAATTTACATCCTGAATCATAGCTACACGAAGGCTGTGAATGGGATGACTCCACTGCAAGCATTTTCTGGCAAGAAATCTTCAGCTGCACATTTTCAGAGTTTTTGGATGTGAATGTTTTGTGCATGTCCCTAATGCTACCAGGACCAAATGGGAACCGAAGAGCTAGAAATGTATTTTCTTAGGCTACAGTGAAGAGGCGAAAGGTCACTGTCTCTATAACCCTATTACCAAGAAGGTAATTGTAAGTCGCAATGTGGTCTTCTCAAAATAGCCGCATCAATTGGAGGAGGATGCTTCCTTTCCAGAAAACCAGGACTAGGATATCCATCCAGTACCCCCACCAACAGCAGTTGGAACCCCCCCAATGGTGCTTGGGAGGATTCAAGACAAAGAAGATGAAGAAGAGCCTGCAGAACCACAACGGCAACGACCATTCTCGAAGTGGGTAAAGCAGCTTTTGGATGGTAGAGAACCTCTAGCCATTGAGGAGGAACCATCCGAACACTGCCGGTCTAAGAGATTAGAGGAGCAAAGAAGGGCATAGGAACACTTGGTCAACTATGCTTTGATGACAGAAGTGATCCATGCTGATGAACCCAAGTGTCTTGAAGAGGCACATGGTGAAGATAGGTGGATGGAGGCTATGCAGTCAGAGTATGGCTCCATAATGAAGAACAACACTTGGGACCTTATGGATCGACTACCAAAATGCAAGGTAATCGGAACCAAGTGGGTGTACAAGACCAAGTACAAGTCCGACGGCACGTTGGATAAGTACAAGGCTCGGCTCATGGCAAAAGGATTTGCACAGGTACATAGTTTTGATTATCAAGATGCTTTTGCTCCCACAGCTCGACTAACCACAATTCGCAGTTTTTTGGCCTTAGCTGCCCAGGGAAGTTGGCCCGTGTTTTAAATGGATGTGAAATCTGCCTTTCTGAATGGAGATCTCAAGGAGGAGGTATACGTGGAACAACCACTAGGTTTTGAGATCCCCGGTTCAAAAGGTAAAGTCTACAAACTGAAGAAGGCACTTTACGGGCTGAAATAGGCCCCACGAGCATGGTACCAGTGAATTGATGCCTACTTTTTGCAAAACGGGTTCAAGATGAGCCATCTGATGCAAATTTATATATCTTTAGAGAAGGAGGCAAGTGTATGATCGTGGTCCTTTATGTGGACGACCTTGTCATAGTGTCTGAAAATGCTTGCCCTCACACCATATAGCGTTGAACATAGTACACTACCCCAAGACAAAATCAAATGAATAAGTAATCTAAATTGTTGAAAGCTCCTAGCTTATGCAAAATATTCTATATATTGACCTTTTGCATGCATCCTCTAGCACACTCCCATTCTTCCATTGTGATATGCATCCCCTCATCTCTCTGTGATCTCTCCTTTTTGTCAAGTAGCCAATCAACATGAATATCCTTTGGAAGTGCTCTTAAATGCTTAGGCTATGGCACACGAGATCCATGGTGTGTACAAAAGAGGGCCCTTTCTCCTTGTCTTCTTGCCTTTGAATCCTCATATCTTGTCACCCATCTTTTCATCACATCACTATTAAGCATGCAATACAAGTTTAGATTATTAATAAGCAACTACCTGTCCATTACTTTTCTCTGTCCTTTCCCTTGAGGCACAATAGAGGTCATCCTTAGGTCTTCTTCATCTCTCCACATAGTCGTGGGAGATACCTATCCACATAGACAAGAAACTCAAAAATATATACAAGTGACTCTTGTACCAACCAACCCTTAGACATGCTACCTTGGGCCTTACATTTTGCCTCACAAAACCCTTCATGGTCTTCATGAAGCACTCGAGGAAGAACAACCATTGTGCATGTACAATGCCGCATATAACAATCTCATCCCACCAAATGCACTATGAGATATAGTTGGCTTGTGAGAATAGAGCATGGTGGGACCTATTTTCTTTGAGATCAAATACCTAGAAAGAAAAAAGTGCACCATATTAGCAATATGAAGACCTTGCATCAAGCTCTCCCATATTTTGTGTGAAGTAGCTCACAAGCTCACCCATCTCATAAATACAATCCTTTACATCCTTTGATACATAATGAGAAATGCTAGTAGGTAGTATGAACTGAACACATGAGCGATGGTTGCTTAGTTGCTTCTTGACTCATAAATTTGGATGGAAAAAGAGATTATGCCAAGCCATACTTACTTGGAGCATCTTGTGGCAATCATGAGATTTCAAGCTGTATAATTGCTCTATGCCTCTTTTCTTGCTCTTTGTGAAGGCCCAAGTTCAAACACCTCATCCATCTAGTGGGACTACAAATTGTAGTGATAGCCCACTTCACCACCATGATCTCTTTCTTTGATAACGTCCATGGTGCATGAGGTAAAAATACATGCCCATTTGGTCTTTCTTGTGGCCAAGCTTCATGCATTGTCCCTGTGGTGTGTAGATCCTTCCTTGTGCTCAAGGAATCTTGTGTCCCAATCAAATGATCCCAAATGATAGATGCCACATTCTTGAAGATATGCATGGGATCAAGCAGGTGATTGATCTTGAGGTGGGACCAATATGGTAGCCGATAAAAGATGGAGTATCTAAACAAAAGATGGTGTTAGTGTGCAATATTTATTTCCATTCAATATAGCACACAATAGAGAGGAATCCTTATCAGCTCATACCATGTGGAGCAGTCATCATAGAAAAGTCCCAAATTTTCTTCCAATCTCCTACAATGAGTGATTGTGGAGGGACTTCATTCCGAGAAACTGAAAGGGGTGCACAGTTTAGATCAACTAGTTACAAAGAGGGTGACATTAGCTATATTGGTATCCCCTGAGACAAAGGAGAAACATTGTGGGCACACAATGTCAAAGATGTCAATCAAAAGGACCAACATGGCTCCAGTGGTGGTTGAACGTAGACCAGGAGCAATGCATGATCATCTCGAGCCGATAAGTCCGTGGGCTTCTACTGAATGCAAGAAAAGGAGAGACAGCCTAAGTGCGGAAGTCATTGCTACAATGATAATGTTTTGGCACAAAAAATACAAGAGTTTCTCCAAATAGAAAGGACATCTGTAAGAAGCAGATGGGATGCTAGGTGTTTGAGGAGCACATCATACACATGCTAGATACAATGCAAGTCAATGGTGCCTAAACCAACCTGGTGGCTATTTGTGATTGAGCTTTGGGATAGTTTGCTTGTTTCATTTCTTAAAATAGGCTTGGACTAAATGTGATTATCCTAAACCAGCCCAGTGTTTGGAACATCATGCAACTGTAGGCTAGTTCAGCCCAATCACCAGTTATGTGATTGTCCTGAACTAGCGTGGTTGAACAGACATTAGTTATTGTCCAGCCCGGTGGCATGGTTGAGCATAAATTAATAGCAATATATTTCGTGATATATTGTTATTTTACGAAACCAGCCTAGTAGTTGGAACATCATGCAACCATGGTTGCGTGTGCTCAATCACTAGTTATGTGATTGTCCTAAACCTGCATGGTTGAATAGACATTAGTTATTGATTAGCCCGGTGGTTGAAATTATTGTGTCTCTTAGTACTTAAATTTGTTAAATTTAATTTCCTACTATTTGGGTCATATACCACTGTTAAATTGTGGAATTCAGAAATGAAAAGCAATATATTGTTATTTTCTAATGGTGAAATTCAAAAATGAAAAGCAATATACTTGTTATTGTCTAATATGTGAAGTTGAGACCGTCACGTTGAACCATCCCGGTGGTTGAAACTATGACAGTGTCCTAAACCATCCTGGTGGTTGAAATTGTGATTGTCCTAAACGTGTTCTAAACCAGCCCAGTGGTTGACTATCCTAAACATGTACTAAACCAACTGGTGATTGAAATTGTGACTGTCCTAAACTTGCACGGTGGTTGAAATTTTTTTTGCTTCATTATATACTTTAATTAGACTGTGTTTGGTATTCTTTTAGTAGTAGCAAAAAGGGAGTTCATTGTTCTATTGTTCCAGCATGTTGGGTCAACAGACGGAGTTGTATCTTAAGTTTGTGGATTAGAATCTGAACATTTCAATTGGCTAGAGAAGATTTGAGTATTGTAAGCCCTGGTACATCAGGAAACTCAAAGACAAAAATGTTTGTTGTTGTTACAAAACACACATAGCCTTTGACCTAGCTCGACAAGCTATGAATGACTTGAGATCTAGTCGTGTTGGAGCATTGCTCTATGGGGATTGATGCCCATGCCTCCTCGATGATGAATGCCCAGTCTCTATAGGCCACCTGGATCGTCATCATGTGTTGTAAGGGAGGTCAGGTTTTGTAGCTTGAGGTCTCTGTGGAAGCTAGTGGTTTTTCCAAAGGGAGACCACGAGTGGCACATGATTGAATTCATTCATGGCGCATGCAAGCATTGGAGTTTGAAGCTGAAGAAGAAGGCATTCAATGTCCGTCCAAATGAAATGAGGAAAGATAATCACGTTGCTCTAAAATGGAAGAGATATGAAAATGTGAATGTTGAAGGATCTGATAAAAAGAGTTACGTGGTTCAATCCATCCCAAAATATGCAATTTTCATGGCCAGTTGTGGTAGGATAAGTAGTTCACGACATGCCTTGCCAATTTTCCCCATGACACTATTGTATCTGTCATAGATTTTGCAGAAAATTATTCTTTTGAAGAACAATATGAGATACAAAGTTCTCATTGGTACAACAAGCAAATAACAATTCTTGTGCATATCATGTACAATCATTTGCTTGATTCTTCCATGCCTGATGCCAATCTGCTTTTGCTGACTCAAAGGAGTCCAGGTCAGCAGTGCAACGCACTTACCATTTCTACATTTCAGATGATAGGGAACATGACACCCTATTTGTGTAACATGCTTTTCTAATGCATTGGGAATGATTGAAAAAGAAAAATATAAAACAACATTGGGTGTGGTTAGATGGTGCTACCTCTTAATTAAATCAGCACGTGGATTCTACTTTGTCTCAAGGTTCACAAATCCTTAACCGGCAGTCTGGACATGATGTGGAATTTCTTTGGGTCTAGCCATGGCAAGGATGAGCATGATGGATGTGGTGCTATTATTAATCAAGCTATGTCTAAACACCAATTAACATGCCCTCAAGAAAAACTCAATGATGCCCATGATGCTATAACATGTGGCTTACAGCCAGCCTCTCCACAAGCACGCATTCAACATACCAGTAAACAAAGCCTTAAGAATATTGTAGTATGCAGTGCTCCATGAAGTGAAAGTGAATGAAGTGCAAAGGAGAAGCCGGCACGATTGCAAGAAGATTAAAGGAGTTTGTGGTCTGCACAACATATGGGGCTTTTAAAACAACCAACTGATTAAAACAAGAAAACTTTCTTGTTTCTACAATGTGTGCATCATAGGGGATCATGACGATTGTGAGAACATTGCAACTGGATGACATGGGAGCGAGTTCAAGTTTTCCCTCTACGTTCAGATGGATTGATAAACAATGGAGAGACAAACGACTCGCCATAGTTTGGGGAGAGTTTCAATGACCTCACTGATTGTCTGGAAGAGGGGGATAACTTTGCACTTGTCGTAGATTCTAGGGAGAACGAGGTAGATGACCCATACTTTCTATTGTAGTGAACAAAACCTAAGTACAAGGTTGAGGAAACAATCAAGGATGATTGGGGAACAACCTATGAGAAGTGGGATGTAGTAGTCAGAGGCTTTTGGTACAAAAGAACACCCAAGGGAGGCCACAATTACAAAATGCTACATAAGAGTCCACAAACATGTGTGTACTCTCATCTAGTAAGAGCTATTAAGTTCCAGATGCAACCTGTGCCACAACAATAAAATAAGGGCAAGAGTGTCTTCAAATTGGATTTAGACATGCATGAGCACCTCTTGGGGTGTCTTGGAGTGGTGGATGAGGATGACTAAGATAGTACTAAGAAAATGTATGTAGTCTCATTGCAGAGAAACAATATGCCCACTTATCTTACAAAATGGAATTTGTATTGAGACTGCTTCTTTTTAGTATATCCCAAACAACCACAGTGCTGGCTTTATTAAATTGTTTTTGTAATCCCAAATGGTAAAACCCATGCTTCTTTTTATTATATCCCAATGTCCACCATGCTGGTTTCCCATAATGATTCTACATATCCTACGAACCATTCATCTTGTAATAATAGAAGCAAACGACGGCACTGGTGGCTATTAACATCCTAGTGCAAATCAACCACCACACTAGTGGTGATGATAACTTATCTTGCACTAATCCTGCACTACTACCATGCTATCCCTACACTGCTACCATGCTATCCTAACATTTGTTGCATAGTGCTATACTAAAATAGTTCCCTTTAGACTGTTTATCATTTCCCATAATGAATCCACAGGGAATCCACACATCCTACAAATCCATTCATCTTGTAATAATAGAAGCAAACCACCATGCTAGTGGTTGTTAATATCCTAGTGCAAACCAACCACCACACTGATGATAACTTATCCTACACTACTATTGCGCTATCTCTACACTTCTATCGTGCTATCCTAAAATTTGTTGCACAGTGCTATACTAAAACAGTGCCCTTTAGATTTTTTATCATTGCATTAGCTGTCAGATTTCATCCCATGCTTGCTTTTAGTATATCCCAACAACTACCGCACTGGTTTCCCATAATGAATCCATTCATCTTGTAATAATAGAAGCAAACCGTCGCACTAGTGGCTATTCATATCCTAGTGCAACCAACCACCATGCTGGTGATAACTTATCCTGCACTAATCCTGCACTACTACTGTGCTATCCTAAAATTTGTTGCATAGTGCTAGTGCCCTTTAGAATCATTATAGTTAACTGTTCGATTTTAACCATCAGGCTACTTAAAACATTTAAGTACTAACATGGAAGCAGGTCGATACAAAATCAAGTATTACGAGCACCATGAGAATATCCACAAGTTGAAGAAATGTCTGCAAGATTTTTATTATTTTAAAACACAACGACATTTTGCTTTTTCAAGGGAATTCCAGACTCCCAAGTATCTTATCAGCCTCTCTATAGCAAGCATCTACCAGCTCTTGAAGCCAGTCTATTGTACAATGGTAGACCTCTTCACACACTCGGATTACACATTGCTTGCTTGACTCTGCCGACTTATACACCCATAGTAACTCCTCCTTTCATTGGGGGTCCTCTTCATCCTAGTCTTTGTGCTCTATAAATCTTCGTGCCTCTATCATGTCCTGCCAAAAGAAAACTACATCATGAGCTTGACAAGTACCTTAAAGGAGCACGAAAAATAATAGCCAGGGAAATTAATATTCATCGTATGTGCCAACTCCAAGTAATAAACCCACCATTGAAGCATGTTCTCCTTGCAACTATTTTCCTCTTTATCTAGGTCTATTTCTATGAGGATGTCATCCAACATGATTTTTAGATAGAACAAAATCATTCCAAAGTCTTTTGGGTATGTCATAGATTCACAGTAGGTGGATCGATGTACAGAGTTTGGATCGATGTACAGAGTTTTGGGGCTAGATTTTGTAATGGGTTCTTAGTTGTGTCTCCACTGCACTTATATAGGGAGAGAGTTCATTGAGCCTGACCTTCTCATTCTTCAATATCATGTTAATTGTCTAATCTAAATGTTTCGTCTCACATTAGTTGTGTAATCAAAATCTTTCATCTCACATTAGTTCACTAATCAAAATATTTCAGTCTCACATTCGTGATCTAATCAAAATCTTTCATCTCACATTACTTGTCAAATCAAAATCTTTTGTCTCATTATTATCACCGCACTAGCATGGATCAAAGGACACTATCTAGTCACATAGCTGAGAAAACATTGCCCAAGTAAACTCTAGAGAATATTAACAATTCAATAGATTACACATAGATTACATAGATTACAATCTCAAAGACTCCTTTATTCAGATTACATCTCAAGGACTCCTTGTTGAGTTCCCTGATTGCAGGCTTAGCCCTCCTTGCTCCTTTCTAGAATGGGGTTGGTTCCTTCGTGCAAGGGCTAGGCCCTTCCCTTCATGCCGCTTCCTCTTTCCTTGATTTGAGCTTCTTAGCTGCAAGCTCGACCCTTCTAGCTCCTTTCATGAAGGGGGTTGGTTCCTCCCTTCAGGCTCCTTTTCCTCACAATCAAGCTCGGTCTTGGACTTCAATTTTAGCTCTTGGTCTTTTATTTGTTGCCCAAATGGCAAATTGAGCTGTAGCATCTACTTTCTCATCATAGATAGCTGCAGCAGGTAGGCACAATTGATCTGTCCATGACCTGGGCAATGGCAAATGGCATTCTCTACATAGCGATTTTGTATGCACAAACACTCCAAAGCAAAGAACGTGCACAGGGTGGTGGTAGCATGCAAGCCATTCGATACAGTAGTCATCTATGATGGGGGTATGGTAGACCATGAATTTTGAACCTTGCTACATAGCAAGATAGGCACCTGATTTAACTATTGTGGTCGTCAATATCGCAATCTTGCTCTATACATGACGAAGTTGCTTCTTGATTCCTTCCTCCCTCATCCTAAGGTTGTGGATGTTCTCCTTCATCTCCTCCACTTTTTGCTCACTGTGTGCAATAGCTTCATCTGAATCCCTCATCATCTATTGAAGCTACGTCAATTGTTGAAAAACATCTTCATGAGCCATTTCCAAGAATTTGGAAATCTCTCAGGACAATGAACTGCTTTTCATAACTATTGAAAGGCATGGCAATGTCGTGCAAACATCTATACTGATCTTCTTGCAGGGATTTGTAGCTTGCTCTTTGGACTTCTAACAATGTTTCGAAAAAACAACCCTCACCGTGGCTGTTGCAAATTGCTCCACCGTGGTGGCTGGAACTTGCTCCATCGTGGTGGCTAGAACTTGCTCCACTGTGGTGGCTGGAACTTATTCCACCATGGCTACTCTCTGCATCCTTCTTGGCCTAGGGAGCTACCTCCTTGCCTTCTCCACCCCGGCTGCTCTCTGCCCCCCATCCTTGTCTTCTCCACCCCGGCTGCTCTCTACCCCCCATCCTTCCTGGCCTTGAAGCTCTTTCATAGTTCCTGCATCACCTTTTGGGTTTTTGCATTCTCCCTTTTTAGCTCCTCCATCATCCGATCTTTTTCAATGTTCAATGCATTCTGTTTGGCCCTCTGATCTTCAAGATCCTTTTGCATCTTTCCTAGCTCCTTGTCCGCCATGTCCCCATCATTTCTCACTTCTTTGAGCCTATCTCAGAGCTCCTTCATGATCTTCTTTTCTTCTTCTCTTCAATGCCTTTCCATGTCGACCAATTTTGTAGTAGCCTCAACTTGCTCTTGTGCCTACAAGGCCCTCGTTTGTGCCTCCTCTACCTTGGCTTTTGCACCTTCCCTGAGGTGTTTCTCAAGTTGTGCTTCCTTTGCTGCATCGATGTCTTTTTCTTGTAGAAAAGTCACCTTCTCAGACATCTTCTTATCGTATTTCTCAAAAATCCCTTTGAGGGTAGATGCCATTAGGTGCATTGCAACTCCAGCGGATTGAGATGACAATTTGGGATTTGCCATCCATACAATTCTTCAAGTTGGTTAACACGCTCTTGGAGATCGCCCTTGAGAAAGATACATCACGTCCTTTCAATTGCTCTACTACTGCTTGAACCTACCATAATTTGCAGGTTCCTCTCGTATCAGGAAAGAAGTGAATGGTATTCTTCAGCACATCTTGGAGGTCTACTACTGGCAAACTCAAAATCTTGACTCCACCATCTTTACTAATATGAACATTGGGGTATACGTCTAGAATATCCTATCTCTTCCACTGCTTCTTGAAAAAGTGTGCTTGCAAATTGCCTCTAGAAATTTCGAGAGCATTTTCAATCACGCTTTCATTGATGGTAATCTTCTGACCTTGATAGACTAGTTGCCCCTCCTTCACATTCACCTCCTATACCAACCTAGTGAAGTTTGGAGAGCATCCAAATTGGGCTTTTGAAGAGCGAGAGAGGAGCTCCCATATGTCATGATTTCAAGATCAGGGGAGCACTATGCTACAAAGGGGGAGGAAAGATTATGTGAGGAGTGTTGAGATATCAAGCTCTATCCCCGACATATCTCCTGGATGACTATCATTTATGTCACTGTCTATGTTAGTTGTACTCGTGGTGTAGTTAGACTACCACGTATGTTTTTGGTTTGGGTTCACATATGAACCACGTATTCTAGGTTTTGACATATAGGGTATTTCCCTCTTCTATTGTATTGTTGTTGTGTGCAAAAGTGAAGAAAGGCTTCACCCTCCAACCTTGTGTCCTCTCTCTTTTGTGTGTTGTGAAGAAAGCTGAACTTGAGTCTCCTATCCCTCTCCCTCTTTCTTTACATGGTATCAGAGCCTTGTTCGTGGTAAGGAGCTCAAGAAAGCTAGCCAAGTTTGTGGTGTCCTAGTAAGAGGACCAGTGTAGCTTTCCTATTTCGAGTTTGGGAGCAAATCTCTGCAGGTAGCACAGCCAGAAGTGCAGGAGTGCACTGCTTCAGATTGAGAGGCCCTTCGCGGTGCGGCGAGAGCGCAGTATATGCTGCGGGAGAAGGCGAAGCCCTTGGTGACTTTATTTTTCTGATTTGAGGCCGTTTCGGGGCCCGTTTTGAAGGCGGAAGTTCTTCGCAGGCACTCAGAAAAAGGCCCTGTTTTTGCTGTGCGACCACCGCGCGGCTAGTCGGTGGAAAGGTGCCACAGAAATTGCATTGTATGCCTATGTGCAGAGATATTGGGAGTTGCAGATTCATGCCTGTTGCCTGTTGATGCAAAATCGTCACGAGGAAGTGACTGTGTGGTGAAATACCACTTTCGTCAGTGTTGCAGATCTGCCCCTGTGAGGCTTTTCGCAGAAGTTTTGCTATTTGCCCTTGTGAGGCATTTGCTGTGTTTACAGGTTGCTGTTGCAATTCGTGATTTGTAAAATGTCTGAGAATCTGTCTACCATTGTCAGTGAGAAGCTTGACAAGAACAACTTCCAAGCATGGAAGTTCAGGATGACAAACTTCCTTATGGGAAAGGGAGTTTGGGATTACATCAGTGGTGAAACTGTAGAACCAGTTTTGGGTACTGCTCCCACTCCTGCTGAATTGAAGGCCTTTAAAGAATGGCATGAAAAAGCCAGAAAATGCCTGTATTGGCTGTCCGTTAGCATTTCAGATTCTATGATTGTGCATATACAGGATCTAGAGACGCCTAAGGAGGCATGGGATACATTGGTGAAGCTGTATAGCACAAATACCAAAGCACAAAAGATGCAGCTAAAGCAGGAGTTGCACAATGTGCAAAGGAAAAATATGAATATAAATGAGTATTCCTTGAAGGTGAAAGGCCTTGCAGATTCTCTTGCCTCCATTGGAGCACCTGTTGATGATGAGGACTTAGTGTCCGTGACCTTGAATGGTCTTGGGAAAGATTATGCACAATTTCGGACATCCATTGGAGTCCGTGAAACATTTCCTGATTTTCAGGAACTTATTGCTCTCTTGCTGAGTGAAGAGCAAAGGAATGGTGGTTCAGCCACCTCAACTTCTCAAGAGACTGCTTTCTACTCGAATACAGGTAGAGGCAGGGGTAGAGGAAGAGGCCGTTCTGGTGGCCGTGCAGGAAATCAGAACCAACAGCAACAACAGGAAAACCAGTCCTATGGAGGAGGACGTGGTAGTTCTAGAGGCAAGGGGAGCCAAAGAGGCCGTGGTTCATGGCAAAGGAACCAGCAAGTAAATAGCAGCACAGAATGCTATTATTGTGGAAAGCCTGGACACAAGGAGAATACATGCTATAAAAAGCAGAATGACATCAAAAGTGGAAAGTTGCAGCAAAGCAACTATGCATCATCAAGTGGGCATGGTGACGACAGAAATGAGCACCTTTTTGTGATGCAGCATATGGTTAACTCCATGTCAGGAGATGCTGCAGCTTGCAATGATGTTTGGTATGTTGATTCAGGTGCCTCTAACCACATGACCAGTCATGGTGAGTGGTTTCATGATGTTAGAAATTTGGATAAGCCAGGTTATGTTGAAACAGGTGATGATACTGCGCACCCAATTACGCAGGTTGGTAAAGTGCCATTGGCTATGCAGGATGGCAAAACGAAGTACTTGGCAGATGTACTTCATGTTCCAAAAATCACTAAGAACCTGGTTTCAGTTGGCCAGATGGTTGAGCAAGGTCTGCAGGTTAGATTTAATCCTGATGGATGCTTTGTTGAGGACCTGAAAAATAAGTGCCGCTTGGTTGCAAAAGGCAACAAAGATGGTAGAATGTTCACCTTGGATGTTGATATGCCTGAGGTGAAAGCTGCTATGTTTGCGCATGGGAGAGGTGTCATTGCAGATATTGAGATATGGCACAAACGCATTGGGCACGTGAATATACAAAGGCTGAAATCTATGCAAACGAAAAACATTGTTGCAGGTTTGCCTAAATTCAGAGTTGAGGGAATGCAAAAGGTATGTGAAGCATGCCAAATGGGTAAGCAGGCCAGACATGCATTTCCTAAAAATGCTAAGGTGAGCAGAAGACCTTTGGAAGTGATCCATTCAGATGTTTGGACAACCAAAGCTGCTTCTATTGGTGGATGCCATTATTATGTGACGTTTATTGATGACTACACAAGGAAGGTGTGGATTTATTTTATGAAGCACAAAAGTGAAGTGTTCAGCCATTTCAAGGCTTTTAAGGCCATGGTTGAAAAAGAGAAAGGTGTGCATATTAAAGTGCTAAGATCTGATGGAGGGGGAGAGTACTTTTCAGAAGAATTTTGTGAATATCTGAAAGAACAGGGAATTCAAAGGAAGTACTCATGCAGGTCTACCCCTCAGCAGAATGGGGTTGCAGAAAGGAAGAACAGGCATATTGCAGAAGTAGGACGGGCTATCCTAAATGAGAAAAACATGCCTGATTATTTTTGGGCTGAAGCAGTAGCAACTGCTGTTTATATTATGAACAGAACCCCCACTGCAGCTGTCCATGGCATGACGCCTGAAGAAATGTATACAGGCCAAAAACCAGATATTTCTCACTTGAAGGTATTTGGTTGCATAGCTTATGTTCATGTTCCTGATGAGAAGAGAACAAAGCTGGATCCAAAGGCAGAAAAATGCATCTTTATTGGATATGCTCAGCACCAGAAAGGGTATCGCTGTTATAACCCTTCCACCCGCAAAATGCAAGTGAGCAGAGATGTTGTTTTTGATGAAATGAGCAGCCGGTATGCACCAACTGTTATGGTAGGAGATGCAGATACAGGAAATGGGAATGCTGCAATAAATGCAAAGCAACAATCTCAAGCCTTGAGTGGACCCAGAGAGTCCTCTACTAGTGGATCTAATGCATGGACAGGGAGATTGAGATCTAGTGAATCGTCACATGGCAGTCCTGATAGTGTTGTGCAGGTATCACATAAGGGAAAAGAAAAAGTGGACCATGCTCTAGTATTTGATGTGTCTACTGGTAGTTCTCATGTTGATGGAGAGTCAAGCGGCTCTGAAATGAGCCTTGATGAGGAACTTGGGATTCCTTATGTTGTTACACCTGGTGCAAGGAAAAGCAGGCATGATTTAAAGACGCCTGCAACTGATCCAGTTGTACGGAGGTCCACTCGTATTAAGTATCCAGTTGACAGGCTGAGATATGATGGGTATACAGCACATCACTATGCTTATATGGTCAAGGTTCTAGAGGAGCCAGAGCCCACATGTTTTGAGGATGCAGCAGGGCATAAAAATTGGGAAGCAGCTATGGATGAAGAGATGGCTGCCTTGGATGCAAACCACACTTGGGATTTGATGCCTTTGCCTCATGATAAGAAGGCTATTGGCTGCAAGTGGGTTTACAAAGTAAAGCACAATGCTGATGGGTCTGTTAGCAGGTACAAGGCAAGATTGGTTGCCAAACGTTTTGCACAGACATATGAAATTGACTATGAGGAAACTTTCAGCCCAGTTGCAAGGATGGCAACCGTGAGAGCAGTAATTGCTATGGCTGCTGCAAAGGGATGGTCTTTGCATCAGATGGATGTGAAAAATGCCTTCTTGCATGGTGACTTGCAGGAAGAGGTTTATATGATGCAGCCAGAAGGTTATGAGGATAAAGCACACCCCGATTTTGTATGCAGGTTGCGCAAAGCCTTGTATGGCTTAAAACAGGCGCCGAGGGCATGGTCAGACAAGATAGGGCAATATCTTGTCACTATTGGATTTCAGATTTCCAATTCAGATTTTTCACTTTATGTGAAAAGGAAAAACAGAGGGATTGTGCTTATAGTCATCTATGTTGATGACTTGATTATTACAGGTGATAGTGATGCAGACATTAATGAAGTGAAGCTGCTGTTGAAGCAGAAATTTGAGATGAAGGATTTGGGAGAGCTGCGTTACTTCTTGGGCATTGAGGTTATTAGATCCCCGAGTGGGATATGGCTGTTGCAAAGGCAATACGGTTTGGACATGCTGTCCAAATATGGGATGACAGGCTGTAAGCCTATCTCTGTTCCATTGGAGCAGAATGTGAAGCTCAATGTAGAGTCAGGTGAGCTTCTTGAAGATATTACTATGTACAGGCGCATAGTAGGTAGCTTGATTTACATGACTATAACCAGACCAGATTTGAGCTATGCTGTGGGGTTGGTGAGTCATTTTATGCAGGCACCGAGGAAGCCACATTTGGATGCGGCTAGGCGCATACTGCGGTATGTGAAGTCCACATTGCATTATGGACTGTTTTATGAAGCTGGGTGTGCATTATAGGTACATGGATACACAGATGCTGACTGGGATGGTAGTGTCTCAGACAGGAGATCTACTAGTGGTTTTATGTTTTCCCTTGGGAGTGGTGCCATCAGTTGGAGCAGCAAGAAGCAGCCAACAGTTGCCTTGTCGAGCACAAAGGCTGAGTACAGGGGTGCAGCAATGGCTGCATGTGAGGTAGCTTGGTTACGGAAGCTACTTGGAGATATGGGACAGTCAGTTCATGCAGCAGTTGTCATTCATTGTGACAACATTAGCAGCATCATGCTTGCTAATAACCCAGTTTATCATGCTAGAACGAAGCACATTGAGGTGCATTATCACTTTGTGAGAGAGAAGGTCCTAGCTGGTGAGATTGATCTTGTCTATGTCAGCACTGAGGAGCAGGTGGCTGATATTTTTACGAAGGCATTGGGTACCGAGAAGCTTCGCAGATTTAGGAGCTTGCTTGGTGTACGTGAGATGGATTTGAGCTTGAGGGGGAGTGTTGAGATATCAAGCTCTATCCCCGACATATCTCCTGGATGACTATCATTTATGTCACCGTCTATGTTAGTTGTACTCGTGGTGTAGTTAGACTACCACGTATGTTTTTGGTTTGGGTTCACATATGAACCACGTATTCTAGGTTTTGACATATAGGGTATTTCCCTCTTCTATTGTATTGTTGTTGTGTGCAAAAGTGAAGAAAGGCTTCACCCTCCAACCTTGTGTCCTCTCTCTTTTGTGTGTTGTGAAGAAAGCTGAACTTGAGTCTCCTATCTCTCTCCCTCTTTCTTTACAAGGAGCTAATGGAATGTGCACAGTCCATTACAAGAGGGGATAGAAGTTGCAGGAAGAGTGCAAGGGAGATAGAAATGGTTGAGAGGGATAGAAGATGAAACAGTAACGGAAATGGAATAGTGGAGGCTTGAGTTTACAGTCTGATTGCAAAAGGGAGAAAGAAATGGTCAAGAGGGACAAAAGACGGAATGGAATAACGGTTTGTAGCCCAACTACACTATTAAGGTGAAAGCCACCACAGTGAATGTAGCTCGACTACTATCAAGGTCAGAGCCACACAGTGGTTGTAGCTTGACTACTGTCAACAAGGTGAGATCCACCATGGTGGTTGACCCAAATTTTGAATAATTCAAGGCAGTAGTACTAACTTGCATGGTAATGAATTATTAGAGGTGGTGGAATCTAAGATTCCCAGCCACATCTGTGGTGGCGGCTAAGACCCACCGGGCTAGCAGTTAATTACTAGCCACACCACAGTGGCCCGCAAATTACTCAACTTCTAGTTACTACCACTGGGATGGCATGCATGATTACTACGAGTGCAATAAATTACCAGTCACCATACTTGCATGCTCAGGAGAGTACTAGAGTGCATGGTAATGAGGGATTAGAGGTGATTAGGCTTTATGATTTACTTTTGTGGGAATTAATGCGTGATGGTGGTGGTTGTCATTAGCCACGTCTATCATGGTTATGATTCCACCGTGCCACTGCTCACCCACCACCGCGCTTAAGCATGCATGATCACTATGAGTGTGGTAAAAATTACTAGTCATTGGGCTTGCATGCTCAGTAGAGAACTAGAGTGCATGGTAGTGAGAGTGATTAGACATGGTATTGAGTGATTAGAGCTTCATGATTTACCTTTGTGGGAATTACTGCTCGGTGGTGGTGGCTCTCATTAGCCACATCTATTGTGGCTAAGATTCCATCGGACTGGCAGTTAATTACTAGCCACTGGAGTGGCACCACATGGCATCTTCTTCATGATTACTAGCCCATCTAGGGGATTCCACTATGGTGGCCTGCAATTAATATGGATGGAACCTTGGGCTCCAGCCACTGCAATGGCTCAAACTTTATAATATATATAAGATCCGTGGCATTTGGTATTTTACTATGTTGCTTTGATCTACCCATGCTTTGCTACTTTACTCCACACCCCTCCTCTAGCTCTTTTCTGCCCTTGCTCTACTTTGCTCCACACTCCCTCCCCCCCCAACTCTCGTCACTCATCTGCTACTCACCCACTCATCTTCAGCATGCCTACTACCACCCTCCCTCGATGGTTAGTGATCCCAATAATATCTGCCTTCTCATATAAGGTGATTGTGTTGCACTCATCTGGAGTAAAAATGCTAGTAGTAGTGGAGACCCTTCATTCCCACAGGCAATTTCCCACACATTTGAACATCATCACCTTAGATGACATGCTCACAGAGGGCCTCTTTATGGTTGTGCTATATGGGTTCCCCCTAGATGTTGATGAAGGCCTCAATATTTTCAGAGCAACATACTCTCGACTTGCTGGGGGGGCGTAATCTGAGTCCTGGTAGTGTGCATGGGGTCTTCGGCCTCTCCATCGTATCCTCCTTCGACTCCCTAAAATTTTTTAATGCAACAAGCTAGACTGGCAGAAAATTGAGTTGTACAAATTTCCTCTCGCTCAGACGAGTCTCTCAGCAATGGTTGGATGTAATCTTTTGGGCTCTCAACTATCTTTTGGCTCACTGGATGTAATGTTTTGGTCTCCAAGGCATTTATGTAATCTCTTTTTGTTCAATTTGAGTCTCTCAGTATGCACTGTTGTTAACTTTTATATTTGTATTTGAATGGTTATGGCTCTACCTATAATCTTTTGCCCTTTAAGACTCTCAGCAATTGCTGAGTTTTTATAAATGTACGATCCTTTGTTTAATTTTTTCTCGGTATAAGTTGATAATTTTTATATAACCTGTTATTGGATGTAGATGTACATTATAATCTCTTTTGCTCAATTTTCACTTGATAAATTGTACTTTTGCCCTCATTGATATACTAGGAAAGAAGGACTACAATTTCCTTGGTTTATGACCAAAATAGCTCTAGAATAGCTCTAATGACCCCACCATTGTGGTTGCATGGAGATACATCTAGAAAAATACAATTAAACTTTCAAAAAATGCAATTGACGATATGGCCCTTGAGGGGCCCTTCTAGGGGCAAGGGCCATATCGATGTGCATTATACAATATCCAAGATGCCACTGGACAGAAATGGCATATCGATATGGCCCTTGCCCCTAGAGGGGACCCCTCAAGGGCCATATCATCAATTGCATTTTGCGTGATTGCACAAAGGAATACATTTTCCTTGGTACACAAATATATAGCTCCAAGAACCAGTGCGGTGGCTTTCATAGATCTCCTTTTATTTTCGAGTGCGTTGGTCGTCAAAGACCTCCTCTTGTAATACGTAAAAATAGGTAACAAAGCTATAACTCCAAGAACCATCATAGTGGTCTCTTTAAGACAACCTTGAATTCTGGGCGATGACAGGTCATCAGGCGAGAGACTACACTGAGGTGATGCTTAGAATGATAGATTACATCTCATTATTATGCCAAAAACCAGTGTGGTGGTCTCTCCAAGAAAACCTATGATTTTCATGGGCTGCGGGTGGGCTGCGGGCAAAGTTATGACAAAAGGCTCCATGTTGATAGATGGTCAGTAGGCCAGAGACTGCACCACGGCAGTGTTCAAAATGATAGATTGCATCTAATTATTATGCCAAGAACCAGCACAATGGTCTCTCCAAGCCAACCTTCAATTTTAATGATCTGCATGGGTGCGTGCCTAGTGATAGGTGGCAAAGCTATAGCAATGCAGCAAAAGGCTGCACTACAAGTGATCAAGCGACATAGGCCAGAGACTATGGTGCAGGAAGTAGTGCAAAGATGCCATGTGTCAAGCTATATGGTGTTCAGAACAAATAGATTGCATCTCATTATTAAACCAGTGTGCATTCATGACATCGGGAAAATTTTCAACAAGAGCGCGGGTCTGTGCAAAATTCAAATATTCACCTTGGAGCACCTCACGTCGTGACCCCAAAATGGCCCCAAAAATAGTTATGTGATTGGCTACACCCAAGAAAACGTTGACCCAAACATGACACCCTATTTGTGCAGCATGCTTTTCTACTGCATTGGGAATGGCTGAAAAAGGAAAATCCCCATGCAAAAAATATAAAACAACATTGGGTGTGGTCAGATGGTGTTGGTTGTCGATTTAAATCATCCTATGGATTCTACTTTGTCTCAAGGTTCAAATCCTTGACTGGTCTAGACATGATGTGGAATTTCTTTGGGTCTGGCCATGTAAAGGGTGAACATGATGGATGTGGTGCTTTTATTGAGCAAGATCTGTTTAAACACCAATTAACATGCCCTCAAGAAAAACTCAATGATGCCCATGATGCTGTAACATGGCTTACAATCAACCTCTCCATAGGCGTGCATTCAACATAGAGTAAACAAAGCCATAAGAATAGTGTAGTATGCAGAGTGTTCCATGAAGTGAAAGTGGATGAAATGCAAAGGAGAAGCCGGCACGATTGCGAGAAAATTAAAGGAGTTCGTGGTCTTCACAGCATATAGTGCTTTTTAAACAATCAACTGATTAAAACAAGAAAACTTTCTTGTTTCTACAGTGTGTGCATCATAGGGGATCATGACAATTGTGAGAACATTGCAACTGTGAAGACATGGGAGTAAGTTCAATTTTTCCTCTACGTTCAGATGGAGTGACAAACAATGGAGAAACAAATGACTTGCCATAGTTTGGGGAGAGTTTTGATGACCTCATTGACCACGCTGGTTTCCCATAACAAATCTACACATCCACAAATCCATTCATCTTGTAATAATAGAAGCAAACCACTACATTCGTGGGTGTTAATATCCTAGTGCAACCAACCACCATGTTGGCGATCACTTATCCTACACTACTACCATGCTATCCCTGCATTACTGCTGCATTATCCTAAAATTTATTGCACAATGCTATACTAAAACAATCCCCTTTAGACTGGTTATCTTTAACCGTCAGATTTCAAGCACTGGGCTACTTAAAATTTTTTAAGTACTAACATGGAAGCAGGTCGACACAAAATCAGGTATTATGAGCACCATAGCTCATGGATGATGGAGGGCCAAGAAAGTCCACAAGTCCAAGAAATGTCTACAAGATTTTCACTTTTTCAAAATACGATGACATTTTGTGGCTCAAGGAAATTCCAAACTCCCAACTATCTTATCAACCTCTATAGCAAGCATCTCCCATCTCTTTAGGCCAGTCTAATGGACTATTGCAGACCTCTTCACACACTCGGATCACACACTTTTGCTTGTCTCTATCGACTTGTATGCCCATAGTAACTCCTCCTTTTGCTTGGGGTCCTCTTCATACTGGTATTTGTGCTCTATACAACTTTGCACCTCCATCATGTCCTACCAAAGAAACCTACATCATGAGCTTGACAAGTACTTTAAAGGAGTAGGGAAAACAATAGCCACGGAAATTACTATTCACCATCTCTGCGACTCCAAGTAATACACCCACCACCAAAGCATGTCCTACTTGTAGCTATTTTCCTTCTTCTTCTCTGGGTCTGTTTCTATGAGAAGGTCATCCAACATCGTTTTCAAATAGAACAAAAGCATTCCAAAGTCTTTTGGGTATGCCATAGATTTGCAGTAGGTGTATTGGTGTACAGAGTTTTGGGGCTAGATTTCATAATGGGCTCTTAGTTGTGTCTGCACACTGCATTTAAATAGGGAGAGAGTTCATTGAGCCCGAACTTCTCATTCTTTAGTCTCATATTAGTTGTCTAATTGAAATCTTTCATCGCACATGAGTTGTCTAATCGAAATCTTCATCTCACATTAGTTGACTAATTGAAATCTTTCAGTCTCACATTAGTTGTCTAATCAAAATCTTTTGTCTTACATTATGGTCCTTGGCATGTCAAAGGACACTATCTAGTCACATAGCTAAGAAAACATTGCCCAAGTAAACTTTGGAGAAGATTAACAATTTAATAGATTACATCTCAAAGACTCCTTTCCTTCACATTACATCTCAAGTACTCCTTTCCTTCAGGGGGTTGGTTCCACATTGCTTTGAGCAGGTCACATTTTTTAGCTCCCTAATTGTAGGCTTGGCTCTCCTTGCTCCTTTCCATAATGGAGCTGGTTTCTTCCTTCAGGGGCCCGGCCCCTCCCTTCATGTTGCTTCCTCTTTCCTTGATTTGAGCTTCCTGGTTGTTGCAAGCTCAGCCCTTCTTGCTCCTTTCTTGAAGGGGGCTGGTTCCTCCCTTCAAGATCCTTTTCCTTGTAGTCAGGCTCGGTCTTGGCCTTCTTCAATTTGAGTTCCTTGTCTTTTGCATTTTTTGCCCAAATGGCAAATTGAGCTACAGCATCTACTTTCTAGTCATATATAGTTGTAGCAGGCAGGCCATCAGATCATGCAGTCATCTATGATGGGGGTATGGTAGACCATGCATTTTAGACCCTAATGCATAGTAGGATAGGCATCCGATTTAACTATTGCGGATGTCAATATACCACAGTCTTGCTCTATACATGATGAAGTTGCTTCTTAATTCCTTCCTCCCTCATCCTAAGGCTGCGAATGTTATCCTTCATCTCCTCCACCCTTTGCTCACTCTGTGCACTAGCTTCATCTAAATGCCTCAGCATCTGGTGAAGCTGCTTAAATTGCTTTAAAATATCAAAATGGGCCATTTCCAAGACTTTCGTTCTAGTTTGGAAATCTCTTAGGACAATGGACTACTTTTTAAAACTGTCGAAAGCCACGGCAAACTCGTGTACAACCCTATCATAATCTTGTTGCAGGTCTTGTAGCTTACTCTTTGAACTTCCAATAGTGTTTCAAAAAGACAACCCTCACCATGGCTGCTGCAACTTGCTCTACTATGGTTGCTCTCTGCATCCTTCCTAGCTTGGAGAGCTACCTTGTTGTTTTCTCCACCCTAACTACTCTACTCTCTGCCCCAATCCTTCTTGGCCTTGAAGCTCTCTCGCAGTTCCTGGATCACCTTTTTGGTTTCTGCATTCTCCCTTTTCAGCTCCTCCATCATCTGGTCTTTTTCAATATTCAATGCGTTCTGCATGTTGTAGATTCATTTGTAAAGACCCTTCATTTTGGCTCTCTGATCTTCAAGCTCCTTTCGCATCATTGCTAGCTCCTTGTTCGCCGATGTCTCTCACTTCTTCAAGCCTATATTAGAGCTCCTTGATGCCCTTCTCTGCTTCTTCTCTTCTATGCCTTTCCATGTAGACCATTTTTGCAGTAGCCTCAGCTTGCTCTTTGGCCTCCTCTACCTTGGCTTCTACACCTTCCCTGAGTTTTTTCTCAAGTTGCACTAGCTTTGCTACATTAGTGGATTTCTCTTGTAGAAAAGTCACCTTCTGAGACATCTTCTTATCGTATTGCTCAAAAATCCCTTTGAGGGTAGATGCCATCAAGTGCATTGCAACTCCAATAGCAGACTGAGATGATAATTGGGATTTGCCATCTATGCAATTCTTTAGGTTGGTTATCATGCTCTTAGAGATCGCCCTTGAGAAAGATACATCAAGTCCTTTCAGTTGCTCTATTGTTGCTTGAACCTACTAGAACTTTGCGGTTCCTTTGGTATCAGAAAAGAAGTGGATGGTCTTCTTCAACACATCTTGGAAGTCTGTTGGCGAGCTAGAAAGCTTGACTCCACCATCTTTACTAATCTGAGCATTGGGATATACATCTAGAATATCATGTCTCTTCCACTACTTCTCAAAGAATTGTGCTTGCGAATCGCCTCTAGGAATGCCTAGCGCATTTTCAATCATGATTTTAGTGATGGTAATCTTCTAGCCCTGACAGAGTAGCTACCCCTTCTTCATGTTCACTTCCTGTACCAACCATTATACAATATCCAGGATGCCATGGATAGATATGGCATGTTGATATGGACCTTGCCCGTAAAGGGGACCCCTCAAGGGACATGTCGTCAATTGCATTTTTCTTGGTTGCACAAGGAAATACATATTTCTTAGCACACAAATATATAACTGCAAGGACCAGCATGGTGGCTATCATAGATCTCCTTCTATTTGCCTGTGTTGGTCATCATAGACCTCCTCCTGTAATATGTAAAAATAGGTAATAGAGCTATAACTCCAAGAACTAGCGCGGTGGTCTCTCCAAGACCCTTGAATTCCGAGCGATGACAGGTCCTCAAGCCAGAGACTGTGTTGAGGTGATGCTCAAAATGATAGATTGTGTCTCATTATTATGCCAAAGACCACCGCGGTGGCCTCTCAACCCCAAGTATGATTTGCATGGGCAAAGTTGCGGCAAAAGGCTATGCGATGACAAGTGGTTAGGCCAAAGACTACTGCACTGCCACAGTGTTCAAAAGGATAGATTGTGTCTCATTATTACGATGAGAACCAATGCGGTGGTCTCTCCAACCCAACCTTGAATTTTAATGATTTGCATGGGTGCGTTGCCCAATGACAAGTGGTAAAGTTGTGGCAAAAGGATGCGCAATGATAATTGGTCAAGCAGCTCAAGCCAGAGACTGCGCTGTGTGAAGCAGTGTAGAGATGCGCAATGTAGTGCAGAGCTGTCGTGTGTTGAGCTCTCCAGTGTTCAAAATAAATGGATTGCATCTCATTATTACACTAGTGCAACATCATGATGTCGGAAAAATTTCCTGTGAGAGCGTAGGTGCATGCAAAATTCAAATATTCACCCAGGAGCGCATCGCATCGCGGCCCCAAAATGGCCCCAAAAATTTTTTTGCGATTGGCTACAGCCAAGCAAACATTGACCCTCTCTCTCTCTCTCTCTCATATTCAAGCTTTAATAAATTAGTGTTTATTGACCTTGTGATTGTCTTGGCCGATGACAAATCACATTGGAATACAAAACACCATGCATAAAAGTGGAGAAGCAATGCATTAAATATTTTTTGAAGAAAAAATAAATAAACATTGAATGCATTATAAGTGTGTGTGTGTGTGTGTGTGTGTGTGTGTGTGTGTAAGGGTGGTTAGCCCTTGCAAAAGAATCCACCATGGGAGGATAGTATGCATTAATGCTCTTAAGTAAGCTCAAAGAGAGCTAGGCATATGTAAGGTTTGTAGGGATACAATAGACAATCTTCGAGGCAAATCATTGTTCCATAAGAATAGATTGTAAATACTTTTTTCAAAACATGCTTTACAATAAATTAAAGTCCCACCTCATGGCTTAGATAATTTTTAGATGATTTTCAATACTTTGAAATATTCAAGCTAAATAATTAAAGTTTTTTCCAATATTTTGAAATAATTTTCAAGCTAAAACTCTCTCTCTCTCTCTCTCTCTCTCTCTCTCTCTCTCTCTCACACACACACACACACACACACATGCGCATGCACGTGTGCACGTGCACGCATGCGCGCACACACACACACGCACATGCACATGCACATGCACATGCACACACACACACACACACACACACACACACACACACACACACACACACACACAGAGTTATGGATAAATTTAACCAAGGTAAAAGGCATAAATATATGTGTGTGCTTGTATGTGTGGCAATAGTATAACAAAATATGGTGTGCATAGGGCCCAGGGTTGAGGTGGCAGGGCATGACCATGTGCCACCCTTCCACGTAAGAGGACCCATAAGGTGTGTTGTACATAATCCATGGTAGCAATATTATAAAATGTTAAGGTGGCATGGTTCCTCCATGTACCACTCCTCCACCTAGGCGTTTCCATGCCTGCATTTAGTGAGACATGGACCAAGGACCATAGGAGAAGTAATATAAAATAGGTGGAGATGGATATTATATTGGATTATTCCCACCATGTAGGATAGGTCCATGTGGGGGGGGTGTAGATAGTCCAAGAATGCAAGTTAAATAATGGGGAAAGTAAGATGAGGTGGCAAGATTCCTTGTGCCAACCTCCACTTGTCCTCCTAGATGATTGAACGTATTATAAAATTGGGAAGAGACCAAGGGAGTATCTTAGACGTGGGATATGGGGCTTGATATATGTGGAAAAATGAGCCAAGGGTTGTCGCACACAATTGAGAGTGTGTAACCACCTAGCCCAGATGGGAGACTTTTCCACACACACCATGAATGTGGGAGAATGCATTTATTGGGAGAGACCCCCTCTCTTGGCTATAAAAGGAGGGGGTTATTCCTTGATGGGACACGCTCATTCTTGTAAAGCCACCTAGCTAGTACTTTGATTTCCCCCCCCATCCTTCCTTTCCAATAAAGCATGACTCTTCCCTTGATGTCTCCATCTCTACATTCCACCTCCCATCATGTACATGCTCCTCTTCCCCCTCTTCCTTCCCCCTTGTGCCATAGTCCCCCTCTTCATTCCCACCCCTCTTAATCCCTTTTCCCCACCTATGTTAACGCTTCTTCCCTCACGTTCCCTTTTCCTCCATGGCCCTCGAGCATCGCCATGCCTAGCATCTAGCCTCATTTATTGATTTCTTTTCTAGTTAATAGAATTGGTGTGGCTACTAGGATCGAAATCTCCATGGCTAGTGGTGTAAAATTCGTTACTCCTACAGCTGGGTGTAGTTCTATAGCACCTTCCGTGTGTGGTTCTCTGCTTCTGCACCTCCAATCTGCATGTCATTTGCTCGCAGTTCTCCGTGTTTGCGCCTATAGAAGTTCTCAATTTCTACACCTTCCGCCTGCGGTTCCTGTGCATCTTCTGGGTTCTTGCGCGTCTTTTGTGTGGTGCCACATGTCTACAAATTCATTTCTACGCATCTTCTGTGCGGTGCCATGCAAAACTGCTCCTGCGCATCTGCAATAGACCTCGCGCCCCCCCCTTTTATCTTCTTCTACTTCTTCTCTTTCTCTTCTCCTCTCCTCTCCTCTCTTTTTATTAAGGAGTGGGAATTGAACCCAAGACCTCCCCATTCACAAAAGGAAGGCTTACCAATGGGCCAGCAAATAGGAAGTGATGAAAGTGTAATGATATTGCTTATATGGTGAAATCTCATGAATTGTAACTCTCTAACCGTAGGGAGTTTCCTTGTGTTGTAAAAAGCAAAAGTACTTCATTTCATGTGCTCTATTCATATCTGATACTCGATCATAGATTCTGAACTTTTTCAAGTTCACTCCTTGGACGCATGTCACATAAGGAGGGTGGATATTTATGTCACTTCTCGACGAGTTCAAGGATTTGGTGCTTGGTCCTCCACCCATTACGGCTACCAATTGGGAATATCTCTTTCTTGATCTTCATGTCAATCTTCAACAACTGATTGTACGATGCATTGTTCAAGGAGACGACAAGTGGCATGATATACCATGGATGATTCAAGGTGAAGAACTAGTGATACACTGGGAGGACTTTGATTTCAATTCTACTCATTGTGCGGTGATTGAGCTACTTGCTGCATCAGAGGTAATTAAAAGGGTGACATTCTTCGAAGGGTGGGATGTTCCCCAAGCTTGGGGAGAGATTTGGCACATCTGCTTATTAATTCCTATGGATAAGCTTGTCTTGAATGATTTCTTCTCGATCTCATTACAAAGGTTTCTAGGGTTCGTCTAATGTTTCGACCAAGGAATCCCTTTGTACCTAATCAACCCTTTGTGCCTCATTTTGAGCTTCAAGTTGTAATTCTTTTTGGTATAACGATAAACTATCAACAAAGGATTGCAAGTTTATTTGGTGCTGAACATCTTGCTCAAGTATTGAATTCTCCCCACCCTCTCCTTCTACCTATCTTGGACTACCAAGAAACTTGGGATGTCCGGAATTTAGTCTTGGTGTGATGACATCTTGGCTGCTCCAATTTGATGATGCATACAAACCTTCGACCAAGGCTGCTGATGTGGGTGTGAAGCTCACTTCACCAGGGGGTGAGGTGTGTTGTTATAGCAAGTATGCACTAGCAAGTACTTGCAACCAAGCTGAGTACTCAACACTCATTTTTGGGCTACAAAAGGCACAAGAACATCGCATCAAACAACTTGATGTGCAAGGAGATTCTCAACTCGTGTGTGAACAAGTTAGTGGAAGGTGGAAGGTGCGGAGCGAAGCTTGGTTCCATGACATCAACAAGCATGGGAACGTTGCCAACAATTTGAAGAGGTAAAAATTCAGCATATCCCTTGAGCTCAAAATATAGCTGCTGATTTCTTGGCATGTGAAGCTTGTACTTCAATCACGCATGAAGCAAGCGGAAGCACCGCCCCAACAAAGCCGTAAGCCACGAATGAGGGTGATCATTTGTCAGGAATGCAAAGGTTGTGGTCATCATGAAACTAAGTGTTGGGCATATTTGATACGAGTTTACCAACTTCGAAAGATCATCAGAAAAGTCCTTAAGGACATTGCTCAAAAGAAGGATGCCAAACCGCACACTCCTTGAAGAAATAGCATGACGAATACAAGAACTGGAAGAAGCTGAAGGTGATGTGCAAGCCCTCCAACTATTGACGTTTGTCATGGCATTCTTGTTTTCCTTGATGAACAACCTCATGCAGCGCCATGTCTCTAACCCTCGCTTGTAAAGATGGATGTGATATCATGAGGGTTGATCCTTTTAAGATTGTCTATGAGCTATTCTATGCTAAAGATTCTTCCCGTGTAGTATTTCACAATACACCATTCACACCGTACCCTGCCTATGTGTGCTTTGTGGATGTATCTTCACCTGATTTTCAGTTCAAGCTACCTCTTTCCATTGTTTGCCAATAGATAAGCCTCATTTCGTCTCTCTCTTTTCCATTTTCCAAGCATGGCTGACATTCCCATGTTCTGTGGATGGGTTGAAGAAAATCCAAATGAGTATCTTGTGGCCTTCAAGCGCCGTTGTGTTTCTCTCAACTTTCTTACTGAAGATAGATGGATGTTGGTTCTTCCCACATTTCTAGAGGGTTTGGCTCAAGTGTGGTATGAGAAGCAGGCCGAAGACATTCGCCAAAGATGGCCAAGTTTCACAGCAGCAATGATTGAGTATTTCAGTAAAGAAGAGGAGCCAGAGAATGTGTACCTACATGTGGCAAACTTGAAGCAGTCAGAAGGTGAGACGGCGCATCGATATGTGGATCGAACGATCGTGCTCTTGGACTGTTTAATTGCCACACAGGAAGACAATGCCGAATTTTGAGCTGGAATGACTCAGCATGTGCTGGGCTACCTTGTAGCAGGAGCAAGTGACAAATTCCGCGTCAAGCTTAAATGGGAGAATTTAGAAACTATGGTGCTAGCACATGAGATTGCTCAAAAGTTTGATAAAGTTCAGTTTGACCCCGTTTCAAAGAAGAAGATTGTCCCTCCGCAACCCCCTCAATTCTTGCAACAACAACCTAGGGGGTCCAACTCAGGGGCATACCTCCACCCCTCATCAGGGATGTATCCACTGCCTCTACCTGAAATGTATGGTCCTCCCTTAGGTGCTTACCCTCAACAGGGTGTATATCCTCACCCTCCATCTAGAAGATTTCCCTAGCCTCAGCCACAAGCCCCCCTCCTTCCTACTCCCCCGGCCCCTCCTGCTAAAGAACTCGAAGTCAATGACCTAGCCAATGCCCTGAATGATCTTTGGCTTGAGACGATGGGCATCAGAAATCAAGCCAATCGCCCTCCAACGTGCCAATGTTGTGTGCTACGAGTGCCACCA
The DNA here is from genome assembly GCF_047967505.1 of Dipteris shenzhenensis. Taxonomy (NCBI): domain Eukaryota; kingdom Viridiplantae; phylum Streptophyta; class Polypodiopsida; order Gleicheniales; family Dipteridaceae; genus Dipteris; species Dipteris shenzhenensis. Next base: position 36,823,471 of record NC_141614.1, read on the forward strand.
GAAGGGTCATTATCACACAGAATGTCCTAATATTCCAAGGGTAAATCTTCTAAGTGAATCAAGCACCGAGGATTCTGACATAGAGATCCTTGACCTCGGGAAAAGAAGTCGTACCATGTCAGACCCCTCTCCAAACCATGGACCGGGCTGCCCCAGGAAGAAGGTGTCCTTCTCAGAGCCCTCAAATGCTGAGATGGCAGACCCACCAACAGAGAAGACTAAAAGATCTCACAGGAGTAAGTGGTCGCCCTTGGATTTTCCCATCGACTCGGGGCAAGAGGACTATTCGGTCGCATTTAGGACCTTGCTCATCGGTCTTTGAGCATCACGCTTCCTCAACTAATAGCATTAAGCCCTAAGGTGAGACGTGAGCTGCAGCAAGGGCTCTCAACAAGGAGGAGCAAGAAAAAGGGAAAGGTACGAGAGGTTTCTTCTATCTTTGAAGAAATTGATCGGCACCCGCATATAGTAGATGTCATCATAGATAATTGCCGTGTCAAAAGTGTGTGTGTTGATGGGGGAGCTGCATGTAATATCATGGTGCCTCGTGTCATGAAGAAATTGAATTTGAAATGCATGAGGCATTCCTCCACTCGAATCAAGGTAGCAGATGGTCAACGACTCGCCACCCTAGGAGTCATCGAGGATTTGCCCATCGCTGTCAATGGGTTAACCACCACTGTCAATTTCTAAGTAGTGGACATCGAAGATACAGGCAAGAGTTACCCATCCATACTTGGGAGACCATGGTTGAGAAAGAGTGATGCAGTCAGCTATTGGAAGATAGAACACATGTCTTTTGGTGCTTCTAAGGAGAAGATTCTGGTGCAACCAAGTGCCATTGAACCAGAAGAAGAAGAGGAGCAAGATAGTGATACTCTCTCATCCTCAGTGTCTGAATCAATGGAAGAATCAGACCGGGGGGAGGAGTTCTCAAAGGAGGAAGTTTACATGATGGGGGTGTCTCTGACCCCGCCATCTGCAGAAAAGATAGCAGCTAGTCCTCAACAGCTTGAATCTATGCTTTCCCCAGACCTCACTCCAAGTGAGAAAGACGAGTTCCTAGAAATGTTCAAAGATTTCCCTGACCTCTTCGCAATTAGCTACCACCACCTTCACCATGTGACTACCATAGAGCACAAGATAGAGTTGAAGCCTAATGCGAAGCCTGTGGCTCAGAAGTATCGGAGATTAGGGCCCCTACAAACCGATGCTTTGCGCTTAGAGTTGCAAAAACTTGTAGAAGATGGGTTTATTGTTCTGGTTCACAATACTGAATGGGTTTCACCAGTGGTAGTCACCCCAAAGAAAAACAACAAGTGGCGGGTCTACATCGACTATAAGAAAATGCGGCCACCAAGAGGGACCATCATAATCTTCCCTTTCAAGAACTCATTCTTGAGAAGGTAAGTGGTCATGAGATGTATACTCTATGTGATGATTACTCCGGGTTTTATCAAATCAGAATTGCTGAGGAGGATGTACTTAAAACCATATTTGCCACACCCTGGGGGATGTTTGCATTCAAAGTAATGCCATTTGGCCTCACCAATGCTCTTGCTATCTTTCAAAGATTTATGTAGATCGTGTTTGCTCCTTATTTGGGGGTTTTCTTGGAGGTGTTTTTAGATGATTTCTATATATTATCGACACATAAGGAGCACGTCATGAACGTTAGGTTGGCCTTCCAAAGGGTCAACGATGTGAATGGCAGCCTCAACCCTGATAAATGCACCATTGTAGCCACTCAAGGGAGGTTACTAAGGCATATAGTCTCATCCAAGGGCGTAAGCCGACCCCAAGAAGGTAGAAGCTATCCTCAAGCTCTCCCTGCTAACAACCAAACATCAGGTATGCTCATTTGTCAATCTAGCAGGATACTATCACTACTTCATTGATCAATATGCTGCTTTGACGCGACCCATGACTATTCTATCTAAAGATGGGGTTGATTTCTCTTGGGATGAGGATTGTGATCATGGGTTTGTATAAATCAAGAGTGCTCTAGCTTTAGAACCCATTCTATGCAATCCTGATTGGTCAAAGACTTTCTATATCAATCCTAGGTTTGGTAAGCATACCCTAGCAGGTATTCTTCTCCAGCAAGGGGAGGATCGGTTCATGTATCCCATTCAATTTGCTTCTCGACAATTGCTCGAAACTGAATGACGCTACTCTGAGGCTGACAAACATGCCTTGTCTTTGGTGTTCTGCATTGAGAAATTTAAGCATTATGTGGCTGGAAAGTCCTTCGTTATAATCTGTAGCAATGGTCTTGCAAAGCAGGTTCTTCAATCACCAAATCCCATGGGCCGGTTGGCCAAATGGTTGGCAGTTCTACAAGAATATGATTTTTCTTTCAAAATCATAAAGGGGGGTTGTTCCAACTTGAAGAATGCTTTGATTGATTTAGAGGAGTGCCTCAATGTAACCCTTGTAGTGGCCATAGAAGTTGGGGATCCATGGTATGGTGGTATCTACAAATTTCTGACCCCTTTCTCCTTTCCTCTAGAAAGTACTAGCTATGAGAGAAAGAAAATTCGTAGAGATAGTAGGCGCTACACTCTCTTTGATGGGGTGTTATACCATCAAGTCCTGGATGGGGTACTAAGACGGGCCATTGATGCAAATGAAGCACCTAAGGTATTAAAGCATTATCATGATGGATTTTGTGGAGGCCACTATGCCGGTGACTATACAGCTAAGAAGATTTTACATGCTAGGTACTATTGGTTGACCTTGTTCAAGGATGTCACTATGTATTGCAAAACTTGTGAACCATGCCAATTCTTTGGTAGGAAGGATTTGCATCCTGGGCAACATCACCCAGTGATGTCCATCCATCCGTTTCAAAAGTGGGGAATAGATTTTGTTGGGACCCTACCCATGACTGCCCGCAAAAAGAAGTATCTTTTGGTAGCCACTCGATATGTCACTAAGTGGGCTGAAGCTATCGCCCTCCCCACTGCAAATGGTAAGGCAGTTTCAAATTTCATATTTGAAAGTATCTGCACAAGGTTTGGGACACCCATGGAAATAGTATCTGACCATGGGAGTCCATTCTTAAATGAAGCAGTGGAGTTGCTCATGGATCGCATGGGTATTGATTATTGCACTTCTAGCATCTATTATCCAGCATCCATGGGACAAATGGAGTGGACCAATGGCCTCCTCTGTAAATCCATGGGAAAAATGGCCACAGGGAACAGGAGCCAGTGGGATCAGAAGGTCACTGAAGCTGTGTGGGCTTACAACATCACTTATAAAACGTCTACAGGTCACACTCCTTTTGAGTTGATGTACGGTACTGAGGCAATTTTACCCCTAGAGATAGAGATTCCGGCCTTGAGATTAGCACAAGAACAAAGGATGACAAAAGATGAACATGTAGAGGCCAGGTTGGTACAACTTGAGAAGCTAGATGAAACCCGATGCTTTGCACTCCATTAAATAGAGATCCAAAAGAACCTGGATACTAAGATTCGCAAGGGATGGGAAAGACACTTTGCTGAGGGGGATGATGTGCTATGCTTTGATAATAGATTGGACCACCAAATGGATAAAAATTTCCTTCCACTATGGACCGTTGGTCCATACAAAGTCATCAAGGAATGTAGCAATGGGTCTGTACAAGTACAGGAGCTGCATGAGCCATATGGCAAGAAGGTGATCAATAAGCATTATCTCAAGCCCTTCTTTGTTCGTGATGGTCCCAGGCATGGAAATGCTGTGCATTCCCTACCTGGGGGGGGGAACGGTTATGGATATTTTTGACCATGGTAAAGGCATAAATATATGTGTGTGCTTGTATGTGTGGCAATAGTATAACAAAATATGGTGTGCATAGGGCCCAAGGTTGAGGTGGTAGGGCATGACCATGTGCCACCCTTCCACGTAAGAGGACCCATAAGGTGTGTTGTACATAATCCATGGTAGTAATATTATAAAATGTTAAGGTGGCATGGTTCCTCCATGTGCCACCCCTCCACCGAGGCAGTCCCATGCCTGCATTTAGTGAGACATGGACTAAGGACCATGGGAGAAGTAATATAAAATAGGTGGAGATGGATATTATATTGGATTATTCCACTCACAGTTTCCCCCAAAAAAAAGTGTGGTACTCACTTTTTTTGCAATGAGAAATGCTATATGCAATGGCAGGTACCTAAGCCTTCAAGCATTCAGTGGATGGCTGATGCCCCTACGGCTACTCTGACCTCCCTAATAGTCGATTCCAAGTGTGATTAGCCTGCCCTGCCCCCCCAGTCGGTAGATCCATCAACGGATTCCGTGAGTAGATCCGTTAGTTGAATCCATTAGTAGATCCGTCAGTTGATTTCGTGAGGCAATTCATCAAGTTGCGAGGCTCGTCCGATGGATGTCAAGTCTGTTAGGTGCCGAGGTTCATCAGATGAATGTCCAATCGAGCTAGGTCAGGGCGGACGGAGGTGGAGCTATCAGTCACGCAGAGGTAGACATGCAGATGGATGTTAGGTCAAACTTGGTTGGAACTTGGGTGACTAGAGGCTGGAGTTATCGGACGGGCACAGAGGCCGCACCTTTGTTAGATGGATGTCAGGTTGAGCTAGGTTCGGGCAGACGGAGGTGGAGCTAATAGTCATGACAGAGCTCACCAATCGGGCAGATGAGAGGGCACCAAGCTCTCAGACGGGCATAGAGGCAACAAGTATCACTAGGTTGTCAGATGCCATCACCGGAGCTTCCAAAGGGAGGTTGGTTGAGGCATGGTTGTAGGTGCAGAGCTTGGTGGAAGAGGTGTGAAATGAGTTTGAGCTAGAGGCATCATGAAGAGGCGTGAAATGAGCTGGAGCTAGAGGCACATTAGATGGAGAGGTGGAGCACAAAATTCAAATCCAGAGCATTGAATGCTCCACTCCCTTGTAGCTTCCCTTCTGCCCCCACTGGAGTCTCCAGCCACGTGACACATGGCAGTCTGCGGCTCTGCACTTGCTCCCCATGTCTATTGTGCCATGTGGTAGTCCAGCCTCTCTCCAACTAAGTGACACATGGCACTCTCAAAGCTTCCCTTTTCACACGACACATGGCACCCTCTTGGGCCTTCCTCCCTCCTTAAGATATGGTGAGATGAGATGAGATGAGATAAGAAGCAATCCTGATCGCCCAATCAAGCCTTTAAAATCTGAAAAACCCCCATTTGGGTTAATATATTCAACATCCTTTACTCATCCGTTGGCAATCGTAAACATTTATTTGGATGAATTTATGCAACCTGAGGGAGAGATACGTTCAAAGCAAAAAAATAAGAGTTGAGTGCTGCATATGTACTTCCAGCAAAGACTGGCTTAATTTTGTGCATATGAACATGCCACTTGTGGGAAGACCTAAGTAGTGCTAGAAAAAAACCTCCTTTAGTGTATTTGCACCGGTTGAATTTGGCATAAGTTGTCCTAAGGAGGTTATTTATGAGGGCTAAATTTTGAGGCAAAATGTATTTTAAAGCTATTTAAAATGTTCACCTTGAAAATCTAGGCTACAATTAAAGGTTCCTTTAGAATACCGGTTAAAATTTACCAAGGACTTTAAAAATTAGTCATATATATAATATAATATAATATAAAAGAGATAATATTTAAAATACTTAACACTAAATAGTAGATTGATTCATAGCCCTAGATTTTATTTCTTCGTAGCTATGACCTTATTTCTCTTAGGGTTAGCAGACTTTCGTGAAGTTTTCACTCACGAGTCACTGTTCAGCCGCAACTGGTCGATGTGACTCAAGTCTCATAGTATCTCGTCTTCCAAGAATTTATAGTCTCGACTCTCATGTCTCCAACACATAGTACATTGAGCAACCATATTCAAAGCTCAGTCGTACTAGAGTCGCTCAAGCTACATGCAAGGTTGAAGCTTGAAAGACCAATCACCAGACTTCAACATTCACAAACTTCGAGTCTCGATTCGCAAAGCTAGGCTCCCAGCTTCCAACTTTTAAGGCACAGGGAGGAGGTTGGGTTGAATACACACAAAGAGGAAGCCGGGAGGAGAAGCCTGGTGAAGGACGTGCCATTGAGAGAGAGCCATGTCGTAAACGGCGGGAGGCCATGGGTGATACTCGTTACATGAAGTCATGAGGATGAGATCCCCAACGCTTGTGAATTGGACTCGCAAAGGTTTGAGGCTCCAGTGTTGTAGATGTCGAGGCGTTCTTGCTATCTCCACCCATTTTGGCAATGAGTCATGCCTCTCTAGCTTCCAAACCACAAACCCATGATAAAACCTCATTCCTGCCACCAGAACTAATTCTTGCTTGTACTGAAAGATGGTTGGATCACTGATTTTCTCCTTCAAATCATCGCTCATCCTCGGTAGCCCTGGCAGCCCTTCCACCTCGCTCCATCTCCCCTCCCCTACCTCAAACTTACACACTTTCCCTCTGCATGAAATCCACAGCATTTCCTCCCCTTTCACTTCACCCACGTAGTTTTTGCCCACCCACGCTGATTTCCATCCCAACGGCGCACGAGGATGTACCTTCCAGCACCCTGTCCTAGAATCGTAAACTTCTACGTGGGTGTCTTTCATCATCACCACTATGCGGTATGAATTACTGATTGAATCGAAAGACATAGCCATCCAGTAGAGATCTCTATATGCAGACGCTAGGCCAGGACACGAGGGAAGCATTTTCACAGAGCCGGTGAGACAGTTTAAGACCAGCACAGATGATTTCGTGTGATCCTCCCAATCAATGACCAAGCTGCAGGTGAGACCTCTGGCGCTGCACGAAATGTCGAAAGCCATCTCGGATCCAAAATACTTTAGAAATTGAGTAGGGGGGGCAATCCATCTGCATCTCTTGCTAGAATTATCCACCACCAGAATCCTAGCCTGGCTGTTGATTCTGTGGTACATCAAGAACCATGTCTCAGGAGGAGCATGCTGAGAATGCAATCGGTGAAAGTCAGGTGAGCGCAGAAGATCATTCCAAAATTTTGAGACGGAGAGGAAGCGGAAGAGCTGGGATATGGGCAATCTCGCAAGCACATTTTCAAGCAGGTCCATGGGAAACGATGGTATTGTGGTATCTCTTGCCTCCTGGTCGCCGGCAGCCATCTCAAGCGTGTGGTGCTTGTGGCAGCAGGCCTATTTCAGGCATCCAAAATAGCTTTTTGTTATCGACGCTTTTGCTTTTCCCAATGCTCGGTACCGTTCCCACGCAACGTAGATTAGGTTTTCAAAAATAAACGGCCAACCCCAGCCTAACATTCTAGTGATTTTTTACGCAAGACAGCCTATCGAAGGTTCTCAATTCTCATGAAGCCACTTGTCACAATCATACGCTTTGATTTCGTATGAATGTAACTCAATTGCATATCGTGACGTAGCTATTGATTGACGCTGTGGCTGACGTGGCGAATCTACAAGCAGCAAACCTGCTGACATGAAGTCTGATGTGTCTCTGTCGTCATGGTTCCTGAATTAACGGAGTCTACTCCAAGAATGTGGTGACCCGTGCCTGTAATGGTACACCAATCAAGGTCTGGTCAAAGCATGGCTTAAGAGAAGCCTGAAGCATTGTAATTTGGGATCGGGGAATGAGAGAAGAGGGCTTCCCTCTTTCTATTGGTCTTTGTGTCGTCTTTTTTTTTAGTGTTGTTAATATGTAAATTTTGGTGGAGACGTCGGGTAATCTCTGATCCTCAACATGCTGAACATTCCTAGCCGCTTTCATCGCCTACTATTTTCTCTCCAGACATCCTAGCCACTCTTCTCTTGGAGTGGGTCCAGTCTAAATTGCCTGTTGCAAATTTGACAGCACATCTTTTTTGGCCTGTCCTCTGGGTAGCCTTAGCAATGGTTTGATTTTGGCAAAGCTAAAAATTTTGATTATTTCTATTTGTTGGGGTGAGAATTTCCTATCGGTTGCTAGCAACTTTGGCAGGCTCGTATTTATGACTTTCTGATATTGTGGTACAAAAGTCGTTGTTCATGGATGGGCGTCTTCCACTTGCAATCAATGCATGGACAGTCCAATGCAAATTCGTCTTGGCATTTTCTTCTATCATACAACAAAGATTTTATGATGGATTGAATTCGAAGATTTGGGCCTTTAGATGTTGCTGAGGAAGGCAATATGTTCCATCGCTCTCATTTCCCTCTCCCCTCCTCCCTCCTCCCTTCCACTTCACCGCCTTACCTCCCCCATATTTGCTTCTCCGCTCGATGGTGCTAACATTCCTTTCACCTCCTCCTCCACAAGTACCACCACCTCCACCAAAATCGAAGGTGAGTTCCTCTCCAGTGAATCGCTCGAAAGGTTTTTCATGCTCAATTTTGAGAACTTCTGCAAACATTACGAGCGGATTCTCTTCAAAGATGACAACGATTTAAGAACGCACTACTTCATTGGGAACGTATTGCTAGTTGCTCCTGAAGCTAAATTGCATGGCTGCCACGCTTATTTCACAAGCTCATCTCATCTGCAGCTCCCATCGTGAGATCAATGTCTCAGAAATCGGAGCTCTGCGATTCAATTCAATGCAATCAATGGCACTGCACACACATCGCAAAGCTCGCAATCACAAGATCGAAAAATCCATTCTTTGAAAGTTGCTTGCTTCGTAGTCGCGTTTGCTCGACGGATCAGCAATAGAGTCGACCAGGAAGCACATTGTTTTCACTCCATTTGTCTGATTGCGTACCGGACCTTGCAGATCCGTCCCCTATTTTCTTCTAACCTTGCTACGTCTAATGAGCCCATCTCGATTCTAATCTCATCTCGATTCTAATCTCATCCTTGCAAAGAATGATGGATGATGGATGGAAGATCGATTCCTACATTGCCTGGGACATCAGTGGCCGAGCAAATTCTTATGAAAAAGCATTCTCATAATTAGAAAAAAAATGATGCCACGCTTCAAGCGTCTAGGTTCCTATGTTTGCTCGCTTTGGGGTGGCTTCTTCCTTCAAAGTTGTACACAGATGGCTAAGTATGAAGAGTCACCTGAGTCGATGTATACAGAGATGAACACTTTTGGGAGAGGCTCAGTCGTTTATGCAGGGTTGCTTCATGCTTCACTTTTACACCTCTAGAAATACTTCTCTTCTTTCTTTTGTCTATCTTTGAAGCGACTGTGATATGTTTGCAGAAGTGGCAAAGAGCTATGGGAAAGGAGTCCATTTGCATGTTGATGAAGCGAGCTCCGTTTTCGATGGTAGGTGCATGCTATATACAAACAAGTTACATTTGGAAATTAGACAAAGCTTACTGATTTGTTTTACTCTAAGGGAAGAGAAGAATGGTGATGTTCGTGCACATCCAGTGTCTTTCTGGTAGCCCTGTGCTTATCACTAGCTTCGAAAAAGCCCAAAGGATTTTCAAAGTTTGAGGCAACCTTTGATTAGCAAGTCTACCAAAGAGATCCCTGCACAAGAACTTTGAAGAGGTGGCCAAATAAGCATATGTAGAAGGTCTGTGATACTTCTCTTGGAAATTTTCGATTGTATGGGTTGAATGTAAGGCTTACAAACTAGTCACATGATTTTTGTGGATATTGATTCATTGCGTTGATATTTGTGGTTTTGCACAGGTATGTACTATTTGAAGAGTAGTACTGCTGTGGTAGGTGCCCTTTGGTGTTCGTTCAACCTTTTAGCTATGGACTCTCTTACTTTAAGTGTAATTCAGCTTTTCTATATGGGAGAATAGACCTTATGAAAGGCTCTGATATACAATAGAAAAGTTTGTGGGAAAGGCGAGTCTGATACTTGGAACACAATCTAGCAACAATAGTATCACTGCCACAAATTATATATATTGTTCAAACCACTCCCTACTCTACCCTACAAAACACTACCGGGCAGGCCCATTGAATTAATTCATCTTGTTAACACTAGCGGATAAGATTCTAAAGTCCATCCAAAACCGTTCACAGATAACACATATGAAGACATATTCATGTGGATGGACCAGTTTTTGAATTTTGCAGAGTATCACCGTTGGTCCGACGCCCAAGGAGTTGAGGAAATCAAGCCATCCTTTCAAGGATTAGCCTCCGCGTCCGACTACAGTCTTACCTAAACAAAATTATCCTCTCACGTTAGAGTGTGATTGGCTTACGCAACAACATGTTGTGGTTGATTTCAAAGATCGATGCTTATGACTACCACATACAGATCCAATCCCTTGGATCACGCCTCATATCCCATCTTCCAATTTTTCTTCAACGGCATTCCAAGAAGATATTTGGAACCAAGCCCACATTACTAAAATGCTGAACATATTTCCTAATGTTTATGCTGGTTGTGCTCTAACAAGTACAACAGCTGATGTCTTCCAAAAAAATTTGGTTGGTGATTCGCCTCTAGTTTCTGCAGCTCCTCAACGATGTTCTACTAAAGAAATCTAGGTGCTTCGTGAACATGTTCAAGCTATACTATGAGATAATATTATCTCTTACTCTAGAAGTCTATGCGCCTGCAAACCACACCTCGTTAAAAAGCCAGATGGCTCCCATCGCTTCTGCATCGACTTTCGACCTCTAAATAAGGTGACAATAAGAGATGTTTACCCCCTTCTTCGCATAGATGACATTCTTAAAAATCTTGCTCATGCTAAAATTTTCACTTCTTTAGATCTAAAGTCTTGTTCTTGGCAAATTCTTGTGCACCTAGAAGATAGACCAAAACTGCTTTGAGAACACCGTTTATCTCTGCCAATTTAATGTAATGCCTTTCGGCAGTAATAATGCTCCAAGCACCTTTCAACGTCTTCCACGATCTAATCTTTCAAAACAAAGTCATACTTTACTTAGATGACATTCTAAAACACTAAAACTCTTGGGAGGGACATCAACAAGCACTTGATTTTCCATTGCAACTTCAAAGCACCTCTTATTCAACACATTATAATTACAATTTCCCATATGTTGTTTATGTATATTATTTGTACTAGTACGTGTAAATGTAGCTAGCAAAGAAATTTTGTTGAAGAAAGAGGATGAGGAATTCAATTCTTACAATGGACCCAATGAGAATAACAATTTGCACAACCACCACCCCATAATTTCCCTTCAAAGTTCAAATGCCAAAGCCCTTATTCCAAGCAAAGAAAACTTCATAGGGGGGGTAATTCCTTGGTGTTACTAGGAATAACTCAACTATCAAAATGTGCACCACATAGGTTCGCCTTGAGGGGAAGTTACTATGTAAGTATGGAACATACAAAGTCGCAAATATCCAGTATATTTGAAGGGTGACTTAATAGACAAGCATTGTTCCCATACTAGTACATTGCTAATACCCTCCACCTACATTCACCAATTTGTAAATTTTTTGCAAGTTGGAGGATTCTATAGAATAGAGAGAGCAAGTGTGGTTCCAAGAGGTACAAGTGAAGTAAATTTTGGTTTGCTTATTGATGCAACTACATGCATCACTAGATGAGAGCCTTTCGAGGGAAACCTTCGTTTACTACCAGATCATTCTCTTTGCACTTATGTACCTTGGGCTGCGAAAATGATCAACCTTTACAATTGGACTGTAGCAATGTTGTGGGTCATTTGGGTGTAGCCATTTTTGGTGAGGTTCAGGGAATTTTCTGTATATAGGTATCTTTTATGACCCATAACTTATGCATTGCCCAATGGAATTCAGCAAACTTTGTCTTCAAGTTGTAGTACACATTCCAAAATTGAACATGAGACCAAAACATTATGGAATAAGGATTTGGAACGAGATTGTTAAAGCATTACAAGTGCTATGTTGCATGTGAAGCATGCATCTTGAAGACTATAGGATATAGCAATTTATTCAAAAACATAAAAAATTTGTTCTATACATACATGCAACCAAGTAATCATTCAAAAGTACACTACATGAGCTTCTCCTCAATGCAAGGACACACCTAAATGAGAACATTAGGCATGGATTAACAGGCCTCCAATGTTGTGCTAAAGTGATGCACACCCATCATGAGGGCACGCTCCATAACTTTTTTTTGATTTGTTGAAAACGAAAATGGACTAAAAATTTTGGAATCCAAACTAGTAGGACTACTGTATGGTGGTCTTAAAACATTGATAGTTATTGGTATTGGTATCTAGAAGTTAAAAATGTGCAATTTGTGCATGTGCAAAGATCTTTTAATAAATCCAACACTATTTACAATTTTGAATTGTTTCTTTTCCATGCACTTGCTTGCTATATGGCTCATAAGCATGCCAAAGTTCATTGCATTTCATAATACACAGTATCAAACCCGATAGCGTGCCCTTTGGCCTATTTGTGTTTTGAAGCATTTGAGGCCATATTGCACTTGTTTGGGATATCCAATTCTACTGACGTGTATTGCCAGAGGGGAAAAAACCACGAGCTAAAAATTTTGCTACTCCCATGCATTTTGAATTTTCAAACCTCTCGCCCATCAAAACTTGGAAGATTAACTATCTAGAACTTGCCCCTTCCCTGAAGCCTGCACGCACCTTGACGTGACCTTGTGATGTCTTTGGTTTGGCATTGTTGTCTTTTAGGTAAGTTGTCTTCTATTCTTTGCTCACCTCACAAGCTAGATTCTCTTTGTTTTGGTTTGGCATTGTCGTTTTTCACTGATCATTGCCATGGCAATATGCAGCTCGCCATGGCTTGCAAGAGAAGTAGACATAGGCCGCAAGACAAGAAAGCTGAAAAGTTTGGTTAGGGCACAAGGAACATATTATGGGTCGACGAAAGAAACAACACGGTATCAAAATGGCAATGGAAGACACTTTTGCAATGTTTGCGAAGAGAGAAACGATGAGAAGAAAGAAGACTCCTTGCAAAGCAGCAGCAAGAAGCAGTTGCAGATGCATGCATTTAATCATTGCCATCAGAGCAAAGAACATGAGCTCTGATGTCACAATTGGTGGTAGCATTCGAGGAAGAAACATTAGGCCATTCAGGTGAATACCAGTCTCAAGTTTTCACAAGCTTTAGCCTACACCCTAAAGTTCATAGAGTGACAACCCTACCAATACATTAGGAGATGCACATAGAGCGGAAGCAATGCTTGATCATCCCAATCCGAGTAGTCTATGGGCTTCAATAGAACGCAAGAAAAGGAGAGACAACCTAAGTCCAGAAGTCATTGCAATAGTGGTGATGTTTTGGCACAAAAGTACAAGATTTTCTCCAAATAACAAGGACATTTGTAGAAAGCAAACGGGACACAAGATGTTTGACGAGCACATCATACACATGCTTGATACAACGCAAGTTAGTGGTTGCCTAAACTATCCTGGTGGTTGTTTATAATTGAGCTTTGGGATAGTTTACTTGTTTCATTTCTTGATACAATGCAGCTCAATGGTTGCCTAAACCGTCCCGGTGGTTGTTTGTGATTGAGCTTTGGGATAGTTTACTAGGTTGCTTGGACTTAATGTGATTGTCCTAAACTAGCCCGATGGTTGGAATATCATGCAACTATGGTTGGTTCATCTCAAACACTTGAACCAAGCTGGCTTAGACTTAATGTGATTGTCCTAAACCAACCTGATGGTTGGAACATCATACAGCCATGGTTGGTTCAGCTCAAACACTAGTTATGTGATTGTCATGAACTAGTGTGGTTGAACAGAAAGTAAGAGCAATATAGTTCACAACAAAATAGCAATATTTTATTATTTTACTAAGCCAACCCGATAATTGAAATGTCATGCAACCGTGGCTAGTTCAACTCAAACACCCGTGTGGTTGAACAAACATTCGTTGTTGACCAGCTCGATGGTTCAAATTATTGTGTTTCTTAGTACTTAAATTAGTTAGATTTAATTTCCTCCTGTTCGGGTCAAATACCACTTAATTTCTAGACCGAGATGGCTTGGACTTAATGTGATTGTCCTAATCCAGCCCGATGTTATTTCAAGTCAAATAGCAATATCTAATTGAAATTGTGGTTGAACATAAGTAAATAAATGAAAAGAAATATATTGGTATAGAAATGAAAAGAAATATATTGTTATTTTCTAATTGTGAAATTAAAAAATGAAAAGAAATATACTTGTTATAATCTAATTGTGTCCATCAGGCTAAACCAACCCGGTAGTTGAAATAGTGACTGTCCTAAACCAGCCTGATGGTTGAAATTATGACTGTGTCTTAAACCAGCCTAGTGGTTGAAATTGTGACTTGTCCTAAACCAACATGGTGGTTGAAATTGTTTTGTATTGCTATTACCTCATTATATATTCTTGTATTAAACCAGCCCGAGGGTTGATATTGTTTTGTTTTCCCATAGGTTGATTAGTTTAATTAGACTGCATTTTTACACATACTATATTTTGTTTTGTTTTCCTCATAGTAGTGCAAAAAGGGGTCTTGCATGTTAGGTTAGCAGACAGATTGTATCTCAATTTTACGGATAAAAATCCTGACATTTCAATTGTTGGGCAGAGGAGCTTTGATCATTGGAAGCCCTGGTATGTGAAGAAACTCAAAGACAGGAATGTTTGTTGTTGTCAATTTGCCAAACACACATGGGCTTTGACCTGTGCAGGCAAGCTATGAATGACTTGAGATTTGGTCATATTGGAGCATTACTCCATGGGAATTGATGCCCATGTCTCCCTGATGAATGTGTAGCCTATAGGCCACTTGGATCCTCCTCATGTCGCAAGAAAGGCCACCTAGATCCTCATCATGTGTCCTAAACAACCACTATGCTTGTTTTTGTAAATACCAAATGATAGATTAACCCCATGCTTGTTTTAGTATATCCCAAACAACCAATGTCCTTGTTTTTCATCATTGAATTGCACGTCATGGGATCCAATTGCATTTTCCTTGGTTGCACACAAGGAAAATAGCTCCCACAAACAAGATGGTTCTCTTTAACTATTGTCTGATTTCAACCACCGGGCTAGTGAAATATTAGAAAATGCATTTGTTTATGGCATCCTCTTTAGGCTAGTTCTCTTTAACTATTGTCAAATTTCAACCACCGGGCTGTGACCACAAATCCTAAACAAATGAATTGCATGCCATTCATCTTCTAATAATAGAACCATCGTCTTGGTGGCCGTTAATATGCTAGTGTGCAACCAACCAATTCATCTTGTAATAATAGAAGAAAACCACCACGGTGGTGGAAGTTAATATCCTAGTGTGCAACCAACCAATTCATCTTGTAATAATAGAAGCAAACCATCGCACTGGTGGCAATTAATATCCTAGTGTGCAACCATCCATTGTGTTGGCGACCACTTATCTAGACCACTTATCTTGCAGTGACCACCTTGCTATCGTAAAACAGATCGTATTGTTGCAAAGTGCTATACTAAAACAGTCCCCTTTAGGCTGGTTCTCTTTATCTATTGTCAGATTTCAACCACCGGGCTAGTGACCATAAATCCTAAATGAATTGCAAGCTATAGAATCATACTGTATTATTGGAAAATGCCCATCAAATTATAAAGTCCAACTTAGTGAAACATTTTCAAATTATAAAGTCCAGCTGAGTGAAGCATTCATAAAAGAGGTATCCAAGGATGAATAAGTGGCAAATTATTACTTTAAAACTAAAGTTATATACAAAAGCCAAATGTATAGTTAGGCCCTAAAGTTATATACCCAAGTAGTATACAACCAAGTTACTATTCTACGTTTTGGAAGGAGACCACCATCATATCTAAGGATGGATAAATACAAAGACAATTTACTACTTTTTTTTCAAAGAAGAAAATTTACTACTTAAGTTCTATTGAAAAGCTGATTGTATTAGAGGGGTGGTCAGCCCCATAAAAAATCCCGAGTAATATATATCCAAGATTCCAAGAGATCAAGTACAAGATCTTTGAAGGACTTAATATTTACACAAGGATTCCAAGAATAGGGCTCGACACTTTGCACAGTGGGAACCTTCAGCAACATACTTCACAAATTGTGGGTTCTTATAATATTGAAGGCCTTCCCACTGTTCCTCCTGCAATATGACCATCTTGTGAATGACACTCTTGGGAACTCTTTGTTCCTCCTCCAAGTGATCAATATTGTCTTCGACAATCTTGGGTTGCCGAGGGACCCCTTGCAAAATGCCTTCATCAATCTCAAGACAAGTGGCATAAAAAATGTCATTGCTACTATGACTTTCCATCTCTATTCCTTTGATGTTCCTTCACTCGGGACCTGTCAGTTTTTTAAACTAGTTTGCTCTCCTACTATCTAAGCTATAATTTTCACATATTCTAATGTGTCAAATCAAGACGTCTTGACATGCTAACTATGTAGGGCCAATGAGATCTTTGCCATCTTTGAAGACCCGTGTACCAATAGATTCCCCACACACATTGATGAATATGACAGGTTAGTTGTATGATAGTTAAGGCTAGAGGAGGTAGGCACTAGCTAGAGGAGGTAGGCACTGGCAAGGAAATGCATTTTCCTTGGTATAGGATTAACTCTTGATTTACTGCAACCCCCCACAAAATATAACCTCTAGTAAATCCCAAACAACCACCACACTTGTTTTAGTAAATCCCAATCAATAAATCCCAACAAGGGAAAATGCAAATCCTAAGCAACCACCACGCTTGTTTTAGTGACAATGACTGTGCATGAGGGACCATCTAGTGTATAGATTTAGATTAGCATTGAATTGAAATCAGACTATAATAACAATGATTGTGCATGAGGGACCATCTAATTCACAGGCTCAAATTAGCATTGAGCCGGAATCAGACTGTAATAACAATGATTTTGCATCGGGGACCATCTAGTTCACAAGATTAGATTATCATTCAATCAGTTCATCAAACTGTAATAACAATAGTTCTCATTCTTATTATGAAGAACTATTGTTATTACAATTTGATTAACTAACTCAATGGTAATCTACTGTCCTGTTTTGATCTTGCCTTTCTTCAAGGAAGTTGATTGTAATAACAATGAATTTGCATGAGGGACCATCTAGTTCATAGGCTCAGATTAGCATTGAGTCGAAATTAGACTATAATAACAATAACTTTGCTTGAGGGACCATCTAATTCACACGCTCAAATTAGCATTAAGATGGAGTTAGACTGCAAGAACATATCAGACTAACTGTTAAAATTTTAGAATTCTTAGTTATAGTGTCCATTGAATTATTATGATATTGGCTCTGATGAACGAGAAATTCTCCCATGGCAACCATCTAATCATGCGTCATGGCTAGACGATGATGTGTATGACTACCTACGCTAGGCTAGGCTACCAGCAACAAGCTAGGTGCATGTGCCACCGCTCCTTGTCCCTCATCCCATTGAATTATTATGACCTTGGCTCCAACGATCGAGAAATTCTCCCATGGCAACCATCTAATTGCATGTCATGGCTAGACGATGATGTATATGACCGCCTATGCTAGGCTGGGCTACCAGCAAGCTAGATGCATGTGCCACCACTCCTCCCCCCTCAAACCATTGAATTATTATGATCTTGGCTCCGATGACCAAGAAATTGTCCCATGGCAGCCATCTAATCGCACGTCATGGCTAGATGATGATGTATATGACCACTTACACTAGGCTAGGCTACCAACAAAATCCAACGGGTGGATTGTATGCTCTTAGTAGTGATAGGCACCCAGAGTCACACAAACGGACATAAGAAACGAAGGGGAAAAGAGTGGGAGGGCATAAATTCTAGCTATATAAAGGCCTTAAGGGCAGAGAACAATTCACCACATTGAGAAAAATCCCTCTCCTACCCCCTTCCATGCTCTCCAAGACCCCTTCCACCCCTGTGATGAATCTTCTACTGCAACCTCGATGCCCCTTGATAATGTTGTTCAAGTCATGGGATCCATTGCTTGCCTTGGCTCTCCATCCTGCAACACTCCACGAGCCAAAGCCATGACCAATAAAGTTGCAAGATGGGGAGCCAAGGGAAACAGGTCTTAGGGGGGGATTGTAGAATGAATTTTAGTTCTGTCGTATTTGATCCCGTTCTCAGCTACTACGAATGTCCGTCATCGTTGTTTCGTCAAGCACTAGGAGAGAACTCAACTTGGTGGAGAGTCACTCGTAATTGAGCACAACCTTTGGCACTGGAGAAGGAGAACTCAACTTGCTGGTGAGCTCCAACACACTAAGAGCACCAGTGTGCTAGAGCTCACCACCAGATTGAGTTCTCCTGCCCACTGTCAAAGGTTGTGCTTGATTACAGGGAGCTCACCACCAAGTTGAGTTCTCTCTCTAAGTTCCTTGAAGGAAATTGCTATGAAGAAGGCTATGTTCAATTACAAGGTGCTCATATTATCCCCTGCATACGAGGAGTTTTGGGTCAAAAGTGTAAGAAAGTGCTAACTACAAGGTGCTCGTATTATCCCCTGCATACGAGGAACCAGATCAAAAGTGTAAGAAAGTGTGCTAACAAGGGCAAAAAGTGACACCAGGTCCCACCACAGTGGTGGTGTTAACAAGTGCTAAAAGTGTTTAAAGAAGTGTCGCAAACACAAAGTGCTAGCATCTTTGGATGTAATCTCTTTTGTTAAATGTTTGCTTTGGATGTAATTTCTTTTGTTTTGATTTCAATGTAATACTATTCTCGCAAAAACTATCGGATGTAATTTCCTTTGTTTCAATTTCAATGTAGTACCATTATCGCAAAAACTATTGTTGTTGTTACTTTGGTGGTGGAAGTGGCTCTAAAGAAGCACAAATCGCATATTTCTGCCCTCGTTTACATTTACTGAAACCATAGGGATCGTTGCACAAGAAACTGTTGAAAAAATTATTGTTACTATAGTAAAAATGGCTCACAAATGCTCTCATTTAGGATTTACTGCAACTAGTGCAACTAGTGCAATTGCTGCACAAGCAATTGTTGCAGAAGGACTAAAATAGGACTACATTTTCCTTAGCTTGGAACTAAAATAGCTCCAAGAACTAGCGAAAATTGTTGCACAAGGACTAGTAGGACTAAAATAGCTTCAAAATAGGAGTATATTTTTCGTGTTTAGAATTATAATAACGCCAATAACCAGCACAGTGGTTGCAAGGAAACTATCATAAATTGCAAAATGTCTACATTTTCCTTAGCTTGGAACTAAAATAGCTCCAAGAACCAATGTGGTGGTTAGAAATTGTTGCACAAGGACTAATAATACTAAAATAGCTCCAAAATAAGACTATATTTTCCTCGATTTAGAACTAAAATAGCTCTAACAACCAGCACGGTGGTTGTAAATATGGACCTTGAGGGGTTCCCTTTAGGGATTGAAATGCGACGGTGGTCTTCATGAAAATGTGGTGGTATCTCCATGCTAATATCATTGCTCAAACCAACACGGCAGCGCAACAAAATATTGTGTTGCGCAGTGAGAGATGGCGAAACTACGCAATGACAAGTGGCAAGGCAAAAGTTGTGTGATGTAGTCAAGCCAATGTGGTGGTCGCTCCCTACCAACATCATTGCTCGAACCAGCACGGTGGTCAGCACAACAAAAGATTGTGTTGCATAGTGTGACAAATGGCGAAGCTGCGCAATGAGAGGTGGCAAGGCAAAAACCGTGTGATGTAGTCAGGCCAGAGTATATTTGCTTCCTGCATATTCTCCTTTTGTCCATCTCCTTCCTTTTTCTTTCATGACCAGCAGTCTTTCTTTAGGTGTCCTTTCTTCCCACAATTGAATGTTAGCACTTCAGGCTTCCTTTGAGTTTACTTCTTCTTAACTTGTCGTGATTTCTTGTGCTCTTTCATCTCTCCCTTCGCCTTTCCCTATTCTCAGGAATCAAAGAACTACCTAATGTTTCACTTGTGATTTTCCATCGCATTTCCTCACTAAGGAGAACACCACCAACATCATCAAAATTTAAGTGTTTTGACCTAAAAATAGTGCTACTCACAGCCATGATGAAGTTATCACAACTTCTAGCGATGAGGACAAAATCAAGAGAGCTCAAACCTCATCATAAAATTTTACTCCAACAAACCTTACTTGGCTTGGATTCATATTGAATTGATTCAAATGAATTGGCTTGGATTCATATTGAATTGATTCAAATAATCAGCCATAGACCCACCTTCTGACATCTTTAGATTGAGTAGACACTTCATAACAAATACCTTGCTAGAAGCTTATGGTTTTTCATACAATGTATGCCACAATAAAAGAAGGGCAAGAGTGTCTTAAAATTAGATTTAGACACACATAAGCACATCTTGGGGTGTCTTGGAGTCATAAGAGGGGGGAGGCGGAAATGATAAGGGAGAAGGTGGAATGGGGGTGTGTGGCATTCACAAGAGGCAAGATCAAGAAGAACATAAACACTACTCTTGAGCATAAGAGAGAGCTTCTATTCCTCAAACTTGCAATCAACTAGTAAAAACCAAACTCAACCAAAGGACTTTTATACATGCCACCTTTTGAAAGGAGGACCAATCTATTCTCCTTATACCACTCTCTTTCCTCATTCTTTACAATCACTTTCCAACACACAATCCTTAAGCTATGTAAGATATAAGAAGAGAATTCAATCAACTCAATATGTCGAAGGGCCACCAATTTATAACTTTACATATGGTATTACTGTCCCCCCAATCCACATGTCATAAGTGCATATAAGGGACCCTAAACCACAACATTTACACTCACCTCATGAAGGCCACCACCTCCAATAGGAAGATTGATTTCCTGGTCTACATAGAATCATGGAAGGGAGGTTACTTGTATCCCAATGATGTTTCAACTTTACCTCCAAAGAAAATCTAGGAATATTTTGGTATAAAGGATTGAGATGGAATACCCCACCAAATCCACAAGGATAAGGGAGGGATCCAAGTTCAACAACAAGGGAGAGCTTGTTATAAAAAATAATCACAAAAATAGAAAGGGGGGAGATGAAAAAGATTCTTGTTAACTCCAAGTTACTTTGAGTACCCAATTTGGATAATTAACAAAAAAGGGGATATGGAAAGGGGGAGGTTCTAAATAAAGTAATGATGTACTTGGATTGTATGCACCATCATACCCCCCATGATGCACCTTCAATGGATGTACCATCGTCACCCCATTCATGTTGCATGTGCAGCAGATGCACATCTTCCTCCCCCCCCCCCTTGTGATGTACCTACATCCCCCTCATGATGCACCTTAATGGATGCACTACCATCTCCCTCTCATGATGCACCCTTCATTGGATGCACCACCAACTGATGCATCTGTAGTGAATGGACTACCATATCCCCTTCATGATGCACCTGTAGAGGATACATTGCCCTCCCCCTCAATGATACCTCTATAGAGGATAAATTATCATACATCTTTGAACATACTCAAGATGTCTAGCATTCTGATAAAAATGGGAGGCCCACATCCAAGCTTAGGGACAAGAACTTCCCACAACCTATGGTCCCATTTTTGCACTTGACCCATGTCAAGAAAAGGGATGTATCATTTTGGATACTTATGGATTGCTAATCAAATCTTACAATGCAATATATCAAGATTTTAATAATGCCTCTCAAAGTCCCTTTCTGGATTATTCTTTTGGGACAACCTATATACATGAGGCCATATTTTTTTCTTGAATGGTCATTCAAATTGTTCATGATAATATTTTAGATTTTAGCAACACGTGCCAAAATTTCGAGCATAATATCATAGTGCTTCAACGGTATACAACCAAGGTAATTTCTTGGTATTCTTGATCAAACTCACTACACAAAAGCACCTTTCAATTATCTTGGCATGGAAGACACGCCTATCTTTTTAAATGAATTGGCACATGCCTTTTGAAATCCTTCTGTAGTCAAATGCCATAAACATGATTTTGATTGATGCCTGGTGATATAAGGGCTCATAAAATTATAGGTGGTGCTTGTTCTATCCTCTGGCCTATAAGACAAGAACCAGGACTCTTACAATTTGGACAATACCCTATTGCCCTATGTAGAGGGTTGGAGTTGTGTTGATGACCCTCACTGTTACACCAGGGTTAATAACAACTCTTACAAAGGTTGGAACTATGATGATGACCCTTAGTCTTACATGAGGGTTAATTTTGATTATCATGAAACCCAAAAACATAAAAATAATATTTTGTATCCTAAGAGGGAGATATATCCATGAGTTCACCCTGATATTTGGAAATTGAATTATTAGTAGACCTATGCCTTTTGAAATTGTCATCTTGTTCCATTATGATGTCATACTTGTTGAGGATGATTATTTCTTTTCCTAAATTACACTGTAAAGAGAAACTAAATACGCACTCACAATTGGTTATCTAGACATTAATTGATCATTATATTGTATTGCTATACTAACACTGACAGCTAGTACTGCTATACTGGTAGCAACTAGCACTTAGAATGATTGCTAGTAATAGCAGTCACTAGCAATTTCTAGTAATAGTAGTCACTAGAAATCACAGAAGGTGGCTATCGATATACATTGACTTTGAACTTGAGACCTTGAGGAAAGTGTTTATCAAAAGGCCACTGTGATATCACAAGTAGGTCATAAGAAAAATCACACATTTTCCATCCCCTTAGCTTTAGTGATATCGTTCTATGGCATAAAGTTCCATTCTTTTAGCTTCAAGGACTCCTACACCACTAATTATCACTGACAAAACTAGCTATCACTAACTAACACTAACTAGCAGTAATTAGCAACACAAACTAGTACCAACAACTAGCCCTAATAGTGATTGCTTGTGACTTCTAGTAATAGAAACTTGCACTATCTAGCACTCAATTGTAGTTAACTAAGGATCGAGCATAATATTGTAGTTAACTAAGGATCGAGCATAATATTGTAGTGCCTATGACAGTGACAACTAGTAATTGCTAATAGCGACAACTAGCACTAACATTGATTGCTATCAACTCTTGCTGGCTACTAGTAATAGCAACTAGCACTCACTAGAACTCTATGTTGGTTAACCAAGCATTATTTAAATAGAATACTAGCTAGAAAGGCATAGGAGTTGAAAAGCAGATACCCCCATGTTTTCATAAGAGATAGGCATGTGGGTTTATGCTCTCAGTAATAAACAGATTGTGCATGAAACAACAATAGCAAAAGCAATGAATGAAAAGGCATGCTATGGTAATTGTTTCATGAACCTCAAATGATAGGTAGTACAAATTCAACCCCCTTCAATTTTTATTATAGGAAACTTCACAATATGCACAAGGCATAGAACTCCTTAGACACCACATATTCTTGTGGCCTTTGTACACCCTCCAACCATCCATGGGTAACTCTTTCTTTTAGGCATGTACATTGTATTTCGTAGAACTCCATGCCTTCAATGATGCCTTCTTTTGCATCATTGATAGTCAAAATATCACCTTTGATGAGGCAATTAGTTAGTGCATCATGGTGACACTCATATAGTGGATCCAATTGGACATTCACATCATTGGGCATATCTTCAAAAGGCATAAACTCAACATGCCCACTTTTTTTGTCTGAGATTCTCCATAAACCCTGCAGGGTCAACATTTGCTTGGATGTAGCCAATCGCGGAACTATTTTTGGGGCCATTTTGGGGTCACAACGTGACGCGCTCTTAGGTGAAATTTTATCGATATGCCCACTTTTTTTGCCTGAGATTCTCCATAAACCCTACAAGGTCAATGTTTGCTTGGGTGTAGCCAATCACAGAACTATTTTTGGGGCCATTTTGGGGCCACGACACGATATGCTCTTGGGTGAAATTTGAATTTAGCGCAGACCCGCACTCTCATCGAAAATTTTCCCAACATCATGATGCCGTACTAGCATAATAATGAGATGCAATCTATTTATTCTAAACACTACAGAGCTTGACACACGGTAGCTCTGTCCTACATCGTGCATCTCTGCACTGCTTTGCACAGCGCACTCTCTGGCCTGACCACCTATCATCACGCCTTTGCCGCGCAGCTTTGCCACCTGTCATTGAGCAACGCGCCCATGCACATCACTCAAGGTTGGCTTGGAGAGACCACAGTGCCGGTTCTTGCAGTAATAATGAGATGTAATCTATCATTCTGAACACCCCTGAAGTGCAGTCTTTGGCCTAACCACCTGTCATCGCACAACATTTTGCCACAACTTTGCCACCGCACGCCCATGCAGATCATAGGTCTACAACCACCACGCTAGTTTTTGGCATAATAATGAGACGCAATCTATCATGATGAACATTGTCTCAGCGCAATCTTTGGCTTGACAACCTGTCCATCGCCCAAAATTTAAGGTTATCTTGGAGCGACCACCGCACTGATTCTTGGAATTATAGCTCCGCTACCTATTTTTATGTATTCAAAGAAGCGTAGTCTCAAATACATTTTCCATTTTCCAGGATAAGTGGAACATTGTTTCCTTGCGATGAGACTACATTTTCTTAGTGCTATCTTAGTCTTCCTCATCCACCACTCCAACCACCTTAAATTGTGATTCAACACCATCAAACCAAACCCAGTGTCTTTTAAATTTAACACCCTCATCCTACAACCATTGTTGGTAGAGTATAAAGCACTACTAAACAAAGAGTGCCATGGTCCTTGTCATCAGATATATAGAAGTGAATATCTTTGTGAATCGTATTCTTGTTCTAAATCTAAACGTATCAATGTCATGTGGACAAGAATGGTACATTATTTTTAGTACTATGAAGGAAATATCGAGCCACTCCATACCTCCACTTGAAGTCCATATAAGATATACCATTCTCCACTTGCATCAAAGGAATAACCAGAGGAGGAAGGGAAGGACGGAGCCAATCAGTGGACGATGAATGGGAGAGAAATATACACATAAGAAATACACACATATAGAGGGAGTGGTGAAAGTTACCGAGGAAGATGAAGGAAAAGGAGAGACTCCATGAGGGAAGGAGAAGAGTCTTCATAGAGCTTAATTGGAGAGAACGGTGGCACATACAAGAGACGAGATATGAAAAATGGAAGGTCTATGTAATGGGAGAGGCCCCATACCCTCATTTTATATCTAATTCTCCCTTTCTTGCTCCCATACCCTCATTTTATACCCAATTATCCCTTGATCAATTGGCATCCCATATGCACAAGATGGGAGGGGGTATCTTCCTTGTGGGCATCTTCAACCAATATCTCCCAATGGGGGGCAGCAACCCTTATCCGCATTTTCCACATAAATCAAGATGTTATGTTCAAAGTCAATAATGGATAACTCACCTCCTTTGGAAGCTTCCCCTATCTTAAAATGCACACAAGCATCTACGAGGACAAGTGGAGAGTTGGCACAAAGATGCTTGCCACCTCATCCTATTTTCTCCTTCTAAAACTATTATCCCTTGGACTATGCACAACCACTCCAATTCATACACACATGGGACCATCCATATTGCCACATGAGGAACCTTGCCACCTCAACCATGGTTCCATAGACCTCATATTTTATATTATACATGTGACATCATATGACACACATTGCAAATTATCACAATAGCGTTGGTCATTTTTACCATTCACAATACCAATGGAGGGGCTGAATTTTGTCTTGCTCCTTTAAAGTGTAGTTTTAGCAAAGTCAATAAACGAGACAATCACTTGTCATCTTGCCACAAACTTGTAGTAATCACAGTAGCACCAAGCTCTTTATATGTGAGCACCTTCCTAGTTTTCATCTTCTAGATCTTGAAAATTCCCAGCATCCACATTTTCCAAAACTATGACATCCCCGCTGACGTCATCAGCGCCCAACAATGGGTGTAGACCATAGTATAAAAGTATGCTCTCACACATACAAATCCACACCCACACATACTTGAGCATCCATTTATACAAAGTCTTTGTACTGAGTTTCTGTCGGCACTCCGGAGGTGAAGGGCAAACTCAGCCATGACGAAGGCTAGCACTAAAGGAGAAGGCTAATCAAAAAGTAGTCCAAATCTCTTCATTCAAGCTACAACTGCTTGTGAAGTCTAAACGATTTCATTTTAGTCTCTCCCAAACGAGCATAAAAGCTTGCCATTAAGGGGTAAATTCCAAACAAAGATAGACCTTTAGGCTCGAGCTGTTGAAAGCATCTGTCCACCAAAGTTGGGCTTTCATTGCTAAATTGCTCAAATTTCTGTACATGCTGCCAGGAGCTTCTTATGCACTCATTATACACTGTCATTGAATTTGCAAATAAGCATGTGAACCACACTAAATTAGATTGGCATTTGTAGCCAAACTCAATTTTGAATTCTTCTTTTGTCGCCAACGGCCCCTTAAATCTGATAATGCTTCTTCATGTTTGTGCCGTAGTTCCCTCAGTTCTTGTTCATGCTTAAGAGCCAACTCTGTTAACTCCTGAGCCGCTGACTCATCATAGTCATGGCTCACATCCCTGCAATTGTCAAAGGATGGTGTAGACACAAACTGTTGCAAGTTCTGGTCCACAATATCTTGTTGACAAACCTTCTCGTCTTTTGATTTCTGGGTCAATACAGAACTAGTGTAAAAGTCAAGACATGGCTTGCCCTCAACTAAGCCCTCCCATGACTTATGTCCATAACCTAAAGGTCCATCCTTTCTTTTAGACTCCACCAACTCATTGAAGGCTGCTGCTACCTTAGGGTCATCATTACGTCCAGTACATGAGTACTCTTGAAAACGTGGGGTGCCTGGTTCACCCTTATGTAGAGACGCAACAGATGTCTGTGAGTCGGCAGAGCTAGATCCATCTGTTGAGCCCCAGTCAACTTCTCCTTGCAAAGTATCAGATGAAACACTAGAAACAGTACACTGTTCTTCTGCCACACCAGCAAGAAAATCGGACTTATGACACTGATACATGACTTCTTCAAATCGCCCATATACTGCACCCTCCACTCTTGCAGGAGGAACAGTCTCTGGGATCAAAACGCTGGTGATAGAAGGAAATGTGTCCTCAAGGGGACCTTCAGACAGGACAGTTGTCAATGGATCCAAGACACTCACCTTTCTAGAAAATTCACCTTCATCTGCATTGCTGTCCATATGATCTACAAAGGCCTCCCCATCCCCATAGGTCTCATCAATTGCCACACCCGGCTTCCATTCAGGGACTAGAGCCAGTATCGCAGCATCGATCATCTCTGCAATTTTAGTCACATCTTGATCTGTGAGATCAAGCTCAGCAACCATTTCACTTGCAACACACATTGCTGTATCACTCTCCACGTCAAATGGAAAATGAATGTTCCGAACTTGACCTGCACAAAATATACTGAGAATGAGACCGTAGTTTACACATATAAGGTACGCTTTCTCCAGAGCCTTCAGGGTTTATATAAACACAAGTAAGAAAGCTTGAACAAAATGCAATCCACAACTTCATTGATAACCATTTTCACTTAATTTCACAACATACAATCCTACATTTTGAATGCTACAGCATACCCAATATATGACATCGGCAACCAAAAGTAGGGGTGCAGAACATAAATATAGGGAATATTAAACAACATACTGGTATTTGCTTCCTTGCAAAGATGGCAAGGACATGCCCAAAGCAAAACAAACAGTACAGTCCGTGTTATTATCAAGGTTAAAGACTGTCAACTCCCTGTCCTGCACGCGACGGCGCCCGTGGCAGACCTCGCCCCTCGCCCGCTCGACAAGCATATAGGCATTAGCAGTACCAACTATGTCGACAATATATTTGTATGAGTTTCTGCCATAGCTCTAGCTGTAGAAGGAAGATCCTGCCAATATTATTTCTTTGTTTTCCTCTCCAAGGCAAAAAAACCTGAGAAATGGTAAGCTAAAAGGCAACAGACCAATACAAATGTTGAAGAATCATCACAACATCAACAAGCCTCAAGTTGGATGAAAAAATTCACAAGGTGATACCTGTGTCCACTACTGTGCACATAGAAAATGTCACTGTAAAAAAAGGCTAATAAAAAATGCAAAACCAAGATTTTTCTGCTTCTTCAAGCAATGCTCGCAAGGATAAAAATTAAAACAAAGCTAAATATAATAGCTACTGTGTCCACGTCTGTACCCATAGAAACTGTCACTGTAAAAAAAAGGCTAATCAAAAGTGCAAATTCAAGATATTTATGCTTCTTCAAGCAGTGCTCACAAGGATAAAAAATAAAACAAAGCTAAATATAATAGCTACTTCCATTGACACGACTTAAAATTCAACGGATAGCCAATTTGACAGATGTAACACAACCAATGGGAAAAACAGCAGTATGAAACATATCTGTACATGCCACCCTTTCTTCAATAAGGCTCATGGATCAACAATCTTCTCATGATACAGAAGTGAAGCATAAGAAATGGTCTTCAGCCAGAAACTTTGAGGAAACCAAAAATAACTTGTTCCAGATACAAGCACTAACGCACAACATGGGGTTTTCGGGAAGGGCGCCAGGGGGATGATGGAAAGTTTTGGAAAGCTATGCCATTTTGAATGTTGATCTAAAGCACATTCCCACTGAGTGCACCCATGAAATACTTTTAGACTTCTAGTTATGCACTTCTACGCAATAGACTCACACTTATAATGCTTCAAAGAATGTTAGAAGTTGACATCAACTTGATCATGCCTCCATGCAATCTTCATGGAGACAGAAAATATGCACATATTTATAATGGCTACATAGCCTTCCAGGGGATAGAACAGAGAGCAAGATTTTCGCAATACTTTTCATTGAAAAAACGAAAGAGAAGAAAAATGAGCTAACAAATTTCTTGCAAAACAAAAGGTAGACATACCTAGCAAGCAAAGCAAGGCTTATGTAGTCATCATGTTACCATGCACATTCCTGTGAAACCTCGCAGCACAGACTTGTTCCTAGCTAATATGTTTGCTTGCTTATGCTATACCTTGACAATTATTGTATCTCTTGTACGTTGTACAAATGCTAATTTATGAGACATTAAACCTTCATGGATATCACTGAGATTAAAGGTTGCCAACGGACTCACACCAGAGGTGGCATACAAATAAAGACCTTATCGTCTTTGCCAATGAATAAACTTACCTCACAGTGTCTTAGCTCTGCTATGCTATGAAGAAGGCGAACACTTAAAAGAAAGACTCATGCTAAAGGCTATAGCAGATTAGCAATCATTTAACCTGAATTAAACTTTTATATATGAGCCTTCACAAATATATATATATATACTCATGCAAAGGCTATAATGCAGATTAGCAATCATTTAACCTAAATTAAACTTTTATATATGAGCCTTCACAAATATATATAGCATGAGTCTTTCTTTTAAGTGTTCGCCTTCTTCATAGCATAGCAGAGCTAAGACACTGTATATACACCTACCTTTGTAAGACTAGAATATATCCAATCATACAAATTTACATTTTTTGTTGTTCTAAAGTCCAAAAAATAAAAGACAAAACAAAAGAGAATAAAAAAGAGGTATCATAAACTTTTTTGAAAAACAAAAGGAAGACCTACTTAGCAAGCAAAGAAACACTTATGTCGTCATCAGTGCCCAAGCATAACCAGGAAATACCCAAACTCATCCTCTAAAAACACAACACATTGTGCAGTTTCAATCTCATGATAGTCACTCGCAAATAAAGTTTAATACATAAAGTTCCCTATATATCCTGAGTTCAAAGATGAGACACGATTACCTTCAGGGTCTGCAATGCGGAGTCTCAGAAACACAGTATCATCTTCCCTTCTTTTACCATTAACCCTGAAATCCACATTCCTGGCACGCTCCTCTCTGGACTGGGAAGAAGGCAAAAGCTTACAAAAGTTCATATTGCCATGGTGATCAGCACATAGGCCTGACTTATGCTCGCCAGAAGAAGAGACAAAATTATCACAATTATCAGGAAGAGTCTCCTTTAATTTATAACTTATCTGCACTGTTGCAGATTTGCCAAGGGGCTCCTCCTTAAACAATGCTAAATCATCCAGACTATGAGTCTGTCGCATCATTCGGCCTATATGTGGATAAGAATCCACCGATTCTTGACTTCCCTCACATCTAAGAAATGAATCCATCAGAAGCTCTCGTGCAGGCAGCCGTTTTGAGGCTATTGCTATGCATTTTTCAATAAACTGACAGACTTCAGGATCCTTGACCTTCATCAAGGCTTCTGGTTTTTTCCCCTGGCCAGAAGTGTTGAAAACTGACATCAGCTTGTCAGCAATGAAGAGGGAATACTTTTAGCATAATGAGAGTCTGCATGGCTCATAACCAGAGCAATGGCCTGATGCAATAAGAAGGGTATCGTGCTTTGGGGAAAAAATTGAGAGTGCTTCAGAATCGAAAAGGAAATTACCAATGTCACTTTCTTGTAAATTTGCGCTGCATTGGAGCACTCGCTGTAAGGATATTCAGAAGTAACCATTTCCAGAAGGCACATCCCAAATGAGTAGACGTCAACCAACTCAGTATATTCTTCTTCATAAAGTTCAGGAGCCATATACTCAGGGGTGCCTGCAATAAGCGGTGGTTTCAGCTCAGAGCTCAGAATTACCCCGGGGATCGCAAACGCTCATGCTAATTCAAGCTGAACATACCAATGACACTATGAGCTGCATGAGCATGCTGCAGGAGTGTTGCAAGGCCAAGATCTCCAATCTTCACTTCCCCTTGATTGCCATTGATTAAAATATTGTCACATTTCAGATCACGGTGAATAATGGGGGGATCATGGCTATGTAAATAAAGCAGGCCTCGCAAGATCTGCCGTGACCAATTTTTCACAGCTTTGATGTCAACGTGCTTATGCCTCTTACGATATCTAAAATCCAAAAGAGCTTATGGTCAGTCTAACTTGACGGAAAATTAAAAAAGTGAACAGGACTCCCAATATTTAAAGAGAGCACGTACTGTCTCAGTGTCCCTGATGTGAAAATCTCGGTTATAAAATTGATATTATTTGTCTTCTCGTCCACCCACGAATGGTAAAACTTCATTATGTTTTTGTGCTTCAGTGTTTTGAGCAAATGAACCTCTGAATACAAACGGTCAAGATCATCAGGAGTCTGTACGACATCCTGTGCTTGAACTTGATTCCACGCCACCTCGATTCCATCTTCTTGATCAAAAGCCCTGTATCTATGTGCATGTCAAGGTCAACAACTGAAAGCCTGCAGAACAGATAAAGAGACGTCAGGATGTAAAGGCCCAAAAAAAAAATACGGAGAAGAATGTCGCATAGGATACACAGTCTTGAAGGCTCCCCTGCCCAGCACTTCTTTGTACTAAAAACACAAAATCAGAAAAGTATGATCAGGAAGACCGCAATTGAAGATCTGTCAAATAAACCACACCGTGAAGATTTTCCCTTTAATCCCTTCATGCTCAACGTATGCGTGCATCGAACGCTTCACCAAAATACAGGAGATCCTAAATATTATTGCAAGTTTTAAATTGCCGTATGGAGAAGACGCAGCCGGCCGAAGAAGTTCAAAATTTCCCGACACAATGAGGCACTATAGTCTGGAAATTCGAAATTGATATACCCGTCCATAGCGACCCGTTGGATCGACCTCCACATACTCGAAATCATTGCTATTGTCCTCGTTCCCGCTGGCAAGCTCGTGAAGACAGCGACCGCTACTGCTGCATCTATGATCAGGCATTCTCCGAACCGTGGGTGAAACGAGCTGAGCTCAAATGAAGGTCTTCTAGAGCACGAAAGAAGATCTATGGTAAAGGATGGCGCAGCAGCAGGGGCAACGTCTGGGGCCGTGGTCGTAGATACTGAGGCAGGGCCATCCGGAGGGGTCGAGTCCAAGGGAGTCCAATGCAGCTGGATGGAAGAAGCAAATCCAGGCAACAATCATGCTAATAAGCGGAGGGGAGGGAGTGGAAGGGAAGAACATCCGTGAAAGGAAGCGGGTGCACGATCTGCTGTGGAAACAGCAGAGGAGTGCGAAATTGGAGAGGGCAAGGCAGAAAGGAGGAGGAGGGCGAGGACCCAATTGGCGAAGACGACGGAAGATGCAAGTTTGGAGCTTGAGCGAGCTCAAATATGAAGAGAAAGACTCTGAAAATGGACGAAATGCTCATTTAGGAAGAGAGAGAAAATCATCCCCTTTCTAGAGAGAGAGTGCGAAGAGAGAGAAGCCTAGAGAGAGAGAGAGCCCTGTTTCCAGAATCTTTGTGACCGCCTATTGCCGGTCTCTTTCCGGTCGCCCTCAGTTGCATTATTGTACCCCCATGTGAGATTGCAGACCTCAAGTCCCCCCCCCCTAGCTCCCCCCCTTCTTGTTGATCTCAGCACCACCCCTCGCCGTCACCATCTTGCCCGATCCTCGACGTGTGCCTGAAAGCATTGCCTCTCCAGAGTCAAATGCCACAGACAGACTCCATACACATCTCTTATCGTGATGTAGCCACGTTATATACACTCATATCGTTCCTACTTACTCGGCAGACTTGCATCGACAATCCAAACTGCCATCACAAACACTCCCAGGGATCTCTCTCTCTCTCTCTCTCTCTCTCTCTCTCTCTCTCCCCCTCAGCCATTGGCACATTTAGGCACAGAAGAGGATCTTTTTAATCAAGTGACTTGAATATCATATTTGCTCGTGGGCATTAAATAAATGCACAGCTTATTATTCTCTACACGTGAATATTTAAATTCAACATGCAAACATGTGCACTTGTCAACAAATATGTTAATTTTCAAATACAGGGGTGCTTTTTATGCATGCTTGCTCATAAGTCTTATTTGCACTTTTATACACTACCCTCCCCAAGAAAAGCCTCCACTACCACTATTTTTCATGCTCATGTGTGGAAGCATGAGTAATCTTAGAGCCCCTCTTGCTCCTTTTTTTGCATGGCACATCTTATATTCCATCATACCATCCAACAAGGGACTTAAGCACTAAGTGTTGGCGTTTCAAATGTTGCTTGCCCAATGTTAAATTGAATGTATTTGAATAGGGAGCAAGTTGTTTCCCGCAGTGTCGTCATGTCTCAAAATGAGACCTTTGTTAGGGCCAATTCACAAATTACATTAAAGCTTGTTAAAACTTCATTCAAGTTGTTTACTTTGAAGCAAGAGAGTTTATCTAGGACTACAATGGCTATAGTTTTTTCATTGGCTCTAGGACAACCCTTTGTTCTTCCAAATGACACCTTCAAAATTGAAGGTGTAAACAAGCACATCATGTGTACCTACAATTATATTGTGAAATCTAAGAAATCTTAGCTCTATATACCTTTCTTAAATTCCTTTTTTTCTTTATGAGATTATGTGGATAGCACATTGTTTGTGGGCTGCTCGTTAAAGAGTTTACACACAGTGAAACTTGTCTTCGAAGTAATCTAACTTGTACAATTTTGTGGACTACCTTGTGTCACCTATCTCAAAGACATTACCTGAGCTTTCTTCTCATAGTCTTTTTGTGCTATGGCATTGTATTGATGCAAAAAAGTTAGTTCTTTTCACAAAGACAACAGAATGGGAAGCATAAATTTTCGCTCTATGCTTGTATCTTGTTCCATCTTCTCTACACATCAAAGTTACCATATAATTCTGTGTCATCAATCCTATTCAATTATTGTAAAGTCTATTAGCATTGAAGGGATTTAATTGATTTTCACTTGTGTGGATACAAAGTCATACAAATGACCAAGGGATATTTTGTGATAGTACTAAGAATAATTCTCATAGGAATGAAAGCTTATACTTTCTTCAAAGAGATACCCGTGAAGTGTCATCCCCTTTTATTAGATTTTAGTCTTTGATATCCACTTATGTGGTCCAACAATAAACATTACAAAATCTCAAAGCTCACAAGCCTCAAGCATGTATCGAATCTCTCGTCCCCTAGAAGAGACCAAGCTCCTCCACATTGGCAGGCCCAAGGATATTTTTATAAATTAGATACTTCAATTACCTTTTGTCACTGAAGAGTAGTACCAATTACACAAATATGGATTCATCATTTAGAAGAATACTTTCAAAAACCACTCTTTGCATGTTCTTGGGATCATGAATCTCTTTCTACCTTTTTGCCTTTTAGGAATGTATTGATTTTATTAATGCATACACGTCTATTCTAGCAATTGTATGATCACATACAGGCACATGTTCAAGTCTCCATATAAGTCCATGAATATTTGTTATATACCTTAAAAGGTGAGATCCAATTAGCTTTTACTTTTGGTTCTTTAATCAAGGAAAGAGTAACTTCTAAGGATTGTTACTTTTTGAGGATTCATTAATCCAGGAAGAGCTGGATTTTTGTTTAAAGAAATACAGTTTGAAGTCTCATTTTAAATCATTGTTAGTGGCATTATTCATTTGGGATCTTGATGGTATCATTATTTGATTATGTTGTTATAAATTTAATAACAGAAGATCCACTTATCTTTGCTAGACTAAGACAATGCTAAAACAATGAGGTTGAATAAGTGGATTTGCATATGTAGGTTAGCAAGGATAGGTAGTCTACCTTAAATTTTCCTACCACATGAAGTAAATAAATAGTGTGAAGATTGTAATTTTGGTTGTGAATTCATGTTACAAAAAACACATATTGCACATGCACATGTGCAATGTATAGAGAGAGAGAGAGAGAGAGAGAGAGAGAGAGAGAGAGAGATGTTGAGTACCTTATTCAAATACTAAAATGTATGTGTGACAAGTAGAATAAAGGATGTGAAGAATGCCTAAAGGGGGAGCTTAATTATTTCTCCCTTATTTATGATTACACAAATGAACACACAAGACCTAAAATGATTTGAGACATGTCATGGCTTGTGGTGGTGCAATAACCTCCCTAGCAAGGTGAATGGCTAGTGAAATCAATCTATTTATCACATCAAGCTCTACCCTCATCCTTGATGGTCTAAGTCAACAATTATGTGAAAATAGATGCATTATTATCCTTGTTGTGAAAATCTTGGAAATTTATATGTCAAACTCCAACTCATTCTTTAAATAAAAAACTATCTAACATTAATGTGCTTTGTTTTTTAATATTATACTAGAACATTTTCTAGTACTTTTTCCAACTTGTTATGGTAGGCAGCCTAGGGAGATGGTTGGGTTTTCTCACACCCCCTTGAGCCAAGTGTCATGAATCTAAGCCCTTGCTCTGGTTTCATCTTATGCCCTTGATTTAGTTTGATGTAAAAGCTAAGCTTTTGACTAAAGCACTAAAAGCATATAGGTGCTTTTCACAATAAAAAGACTATATAAACATTTCAAACCTATTTGATTTGAAGAGATGGTCTACTTGATTTGCAAGTTTGGGCTTATTGGCATGTGAAGATTTGGAGAGCCTCACAACGATGACCCTATGCTCTACTCTCACAAGCCTAAAAGCTCAACTTACTACAGTGATCAACCTCCCATTTTCCCAAGGTTGGAGAGGCACGTAACACTGGCTAAGTGGACAGTGAGAATGTTACGTGCTCTACTTTGGAATTTCTCTGATGATAGTTGTCTTTTTGTGTTTTTCGAGAGTCTACTGAATGATCTGATAATGTTGGAATCATCCCACTCAAGGACACATGCGTATCCTCTCAGGGTCACATTAGCAAGTTTTCCAAGTATTGTCTCCCAACATTGGACTATGGTTACAACTATGGACATTTAGATAATCTGCCAGTTTCTTATCCATTCGCGAGACTTATCCGTGGCGCTAATATTCTCGGTGTTATCTGACACCCAGGGAAGGTCTCGTTCCCTCTGAATTATAACTCTTTGGGGAAGGAAGTGTGCCACCTCCCAACCCACACTATGTGTGGTTATAATAATTATATATTATATGTTATAGTATAAATATTTTCAATTATTGGTCCATTCAAAATTTCTTGTTTTCAATCTGAATTCTTACAACATTCCTCTTGTTTAATGCATGTTATCGATGCAAGGGAGCAAGAAAATCCAAGATGGATGCAAGATTAAAGGATGACTATACCTTTTTTCATATGGTTGTAGTCCATGTGACAATATTGTAAAAACCTGCAACGAGGATCAGTTGTTGTATCGCCTTATTCATGTATTTGTTAGACTTCAGCTTCCAAAATATGGACATCACAACACCAATAATAATCACCACCCCTGACATTTGTAGGGAGGATCAGGACCCCTGTGTCGCGTCTCATGTCCACTATTTTAGTCATTCCCTTTTTTCCTTAAACAATTGATAAAATAGTAGGATTCAGCTTCGATTTCGAATCAGTACTTACTTGCTCCTCCACGATGGAAAGACTGCCTGC
The DNA here is from genome assembly GCF_047967505.1 of Dipteris shenzhenensis. Taxonomy (NCBI): domain Eukaryota; kingdom Viridiplantae; phylum Streptophyta; class Polypodiopsida; order Gleicheniales; family Dipteridaceae; genus Dipteris; species Dipteris shenzhenensis. Next base: position 36,859,602 of record NC_141614.1, read on the forward strand.
CACAAATCTACTTAACTATGTCTTACTTTGTCCCTTAAAATAGTTGATATCTTGCTGCCATATATAGGCTCACATGCTCATGTTTTTAATGCTCAATATTTACTTGAGTGGATGAGAAAGAAAATATTAAGTGTTTTGAATTCAATTCCCATCCTCTTTGTTCCTTTGGTATTCTTAGTACTCAATATTTTGTGTTCCAATACAATCGCTGATTTGAAGTCATATTGACCTCAGTTCGTTTATTGACCTCATGCACTCACTATAAAGAATATGTCAGCATTGGTTATTTCCAAGTAGAACAATGAACCAATCTGTTGTATATAGTATGTGTCTTGTTGGCTTCTTACATTTTGTTATTTCCAAGTAGAACAATGAACCAATCTGTTGTATATAGGATGTGTCTTGTTGGCTTTCCTTCTTTTTTCCTTAGTTTTTTATTTTTTTCTATAGTGGAATAAGTGCCGCCTTGTGCTAGCATTTGTAACTTCTTTTTAAGTTGTCCATATAATTTGTCCCAACTTATGAATTGGCAAGGTGCATTCCTCTATTTTTTTTCTCAGAGAACAATGCATGAATCCAATATATGTCATGTCAAATTCTCAAGGACAGATTTTTGCAATTGTGTTATTAATTCTTTGGTACTTTTTGTCACATGCTTGTTGAAAGGATCCCTCATTTTTTATGTACTAACTTCTTGGCCTTGTTTAAGTCCATGGGAGCTTCCTTTTTGCTTGCAAATTTTAATTTCCTTTGCTTCCATAATCCATTCCATTTACAATATCCATCTAAACATCTATTCAAAAGTGCACACTTAACATCCAATTGAGGATTATTCCATTTATTGCTTGTTTCCAATGAAATAAATAAACAATTACATTTATTTTTGCATCTCGCATATGTGACCTCATAATCTTCACCGTACTATTGTGCAATTCCTTTTGCTATCAGTCTTTGTTCACATGTTCAATTGGTTGTATTTTATTTTTTAAGTCCATATTTTTGCAAGTGCTTTATTTCACATAACTCCCACATGTCAATTTGTCATAATGATTCATTTATCCATTCATAGTTGTTGCTTGCCATTTTGGCTATTGTCAACCACCTTCAAAGTACATTTGGCAATTCCGCTTTTGTACTAGTAGTTTTTTCCTCTCTTTGTTTCATCTTATTAGTTCTAAATCCTTTTGAATTTTGTTGTTTTGCTTGTTTCTATGTTTCTTCTTATTGTTCTTCAAATACTTTTAGTATCGTTGTCATGGAATCTCCATCATTTGTTGAAGTGAGCACATAATCATTGTCATTAATGCATTCCATCAACTTTCTTTGTCATTAATGTGTCAACTTTTGTGGTTGTTTCTTTTGCTACATGGCCTTCTTGATTCAAGCTTCTTATGAATATGGTTATGTTTCTTTTCAACTCATTTTGTATTGTTCTTTGAACTCTCTTTGCTTTGCTAGCATGAAATCCCCATTTTTTTGTTCTGAGTTGGTTTCCTTTTGATTACCTTGGTTTTGCTAGCACTGATTGGGAGTTGATTGGAGCACACAACTTTTATGCCCACATTGTTCATTGTATCCAACCATGATAAATTAAAACTTGATTTTAATTCCTTTCCTCATTAGATCATGACACTGACATTTTCATGGATAACAATCTCCAATTTTTTATTGAATCATATGAATCATATTTTCCTTGCATCAAATGAATTCTTGATATTTTGCCATTGCGTATATATGTTTTCTTTGTAATTTGCTCAAAATATAATTGGATTATTTGGTACTTCTTCCCAACATTGATTTAATTTGCTCAAAATATAGTTTTTGTTACTTCCTTCCCAACATTGATTTAAAATGAATCACATTTTCCTTGAATCAGATGAAGTCCTTTTAATTTAACATTGCTCATCTTCTTTTCACCTTGAATCACAATTTCCTTGAATAAAATGAAGCCTTCATATTTTGTCATTGCATACATAGGTTCAAACTATAATCGGACTATTTGGTAATTCTTCACAACATTGATTCAATAAGTCCTATGGATTGAAGTTTGCTCCTCTAGTTTTCACAATGAATCACACTTTTTCTTGAATTTAATGAAGTCTTCATATTCTATCATATAGGTTTTCTTGGCAATTTGTTCAAAATATAATTGGAATATTTGGTACTTCTTCACACCATGAAGAAGTACCAAATATTCCAATTATATTTTGAACAAATTACCAAGAAAACCTATATATGCAAGGACAGAATATGAAGACTTCATTTGATTCAAGGAAAATGTGATTCATTGTGAAAAGTAGAGGAGCAAAATTAAATGAAAAGTATTGTTGAATCAATATTGTGAAGAATTACCAAATAGTCCAATCATAGAAAAGAGGGTGATGGCAAGGTGGCGGCAATAGTGATGAAGACCAATGGGCTCCTCAGGAATTTTGGATGGGTACTTTCTCACAAGGTTCCAGTGGTTAGGAGAAACCTTCTTCGTATTGGTATGCATATCAAACCGTGAAATCTCATGCTGCATGCAGCGAAGGAAGAGGGCACATGGACCATTTTGTCTGCCAATTTTTTGTACTTGGTCTTTTTTAGGACCTGACCAACCCCTTAATATATTCGATAGTTTAATCCCCCCAAAAACACTACTTAGGAAATCTCTGGAATAGGGGCTAACAACCAGGGTGGTGGCCTATACATCTAATGGATATCCCCTATGAGAAAGGGCGAAGAAGATGCCTACAGGCCAAGCCTTATAGAATCGCTAACATCTTTCAACATTTGCTCTCAATCCTAGAATACCATGCTCTTGAATGGCACGCAAGGTAAAGATAATGTCCTGCTAGATGGCAACAAGGGTAGCAATGGAGTAAGCTGCTGACCACCCATCACTTGACTGCACCATGTGACCCATAAGTTCCAGGTAGTGACACTGGATATTGTCTCCCAAACACTTGTCCTCTAGTGAGGGCATCGGACATACACGAGAAGGTGGCAATGCATCATGAGTCTCTCTATTTCAAAAACTTGCTGGCCATGGACCCAATACCTTGGCGAGACTGTTAATCAAGAAGGCATGCCCTCTCTCCATGAGCCATGCAACCATCCCCCAAGTGAAGTCTTGTTGTATCTGCCACTGCGTGTGGGCCATAATCCTAAAGTGAGAAGTATCGCCTATAAGAGTCAAGTGCCAGTTGGCACCTAAATGAAACTTGGTCATTATACGCAACACCCTGATGGCTTTCTCCACCTGTGCCCATGTAGTGTGGGAGACATTACAGTGAAGCATCAGATGTTGGAGGGCTTCGATTGTGCATCCCCATAAAGGGCACAAGGGACGAAGAGCCATTGCATCAACACCTTTTAGATGGCCTTTCCAGACTTAGAGTGTTTCCATATACTCTTCAACTTGCGCGATTACTAGGTTGCTCCTCTCTATAGTGACCACTTTTGGCTCAACTCCTCCGAATGAGCTAGCCATACACTGTCTTAGCTACTGCAACCTTGATGAGCCAGGTTCTGCCTAGCATCCATTGCTTGGCTTTCCATTCTTTGGATGGCACATGACTGGTAGGCCATCATTGTGGAACTCTCTCCAGTATTGCCTGCAATAGGTCCATTCCACCCGAGGTGCCCTTGTAGCCAACATGGAGTTAGTTGGGCAAATACTAGAGTCACCCAACCTCCTACCAACCTCTTAGAGGGCTTTGGCTCTTACAATGTCATGGTATCCAAACAGATTGTTCCTAAATGCAATGCTCCACCAAACACTTTTGTATAGACTTGCATCACCTCATAGGCCTTCACGATCTTTCCACTCAACCAAGTACGAGCTCTCTTTCCATGTGGCCATGAGACCTGTGGCCATAATCGAACCTCTAATATTGAGAGGAAAACCTATGGTACCAAGAGAGCCCCAACCGACTCCCAACACCTCTAATATTACCCTTGGCAAAATGAAGTCCTTTGACATGATGTTAACCCAGGGGACCTACGTGTCCAACAGTCTCGAAAGCCATTTAGTAATTAAGGAAATATTGCAAAGTCTGATATCTGGGAGCCCAAGGCCCCCCAAGAGCTTTGAAACCCGAAATCAATCTTATTATGTCATGTTTACCTTCAAATCAATTTTCTATTAAGAAAAAATGGCCTTGTGCAAGTCTAAGGTGTCTTGTAACACAAATGGCTATGCGTGAAAGTCTCAGTTTAGGCCATTCACATGTATGGACATAGCTCTTCCTTTTGTTTAAGAAATAGGAAATGCTTAAAATGGTTTGCCCTTTCCATGTATAGTCAATTAGCTTAATGGTGAACAATGTAGTTCATCGCATCCTACATGTCCATGTGTGTAGAAGGTCCTCCACCAATATTTATTTATCTACAAAGAGCCCTTCGAAGCATTTACATCATTGCATGCTTGATTGCTAACATGGATAAATCATAAATTAAAAGTTATCCCAACTTGACCAACCACTAAAAGGATTGAGCTTTTTTTATCATGAGTTATCTAATGACTTGCGCAATGCACAAATGCATCCACTACTAAATATGCCCCATGTCTGACTTGCATCTTAACCCCAAAAACTTTGTCAGAACATTCTTTCTGAATTCAGGGACCAAACTGAGCAACTGATGAAACAAATGTGAACTCTTTGAACTAAACAATCAATGAGAGGTTCACCAATTTCTAAGGAATACTCTAATGTACTTTATTACAGCCTATATCTCCACCTGCACAGAATTTATAAAAGGATTTATTGAGTTTCTAATAGCCAAGTCATTAGTTTTTTTCAGATTTTAGATCATAAATCCCAATCCAGTTTCTTTTGTACACATGGAAGAACTTTGTTGACTTTAGGCACTAAAACGATGAGGTTGGGTGGTTGTTTGGAGGAGAAATTAAAAATTGTGGCACTATAATGAAGTAAGCTATCACATAATCCAACATAATCAACGATATTAAAGAAAGTTATACAAACAACCTTGTTTATGAAAAGAGCCAATCAACCATATAACTGAAAAAAATGATGTACATGGTCAAGAGAGTGGAAGAAGTTGTTATTTAAACAAGGAGGGGGCCATTTTAGATCTCCCCATATATATTGAAAACAACGAAGAACTTATAGTGAGCTTGCATTGCTAAAAGCAATTGAAAGCTAAATGCTTTCATAGTGTGGAAGACTCTTTGAGCATCCACAAGACCTTAGTGGTGATTAAATGTGGTGGCCAACCATGTTTGTGTCTTTGACACTCTTTATATGAGAAGAGGGAGGAATGCCATGGAATTTAAGGGTCATGTCTTGTAGTAGAGTAGCAAGAGAGTAGTAGGTGGCTCTATATAGGTTCTAGGACAAAAACAATGCTGACACCATGAGTAAGGGCTTAATTCTGTAGACATGCACGATTACATCACATCTTGTGGTTTTGAATAAGAGATTCCAACAAGCTCTTTAATGTCTCATCGAAGTATACTACATAATGGGAGGTGGAAACATCTTAAAAGGAAAAGTCGTTGGATGATCTCAAGATCTGTATGTTTTTTATTGAGATCCAAGAAAGAAAAGCGGAACTCATTGGATAACGAGTGGAGATGACATGACATTGGAAAGGAAGGAATACTTTATCTTTGTATATGGGAACATTATGGATTAAAATACATTAGAATTATTGAGCCGATGTAGTCGTGGAGTGCAATAGGTAGTGGAGGCGTGCAATAAATTTAGCAAGTCCCAAGGTATGGGATGTTAATAATTGCTAATTTTTAAAGGTTTTTGGTATAAGGGAGGATCAGGGGAAGGGGGAGGGCAACAGGCTGGAGCCCGTGAGTCACTGGAAGTTAGAGGCAACGGTCAACGGATAAGACCCGCCCGGACCGGCTGCTCCCGGTCATCTCAAAGCGCGGCTATAGTTTTAAAATAGTTATATAAAAACGGTGGCTCGCCTCACGACACTTGTATTAATATGAACAATCCTTATCTACGCGTGCGGGACCCCCTTTATATTCTTTTGTAGTTGTGTCACCATTCCCTCCCTCCCAATATTGGTCACCCTCCCTCCCCAACATCCCCAATTAACTCTCCCATTGGTCGCCCTCCTCCCTCCCCAACATCCCATTGGTCCACTCCTTACCCACCCTCTCGGCCTTTTAGAGGGCATTCCCGCCTTCACTTGAGAATTCAGCATCCATCATGCCGCTGCTTTTGAGCGTTTTGTTCCCGCATGAGGACAAACCTCCTCCCCTCCGTGTTTTGTGAGCTTTTGCCAGGCATCATCTTATGTGGGAAGTGGTCACTGTATTTGTTAACGGACAATTTCTCTTCACCTTCATTCCAGGCTATAATTCCGAAAGCCTGCAAGGGAATAGTGGCATTCTGAACTTCTGTGAAAATAGCCACAACAGTTTTAGAGCGTGGGAATGCCCTCTTACTTCCTTGCTCGACGCCAAGCCTCCTTGTTGGAAAATCATCGAGTTCTCCATTCACACTGCTTGGACAAACATGGCCGAGCATGACCCCCCACGCGAGTGTATGGGCAGGCACTTTCTTAACGATCATCATTCATCACCAATGCGATTGCTGGGGCTTGAACTTGGAGCTTTGCGATAAGTACGCAAGAACCTTAACGCTTGGATATTATTGATCCCTACTTGTCAAAAGGAACAAAATTGTGGCTTTGGCGGGCAAGGATTTCGTGTGTACCCAGCCTAAGAGCATGTGACTCAGGAGGGAGTCCTAGCTCACACATTATTGCCATTCAGTCTTGCTAGTCCTCCATTTTCCCAATGAATACGAGGACTAATAATTGCTCACAAGTTTGTCCTCCAAATTTGATCGTGGCAAAACAAGAGGTGGCATCGGCCTCTATATAGGAGCACATTAGAACTAGAGCCCTCTACATAGGTCTATCAATCACAGCCAAGGCTCCTAAGAGGATTTTTATAGTCATTTTATAAAAGCAACCTTTCATTAAACCAGCATAGATTATTAGAAATCCCCTCCATCAGAGCAGTCTACTTTCCTAGGGTATTACATGCAAATCTAAGGGCTCGATCCTTGCATGTAAAATGCATTTACAAAGTTCTTTGACTTTAATTACAAGGGTGTATGTACCTTCAATTTAAAAGATTACAAAAGGAAAGTAGAAGCTTGAGATAGTTCTTTAACTTGAATTACATGGGTGTATGCAGCTTGGGATAGTCTTATTTTCCCACATCTCATGCAAACACGAGCCATGTCATGCTTTGATGCCTCTAGTACACTTGATTGTTACGTTGACAAGGTAAATTGTGATGCCAAGCCAATTATGTCAAAGTTTGCTAGACACTTACATGTACAGGTCATGAGTTTTCTTTTTTGTTGGAGAAAGCCTTGGAACATTACAAAAAAAAGTTAAAATTTTAGAGAAAGCCTTAGCAACATTAGCTCCCAACTAACTACTCAATGCATGATGTGGCCCCTATCATGCATGCTTGCTTTTTTGACATTGCCAAGTGAAAGCTTAAAGTGAGCAGGCTTCCAAATCCTTTTCATAATGTTTCAAAAATGCTTTGACGTGCACCATTTGAATATTGAGAAATGCAATATACTACAATTTGGATAATATAAAAGAAGGACGTTAGAATAAGGTGACAACTTCTATAACATTTTAATGTTTCCTAAAGAAAGGGAAGAGCATGTAACAAAGAATGTCACAAAAAAGAAAAAAATGATGGTCACCAAGGAAGGATAATCATGGACGTTTCCACACATTTGATTATGACTTAGATAAACCACTTGACATGAAAACTTGATGTTGATGACCTACATGCATTGGGATCATTTTGTGTTGAGGTCAATTGCACACGACAACCACCTACTAGCATTAAGTAATGCTTTTCACATGTGCTTTCTCTTTGTAATTATGAGCTACCAAAGAGCCATTGTATACAACCTTTCAACTTGAATGCATGTTGATACCTCAAAGCATTTTTAGTTAATGTCTGCCATTTTTAACTATTTCTACATAGCTCCCTACAAGATATTTATCTTCATGTATGAATGTGCAACAATTTGGATGACAGATGTTGCAAAGCACAAACTTACACTATACAGAGATTCATGATAGAGACTAATCAAGTCCTTGCATATTGAACAACACATATGAAAAGAACATAAGATTAGCTTAGGACTTAACTAATACATGGGGCAATGATATAGTGAGAACATAATGAGGTTAGCAAAAAGTTGGTAAACCCTTTTGCCACCTCTACAATTTGTTTTGCAAGCATTTTGAGTTCTTCTTGAGTGGCTATGGTGCAGAATTGAGGAAAAAGAGATTGGCTTGTGTATGCGGAATTAGGTGGTTTTGAGGAGGAGAAGACTATGGTGTGATGGTGGTTTCCTTGCAAAATAGGAAATGGATTTCAATGTGATTTTGTAGAGAAAGAAGCCAGTTAAGAGCATGACTTTGTTTGACATTTGTCATTCTCTGATAGTTTAGTTCTTTGTAGACTACCTTGTAGTGTGGGTCGTGGGCAGTATGCCGCTATGTTGCTTTGGCTATCTTTGAATGTGGAATTTGGTCACTTTTTGGGCCTAATCAACCTGTATTATAAGCCAGTTGGTTTATTTATTTATTTAAAAAAAAACTTGGCTTGCCATGGATTGACCTCAACATAGTGATCCCATGCTACTTTCATGAGTTTAGCCATCTAAAGGTATCTTGTAAAGTATGGCATGTAGAATGCCACACTCTAACAATTTGTTAAAAAATAATTCACTAGCAAAAGCCTTTAAACTATGGTTGAAAAACTCTGATTGCAAATGTAGGAAGTTGCTTGTATTTTGTATTTTCTAATCGCATCCACATTAACCCATCAAACAGTCTTTGTCCATTGATCTATAGTAATCTAAAAACTACTAAATCGTAAGCCACCTAGGAGTCACACATAAATCCACACATGCATTTAAACACATCTCATAAATAGCAAATTGTGGTCTTAATAATGACTAAATACAATATTATTTCCTCTTCAAGCATCCTCATGTTACGATAAGCTATGGAAATGCCCTTTGCATATGATCACATCCCTTAGGCAATCTGTTTCCAGATTGCAAATGAACTCATCCATTAGGAAGACTATTTTCTATAAATATAGGCTAATTCTAATAAAGGCAACCTAGTCCACTTGTCCCACGATATGGTAACTTAACGATACAAATTCTATAAGCAGATATGCAATGATTTGGTTGATGATTCGGCCTTATCATCCTTATTTGCATTGAATCATGATACTGCAGCAGGTACATCACAATGGTGCTTCGGTTTGTCCCATTGTCCTTCCTTTAGTTCTAGTTGTGTGGGGTGATTGCCATTTCCAAATGATGTGTGGGGGGTGTTTTCTCTTCAATGAATGAATAAAATTGAGATGCAATGAATACGTAGCATTCGGGCAAGGGAAAATGTAGAACTTAAAAATTGAGTGATGAACAAAGAGAAGACAGATGTATGCACACAAAATAAAAATTGCTTATTACTTAGCCAAAATCAACACCCCCTTGAAAAATAATTAATTAGTTCTCTAGGGGCACATACATTACCTTGATTAACCTAAGCTAGAAGGCCCCCCTCAATAATGGCTTCAATTAACCTAATCTTAGTATGCACCCTCTCACCCCCTTGTCATTGCCCTCTGCCTCTGCTACCTTCTCCCTCCTTTCCTAGGCCCTTCCCCTCCCTTTTGCCTCACTCCCATCCTGCTCTCTCCCCTTAGCCTCGCCATCCCCCTTCTCCCTTCCATCACTTAGCCTCTCCCTCCCCTCTCTTCCCTTGCTCAAACCCCCTCCTCTCCCTCCCCCTCTCTCCCTTAGCTCAAACCCCTCAATCTCATTATCTCCCTCTCCCTCCTAGTGCCTCCCTCTACCACTCTCATTGTCTCCCTCCTAGACACGATGGCCTTCTCATGAGAGCTATGTTAAATGCCGATATGCATGTTGCCCCCAGTAGCAAACCATTTTCTTCTTCTAGTCTTTGTGCCCTAAAATTCATGACTCCTAGTGGTGTAAAATTTTCTACTATGTGGCACATAGGGTCATTGCCTGTCAAACCCTTAGAGCATAAGCATCACATCATTGAGTGAACTCCCCTTGTTTGCACATAGTGATATCATTTCATAGGACGGGGGCTATGAGGACTTTCTAGGTAGCTATTCATCCATGTGGTATAATGTCGTGGGTTGTGCTTCAATGGTTGGTCGCCTTTTTGCATCTGTGGTGTGGCTTGTCTAGTCCTTTTCTAGTGTCCTCCTTCACCTACTTGAGCCATTTGTCAACAAGTGGTTCCTCTTCATTCATTTCTCTTTTAACCTTGTCTCAATTGATGGGGTGGCACTCTTTTGTCTCTTGTACTCGGTGTATCTTGGAGCAAATTGTCTAGGGGTGCTTATTAGTGGGGGTGAACAAATATGGAGAGAGGAGAGGAGAAGAGTGGAGATGAGTAGAGAGGGCACAGCTAGAGAGCACACCACATATGACTACTTGTACTTTAGATTTAGTTGAAAATAATGAATATATACAAATCCCTTTAGGGTTACGGTTAGGGTTTCCAACACTTTCCTTTTTAGCACTTTATGTGTTAGTGCTATGCACATATCAAACATGATGTTGAGATGAATCCTCAACACCTTCCCTCAAGATCAACATTATGAAGTAGGCCTTCCCTCAACATGATGATTATGGGGAATCAAAGAAGGAATGACAATCACATTCCATCACACCCCTTTAATGGCAATGTCCTTCTTCTGCATCAAACCAAAGCTTTTGGGTGCTTCTCGAAAAGCTCTCTCCCAAGTGGTTTGGTAAAGATATCTACAACATTCTCTTTGCTGTAACAATGTTGCAATGTGATGTCACCAAGTAACACTCTTTCTCTTATGAAGTGCTCTTTGACATCAATGTGCTTTGTCTTGAATTGATATAGTCGATTCTTGGGGCTAATGCTTGAGGCGATTGATTATCATAGCATATTGTTGTTGGCTTTGATTCATCAAAGTAATCTATTGCTAACAATAGTCTTCTAAGCCATATAGCCTCACATGCACATATTTGAGTGCCCTATATTCTGCTTCCATTGAAGACAAAGAAATAGTTAACAACCATGATATAACACCTTGACAAGGAAAAATGCATATCCTTGTGTGGATCTTCTAGTCTCATGATCCCCTGCATAGTCATTTCATAGTATCCATGCAACCTTGGATGACTTCCTCTGTATTCTATTCCCAACTGTCTTGTACCTTTGATGTATCTCAAGAATCTCTTGGCTACATTCTAGTGAGACTGTTTTGGATTTTCTATAAACTATGCAAGTGAACTTACTACATAACAAGTATCTAGCCTCATGATAGTCAGATATATTAGAGATCCAATGAGTTTCTGATAGTGCTTGTCATTGACTTTAGGCTTTTTTGGATCTTTAGTAAGTTTCAAAATTTGTTCCTTGGTAGTGGCTGCAATCTTGTAATCTGCCATACGAAACTTCTTCTAGAGACTATCCACATACTTTTGCTAGCTCATGAAAGTGCTATCTGAGTCTCTCTAGAACGCACTTCCAAGACAATAGTGCATAAGTCCAAGATCTTTCATATCAAACTCTATAGATAAGTCTTGTTTTAGCTTTTTGATGAAGCTAGCATTGCTCCTTATCATAATTAGATCATCTGCATGCAATAGTAATGTCTTCCCCTTGAACTTTATAGTAGAGAGTATGATCTGCATTGGACTTCATGTATCCAAGATTAGAAAAATACTTGTTGTCGATTCTGCTATACCAACTTCTGGGTGCTTGCTTTAAGCCATGGAAGCTTTTCTTGAGATGGCAAACTTGATGCTCTTTCCCTGGTTCAGCATACCTTGTAGATTGTTGCATGTAGCTAGGTAACCATTGAGAAAGGCATTTTTGACATCTAACTGGTACACATTCCATCTGCTGAGTTTCACTAGTGATATTAAAAATCTTATGGAATCCATCTTTGCTACTGGAGCATAAGTCTCATCATAATCTTGACCAATTGTTGTGCAAAACCTTTTGCAACTATTCTTATTTTGTATCTTTCAATGCTTCCATCTAGATTGTACTTTACTTTGTAAACCCATTTGTCTGCAATGGCCTTCTTTCTTGGTGGAAGGTTGCATAATTCCCAAGTATTGTTTTTTGCAAAAAGCTTCCATTTATTTATTTATAGAATTTTTCCATTCTAGCTTGCCAATTGCATCGTCAAAGTACACTAGCTCTTCTGAAGCCATGATGGGTCATAAGAGCATAATTGGTGGTTTCACTATGAATTGCATGACCTTTCTAAGTATATGTCAATCTTTCTGGGGGTCTTCTTTCCCTAGTAGACCATCTCAGTTATTGCTCTTCTTAGGGTGTATTTGGCAATTCTTGCTCTTCTTCATCAACCTTTTCTGTAGGTGACTAAATATCTCCTATGTATTTGAGGTTTTCCATTCAAATTCCTCATCAAAGATTACATTTCTCAAGATTATGACCTTTCGGTTGATGGGATCATACAACTTGTATGCTTTGCTTTCTTCACCGTAGCCAACCATGATGCATTTGCGTGACTTCACATCCAACTTTTTGTGATGATCATCATGGATGTGAGCATATGCTATGCAACCACATATGTGGAGATGTCTAATGTGTGGCTTATATCCAGTGAATTCTTCATAAGATGTCATACCTTTAATTGGTTCGGTCGAAAGCCGATTAAGTAAGTAGTTTGTAGTGGCAATTGCTTTTGCCCAATACTGACTTGGAAGATTCTTCTCATTGAGCATTTCTCTAGCAGTGTTTGCTAAAGTCCCATTCTTTCTTTTAGCTATTGCATTCTTCTAAGGAGTATCTGCCCATGTGAATTGCCTTCAAATGCTATTACTTCTGCAAAAGTTCATGAATGCTGAAGACATGTATTCACCTCCTCTATCTGATCTCTTGACTTGATCTTTCTACCTATTTGGTTGTCAACCATTGTTTTGAACTCTTGAAATCTGGAAAACACTTTAGATTTCTCTTTTAGAAAATAGACCCAATGATATCTACCATAGTATCGATGAAAGTCAAGTAGTTAAGTGAACCATTGATGCTGTAGGTCTGTGCATAACCCCATACATCTGTGTGAATCAAATCAAGAAAACCTCTTGCTCAAGAGGAGCTTCTGCCAAAATTGGTTCTTTTTTCTTTACCGAAGCAACACGCTTCACAAAATTCTCCAAGAAACTATAACTTAGGAATTCCAATTGCCATATTTTGATTTCTTAGATGCATCAAGCTTTTGAAATTGACACCTCCATATCTCTTATGCCATATTGTATAAAGTGGCATCGGTTGCTGTTGAGCTAACATGGCATGCAAATGTGGTACTGAAGCTAGCATTTTGAACAAGGGTCCTTCCTTTGCTACTTTTCCTACTAGCTAATATCCTCTAGATTTGTCTTTGATAGTGCATTCATCTCCATCAAAGACGACTTAGTTGTGTTTAGTCATTTTCCCAACTGGCAAGAGGTTCTTTCTAAGATTTGGAACATAGACTACATCTTTCACCAATCCTTTTTGTACTAGTGAAATTGTTCATAGGGACAAATCCTTTCCCTTGAACTAGTTTTGGTGTGATATCTGTAGTATAGATAACATTCTTTTGTCCTTCTAGTGGTTTCATCTCTGTGAACCATTCTTGATGCTTTGTCATGTGAGATGATGCACCGCTATTTATGTATGAAGGATATTGATTTGATTGATTGACTTGATAATTGCATTCTCCTTTTTAATTGCAATCAATGTGAAGATCCGACGTTTTAGCCTTTTGCATATCCTCACTTGCAAGAAACATATTTTGAGGTTCATTGGCATAATGATTGTGACTTGAATGTCCACCACCACGATGATTTCCTCTTCCACAGAAATTCCCTTGATTGTTGCTGCTGGATTAAGCTCCTTGGTCCTACTGTTTCATGTGACAATCTCTTTCATAGTGTCCAAACTTATGATAGTAGTTGCACTAAATGGTTCACATGTTGGTGGATGCATTCCCTTGTCCTTGAAATCTTCCTATATTAGAATGATTTCCTCTTCAATGCTACTATAGATGATGTTTTTATTGCTGATTTTGATGATGATGAGCACTTCTCTGAGATGCCCTACCTTTGCCTCTGCCTCTGCCTCTACCTTTGCCTTTGCCTTTGCCTTTACCTCTATCTAAAGCTGTGAATGCTTGATCATTGGAATGACCTTTCCATGCATGAATGGATTGATTCTGGAGTCTGAACCAAGTAACACTAACTGTAAATCTTCTAGTGTTGGAATTTGCCATTGAATGGCAATACTCTGGACTAGATTCTCGTATCCCTCTCCTAGTTCACTTAGGATGACTTGAACCATTTCTATGGGATTCATAGTCTCTCCTTGTTCAGGCCCACCTCCCATGTGGCCATCACTTTGGGGAGTAACAGCAATATAAGAGTGGAGGCCGTTTTGTAACTGCTCACACTCTAGAGTAGTGGCCTTGTCTAGTGAATGATGCTCAGAAATCCAACTATTGTCGGAATACTATCGGAATATGTTATAAGCACCATGTCGTCTCCTTTTTAAAGAGAGTTGTATGGTGTAAGCTAGGAATACAAACTAGTTGTAAGCCTTTGCCTTTTTAAAACATTGTTTCCTCTCTCTGAATGTGCATTTCTAATTTTTCTCTTTTTGACTTTAGTCAGACGTGAATCCGACTCTAGTAGTTCCATTACCAAAAGTGGATGTGTGTTGGTGTTTTTCCCCCTTTTGAAGACACCAGTAACACTATTGGCAATCCTCTACTACGTTCAAACTCCCAGCCAGTTGTTGCTGCTACATAGCAATTGTGCAAAAGAGTAAAAATAATACAATCAAAAATGACTCGAACAGCAAGAAACCAACAATAGCAACAACTCGAATGAATACAATCACTAGTAGAGTGCCTGCAGAAAGGCTACTTCAATACCAAACAAAGACGACATAGCAACTCTTGACAAATCAGTGCATTCATAACATGAATTCATACAAAAATCCAACTTCCAACGGACTACAGTAGGAGATAGATTACAACTTTTTGCCAACAAGAATTCATGGAAAGAGCACGCTCAAGAGTCTACAACAACCTCTAAACAAGTTAGAAGAACTATGATAAGGTGTAAATGACTACAAAGCCTTTTCTCGGATTGGGACTTTCATAGAAGCAGATCGATGTCGGACTGGTTCTGACTTGACAAAGTGACAGATGGTTGTTTTGAAGCAGTTCATCAATAAAATCAAGATCAATACAATTACATCGACAACAAAGTCCTACACAAGGTTTCAAATTATCAAGCTCCATCGACATTACAAGTAGCTTAGTGGGCAAGACTGCAGTACAAGCAATCTAACATAATCCAATGACATTAGCTCTCCTTCTCTTTTCTTTCATGGCAAATATCTCGGCTCATGTCAGATATATTTCAGGAGCCATCAAGACAACACTTCAAGTTGGAGCAAATGATTAAGGACCAGTTACAGAGTTTGAAGCCACCGTCAGCCCCACCCAAAGTTCACTGTGACTTTTGTGGGAAGGACAACCATGAAAAAGAGAGATGTTGGTACAATCCAAGATATAGAGGATGAGTCCCACCACACATTCAACACATCCAAAATCAGGCCCCACCCATGGCAGCTAATTAGGTTGCAGTAGGCAAGCAAGGACAATAAAGATTCCACAATGCAGTACCAAGAAGACCCAATCAGCAAAATTGGGGAGATCAACAAAGACAAAACCAAGATCAAGCATGCACATAAAATGGCTTGGATGGCCATAGACAAGGACCACAATGTGAATTGTGGTGTAAGCATAGAGAAGAAAGAGGAATACATATCATTCAATACAATGGAAGAGGTAACCAAAGCAAATAGCAGCAGCCACCACCACATGTCAACATGGTTTACTTCACCAATTATTGATGATTATAATATACAAGGACACAAAATCAGAGAAACATTGAGGCATTGACTATGACACGGTCTAAAGGTATAACATTGGACTGCAGTCAGAAACTGCAGTCAGAAGCAAAAACTATCAAAAGCAAATTAAATTGTGAGAATCACTTAGATACATAGGATGATTTAATGAAGAGCAGCCACAAATCCTCTGCACAAGCCATTCTTGAAGCTGAATGTTAGTTTGAAGAGCATATGAAAAGGAGTGCAAGGGTCAGACAGGATGACCTAGAAGAAATGGATCTTGGGGAGACTAACAACCCCAAGACAGTATTGGTCAGTACAGAACTTCCACCACCATTCAAAATGGCACTCAAAGACTTATTGACGGAATACAAAGATATATTTGCATGGCAGTACACAGACATGAAGGGGGTAGACCCAAAGTTTTGCCAACACAGGATCAACTTGAGAAAGTATGTTGTTCCAATGGTGCAAAATAGATATAGAATGAATCCAAATTATGCAAAACAAGTGAAGGAAAAGATAGACAAGTTGCTGAGAGTAGGATTCATCTATCCTCTCACACATGTTACATGGCTATCACCCATTGTAATTGTCCCCAAGAAGAATGGAAAACTCAGAATATGTGTTGACTATAGAAAGCTCAATGCTGCCACCATTACTGATCCTTTTCCTCTACCATTTTATGATTCTTTGTTAGATGTTGTGGAAGGTCATGAGACTTATAGTTTTCTTGATGGATTCAGTGGTTACAACCAAATCAAGATGGCACCCGAGGCTAAAGATAAAATTGCATTTGTTATAGAATGGGGAGTATTTGCTTCCAATGTGATGACCTTTGGACTTAAGAATGCTCCACCAACATTTTAAAAATACATTCAAGAAGTATTCACTGACTATCTTACAAGCTTTATGAAGGTTTTTCTTGATGACTTTTCAGTTTTTGGCAAAAGGATGGAGCACTTGCATCATTTGGCCTTATGCTTTACAAAATGTAGGTTGGTTGGAGTCAGCCTTAATCCTGCCAAATGAATCCTGCCAAATGTGCATTTGTTGTTAGCAGAGGCATTCTCCTTGGACATATCATCTCTCAACAAGGTATGGAGATTGATCGCAACAAGGGATCTGCTATCCAAAAAGCCAAGCCACCCAAAAACATAAAGCAACTTTAGAGATTTATTGGTCAAAATCAAGTGGCATTGCCGATTTCTCAGATATTTAATTGATATATGTTATCCACTTTCAAAACTGACAAGAGAAACGGAACCCTACATTTGGGGTGAACCACAAGAGAATGCCTTCAACATATTGGAAGAAGATGCTAATGCTTGCTCCTATCCTCCAACCTCCAGATTGGACTCTCCCGTTTGAAGTTTTTGTTGATGTTTCAGATATAGTTGTGGGTGCAGTCCTTATGTAGCAAAAAATAGCTAAATGGTTCAGACGTGTATTATGGTGGCAAAATTCTAGCAAAACATGAGAAAAACTATGCAGTCAAAGAGAGAGAAGCCCTAGGTATGTTCTATGCATTGCATAAGTTCAGACATTATTTGTTGGGTAATAAGGTCAACTTCCACGCGGATCATCAGGCACTTATTGGATCGTTGATAATTGTGGAGCCTTGAGGGAGTAGTTTGCTTAGGCGAAATCTGCATGGGCAAATGGCAGTTAATATAGTAGTTAGACCCTTTGTCAGTACTTGGCCTATAACTTTCTCCTCGGTGGCCCGATTTCAATGAAACTTATATCAATGCAAAGCTCTCTTTAAGAGTCTCCTTCTCATGTAATTAGTTTTTTACATTGGGTCTTCTCTTTGGCACTAACTGGCTTGGTGAAATAATGGCCTCTGCGGATCCTTTTCTTCTCCCGATGCTAGACTACAATGTCACTTGGGACGTTACCATATTCATTCTCCTCTAAGGGAAGCAAGGAGAAAGATATGTTGTGGTTTTCTTTGTATGAAAATATTTTCTTCATCTCTCTTTGCAAGTGATAAGGGTCTCTATTATTAAGATTGGGAAGAGTAAGAAGTCTTCTCTTTGGCACCAACCGGCTTGGTGAGATAATGGCCTCTGCGGATGCTTTTCTTCTCTCGATGCTGGACTAAAACATCACTTGGGATGTTACCATATTCATTCTCCTCTAAGGGAAGTAAGGAGAAAGATATGTTGTGGTTTTCTTTGCATGAAAATATTTTCTTCATCTCTCTTTGCAAGTGATAAGGGTCTCTATTATTAAGGTTAGGAAGAGCAGGAAGCTAAGAGGTGCATTACCCCCAACTTCATGTCGTATCTTTTGGTAGAGATGTCGGGTACATTTGGTATTGGATTCATTCCACCCTACTAAATGGTCTCGGGTGTACTTGATTGCATGTTATGCCTAGTATAGGCATGTGTTTCTGATGTGATAAAGAAGATGCCTGGAAGAACTCCGTTAGAAGAGATTGCAGCCCGTTTAAGAGAACTAGAAGATTGTGAAGGTGATGCTCAAGCTATTCGCATGATCATTATGATCACATCCTTGATGTTTGCACTCTTGAATATGTTGCTGAATCGACAATTCCAGTAGTAGGCACAATGATAGATTGGGGATTGTTTCATGCATGGTAGCTTGGTGTGAAGAAGAGTTGAGTCTTTGGGTAGTTTTTTACTATAACAGTGGAGTGGTGATTCTCAATGCTTTCAACTTCTTTTGCTATGCAAATGATGAAGAGTACAATATCTTGAAGCTGTTATGTGCACTTCCAATTGTGAGAAGGGTGATTCTTGAATGCATTTATACACAATGTTTTCATGGTGCTGGTTGGTCACTTATTTTTTAAGATTTTGTTGAGGATCACATTGTGGAGGGTTTTCAACAAGTGGTTATGAATAATAAGTTGGTCTTGGTATACTAAGGCTCTGTGGGATCTTGTTTGGGATATTAGTTGGATCTTGGTGTTTCCTTTTTGTGTTTCATCATGGTGAAGATTCTAGTGTTTCGAGGGACCCAAGGGGAAGACCGGGAGTCTTATCTTCAGGATTTTGTTCGAGGATGCCGGCTTTCTGGATGGTCCATGAAGGATTAGGTGGAGATTTTGCCTGATTTTCTTGAAGGTGTAGCCTTGATTTGGCATGAGGCCTTGCCTAACTCTACCAAGGAGGACTGGGACCAAGTGGTGGCAACAATGAAGCAGAGATTTGGGACAGTGGAGTTGCCAATTGCTTTGATGTTGCAGTTGGACCGTTTCTATCAAGGAGAGGGTGAGATGGTCTCTGTGTTGGCAATCCGATATGAAACTTTATGGACAAAGTATGAAAGGGCAGCTTTGCAAGCTGTGGCATCTGCATCATCAACCCCTCCAAGTCTCGTAGGGATGGAGCACTTAAAGATGAGTAAATTTGTTATGGCTTTGGAGCCTCATCTTCGCTCAAAATTAATGAGTAAAGATCCAACAACATACGTAGAGGCATTTCACATTGCGACCAAGAAAGAAGCTTCTCTAAAGATCAAATCCTCTTTTGTGTCTTCAACAGCTATAACTTCTAAGATGGAGGTAATGGGCACTCCTCAGGTACCAAAGTCCTCTGAGTTAGATCATAATATCTCCCAATTGATGGCAGAGTTTGTTGATTTGAAATTCCATTTCATTAATCCATGACAACCTAGAGCACCAAAGAGTGAGGATAGGCCTTGAGATAAGAGTGGGGTCACTTGCTATGAATGTAATAAAAAAGGTCACTATTGCCCTGAGTGTCCTAGATTGAGAAAGAAAGAAGAAAAACAAGTATCCTTGTTAGAAGCTTCTTTAGGGGATGAGGAAAGAGAGGTAATGATGGCTAAACGGGGGCGTGGTAAAGCAAAAGAAGAAGAAGAAAGCAAGGAAGAAGTAGATGAGGAACATCAGGAAGAGAAACACCATAGTAAGAAAAAGAAGGCATCTAGAAGGAGAATTAGCCAATCAGACTTTCCTTTAGGACAAGGCATTGGAAGCTATGACTTGTTGTCCGACCTTAAAGAAAAGGAAGCTCATATCACCTTTGGTCAATTACTTGCTTTGTCTCTAAACTACGAAAGGAATGGGGAAAGCTAGCAAGCACAAGAGTGTCAAAGAAGAAAAGTGCCATTCTTGTTGTTCAAAAGGTAGATATAGATGTTGGTGATGATGTACCTATGGTTGATGTGATCATTGATGGTCAAGTGATTTCTAATGTTTACATTGATGGAGGTGCATCGATTAATGTCATGAGTGAGAAGACCATGATAGATGCTGATTTAAAATACTCTAGTACTACCTCTCCTTATCACATCAAATTGGCTCCTGACAACACTAGGGTTAAGACATTGGGAGTTGTGAAGAATCTAGAAGTGGATGTATGTGGAATTTCTATGCCGACTACTTTTCAGGTGATCCCTACTAAGCTAGATGCACGTGCCTATCCATTGATTTTGGGAAGGCCCTGGCTATACAAGGTGAAGGTTGTTCAAAAGTGGGATATTGAAGAATTGATTTTGTAGGGAAATGATAAGAAGGTGCGCTCCAACGTCAGAAGTCATAAAAAGGAAGTTGTCAAGGAGGAGTCTTCAACATCAGAGAGTTTGAGCTCTGACTTAACCGATGAAGAAGAAGAGACAAGGTGTAGCTCCGAGGAGTCCAGCTCAAAGGGTGAGGTGGAAGGAATGGCCTTTGGTCTTTGTCTTGGTGCTGATCGGGATGAGTCAGGAGGAAACAAGGTGGTGGTACAAGAAGATCCTATAGAGATACTCCATGTGGAGGATGTGGAACACCTAAACGATGCCAACACAATGAAGAGCTTCTTGGTGATTCTCTATCAGGTAGTGAGAAGCTCCAGTACTTGGATATGTTAGATGATTTTTCATGTCTCTTTGCAACAAGCTATTCATAGGTTCGACCAGTCTCTCTTGTGGAGCACAAGATTGAGTTGAAGCTAGAAAGCAAGCCAGTTGTGCAACGCTTAAGGTGATTGAGGGTGATCCAAGCTGAGGCACTAAAGAAAGAGGTAACACAACTACTTGAGGCGGGATTCATATTTCCTATTGATGATTCAGAATGGATATGTCCTATAGTTGTCACACTAAAGAAAGGAAATAAGTGGCGGGTTTGTGTGGATTATTGTCCTTTGAATGCATGCACTAAGAGGGATCATTTTCCTTTGCCATTCCAAGATGAAATACTAGATCAAGTAGTAGGGCATGAGATGTATTCTGTATGTGATGAGTATTCGGGGTACTTTCAAATTTGTATTCAGGAGGAAGATCAAAAGAAAACATCATTTGTCACACCTTGGGGAGTTTTTGTTTACAGAGTGATGCCTTTTGGATTGACCAATGTACCAACTACATTTCAAAGGTTCATGAGTCAAGTGCTCGAGCCTTACTTGGGAAAGTTCATAAGGGTGTTTTTGCATGATGTTTGCATTTATTCTCGATGCATAGATCACATGGAGAAATTAAAGATGACCTTAGCTAGGGTTGATGAAGCAAAAGGGTGTCTAAATCCTAGCAAGTATCATTTGGCTCAAACAAAAGTAGTCTTGCTGGGGCATATTGTGTCTGAAGAAGGCCTGCAAATGGATCCTAACAAGGTTCAACCAATCATGGCATTGCCAAGTCCTGATAGTGTCACTCGGGTCCATAGAATTCTAGGAAAAAGCAAGTATTATCAACGCTTTTGTGATGATTTCACAGAGATAGTGCATCCCATGAACTTATTGACAAGAAAAGGAGTTTCTTTCCAATGGGGTGTGGAGCAATAAGAGGCTTTCAACAACTTAAGGAGGCCATGAGTAAGGGCCCAATATTGAAGCCCCCTGATTGGTGTGGTCTCAAGATTTTTATGTAAATCCAAGTGTATCTTTGCATTCAATTGATGCTGTATTGCTAAAAAAAGGAGAGGCAGGTACAATGCAACCATCTATTATGCTAGCCGATAGCTTACAGAGGTGGAAACAAGGTATGAAGAAATGGAGCAGCAAGCTCTCTCTTTGGTATTTTCAGTCAAAAAGTTTCACTCCTATTTATTACCTCGACCATTTTTCTTCCTTACCTCTTACACTGTATTAGCATATCTAGTTTGCAAGCCTAATCCTGGGGGAAGATTTGCAAAATGGTTGTCATATCTTCACAAGTCCTCTTTCTCTTTTGTCACTGAAAATACCACTAGGTCCACTATGGCAGATTTGTTCACAAGACAGGAGGATCTAGGAGAAGAAAAGAAATGTAAGGAGAACATTAAAGATGAAAGGGATACACCACCAACAGCTCTTGTTTTGTATTTTAATGGGGCTTTTAGTCCATGCCAACAAGGAGCCACGGGGATAGTCTTGATGAATTCTAAAGGTCAAGAGGTGTGGGCAAGAGGACAAGAGCTTTCAGGTATCACAACTAACAATGCAGTTGAGTATAATTCTTTGATTCTTGGTTTGGAGGGTTGTCTTCAAAGTCAAGTTAAAGAATTGGAAGTAAGAGGAGTTTCTCAGCTTTTTATAAAGCAAATGCAAGGGCATTACAAGACAAGAAGTCCTAATTTGAAGGAGCTTAATCAAAACGCTATGGCACTATGTAGTCAATTTGATTTTTGCAAGTTTGTTCATATAAACAAAAAAGAAAATCAAAGGGTAGATGAGTTGGCTACTCAAGCCATTGTAGTACAAGACCAAGGGGTGGTTTCTTTGGTAGACACTAGATGGCCAGAACTACAAGATGTTCAGCAATATGTGGAAGAAGGCATGTTTTCTCAAGGGTTCCAGAAGCAGAGATTGGTTACTTTTGGCCACGCCTCCATAAGGATGTATATGAATGTCACCAATGGAACCTATCAGCTTGAGGATGTTGATGGCATGGTGATACCCAGATGCACCAATGAGTATCGCCTTAAATTCTTCTATGCTCAATCACCTTGAGGGCCAACAGACCCTCTCTATCACTAGAGAGGATCTGCTGGGGGGGGAAAGATGTGACGCCAAAAATTGATATTTTTTATTTGGCATTGGTATTGTTTTCTTCTATGTTTGCTAAGAGTTTGAGATCAAGTGATAACCTAGCAGCTCTCACTTATTTCTATTTTCTAAGATATTGTATGGGATTGAGAGGATGAGTGGAATGGATCATTGTAAATACCATAGGTATGAATTATAAAAACCTTAGTATGGGGTGAAAGTTATTTGTGTATGGGATATTATGGGGTTTTTAGAAAATAGGAAGAGTGAGTCATATAAAGAGGTGGGCTCATGTCCATGTGTTCCAATAATATAAGAGAGGCCACATGCCAAGCGTGTGGAAGGCGTGTGGAGGAGCGTGGAGTCAAGAGGAATCCTTCTAGAATTCCCATGTGGAATAAGGAGAATGTGGACATATGGAAAAGAGAGGGTCCCTATGGGCTCCATGTGGGGAGACTCTTGACTTTCTTAATATATAAGAGTCTTGAGCATCTTTTGATGGGACACATGACAAGAGTAGCCAAAAAGGACATGGATGGTGACATATGGGCTTATGTTATTGATGGGAAAAAGAATCTACAGGCAGCAATTGTAAATGGGTGGAGGGTGACAAAATCTCTATAAAAGGAGCCCTCCTCTCCCTTGTTCATCATCTCTTCTACCATTAGGCCTCATGTTGCTGCAGCTCTAGTCTCCTCAAGCCTCGTCCATGAGTCTTCTCTCCCTCTTGTAGATATTCTCTTATGTAGACTCTTGAGTCCATCTCTCTCTAGTTCATTCTCTCTCTATGAGTAGTCTCGGAGCTTTCGCTCCCTCTTGTATGTATGAAACCTCTTCTTCTCCCTTGTCTTCATAGTATTTTGAGTGTATTTGAGTGGAGTCTTACCCTCATGACAATGAAAGTCACTTCTTATCATTTTCCTTGAGTCTCCATTCCTTTTTTTCATTCCTATGTTCTTTTCCCTCTCTATTCAAGTCTCTAAAGTAGTTCTTGTTCGGCCGCTCACTGTGCACACATGGTTCATCTGTTTCTCGAGCCACCATGCAAGATTCTTCCTCTCTTTTAGATGAATTCTAGGGGCATTGGATCGTTGATAATTGTGGAGCCTTGAGGGAGTAGTTTGCTTAGGCGAAATCTGCATGGGCAGATGGTAGTTAATATAGCAGTTAGATCCCTGCAATATTTGGCCTATAACTTTCTCCTCGGTGGTCCGATTTCAATGAAACCTATATCAGCACGAAGCTCTCTTTAAGGATCTCCTCATGTAATTAGTTTTTTGCATTGAGTCTAGGACAAGAAGTTATGAGTCTCTATGTATGACTGTTTATTTCTATGGCAATTTTTACCCCCTTTCAGTAAACTGTCCATATCTCTTCAACCGGTTATCTGTTTTCAATGAAACTTATATCATGTGAAGCTCTCTTTAAGGGTCTCCCTCTCATGTAATTAGTTTCTTTCATTGGGTCCAAGACAAGAAGTTATGAGTCTCTGTGTATGACTGTTTATTTCTATGGTAGTTTTTACCCCCTTTTAGTAAACTGTCCATATCTCTTCAACCGATTATTTGTTTTCAATGAAACTTATATCAGTACGAAGCTCCTTCAAGGCACATCCCTGTATGTACTTTAATTTTTTATATCAGTTTTCTGGTGGAAGTTATAGACCTCTGTGTTTTTTAGCAATTTGTAGAATGATTTTGAGCCATTTCCAGAGGCTTCTGTGAAGGAGGTGCCATGTTTTCCCGGAATTTACCCATCCAGCCAAATCAGCCCCTTCAAACCCCTAGATTTATATCCCGGTTTTGTGTACGGAGTGCATTGAAGTGCATTTGGAGGGTTTGGGGGATGGTGTGTGGTGCAAGTGTGTATGTGGTGAACTGTGCAGAGACCTCCCCATACATTTGGAACTCTTGTTGCTCTCGGTCTTCCAATCATGACTTCTCTAATTGGCCGAAGGCAAGCAAGTGTTCATTTTGTGCTTGGAGGGAAATCGTAAGTTCCCTTTCTTGTGCTAGGAGATCCTTTAGAGATTGGATCTATTATTCCTGGTGGTGCTCCTGTGTTCGGGCGTATTGTGCCTCTGCCTGCGCTTTTTGTTCCAACATTGTTCATAGGCTTGCTTCTTCCTTGTTGGCCTGGTCCATGAGTTTGGACCAGGGATTCACTTGTGGCGAGGTTGTCCTTAAGCTTTGTAAGAGCTAGCTCGAGCTCCTCAGCTTTTGCCTGGTACTCCTCCGCTCTTTGTACTGCTGCTTGGCTCGTGGCTTGGGCTGCAACCATTACGGATTAGCTATCATGTGCAGAGAGTGGTGCTTGCTGGAGACTAGCTGAGAGTTGTGAGGCTTGTTCCTGCCTCCTCTGCAAAATTGTGTGGGCGATCTATGGGAGCCGTGCCATGGCTTCAAAGAGGTGTTGTTCCATCAGGTCCGCACTTGATAACTGCTCGGCTGACATGTGGCTATAGCCACCTGCTGCCCTATATTGGGGCGTGCTGCAAAACTATAAGGCCTCTGCTAGGCCTGCCCTTGGAGAGGAAAAGGTGCCAGTGGCGAAAGATGTAGTCTCTTGGGGGGTTGTCGAGACCGAGACATAGGGCACATCGGGAGTGGTCTGCGTGGCTCTAGCTCCCGGATGGATGCCAATGGTGATTGTTTTGTCACCCTAGAGGTCTTGGATGAGGATGGGCTCCTCCTGAACCCGTTTGCCCTTGTTTTGAGAATCTGCTTGCTAGAGTCACTGTTGTTGGCACATGAATTCTTGCATCTGCTGGTGGTCCTCATATTTTGCGAGCAGTTGACTTGGGTCCAGTTGCACATGACTGGCCGGAGTGGCATTGGGCATTGTCCTCACTCGCTTGGGCTTGACCTCTATCTCTTCGGGCTCTGTCTGTATTGGCCCTGTGGCGGATTTTTTGGCTAGCCCAAAGCTAACTAGCAGATGTTGATGTAGCAAGTAGTAGAGAACCGGCATGTAGCATGGGATTGTCGATTACTTCCCCATGAGTGTTGAGGTCATCCCTCATTTGGGTGCAGAAGTAGTGAGCCCAATTGGTATCTTGAGGCTCCACAAAGCGTAGCAAAATATTTAGCATGACGGATTGATGGTGGTCTGTGTCCTCGACTTGTATGAGCCATTGCAAGGCTCTTGTTGTGGCCTTTCCACCTCGAGCTTGTGGATGGCTGTGAACTGGAGGTGGCCCTTGCTCTTCTGGCTATCATTGTGACAAACCTTGCTGAGGGTGTCTAGCTTCTTCTTCTTGGAGTACTTCTCACTGATGACTGACAGGTTGAAGGCTGCCCGTACCACATCTTGATTTGATACAGTAGTGGTGGCTTTGTTGCATCTGGCAGGATGCCAACATTGGTGTTGTTGTATGCCTGGAGGAATTCTACCAACAGCTTCATGTCCAGGTGGCATGGGAGGCGGTCGGCCACTTTGCTCAACAAGCCGGTAACTCTGAGCGCATCCTCCACCGTTGGCTCTTTCAATGCTACATATGCTACTACGGTATGGTAGTGGAGGGTGTAGTCATGGCCCTCGTATGTGAAGCGCGAGTGCACACAGCGCACGCATCCAGTTCTTGGAGCCATGCTTCTCCAAGTGGTGAGTGTGCTTGGGAGCACACGACCTTGTACTCGCTTGCAGATGGCACCAGGGTGCACTTTCTTGATCTCGAGGGAGGTGTACTTACTGCTGTCGTACCCTCCTGAGTGGTTTGCCTGGTGGACACTTCTTCTTCCCCTTCCAAATCTTCTAAGGGGATCTCGGAAGGCATGCGAATCGTGGCAAACAGAGTGCTTTGGGAGTCTGAGGGGCCACTGACCTGTGGGATAGGGCGAGGGTGGAGTTCTAAGTCTGATTCGAGCTCGAAGAACTCGTGTTTGGGATCCATCAGAAAGAGGGAGGGAAGTTGAGTGATGAGGGAGTTGGTGGATGAGGAAGAGCAAGAGGACATAAACAGGTTGTTCAGAGGGCAGTGGAAGAGAGCAAGAGGCTATGAGAATTCTAGGACAATTTTGCAAGAGTTTGGGGGCAACTGCTATGGCAAGGACCCGACAGGATAAGCCTATTTATATAAATTTAGCATCCCCACGACCGGCGGGATACGAGATAGCGACAGTCGGTGGGGTAAGGAGATGGTGACGGTCGACGTGGTAAGTTGATGGCAACGGCCAGTGTGATGTGACAAAGACCGCGACCAGCCTGATACGAGATGATGACAGTCGATGCGATCTCACGATGGCGATGGGTGGCGGGGTCTTTCTTTGGCGATGATCGGAGGGATACCTTTATGGTGGTGGTCGGTGTGATTTTCCTTGGGCGGCGACTGGCGTGATTTGGTGATGACGACGGCGATCGGTGGGATACCTCTATGGCGACGATCATCGGGATACTAATTGTGTAAAGAAGTAAAAGGGAAAGAGAAGCAGGGGCTATGAAGGTGAGTGGGAGAGGGAGTGAGTAGAGTGCACTTGTGCGGTGCAGGGCTCATGGTGAGGTCAGCGTGTAAGATGGCGAATAAATGCAAAAATGGACGACTGATCACCTAGTGCTTACCGTGAGTGTGTGTGTGTGTGTGTTCGGCAAGGGCTGGTGGGCTGCATGTGTGAGGTGAGACGCCTACCATACTGACTCACCTAGATCTGGACTCAGTGATTATGATGAATGCGGTGTGGGCGGATGCCGTACTGCTGCATAGCATGTAAATAGCCACGTGCAGTAATTGTCCAGCTTGTTTTTTACCTTGGATGCCAGAGGCAAATTTACCCTAGGCTTAGTTGTTGCGGCATGGTCCCTCTTCTTGGGGGAAGCAGGTTCTTATGTGACCGCCCTTGGCATAGACCCTTGCTTTCGTGAGTGGGTCGGTACCATTGGAGGTGGTAATTTGGAGGGTTTGCCTTCAAAATCAGAGGGAGGCTCTCGTGTAACACCTCGTAGGGGAGGGGTCAGTCCTTGCGCTCCTCCATGGTTGCCCTTAGCAAGATTTGTGTTAAGTCGAACCATTCATGGTACTAGTGTGTACTCGACACCTTGGGGATGGCCTGCTTCGTTCGCTTCATCGTGGTAGGTTCTTGTGGTGATGTATCCCGAGGAGACACAGGTTCTTGTGTTGCTGCCTTCGAAACCTTCACAGCTTGCACCCTCGACATCAGGACCCAAGCGATCTTCTTGCCTTGGCTGCCCAAGTGGTGGGTGTTGACTGAGATGTTGGAGGGGTGTGATGGTGGATGAGGTGGTAGCATGGGATGGCGGTGTGGTCTTCTTCTTGTAACGGATGGTTTCGGAAGAGACATCCCTAAGGCAACCAGGGCCTTCTATGCTACTTGGACTTCCTCTGGGAGTTGGGTCCGATTGAAGTCACGTTGGGCACAGAGGATAGCCTCTTGTACTTACTGTTCAACGAATTTCCTGAGTGGAGGATGGTGGTGGCGGTGGAGTGAGCAATGGTACCGGTTTACTTACTATGGATGGCTTTCTTTCCCCTTCGAGCTAGGGCTTTTGGTGGGGTGTTGGAGGTGGTTGGGGCTTCCGATCCATCCTTTTGTGTAGCTTCATTGTCGTGGATCGACGAGGGCGGAACTGAAGAAGCAAGACTTGGTCCACACATCGGACTACTGTCGTTCTGCCACCATTGGCGAGTGAAGCAGTCCGGACGCACCAGTCGATTTGACAGTTCACGACGTAGCACCAAGTTCTTCCCAATATAATATGTTCTTTGGTTGCTTCTGTGGGGAGAACATAAAATTGTATATTTAATGCTTGGCGAACAACCGTTACTTAAATTCACAAAACCCAAAGTTTGTAGGAGTTGACCGTTTATAGCTCTTATACTAAAGCAACAGTGAGGGTTAGAGGTACCTGTAGCTTTTTCCATACCTCACGGGAGATGAAGTTGTGGCTTGCTCCTAGATCCACGAGTGCTTTGGTGTGCATGCACAGAACCTGCAATTGAACAAGCAACCTGGCTGGCTCCACTATTAGCTCATCCGTTAGTTGCATTTGTTCAGTCATTGCCTTGAGCAGTGTCATTTGCTTACGCTAGCAGAGCTTAGCGTCATAGATTTTGGCTTCCTCGATGGCCTGGCATTTCATCTTGACCACTTTGGCCTTGAGTTCTTTTTCTCTATGCATGGCTTGGAGAGTGGAGAGAATGAGTGGCCCGTAGTATCTTTTTAATTTGCTCCCATTAAGGTAGCCATCCATTTTTGTCCCATCAAGGGTGGCTATTCGGCACGACCCTTGGGGAGTGATCTCAACCACGCGGTAGGGACCCATACCTCGGTACTTAGGCTTGTGTTTGGTATTACGGACGCTGTATAGGAGTGCCAAATCTTCTTCATCCAGGTCCTTGTTCTTGAGGTTGCGATTAAACCACTTTTTATGTCGGGCCTTTTCTACCCAGAGAGAGTAGGTTGCACGCAACCTTGCCTCTTCTAACCTTTCGAGGTCAACTAGCCGTTCTGCTAGCGCGTTCTCTGTGTGTCTTTCCTTAACGGTAAGACAAAGCTTAGCACTACATACTCCATTTGCATTACTGCTTCCACCCCGAAGGCCAGACTGAGGGGTGTACAATACGTGGCCAAATTGTAGGAGGTCCCATAGGCCCATAACGCTTCTACGAGGTTATCTCCCAGTCAGTACGACTGGCTCCTACTGTACAAGTGATGATCTTACAGCATTTTTTGGGTAGTATGGTGTTGACTTTCTATGTATGATCATAAACTCACTAGTTAGGATTGCTATTGTTTCGTTGAGGAAGTGAGTTCCTCAGTCGCTGACTAACTCCAATGGACATCCGAACCGCATGATGACTTGTTCATATAAGAATTTGGCAGTGGATCTCGCATCGGCTCTTCCTTCTACCCACTTGGTGAAGTAATCGATGGCCAAGATAATGTATCTGGCCCTACTCCCCTTAGTTGTACTGCTGGACTTATGGGTCCAATGAAATAGATGCCCCATTTTTCGAAGGGTTGATCAGTCTGGATTCCGATCAAGTGCATCACGTCTGCCTTGTGTGGGATTTGGATACGCTAGCAGGGGTCGCATCGTTTGATGAATTCGACAACGTCTCCGAAGAGTGTCGACCACCAAAGACCAGCTTGCAGCACTTTACGTGCTATAACATCAGCAACAAAATGACCTGCGATTCTTGAGTGGGCTTCTTCAAGCACATCGATGTATTCGTGTTCGCACACAAATCTTTGCAGGATGCCATCCTTGCCCATGCGGTATAGTTGGCCGTCTATCAGTTGATATGGCACTGCGTCCTTAATTAATTTGCGGACTCTATCCTTCTTCAGATCCTGGCCTAGGGGTAATCCGTTAGCCGAGTGGCCGATTTCAGCGGCCCATTCGAGAATGATGTCGAGGAAGAAGAGAGAAGCATCTGGGAGATGATCTTCTACTCCCGTTGGGGCTTCACCATTTGGGATTCTCAATAGGTGGTCGACCAGGACATGGGTTTTCCCTTTACGTACAACAACTGTGAAGTCGAACTCTAGAAGGATTAACATCTACCTGGTGATGCATCCAGTCATGCAGGGTTTGTTGACCAAGTATAGCAATGCTTGATGATCCACGAAGATGACAAAATTGTTAGCCAACAAACTTCTTAACTACGTAGACCATGGTGAGACCTTCCCTCTCAGTTGTGGTGTAGTTATCCTCGGCCTTGTTTAATTGGCGGCTCGCAAACTATACTAGGTAATCTAAATTATGCTCCCTGGGTTGGGCTAAAACACACCCGATGGCAAAGTTGAAGGCATCGATAAGGACATGGAATATTAAATTCCAGTCAGGTGACCTCAACACTGGTGCGGTGGTTAGAGCTAGTTTAAGGGTTTTAAAGGATGTGTGACATTTCTCGATCCACTCAAAGGATACTAGCAGTTTGTATAATGGACGGGCTATGTTCTGTAATAGCCCGTGTGGCCAATAAATCGTTGGACTCCCTTGGCATTAGTGGGGGGTGGTAACTCCAAGATGAGTTTAATTTTATTATAGTCCGTAGAGATTCCATTCCAGGACACTATGCGGCCCAAGATGACACCATGTTTGACCCAAAATTGGCACTTAAGAGGATTGAGAGATATGCGATATAAGAGGCATTTCTAGAGCACGAGCCTGAGGTACTTTAGGTGCTCATCCCACTTCGAGTTCAAGCAAATGTCATCCAAGAAGACTTCCACAAAGTCTCTCAGATACTCTTTGAATACCGTGATCATCATCCGTTAAAAGGTAGCAGGGACATTGGTTAATCCAAATATCATCACCCTGACTGCATGCACACCCCATTCGGTGGCAAAGGCAGTCTTATGTTGATCTTGCGAGGCAATCGACACTTGGTTGTAACCTGAAAAATCTGTCTAGAGAGCTATATGCTTCCTTTTTGGCTACCCTTTATAGAACATGTTCCGTGAATGGCAAGGGGTAGTGGTCATGTCTAGTGAAAGCATTAACCTTTTTTCAAATACACACATACTCTAAATTTTTCATTTTTCTTTAGGACTATTACAATAGGCGATGCTCAACCCATATGCTCAATCTCATAGATGAATCCCGCATCTATGAGTTGTTTGGATTTCTCCCTCACTATGAGTGCGTATTTAGGATTCATAAGATAGGGGCGTTGATATACCAACCTGGCATCGTCTAACATGGGAATTGTGTGCTACAATACTGCGACATGCACCCCTTTCATGTCGGTGTACTACCCCCTCACTTTTGGCATGGCCTTCCTATTTGCCCTTACAATACGGGTTGGGAGTCCTACTCTTCCAGAGCTAGATTTACCTCCTTGACCAAGGCTGGCCCATCATACCCTTGAGAGCATCCGTCTTTTTGAGACCTCTGGGCCTGTTGGTATAGGATCTTGCGATCCTCAATCGTGTAGGCCTTGTAATGGCATGGTATCTGTTGTCGGTTCTCTTTCTCTTCAATTTCATTCTTTATTTCTACCGAAGCAGTGGCCCTTTTGACCTTAGCCGTGCTTGGATATAGGGGGTTTGGGACCTGAAGGAGGCTCTTCCATTGCGCTTATAGAGCCGACAGGGGAGGTTACGTTACTCGCCCTAGTTCCCAGTTGGAGAAGAACTCGTGGTGAGCTATCGTGACACCTATGTGGGACAACCCGTGAGAAGCAAATAGATAGGAATACTAGCACATTACAAATATTGATAAATTCCAAATTTGAGACCTACCTCAACACAACACAATCAAATTACAAATTACACGACTTTAAATGGCAACAATTTAGAAAACAATAATACTTAACCATTTGGACCAACAAGATGATCAAAATAGTATATAGATGCCCTTGCAAAGCTATAAACAATGTGTGTTTTAGGAACAACTCTAATCGCTTATTACTCTTACAAGTTCATAGATAAGCTTTAAAAGTTATTGTATGAAATTATAATGACTCACAACATATTGAACAAGCAAGTTTAGTTGGAAGCTTGAGATTTTCTATTTAAATGCTAATAGTTCTACCAACCAACCAACTTGCTACATATAACTAGCTCGATTGTGGTGTTTGTCACAGATGTTTGGCTTCTCAAGAGATTATGCTTCATTTGTTCTAGTTTTGCCCGTCCTCTCATGAGTTCCTGGATTTTCTTCGACAACGATTGAGAACGAGACTCCCGACTCCTGCTTTTGGAAAATTCTTCTAGCTCTTTGGTTGTCATCCGCGCATTTAAGAGTTTGATCTATTCTTTACTTGGGTTTGTTATTGGACACTTTGGACTTTGTGGATAAACAGGAATTATAAAGTCTTTGGTGATCCAACATTTTCTTTATTTGCTTTCTTCAAGCATTCTCTGCAGTAATCTTTTTTTGACTACTTGCAGATTCGCTACATCAATCATGATGTATATTTAGCATATACAGAGATTTTCAGCTAATGTAATTTCTAGCTCCTCACTTTGAGATGGCTTTTCTTGTAATATAAACAATCATAGCTTTCACAATTTAAAAAAAAGAGAGCATGGCAATCTATTTGCTTTGCAACGTATCTACAAGAAGTAATTTGAAAACATACACATTAATCTACAAGCTTATTCGTGAAAGCCAATCATTTGCAGACTAAGTAGGTATATATATGTCTACCACGAGTATGCAAAAACCATGTTTAGGACCAACGAACTTTCGAACTTCACAAGTTCTATTGTGACATGAATTATGACTAGTAGCATAAGTATCATAGAAATAACAATGGTGGTGTCCATTATTGAGTGAAATCACAGTAGGTAGTAGAGGAGTGCATTTCCTATAGTTTATACCTTACACGCTATCTTTAAGAGCACCCTTTACCACATTAGATACATAACATAGATTTACAAAAAAGTAAGAGACTATCTCAACATCACAAAGGATATCTCATGAGTAAATGGGCTATAAAATAGCAATTGTAAGTGAGACAATAAATTGGTGCTGCTATTTTTGTTTAATGCAAACTAAAATGTCTAAGATCTTTCAACTTTTGTATACTATTCAGAGCCAATGTGGAACATGGAACAAGGACTGCCAATTATTGTATATGCAACACTTAGGGGAGCCAAAAATGGTTGAGACATGAGAATACGTGAGACCCAATCCAATCTAGAAGGTGGAGGATCTACCTATCATCTTAAGTAAAAGTTATTGATGCATTTACTTTAACTTTAGCAAATCATAGTAATAGATATGATTGTTCCAAAAGGATCCCATGTGATTGATGAGACTATCATTGCACCAACCACTTGTAAAGATAACTCGGCATGTGGAGGCCATGGCCCCAAGATTGTTCACAAGCATTGACAGCATGTAATGTGAACTTGAGCGTATACAAGAAAATAAAGGCATGGAAAGCTCCCTTCAAAAGTGAATCTCTTGTGAGAACGCATTATTTTGGCACACATTGCTAACTAGGGAAAAGATTCACACATAGCTGACAAGGGAAAATCTAAAAGACTCTCATCAACACAAGGGTGAACGATACACTTTCCAGCATCCGCCTCCTCTTTCCAACTGTCGTAATTTCAAAAAGTCTCAAAAAGATCTGCCCCTAGACATTAACAAGGCTATACTTAATGATTGATGGTCATTACAGAGCTTTATTTCTGACAAAACGGCCAAAAAGGTTCAGCAAGTGATGCAAAACAAAATCCTCTATCCTCCCAGATACAGCCCAAGCTGATTTTAAGTTGTCTTAGGACATGACCTTCCTACTATACCTTTTTTCTTTCAGATTTCTTCTGATGGGTGTGGACTCTGACATGGTGATCTCAAAAGGATCTTTCTTCCACATTCACTCTGTTTATTTCCTATCCTCCCAGATACAGCCTTGGCTGATTTGTGGTTGAACTCTTTGTAGCCTTGATTTTGCAGAATGAGAGAAAACCTTCCCTATACACCTTTCTTCTCTTTTCTTTCTTGTGATGGGTATGGACTCTGACATGGTGATCTGGAGTGGATCTTATCTCCGCATCACCTTCAATTTATAGTGGTACAACTTGATTTAACTATACATTTTCATGATTCAGCTTCTAAGTATTTTTTGTGCGGGGGTTGTTAGCTGATGATACCCCAAGGGAGGAGCATGCAGTCAGGTCTATCCTGACATTGCATGCTTTATCGGTTAGTAAAGGCTGATACATTGAATTTTGATCTGTTTTCACGCTGGTAAGATTCATAGGTATGCCCTCATTGTTGATGCCCACTGCATATCCATCATCAGAAGAGCATCTCAAACATGAAGATGGTTCAGAACGTTCCAAATGCTGCAGTACATTAATTGCATTTGGTCGATAAGTGAAGCGGAAGTACTTGAGAGCTAGCAAAGGCCCCATACCTGCAATAACAATAAGCTGAAAAACAAGCACAATTTTATTTATATCAGAGAAATGGTAGGTATGACCTCCAAGAACAGGACCTCATATTCCTAAATAAAAATAGTAGAATACGTTTCAAATTTCTCACCAGCATGGAAAGCCAATACACAGGTTCTCTGCACAATCGAAACATAATAGTATATATCCCACTCCATGACACCAGACTAGCAGCGAGGTTTAGAACAAAGAATGCCAGAAGATTTCCCCATATTGCAATATGCTGTAGTGCAGTGAAGGAGCTGCAATATTGAATAAAGGAAAAACTGAGAGGCCTGGCCCTTGATCACAATCATACGGGTGACAATGACCAACAGATACAGAAATGATGTTTTACAAAGTAAAGAATAAGTATTCTATGAGTGACAAACTCACTTGGTTTCAAGAGCAACAGCAAACGCTTGCAAGCATATGCACCCAGAGAAAGCTACCATGGACAGTTCCTCCAAGTTACTACTTCCATTTTTGTAGACGTTCGTTGTCACAAGAAACACAACCGCTGCCTGCCATAAATGAAGTAATACGAATCTGTCGCATTAGTAATAAGATCTAATTGCTGTTCAAGGCACAGAAGGTTATTACATTAATGGATATTCATTTGCCCAGTTCGACATTACAATGTGTTATACATAACTCAGTTGAATCTGTCTTTCTACACTGAAAAATGGGCAATCTTAACCCAACAAGAGCACATAGGCACACAACCTTTTCTATAATCATGATGTGTACAATACATCCTGCAAAAGCTTACCAACAGGATATGCATCAGGCTTAGCAAATCCACCAAATATAAGAAAGCTTGATAATATAAGTTTTTTGTGCAACAGAATGACTCCAAATATAAAACTTTCATTTTGTGAGAAAATAAGACACCAGATAATTATTAAAATGTATACAAAACTGAATAGAACCATATGCAGGTATTCAGTACTTATACAGAAGGAAGAAAATAACGAAGGAGCCCTAGAAGAAGAGCAAGACCAAAAGACTCAAGCATAGGCTATCCACAGATCCAGAGTAATATCAATCAGATAACGAGAGCAATGCCTGCTGCCCCTTTTCCACTCTGTCCCATAGCCTCCCCTGAGCTCCATGCTGCACATGCCCACATGCACGCACCTGTAGGCACCCATGTGCATGAGAGTGCAATGTGCTTGCACGCACATGTGCGCACTCATTCCACCTGCAATATATATGTATACTGAGGTTACTTG
Source organism: Dipteris shenzhenensis (assembly GCF_047967505.1). Taxonomy (NCBI): domain Eukaryota; kingdom Viridiplantae; phylum Streptophyta; class Polypodiopsida; order Gleicheniales; family Dipteridaceae; genus Dipteris; species Dipteris shenzhenensis. The sequence continues at coordinate 36,895,617 of NC_141614.1, forward strand.
GCACCGACCCTTCATGGAGCAACTGAAGGGGCCTTTCCTCCCAACCGAGATGGAAACGAATCTCAAACTGTGTATATCGATAAATCTTTTGGATAAATTGACTGACTCCAATGGAGAGTGGCAATACGTACTGGAAGGAACAAGGAAACCATCCAGTTTGCTCCAAATCAGCAGATGTCGTGCAGATATTTATGTGGTCCAGAAAAGCAGAAGGCAAATAAACCAAAACACCCAGTATCCCACTGATCCGATGACCCTTGAAACATGAAAATTTGTAGCCTTGCAAAGAAAGCGATCCAGTTTGTTGCAACAGGGCTCCTAGAATAATACATGCATAGCAGCTAGCTTCACCAGGGTATAATCTAATATTAAATTTGTTTGGCAAGCATTGCCTCATGTGCCCAAAGGTGATGCAAGCATTGCCTCTGTGTGTGTGTGTGTGTGTGTGTGTGTGTGTGTGTGTAATGGAGCAAAGAATGCCAAACCAATCAATCAGGTGCAATCACTTGCTGGAAAAGGAAAAGAAAAAGAAAAAGAGAAGATGAAGGAATCTGTGGGAACAGATCGGGATGGTTTTCAACAGCCTAAGAAGGTGGTTGTATTAAAGCAACACCCCTTTCAATCTCGTCAATGGGATGCTTCTTCTCCCTCACCAGGACAGGCTTCCACTTCAGCTCCTGTCCTTCAAAATTAGGTGGGGGTTTTGAAGAAGGGCATCCCCATATGTGATTCTGAAGAAGGGGAGAATGCTATATCTTTCACGGATCATGAAGGCATGCAGTCCATGCAGGCAGAGGCTTTGCCTCTCTGATATCTTGTTTCATCCTTATACTTTTCTGTATATATCTCTTTCATGCATCAAACACTCAAGTGCTTTACATACAATGTACAGAGCCTCTGCAATGTCTCAAAGTGGAGGCTTTTCTGGAATTATGTACATAAAATGCAGCCAGATATTGTTTGTTTGCAAGAGCATAATCAACACTCTAAGGCTGGTCATCATGATTACTTTGGCGGCTATGATATATATTATGCTGGTACCACTACCTACTCAGGTGTATGCATAATGGTTAGACATGAGCTGGAGCCTCAGTTAGCCTTCAATGACAGCAGTGGCAGATGGACGGTCATACAATGTAATGTCAATGGTGATATTCTTGAGTTTGCATCAGTCTATGCCTCCCAGACCTCTGCCATGAGGGTTTCTTTATGGGATTCTTTGAAAAATATCCATGGAGATCTAATGCATTTATCTGTGGAGATTTTAATAATTCCCCTCTGCCGAGAGATAACACCACTTCAAGATCTCATATGCTATCATCGGAAAGGCAGAAATGGGATAGCATGCTTCTTTCTGTGCAGGCTGAAGATTTATGGCTGCTTCTCCAAGGGTCAGTGCCTGGATATATTTTTCATCATAATGCATTTACTACATACTGGGCAAGACTTGACAGATGGTATTTATTTTACCCACAACAATATGCAGATTTTAGCCCTCGTCTCCTCATAGATTTCTCATTGGGCTTGTCAGATCATGCCCCATTATGGATAAATCTGCAACTTGGTATGCCACTGGATGATTTGCCACCTCTTTCCAGTAGATTACTGCATGTTAATCAGGCTTATCTCCGACATCAATATTTCCAGCAAATGATCAGACTTGCAATTCATCCCTTGCTTTTGCATGCCCAGGAGGACATGGATTATGCTTGGGACAGTTTTGTCTCTCGTATACAGAATGTCATTAGGGAGTATGGAAACTGGCATATGACTAAATGGAGGAATGAGGTTAAATGGGCAAAAAGGACAGCACAACAATTGACTGAATTTTCACATTTAAGGCCTCTCTCTGAATCAGAAAATGATTCCCTTTCACATGCTCGGATCAAACTGACTGATAATGATCAGAGGAAATTGCACAAATGGCAGATTAGAGCAAGAATGAAGCCTCTCATGGATAAGGGCTGCTCATCAAAAGCCTTCTTCCAGGGCCTGCATGCTACTCGAAAGAAAAACTCATGTCTAAGGGTAAGGAAGCTAGATGGCTCTTGGACGCACTCTTTCTCTGATCTCCAAGATGAATGCCAAAATTATTTTCAGAAATTGTTCTCTGCTCGTGGTTCCCCATCAAATCAAATGACTGATGCGAGGACTGAATTTCTTCAATATGTTTCTGAGATAGTGAAAATGGATGATGTACTTACATTGGAGAGACCTTTTACTGACACAGAACTTGATAATGCATTGTCCCACCCCAGCGAATACAAGTCCCCTGGCTGGGATGGCCTTAGGGTGGAATTTTATATTTCTTTTTGGGATGATTTGAAAGATGTCCTTTTGCAAATGATCAATGTTGCCTGGCAAGAAAATCACTTGCCGCACCTTTGGAAGCATGGCATAATCAAACTTGTGCCCAAAAAACATCTGTGTGACCATATGTCAGATTGGAGGCCTATTACTTTGATGCTTGTAGTTTACAAACTCATTGCTAAAATGATTGTGTATAGGCTTCACGGGATACTGAATGCGGGCCTTCATTCTCATCAGTATGGGTTTGTGCCGCGAAGACAAATCCATGACAATATCTCCAATGCATTGACTACAATTGAATATGCTAAGTACTCGCATCAAGATGTGCTCATATTGCACGTAAATATTGCTAAGGCATTTGACATTGTTCAATAGGATTTTATCTCTCAAATCATGACAAAGTTGGGCTTTGGTCCCAAGATAGCAAATGCAATTTATTGGCTTTATTCTGGCTCTACTTCTCAGTGCATTCTTGGGGGTCATCTATCTCGGTCGTGGACGTTGGCTAGATCAATTAGACAGGGCTGCCCTCTTAGTGCTCTCTTCTATGCCATTGCGACCCATCCCCTCTTGATGTATCTTGATCATCTTACAAACACAAGACAGATGACTGGTCTTAAAATCCCTGGGGCTGCATCTTTTTTGGCACAAGCATATGCTGATGATTCCTTCTTTATGCCACAGAATTCTCCTCGGGAAGTTCACATGCTTATGACCACACTATCATTGTATGGATTAGCAGCGGGATTGCAAGTCAATTTTGACAAATCTAAATTGCTTCCCCTGAAACAATGTGACTGGCATTCTATTCTTTGGCCAGGTCAGGTAGTGCATTCCAAAGATGTAGTCAGGCATTTGGGATATCCTATAGGATGGCATATCACCAGGAAGCAACAGTTAAAATGGATCTTCCAAAGACTTCAACATAAACTGGAATATTGGAAAATCTCTACTTGGCCACTTCATGTCAGGCTTAGAATAGTACAGTCCATTGTAATGTCCTATGTTCAGTTCTTTTTGCCTTTGCTACATTGGTCCTCCAAAGATATTTCAGCCTTTATGTCTCAAGCTATGGAGCTGTTATGGAGGACAAAAACTGCTGTGAAAGCATTGAGACTAATGAAGATGGAAATGGTGTGCTCTCCTAGGATGCATGGTGGACTTAATGTTCTCAATATAAGATATCATGTACTTGCAAGGAGGGCGACTATGCTCCATACTTTTTTCCGTCAACAATAGCCATGGACTTGTATGATAGCATCCATGTGTCAACATGAGGACATCTGCTTATGGCCATTGGACTACTGATCATTGGGAGATTTGTAGGGAAGATACCTGGCTGTCCTTTCTCTACTGCTCGGATACTTGATTGGAAACAAGTACTTTCTAAGGTCAAATGGGCTCCCGATAATCGCTCGAGGACAAACTCAATGAGGAAAGAAAGTATTCATTGGAGTGCCATCTTTGATATTCCACTTGCCTTACACGAACCTGTTCGGGCATATAATCTCATGAAATTGGGAATTAGATACATCAATGATGTGGTAGATGATCACGGCTATGTCTTATCTTTTCCTCAGGCCACTGCTTCCTATGCATTGGGAATGCATCATAGGTCGATATGGAAAAAAATTGCTGATTTGTTACTTCCTTTTCTACCTGTTCCTCCTATGGCTGGCACAGACAGGCTTATGGATTGGCAATTGCAACCCTCTGCTACATGCTCTCGTCCGGTTCCTCTGCCTGCCTCGACCTCCATCAAAGCCTACAGGCTTCTTCAGCCTGCTCCATGGATTCAGCAATATGCTAATACTCTGTGGCATATCAGGAAGCCCCTCTCATGGTGGCGGAAGAATCTCCAGATATTATGGAAGTGTAAAATGCCTTTGAAACAAAGACTTTTTCTTTGGAGATGCATGACAGGCACATTGTCAGTGGGAATCACACTTGCCAAACGTCACTTTGCACCATCCACATGTTTACAATGTCAGGCTCCTTCAGAGACTGTCCCTCATTTGCTTTGGCACTGCCCGGGTTCTAGGAACCTCCTTCGGAGAATTTCAGATCATCTTCGGCTCCATTTCCCGAGTCACATATTTGGGAAACACTTTTGGTTATTTGGCAGATTTATGAGGTCTTTGTCTCAATACTTACTATTTCTCTCATGGGTGAGATATTGGGCCCTTTGGACAATCTGGAGTGAGCATAATTTGGTATACTTGGGTCGGCATGTTCACAAGTCATATGAATCTTTCCGAGCCTCATTGCGGCAATCCTTATATGATGCCTGCCATGAGGGTGATATACATGCTTCTTGCATAGAGCTTTTCTTTCTATGTTTCTGATCTTTGGGATACTCTCCATTTTGGTGACTTCCCATCTTGTAAATTTATGAGAATATAAATACACTGCACTGGATTTTACTTTTAAAAAAGAGTGTGTGTGTGTGTGTGTGTGCGCGCGCGCGTGCGTGTGCCCTGGTGTGTGTGTGTAGTGTGTGTGAGAGAGGAGAGTGTGTGAGAGAGAGAGTAGAGAGGAGTGGAGACACCTTGCAGATAAGGTCCAAAGCCCCCCGCAACCAGCCCGTGAACATCAGCACCCTGCTGCGCTGCATCAACGCCCTGAAATTGGCCTTTTGGAGCAGTCATCAGCTGCCGTACAGCCTATCAGACTTCCGTACAGCTTCCGTACAGCTGTACGGCCTGTACAGACCATTTCGTCTGTAGCAGTCTGCTGCTCCCACATCATATCTGGTTTCTGGACTGTTTTCCACGCAGGGTTCTGCCTCCGGACTACAGCTGCGCACTGATCTTGAAGGCCTTCGCTCCCGTTTCTCCCCTCTTCAGTCTCTGGGTCTGCTACATCTTTCCCATGGCCAAAATCTTCCATTTTCCTCTGAAATATAGTTCATCTGGGATTTTTTACTGGTTTTTTCTCTCTTCTTCCTCTACAAAACTGTTTTCTATCCTATCTCGACCTCTACATCCCTCGTTCCCTTCTTTCTCTTTACACGTATACTCTTTTTCTCTTCTCTGTGGGTTTCCTGTGGGCTTTTTTTGGGACTGGTTTCTTTCCTCCAATACCACTTTACAGGTACCTCCTTTCTGAGTTCCACTTTTTACAAAGCTATGGCTGAATATTCCTATGAAAAGACATTTCAAAAGGAACGTTCGGTTCACTGCAAGAAGCAAAAGCAGACTGAGGGTCAGCATGACCCAATACATGATACTCTTGAGGCCCAACTGGTCTATGATGTCATGCATGAAGGATCTGCAGACACAAGGAAAGAGTGGAAAGACTCAGTTCCATCAGTTGACCTCATGGTTGAAGTAGATGAAATTGTGGATCCTGTCAGAGAATATGCTAAAGATGCAGTCATTTTATTTTTTCCAGGCCGGATGCCACCTGCTGCAGACATAGGTAACTGGTTGACTCGCACACTAGCTAGCTCGTTTGTTCGCAAAGTGCACTATGCAGCCAGGGGTTTTTTTGAGGTTATTATGGTGGATGAGCTACACAGACAAATGCTTTTGGAACATTCGCCTCTTTTTTTTGGACAGCAAATGGTGCATGTATTGCCATGGTCTCCCACAAGGGATTATCAGGCTTTAATCTGACACAGATGCCCGGTCTGGGTTGAAGTTGTAGACTTCCCACAATGCATGGCATCACTCTTGCCTAAAATTGCAGCTTCTTTAGGCAAAGTGGTCTGCCCACCACGGCCTAATGGCAACTCAAATCGATTTTGCATTCTTTGGGATACTGATAATCCCACACCTGACTTTTATTCAGTCACGGTGAATAATGTGGACATGGGAAGTGCCTTTTACAAACTGAAATGGGGACTATTTGTAGGGGCTTGTTTTGACTGCAAAAAATTTGGACACATGGCTCCACAGTGTCCAATGAATTAGCATAAAATGCCTCCTATTGCTTTGCCGGTTCAAATGCCCACTAAAGATGCTCCTACTACTATTGCAAATAAAAACAAAGGTAGTAGACAGTTTGCTGGAATTCAGGATAAAGGCAATGCTCCAGTGGTTTCAAATGGGAATGTTTCTTCACATTCCCCTCATGCTATTCAACCCTCGGCAAAAGGACAGAAACCTCCAACCGATGGATGGCAAAGTCCAAGAAAAGTTATTTCTGCTAGAAGACTTTCCCCCCCTCGCACTTGGAATGGTGCGTCTTCTAGTGGAAACACCCTAGAGGTCAATACAGGAATTGGGATCACATGGGCTGCAGTGACAGCTAGCTGAACACTCTTCCCTGAAGAAGAGGTTACTGCTTTGTTGTCTACTCCTCAGGTGGATATTTCTTCTCAGGGGAGAAGCATTGACCCTGAGATAGAAATGCAAGGCTGACATCATGAAATTTGCTGTTGTACATAGTTATTATATTGCTATACATATCTGTAAATATTACTGCTCATATCAAATGCTTTATACTCAATGTCCAGGGGATGTGTGACAGTAGGAAATGAAAAACAGTGTGGCTGTACATCAATAGATTTCAGCCTGACATAGTGGCATTAAAAGAACACAACCAACATGTCTATGCCGGAAAGATAGGACACTACTGTGGCTATGACATTTTCTATGCTAGAGAGTAATCTTTCTCAGGGGTGGTCATTTTGATCAAACATGAGCTTCGACCCATTATTGCCCTAAATGACAACAAAGGCAGATGGCTTGTTCTTCAATGCATTATTCGAGGAGAGGTGTTTGAATTTGCCTCTGTTTATGCACCTCAATCCTCTAGAGAAAGAACTAAAATTTGGGATGCCATGCAACAATATCCATGGAGATATCATGCCTTTATATGTGGGGATTTCAATAATGCTCCTCAACAGGGTGACAATACCTCCAGACATACTCATATGTTAATCCCTGAAAGGCATGCATGGTCTCAATTACTGATGCATCTGGATTTGGTGGACCTTTGGAAGGAATTGCAGCCTTTGTCACCTGGATACACATTCCAACATAATGCTCTTTCTTCTTATCAGGCACGTCTGGATCGATGGTATAGTATAGCTCCGCAACAAAATGGGGATTTTACATGCAAAATGTGGATTGACTATGCCTTTGTGCATTCTGATCATGCACCTCTATGGTTGCGGTTATCCTTTCATGATATGCCAGATGATAGATTGCCACAAAGGCGACATCTGATCGTGAACAATAACTACTTGCAACATGATGCTTTCAAGGCCATGGTTACTGAAGCATCTCATTCTCTGTCTTCTCGCAGCCATATTCATATTGATGATGCCTAGGATTCTTTTGTTTCCAAAATGCAAGTTGTGATAAGAGTTTATGGCAAGTCCTACATGAAGACTCTGAGGGAAAGTATTGCTCAGGCTAAACTCACTTGTCAGGATCTCACTGAACTCAGCCATCTTAGTTCGTTGTCCCTGCATGAGCAAACAACACTATGCCAGGCCAGACATTGTCTTAAACTCAATGATCACAGAAAACTGGCTAAATGGGAGACTAGAGCCAGACAAAGAGCCTTTACAAATAAAGGCTGCTCTTCCAAAGAATTTTTCAAAAGCTTGTATCAGAGGAGATTAAAAACAGAAATTTCCAGGGTGCTTATGCCTGATGGATCATGGACCACCTCGCGGTCAGAGCTTGCTTCTGTTTGTGTGCATCATTTCTCTCAACAATTTGGTTCTACAGTTCCTCCCTCACAGCAAGCTTTGATTGCAAGAAATTTACTGTTGCAGCATGTTTCTCCCATTATTTCCACTACTCAAGCTTTGGAATTGGAGGAACCTTTTACTCAGAGAGAACTGCTAGATGCAATCAAATCTTGCGGCAAATGGAAATCTCCAGGATGGGATGGTCTTACAGTTGAGTTTTTTCTAGAATATTGGCCTCTTTTGAAGCATACATTGCTACATATGGTGAATGCTGCATGGCAAAATCAGAAAATGTCAAGACACATGGAAGAGAGGTCTCGTTAAACTCCTTCCAAAAAAACAAATTTGTGAATCTTTGGCAGACTGGAGACCTATCACCCTCATGCCAGTCATTTACAAAGTCACTACAAAAATGATTGTCGATCGGCTAAAAGGGTTTTTACATGATGGGTTGCATCCTGCTCAATATGGTTTTGTCCCGTGTAGGCATATCACAGATAACATTGCTAATGCCTATGTTGGAATTGTATATGCCAAATACACGCAACAGGATGTTTTATTATTGCAAGTTGATATTGCCAAAGCCTTTGATACTGTTAAGTGGGATTTTATTTCATCGACTATGCAGGCATTGGGATTTGGCACAAAAATGCAGCAAGTCATCACTTCGTTATATCAAGATAGTAAAGCTGCCTGCATACTTTCAGGGGATATTTATACATCCTGGACTCTTGGTTGTTCTGTTAGGCAAGGATGTCCCCTAAGTGCTTTACTTTTTGCCATAGCCACTCATCCAATGCTTCAATATCTGGACCACCTTTTGGACACTGACCAATTGCATGGTTTGGAGATTGCTGGCAGTCACAGCATGATCGCTCAGGCATATGCTGATGATTCATTCTTTACCCCAAAAAATACTTGGACTGATCTGTCCATGATTATGCAGGCTCTTTCTACATATGGATTGGCTGCTGGCCTTTGGGTAAATTTTCAGAAATCAAAATTGTTACCGTTGCATGAACAGGAATGGCACAGTCTTCTGTGGCCTGGGAAAATTGTCCCCGCTTCTCAATTTATTCGACATCTTGGCTATCCTCTAGGTTGGGAACTCACCCGTTCCCAACAAACTGATTGGGTGTTGACAAAGTTGAGGGCAAAACTTGAATATTGGAAGCTTGCAACTTGGCCACTGCATGTTCGTTTGCGAATCGCACAATCCATTTTGATAGCATACATACAATTTTATCTACCTCTCATTATGTTCACTAAGGCAGAGCTGAATTCCTTTATGTCAGCTATCATGAAAATTTTCTGGTGTGCAAAAAATGGCAAGAAAAGTCTCAGATTACTCTCTATGCATCGTCTCTGTTCTCCAAAGATGCACGGGGGTCTGAACATTCGCAATATTCAAATGCATTTACTTGCTCACAGAGGAAAAATGATGTTGCAGTTTATGCAAGGAGATCAACCTTGGGCTTTCATGATCCGCTCTCTCTTATTAAATATTCATACTTCTGCCTTTGGGCATTGGCAGCCTACTCAGTGGGATTTCATATTTGGCTCTATCCAAGGCAAGATCAGAGGCTGCCCTTTTGTTTCTTGCCTGCTTCTCGATTGGAAACATATCTTATCCCACTTGGAATGGCATGGTCGAGATTCTTTGTCGGGAAACTCTTCGAGGGCTGAGAATCTTTATTGGTCTAAAGTATTCCACCCTTCTTTGGCCATTCAAGAACCAAGACGTTCTTATTTTCTCTCCTTTAAAGGCATTACATCTGTGGCGGATGTACTTCAAGATGATGGCACACTTTTATCTTTTTCTATGGCTGCCAGCAAATACGGTTTGGGAGCTCATTATCGTCCTTTATGGCATGGAATTTCAGCAATGCCTCAACCGTTTTTGCCGGTACCTCGCTTGGAACTTCAGAATAGGCTTGAGGATTGGATTTTACGCCCTTTCTCCTCTTCAGCCCGTCCCTTGAAGCTCTCACATATCATAGTGCCATCACTGTATAAAGTGCTATTATTTCCGCCTTTGATTTCTGAAAAAGCAAATACTGTTTGGCATATGAATCGCCCACTAAAGTGGTGGAGAAAAAGGCTGCCTCTCCTTTGGCATTACAAAGTCCCTCTTCGACAACAACTTTTCCTTTGGCGAGTCCTGCTTGGCATTTTTCCATCTGGTCAGCTACTTGCACACAGACATATTGCTCCGGCTGTTTGTCACACAGATGCTTACACCCTACTGAATCTGTGCTACACATCTTTTGGTTATGTCCACATACTTGTGACTTCATCGCTCTCATCCGACAGAGGCTTCGAGCGAGATTTCCTACTGTTACATTTGGCAGGCTTTTCTGGTTGTTTGGTTTTCATCTAGCGAGACAGGGTTTTGACTTATTTTTTGTATGGGTACGCTACTGGGCACTATGGACTTTATGGATGGATAGAAATCATAGTCTTTGGTGATCCACTTTTTTCATCCTTTATTTTTTTCAAACGACCTCTGCAGCAATCATTCTATGATTGTGTTCAGACTCGTTTGATTGATCAGGATGTGTATACAGCTTATACTGAGATCTTTAGTTGAGTAATAGTTACTCCATTTTCGAAGTAACTATGCATGTAATTATTTTACAGCAATAAAAGATTTCTTCTCACAAAAAAAAAAGAGTGTGTGTATATATGGGGGAGAGCGCGATGGAGATCTCCTCCTCCACACAGCCAGCCTCGTCCGTACAGTCTTCCGCCCTGATTCCATCCGTACAGTCCCCGTCTGTATAGTACCCTGGCACGCCTCTGCTGTCTGCTCCGTCTTCCGTACAGCTGCCGTCAGCTCTACGGATTTCCGTACCACCTTCGCTCACCCTGCCTCTGCCTCCCGTACGGCCTTCGTTCGCTATGGACCCTTCCGTACTGTCCTTCGTCCCTGACGTACGGCCTTTCGTACAGGCTATACGGTCGACCGTACAGCCTATATGGAAGACCGTACAGCCCGTACAGTCCCCTGCGTAGCCTCCTCCCTCTTTTATTTTCTCCGCCTCGGCACCTCCCTCTACCTCTGCTCCTACTCGTGTGTTTCTTCGCCGAAAACATGGTGGTCTGACTGCCTCTCCTCTCGTCAAATCGGCAAAGCTGGATGGTTCTGATGGTCCTTCACCACTCTAGCTGAATCTTCTTCGCCAATTGTGCTCTGCCTTTGTCACAAAAGTTCCTTCATCGAGTTTCCCACTTGTTTGCTCCTTGGATTCTGCCCTTTTGGTCTCTGGTCTTCGACAAGCTCAAAAATTTAGAGTCTACCTCTACTTTATGGGCAGGGTTTTATCCTTGGATTCTGCCCTTTTGGTCTCTAGTCTTCGACAAGCTCAAAAATTTGGAGTCTGCCTCTACTTTATGGGCAGTGGGTCTGGACTGTATTTCTTCCTTTGTCTTTCTAGGCAAAGGATTTTACTATGCCCAGTGCTCTTCAACTGAGGTGGTAGAGCGCCTTGTCAATGATGATGGTGTTCCTAGAGCGGGTTTCTTTGCTTATGTTATGCCCTGGGATCCACTTTTCGATCCTTCTGCGACACTTTTGACTCACTATCCGGTTTGGATTACTCTCAAAGCGCTGCCTGTGCCTCTTCTTCAGCATCTCACAACTCTTGCAGCTTTTTTGGGAAGGCCTCTCCATATTCCGAGATAGGAGTTCTTGCAAGCTTCCCGTGATGTTCGTCTTTGCATTCTGTGGGATATGACGCAGCCCGTGCCATCTACTCTGGATCTTGATTTGGGATTTGCTCATCCGATGCGCATCAGGCTCCATTTTGCATCTTTCCCCACTGCATGTTATCGGTGCCGACAGATCGGCCATTTTGCACGTGCTTGCCCTTCCATATCCAGGCCCATACCACCTGCTCCTTCTTCAACTGTCAAGGTTACTCTCCCTTCTCCTCCAGTTTCTGCTATGGCTTCTTTGATGAAGTCCTCTACTGCTCCGAAGCACTACTGGAGGAAGGTTGATAAATCACAGGCAAATCTTCCCCTTGCTGAAAAAGCTCAGGATTGCACTCTTGTTGAGCACCATCAGTTTCCTTCTATTCAGGATATGGATGTAGCCCTTGCAGAGGGCCAATTACAGGATGATATGCATGCTCTCTCTCAGGATACTACCCCTGCTCTTATTCAGATTGATCCTCCGAATGAAGCTCAAATGCAGAACCCTATTTCATCAGATGTAGCTTCTTTATCGGAAGACACAGACTTTGAGCTAGCTCCTATGCCTTTGATGCCTGTGCCAAAGCTTTCTTCTGTCAGGGATGCAGAAGTACCTCTTTTATTGGAATCTTTCCATCCCATGTTACAACAGGTTTTTGACCCTTTGATTTAAAAATTTCGAGTACCAGCCTATATCAAGAAGAATATCATAAGGGCGAAAAACAGCTTGTGTTTATTGATGGTGTGGTTTTATCACTGCATTAGTTTTTACAGAGCAACAATTTGAAGCTGGATTATGCTGTGTTTGATTCTCCTCAAGCTTGATATGTAATATTTTACTTGCCTACCTCATGACTTTTGCTCTGAGGTTTTACTTGTTAAAACTTTTCCCTTGTACTTATTGGTGGGTTTTTACCTCTTTTGAGGTTTCCCACAAAGAAATATAAAGATTTCACTTTAAAAAAAAAAGAGTGTGTGTTTTTATTTATTTTTCATTTGGGTTCGGTATTGGGCACTTTGGATTCTATGGAAGGACAAAAATCGTGATCCAATTTTTTCAATTTACTCTATATTCACGCACTCTTTGCAGCAATCTTTCTATGATTGCTTGCAAACACAGTCTATAGATCATGTTGTATACTTGAGATCTTTTCTTGATGTATTTGAACACATCCCACTTTGGGATAGTCTCTGTAATATAATGCAAAAAACATTTTCACCAAAAATGTGTGTGTGTGTGTGTGTCTTTGGTGATCCTATGTTTTTTCCTTTTGTTTTCTTTCGTCGTTCTTTGCAGCAATCACTTTCATTGTCTGCAAACTCACTACATAGACTATGATATATATTTGTCCTACATGGAGATTCTCTTAATGTACTTTTTCAGCTTCCCAGTTTTGGGATAGTTTTCTTGTAATATAAAGCATTCAAAGTTCACCCCCCCAAAAAAAAGTGTGTGTGTGTGTGTGGTGTACCGATGGAGAGCTCTGGAGCCCCCGTAGCCCTGGTCGACCCTCCGTCCCCTTCTGTTTCCATTCTGTCATCCTCTGTTCACCTCCTAGCCCCATCTGTACCCTCTGTATGGCTTCCTGCTTCCTTCTCACGCCCGTTTGTACAGTCCCAGCCCAGTTTTGTCCAGTCGCGCCCTTCATCTGGTCTCTTCACGCAGTCCGTACAGGTTCTTGCCTCTCCTGCACCCTTCGTACAGCCCTCGGGACTGAGTCCTAGAGCCACTGGCCTGCAACAGCCTTCCTCTCTGCCATTTCCTTTTGCAAACCCTGTCCTGCAGCCGTCCGTACACCCTGTACGGTCTCCATCTGTCCCTGCATTTTCTGGAGCTGTTTCCTCTGCTCCCTCTTCCGTACTGCCTGAAAATAAGTCCCTTCCGCCTTCCGTACTGGTGTTGCAGCCCTCGGTGTCACCTTCCTCCTCCCTTCCTACTGCTTCAACCCCTCTTTCCTTTGTTTTTTCTGCCTCGGCCCCTCCTCCTCCTACCTCTACTCCTACTACTCGTGTTTTTCTTCGGCGGAAGCATGGTGGTGTGTTTGCCTCGCCTTCACTCAAATCGGCAAAGCTGGATGTTTCTGATGGTGCTCCTTCTCTCCAACTGGATCTTCTTTGCCAATTGTGCTCAGCCTCTGTCACAGAAGCTCCTTTATCGAGTTCCCCGCAAGGTAGAAAAATCACATGCCACTCTTTCTCTTGCTGAAGAAGTTCAGGATCCGACTCCTGTTGAGCATCTTCAGCCTCCTTCCCCTTAGGATATGGATGGCCCCTTGCAAAGGGAATTATATACAAGATGTTGCCCCTACTCTTTCTCAGGTTGATCCTCACAGTGAAGCTGAAATGCTGAGTCCTGCTTTATCAGATGCAGCTCTTTCGTCGGAGGATACAGATGTTGATTTAGCCACTTTGCCTTTGATGTATGTGCCAGAGTCTTCTTCTGTTCAGGATGCAGAAGTGCCTTTTTTACTGGAATCTTTTCATCCCATGTTACAATAGGTTTTTGACCCTGTGATTCAAAAATTTCGGGTACCAACCTATATCAAGAAGAATCACAAGGGCAAAAAATAGCTTGTTTTTATTGATGGTGTGGTTTCATCACTGCATCAATTTTACAAAGCAATAATTTGAAGCTGGAGGATGTTGTGTTTGATCCTCCTCCAGCTTGATATGTAACTTTTTACTTGGCTGCCTCATGACTTTTGCTCTGAGGCTTTACTTGTAAATTTTTTCCTTGTACTCATTGGTGGGTTTTTACCTCTTTTGAGGTTTCCCACACAGAAATATAAGATTTCACTAGAAAAAAGTGTGTGTGTGTGCGTGTGTACATCCCTGCGTTGTCTCTGTACACCCTGTATGGAATCTGTACAAGGCCCGTTTTCCTGTCCGTACACTGGCAGACTGCCCGTTTGCTACTGTCTGGCCCCGTCTGTACAGATTCATCATTCCACGGTGTGGCTTGCCTCCACGACCCTACTGTCCGTTTTCTTTCCGTACTGTCAGCCTCTCCTATCCTCTTCTATTCCGTACAGATTCTCTTTTCCGTACAGTCCCGTGTTGTCAGCTTTTCTGTCTTCTTTTTCGTACAGATTTATTTTCTATTCCGTACTGCCAAGCTTTTCTATCCCTTGCTATCCTGTACAGCTTTTGTACTTTTTACTACATACAACTTCCGTATTGTCAGACCTTTCCGTACAGTCTTCTTTCTCATTGTCTTCTTCAGCTCTAGCACTCTTTGTTGCTCCTTTCCTTCGTTCTTGCTCTATAATCCACAGCCTCCCTTTTAGTTCTGGGTTCCTTCTTCTACAGCTCTCTTTCAAGCTGCTTCTTTTCTTGGACCTTCTTTTCCTCACCTTCAAATGGTGGATTGTCCTTACGAAAAGACTTTTCAAAAAGAGAGATCAGTGCAACACAAAAAACAAAAGCAGGTTATAGGTCAAGATGACCCCCTTCATGACTTTGCAGACTGCAGAGGCTCAGCTTGTCTATGAGGTGATGCATGAGGGTTTTGAAGACACTCGAAAGAGTTGGAAGGATCGAGTTCCCACCACGGCCATCATGGTGGATGTGGATGATATTTTTGATCTTGTCAAGGAATATGCCAAGCATGCCATTATTATCTTTTTTCTAGGACGTATGCCTGCTGCTGCAAATGTTGGTAACTGGTTGACTAGAACCCTGGGTGGTTGCTATGTTAAAAAGGTTCATTATGCAGCAAGGGGCTTTTTTGAAGTGATCATGGCAGATGAAGATCATAGACAGATTTTATTGGAGCGCTCTCCTCTCTTCTATGGGCAGCACATGGTTCATGTGTTGCCCTGGTGACCTACCAGAGATTACTAGGCAGCATTGATCAGACACAGATGCCCTGTCTGGGTGGAAGTTATGGATTTCCCTCAATGTCTGGCTTCTCTTTTGCCAAAAATTGCAGCCTCTTGGCGAAGTGGTTTGCCCACCACGGCCTAATGGCAATTCAAGTAGATTTTGCATTTTGTGGGATACAGACAATCCAACCCCAGACTCTTATTCGGTCATAGTGAATAATGCTTCGATGGGCAGTGCCTTTTATAAATTGAAATGGGGCCTCTTTGTAGGTGCTTGCTTTGAATGCAAGAAGTTCGGGCATATGGCTTCACAATGCCCATCACGTGCTCCCAAAATGCCATTGCAGGCTGAATTGTCACAGCCTCCAAACAAGAATTCTAATGCCTCCTCTCTGATGAAGCCTAAGGGGTAGGTAAAACAGTTTTTTGCTGTCCAGGACAGGGAAAGCACCGGTTGCTTCGAATGGTGATGCTCCTCTTTCTGTCCCTTTGGCCTCTCATCCTCAAGTGAGGGAAAAAATTTTGAATGATGCCTGGAAAACCCCAACAAAAGTCATCTCACCTAGGAGACCTTTGCCCTCCCAGACTTAAAAAGTGCCTCCTCTCAGGGCAAAACACCAGCTGAAAACTCTAGCATTGGTGTGACTTGGGCTGCTGTGACTGCCAATCGTACCCTCTTTCCAAAAGAGGAAGTTGCTGCCTTATTGTCTTCTCCTTGGGCTGAGTTTTCTTCTCAGGGACGAGGCTTGGATACTGAGGTGGAAATGCAGACATAGAAGGCATTTTTGCTGTTGTACATACCTCTCCTATATCTGTAAATATGCTTGATCATCTTAAATGTGTCACTTTGAATGTACAAGGTTTGTGTGATGGTCGAAAATGAAAACTGGTTTGGGTGTATATACGCCAATTGCAGCCTGATATAGTGGCTTTACAAGAGCATAATCAGCATATGTATGCTGGTACATCTGGACATTGTGCTGGTTATGACATTTTCTATGCTAGAGAGCACTCTTTCTCTAGGGTAGCCTTTTTGGTTAAGCATGATCTTCACCCTATTGTGGCCTTCAATGATCACCATGGTCGATGGACAATGCCTTGTTCAAGGCGACATCTTTGAATTTGCAATCTTCCATCGAGCTTTGATTTGGGATGCTATGCATAAATATCCCTGGCGACATTCTGCTTTTATCTGTAATGATTTCAATAATGCCCCACAACCGCGGTGATTTCAATAATGCCCCACAACCGGGAGATAATACCTCGGGCCACACTCACATGTTGGCTTCTGAAAAGCAGGCATGGTCTAATTGTTTGCTTCAATTGTCTCTAGTTGATCTTTGGAAGGAATTGCAGCCCATGCTTCTGGGCTATACCTTTTAGCATACTGCTTAATATTCATCTCAGGCACGCTTGGACATATGATATCAGGTTGATCCGCAGCATTCTGATGCCTTCACTTGTCAGCTTTGGATTGACCATGCTTTCACATATTCTGACCATGCTCGTCTTTGTTGATCATTGATTTTCCATCGTTCCTCTTGCCGTTTGGTTATTGTATATTCGTCCTTAACAAACTCAAAGGGTTCCAATAGAAGCTCATCACCTTCAATTTGTTCACGAACATGAGAGAATGTGGGATGACCTGTGTCTCTTGTCACCCTAACAACACCTAATTCTTTGCATGACTTTCTGGATGATAGATTGGCTTGCAAACGCCTTTTGTTGATAAATAATGCTTACCTTGACCATGCTGATTTTAAAGCCATGGTTTCTGATGCCATTCAACCTCTTTCTCATCAGATGCACATTGATTTGGATTATGCATGGCAGGCTTATGCTAGCTGTTATTCGGGATTATGGTAAATCCTACATGCAGGCCACAAGGGAGATCGTGAAGCATGCCAAATACACTTGCCAGAGTTTGACTGAACTCACTCATCTTCGGCCTTTGTCTTCAGAAGAAAGCATGCTATGATGTCAGGCTAAATTATGTCTCCAATCGAATGATCATAGAAAGCTTGCTAAATGGGAGACCCGATCTCAGCAAAGGGCTTTTTGGGATCAAGGTTACTCTTCCAAGCAATTCTTTAAAAGTTTGCATTACAAAAGACCGGCTGCCAATATTTGTCGCATCCGGATGCCTCATGGTTCTTGGTCCTCATCTCAATCGGAGCTTGCTGCTTTTTGTGTTCAACACTTTTCATCTCATTTTGGGCATGCGGACATTCTTAATCCTCAGATTGTGTCTGCCCGCCAGCTTCTTTGCAGCATGTCCATCCCATTCTCTTTGATGCTCAGGCTTTGGAATTGGAAATTCCTTTCACTGAAAGAGAACTGTCAGATGCTGTTAAATCCTGTGGCAAATGGAAATCTCCAGGATGGGATGGTCTCACTGTGGAATTTTTTCTTACCTTTTGGATATCCTCAAACCTACTTTGCTGCAAATGGTTAATTCAGCCTAGGAAATTCAACAAATGCCTATGTCATGGAAAAAAGGACTTGTCAAGCTCCTTCCAAAAAAGCAACTATGTGATTTGCTCACTGATTGGAGACCAATAACGCTCATGCCAGTCATTTACAAGATCATAGCCAAAATGGTTGTTGATCGTATTAAAGGTTATTTGCATGATGGGTTGCATCCTTCACAATATGGCTTCGTCCCCCATAGGCATATCATAGATAATATTGCCAATGCTTACATTGGGATTGAATATGCCAAATACACGCAGCAGGATGTTCTGCTCTTACAAGTAAATATTGCAAAAGCTTTTGATACAATTCAATGGAAATTCATCTCGCAAACAATCCGAACATTGGGGTTTGGAGCAAAAATGCAGCAGATTATTTACTAGCTTTACAAGGACAACAATGCAGCTTGCATTCTTTCTAGAGATCTCTCTGATGAGTGGACTCTTCGTTGTTCGGTCCGTCAGGGATGTCTCCTTAGTGCTTTATTGTATGCCATTGCTACCCATCCTATGTTGCAATATATTGATCATCTCATGGCTACACTCCCTTCATGGTTTGGAATTGGATGCAAATCGCAGCATGGTTGCTCAAGCCTATGCTGATGATTCTTTCTTTACCCTAAAGAATATGCAAAATAAGAAAAGTCTCAGATTACTCTCTATGCATCGTCTCTGTTCTCCAAAGATGCACGGGGGTTTGAACATACTCAATATTCAAATGCATATACTTGCTCACAGGGGGAAAATGATGTTGCAGTTTATGCAAGGGAATCAGCCTTAGGCTTTCATGATCCGCTCTCTTTTGTTACATATTGATACTTCTGCTTTTGGGCATTGGCAGCCTACACAGTGGGATTTTCTATTTGGCTCCATTCAAGGCAAGATCAGAAGCTGAGGGCTGAGAATATTTATTGGTCCAAAGTATTCCACCCTCCTTTGGCTATACAAGAACCCAGGCATTCTTATTTTATATCTTTCAAAGGTATTTCTTCTGTGACGGATGTACTTCAGGATGATGGCACTCTTTTATCTTTTTTTGCGGCTGCTAGCAAGTATGGTTTGGGAGCTCATTATCGTGCTTTAGGCATAAAATTTCAATAATGCTTCAACCTTTCTTTTTTTTTCAAAAAAGAGACTTCTATTAAGTAAGAAAGAAACCCGCTAGAGCAAGCTCTGTGCGGAAATACACCATGCTAAGCATGTAATAATAAAAACACCTCAGAGGAATCCAGTAGAAAGAAACCAAGGTTGAGGCTGAAAATGCTATCTCAACCTTGTAGAAGTCTCAGCAAAGAAGGGAGAGTCTCTCCAATCTCTGAGAAAAGTAACTCTCCTGGAGGAGGCTGCTCGAGATGATCCCAGCATGGTCGCCCAAATAGCCATCAGAGTGTGTATCGTATCTGTCCAAGTACTGGCCAAGATCTGAGAAGGGTGAACCTGAGAACCCTCCAAAGCCTCAGTGCATCTGGCTCTCCAAATGTGCCATGCTGCAATGCTAGCTAGGATCTCACATGGAGAGTCGACCGAGGAGTGAGCAGCCCTGAAAAGAGTGGCCGGAACATCCTCTAGAGAGCACGACTCCACAAGGTGTCGTCGGATGTCAAGAGCCCAAGAGGAATCAAGTCTCTCAAAAAATACCTGGAGCCCTGAAAGAGTAAGCCAAGCCACCGATCCCCAGGTCATATAGAAAGGTAGGCGAACAAAAGTGCTGAAAAGTCTTGCAATCCCCTTCCATATGATTCTCGCCTGTCTGCAATCCCAAAGGCAGTGTTGTATTGTCTCCAAAGCACAAAGGCAATGAGGGCGAGAAGGGTCAACAGCTCCGAACCTGGATCTCCAATGGTTTACTGCTATCCCATCATGAATAGAAAGCCAAAAGAAGAGAGTGATTTTTCTATTCTGGCGGGATTTCCAGAGTCTCTGCCAAAAAAATTTCTGCAAGTCAGCGGGAATCTAAAAGTTCTCCCAATGATGAGCTTTGGTGGGCCTCCAACCCCTACAGCTGAGCTAGAATTTCATGGCATTACTGACCGTGTAACGAAAGAAGGGGATGCACTTCTCTCGGTGCCCTTCATCTATCCATTCCCATTCCCCAGGGTCCCACTGCAAAAACTTAATTGGGACACCTCCATAGAGCCACAGCCTCCATGAGCCAAGGGCGAGGAGAAGCGGATCAAGATCCAAGTACCACTGTGAAAGAGAGCCATGCTCCATGAAGCCCACTATCCTGACTGACTGGCTTCAACCTTTCTTGCCAGTACCTCGTTTGGAACTTCACGACAAGCTTGAGGATTAGACTCTCCATTCTTCATCTTCTTCAGCCTGTCCTTTGAAGCTCTCACATATCACAGTGTCTTCTCTGTATAAAGTGTTGTTACATCCGCCTTGGGTTTCTGACAGAGCCAATTCTATTTGGCATATGGATCGCCCACTCAAGTAATTGAGAAAGCGGCTGCATCTCCTTTGGCATTATAAAATCCCTCTTTGGCGACAGCTTTTCCTTTAGCGAGTCCTACTTGGCATTTTTCCATCTGGGCAGTTACTGGCGCATAGACATATTGACCCGGCTGTCTGCCATAGATGTCTACATTCTGTTGAATCTATGCTTCACATTTTCTGGCACTGTCCACATACTTGTGATTTCCTCGCTCTCATTCGTCAGGGGCGTCGAGCGAGATTTCCTATTGTTACTTTTGGCAGGTTCTTCTGGTTATTTGGTTTTCATCCCGCTAGACAGGATTTTGATTTATTTTTTGTTTGGGTGCGCTACTGGGCACTTTGGACTCTATGGATGGACATAAATCATAGAGTCTTTGTTGGTGATCCTACTTTTCCATCTTTCGTTTTTTTCAAACGATCTTTGCGGCAATTGTTTTATGATTGCTTTCATATTCATTTGATTGATCATGATGTATATATGGCTCATACTGAGATTTTCAATTGAATAGTAGTTACTCCGCTTTTGAAGTAACTATGAATGTAATTATTTCACACCAATAAAATATTTCTTCTCACCAAAAAGTGTGTGTGTGTGCGTACATGCAGGACATACAGATACCTATATGAATCCAGAAACATTTCCACACTCATCCTCTAGAAACACAACATAGTGCAATTTCAATCTCATGATAGTCACTCATAAGGTTGAAAACCATAACTATGACATCCCCACTGACGTCATCAGCACTCAACAGTGGGCATAGACCATAGTATAAAAATATGCTCTCGCACATACAAATCCACACACCCACGCATACTTGAGCATGCATTTGTACAAAGTCTTCATACTGAATTTATGTTGGCACTCTGGAGGTGAAGGGCAAACTCAGCCATGACGATGGCTAGCACTAAAGGAGAAGGCTAGACATACATGCCTGGTACCATGCATGTGCATGTGTGTACTCACACACACACATATTAGAAGTATCAGGTTGAAGTTAATAGATGCTTATTTGTATCAAGAATTTCAACACTACAGATAATCAAAGGTACAAAAGAACATACATGAAAAAGGGAGCGGCCAAACCACCCAGCAAAAGTACTTGGATTGATCAATCTGCACATTTAACATGCCACAAGATGAGACTTTGCATGCTGAAAACTCTCTCTCTCACTCTCTCTCTCTCTCTCTCTCTCTCTCTCTCTATCTATCTATCTATCTATCTGTGTGTGTGTGTGTGTGTGTGTGTGTGTGTGTGTACTAGCTGTTCTTTACATGAGCAGCTTTTACTGCTTTTAGTTGTCAGTTTTTCTTTATAAGTAGTAGTTGTTCCACACTGGAACAGCTATGAATGCAAATGTTTTTTAATGCAAAATTTCTTTCATAAAAAAAAAAAGTGTGTGCGTGCGTGCATGCATACATACATCCATCCATCAATAAACATGTATATGTTTATTTATTTAGTTAGTTTTATTTCATTTTTTATTTTATTTATTTACTTTCTTTTTCATTTTTATTATTTTTTTGGGGGGGAGACACAAGTCTACAAAAACTTATACTTCACAAAACTTAGTCGTGCCAAAGCCAAGTATGTGTGCAGCTTCTAAAGACTTATGGTTTACCTGCCTGCTTGACAATAATAGAGAATCTGTGGATGTTGGACCACAGTGCTCTCGCTCACATCTTTGTCAAGGACATTCACCATCACAGGAATACTTGTGTATAACACATTATACGCCATAAGGCTAAATGAATTGAATAGGCTTGTTCCTGACACACCTGAAATAAAAGAAAAGCTTCCCAGCAGGTAGCACAGGCGCACAGTTATCGGCAAACTATTCATCCAAAATTCCCCTCAAAGTCCAAGCTCAGTTGCAAGCATGCAGACACTTCCATAGCAGACAAAAATTCTGATCAACCATTCAGAAGAAAAGCATCTGCTAAAGACAGAAGAAACACAACATGTCCACCGTAAGACCTCAAATAGAAACATGCTTAGCTTATTATCAAAGAAAAGAACTACATCACGTCATTTCAAGGATGTCGCACCAATAGATGGCTTTCTCCAAGCTACAAATTTTGCAGATGGTGTCACATGTCACCCATTATATTCCTTTATATTCCTAATATCATTGATCCCAATATCCAAATGTGTAACAGCAATTACTCAGCTTAGAGCTTACAATATTTGGATGAAGCACACGAGTAATGATTTATAGATTGAGTATTGAGCCAAGAATGCTGTTCGATTGTATGAGTATCTCCCATGAACCAAGATCAACCTTTTCAGAAAGCGGAATTCTGTGCAAAAGTCCAATGCACAGTTTGAATCAGATCTTAGTTTTGGCAATATCTTAAGCACAAATTATTCTCTATGAATGGCCCCACATGCAAATCTAACCGCTGATTCAATAACTTTTAAGAAGGAAAGACTAGAGGTCACAACACAGAATACAGAAATTGTGAGAAGCATGACCTAAGAAGATAAGAAAAGAAGGTTCCTAGAAACAATTAAAAGACGCTCAACATTGACTTACATATGGGGTATAAGATTAATTTTGTTATTTGAAAAATCAGATCTAAGATATTCCCTTTATGCAAAACACCTTATTTAATTCCAGGAACAGGAGATAATTGCCGCATTATGGCTATATTGCATTTTCCTACTTGTTTCTTTTTCACAGATGATGAAGTATTTGCCTATCATAGTCGATATGCAGAATTGACAGCAAAGCACGGTTGACATGTAATTTCAGAGAGCATGACACTAATCCCAAGGACATCCACCCTTTATAGAAAGACTCAATACAAAGCTACTTTGACAAAAGCATACTTCCAAAGCTGAAATCGGATGCCCTTGCAGCTTGAAGGCCTTCTCGACCACTGATGCCAACACCAACATGAGCCTCCTGTATCATCTTTACATCATTTCCACCATCTCCAATTGCAAGAGTTCTATAATCACACTTTTTAAGCAGCTCAACAAGCTGCAATCAACAATAGCGAGCAATCAGTTCTACACATGTAATGTTCTTCTACGATGTTACCTTACACAAAGTCACCAGCCAAAGGTATGAACAGTTATTCAATGACAAAAGAGAGCAACTGACTTGAGCTTTCTGTGATGGAGTCACACGACAGCATACAGCGGTCTTTGCAAGCATAGCAAGCTCTATGAATGAAGCATAATAATGCCTGAGTGCAATCTCCAGGGCCCATCCATCAATAACAAAAGCAACATCCTGTTACAAAATGGAGCGTATACATTTTGAATTCAGATTTGCCTACTTGCATATCCAAGGCCATAGTTCTCCAACTTCCAGATTATTGTATAGATAATAAAAGATTTGGCAACATAGCTTCTATCATTTAGGTGCCAGTCCAGTCTTATTCATGAAACATTTTAAAGTTGATGCAAGATAGGTCTGACCTTTATTTCTGTACTTGTTATTCTCATAGTCCGAAGCACTCTTTCAAGACTACTTGCAACATCGTCTTGAGTGATACCTTGAACATACAAGAGCTGGCCTTCAGGCTCTGCAAGACCAGAAGAGAGATAAGTTCACACTTTCGTTATTAAAGCAAAGGTTTGTCTTCAATAAAACATTATTATAATCTAAACTTACGTTGGAATGCATAGGGAAGCTAAAGAAAAACCTTAAAGAGAACATATACCAAGCAAGAGAAAATAGATTAGAAAGCAATGTCTTCATATTGCTCGATAATCAGCCTTCAAGCGTGCCACATTCATCTAAATAGCTTGACAATTATGTTGTTGTATTCTACAATCAGCTTACATTTCTTCTCAATAGATAACCAAGTTTAAGCTTTTGCAAACAAACACTGGATGCTGATCATTGGCGTTATCGTCCCACTCAAGACATGTCAGCCTTCAAGACCATCCATGTTTGAATCTTGGCCAAGGCAGCATAATGCCCCCATAGGTTGAACTCTAGTCGCACAGTGGTGGATGCTAATATGCAGGTGGTGTATACGTGGAGTGCCCTATGCAGAAGGGTGGACTAAGTGCGTTTGTGGCATCATATTCCACCTTTGATGTGTGGATAACCGCAAGCCTCCTTTCACTGTATGCAAAATACTTTCAGGAAAGGTGAATCTCCCAATCCAACCAAACATTGAAAAATGTCAAAATGTCTGGGGCAGTAGAATTAGCATCAATGATTATGAGTAGAATCTCTATGCACAGCTGGCAACTACCTAATTCTGAATGGTGCTATATAGCACTTGTCTGGCCACTGTGTCTGCTCTATGGTGATGTAAAAGCCTAGCTATATCGAAGAGGCTATACAGGTCTTGTGTGATGGAAACCTATATGTTCAATGAGCGCTATGCACAATTACTAAGCAGCTTGTGGCGTTTGTGGCACATCTTTTTATTTTTTGGTTTGCATCAGATCTTGCTTACCATATCTTCTCTTAACATGTTTTTCAATCTTCCTGTTTGTACAGCAATCTGAAGTAAGTTGGTCCTCATCTTGCTGATAGGTGCCATTTGAACACAAATATGTCATCATCAAGGTATCACTATCACCCTTGAAATGCCATATTTTCGCTTAGTTCATTCCAAATCTTGGCCAGACACAACTGCCTTACAAAGTCCCTAATGGACATGTCCTTATTGTTTTGGTGTGCGCGCACGCACGCGCGCCATAGAGTCTATGGTGACCCTAGTTTTTCCAAATTTGTTTTCTTTCGTCGTTCTTTGCAGCAATCTCTTTTTGATTGCCTGCAAACTCACTATATAGAGTATGATGTATATTTGTCCTACACTGAGATTTTCTCTTTATGTATTTTCTAGCTATGTATCTTCTAGCTTCCTAGTTTTGGGCTAGCTACCTTGTAATATAAAGCATTCAAAGTTTTCACCCCCCAAAAAAGTGTGTGTGTGTGTGTGTGTGTGTGTGTGAGAGAGAGAGAGAGAGAGAGAGTTCCTGAATTTTCTTTGACAGCGGCTGAGAACGAGATTCCCGACTCCTGCTTTTGGGAAATTCTTCTCGGCGCACTCAGGAGTTTGATCTTTTCTTTGTTTGAAAAATCGTTACTGGGCACTTTGGACTTTGTGGATAAACAGGAATTGTAAATTCTTTGGTGATCCAACATTTTCTTTATTTGCTTTCTTCAAGCGTTCTCTGCAGCAATCTTTTTTTGACTGCTTGCAGACTCATTACATCGATCTTTAGCATGTACAAAGGTTTTCAGCTGATGTAATTTCTAGCTCCTCGCTTCGAGGTGGTTTTTCTTGTAATATAAACAATCATGGCTTTCACTATAATAAAAAAAGTGAGTGAGAGAGAGAGAGAGAGAGAGGTGGATGAGGAGCAAGCTATGGTTTCTGAGTTTTCTCCACACCCTTTTTAGGATTTCAACCTCACCCACAAGCTCTCCTATGCAGTACCGCTCAGCCAAAGACCTGCAACTATATGAAAAACGTTTGCACAGTGTTGTACTGTATGTACGGGCTTGCTGCTCCTGCTCCTCACGTCTTCCGCTCTCTGTTTTGTAGACTCTCTTTCCTTGGTGCAGACCCTGATTGCTAGCCAAGGCCTCACAAGGTTGAGGCTCCCAATCAGGCAGGAGGAGCAGCTGTTGGACTCCGAGTTTGCAGATGACACAGCCTTGTATGTAGAGGGCACCACAGCGAGTTTGAAGAGAGTCAGGGGAGCCCTGGCTATCTATTGTGAGGCCTCTGGTGCACAGATCAACTGGACTAAGTCCATAGGTTTCTTCACAAGCTCTGAGAAGACACAGGAGTCGTGAGTGGGGGAGCGACTTTGGCTTCAGATGGATACCGCGGGGCCAAACGGCGAGCTACCTTGGATGCCAGGTTGGTATTGACATTACAGCAGAGTAGCAAATCGCCCCGGTCCTAGAGTGTTCGGCATAAGCTTCTCTACTGGAGCTCGGCCAAACTCTCCCTAGCAGGTCGTGCCTTAGTGGCAAACCAAGTCCTTCTTGCCACGGTCTGGTATATTGCCTCTTGCTAGTGTTTTCACAAAGGGTGCATTGGGCAGCTCCGACGATTGGTTTGGAACTTCCTTTGGGCAGGTTCGGATGGCACAAGGAACACATAGGACCCGGGTTGCTTGACAGACGGTGATCATGCCGCAAGCACTGAGACGCTTGGGTATCATTGATCTAGAGATGCAGAGCAGAGCCCTCTTAGGTGCAGAGCCTTGGAAGCTCCTCTTACAACGAGGGCTTCTTAGGAACACCCCACGCATTGGGGGGCAGTGGCAGCTTTCACACAGGTGGATCTTCTCAGAGGTCCCCCTTATGGGGAATGGTTCCTCCTTGATGAGGAGCCGCCAAAGGGTCTGGGTCTAGCAAAGATTAGCAAGAGGCCTCATTTGAGCTCAGCCCAGATGCAGAGAAGAGTTCGAGCATCAACCCCTTATTTGGCACCCAGAGATCTGGGATCAAGAGGAGCGTATGCTCGAACAGTGGACTAACATTGGTTGGGCACAGTGGGACAGTGATGGAGGTAGAGGCAAGGCATGGTGCCATAGCGCATCTGCGAGGGATATGTAAGAAAACAATACAACGTCTGTGCTCAACAGATAACAGGATCTCGTATGCAAGAGAGAAAAGCAGATAGTATGAAGAATCAAAATTTTGATTACTGTAAAACTGATACAATAGTGGCGCTGCCTCCCAGCCGGTGCCTCCCAGCCGTGCGCTCCTGTGAGAGAAGCTTCAATGGCATGCTAGAAACAGTAGAGGATGGAGGCTGGATGCTAAGGAATCATGGTTGCTATAGCCAGTGATAAAATGAGCTTCACGGGCTTGCTCTTATATAGCCACCAGTCATAGTCGGTTAGACCCAATTGGGTGACCGACCCAGTCCGCCCAAAACGGCCGACTGGGGATCGGTCCCGAAATAGGCTACCGACCACACGATAGAACCGTGGCGTAAAATAGAGCCATCCGGGATCATATGGGGCTCCAAACGGGCCCCGCAACCCGAGAGTGGACTGCCTCGAGAAATACTCCGTCTATCCTCAATGCGGTCAATCATGGGATGCCTTCCCACACTTGCATGTAGCCTAGTTGATAGTGTGCCAACTCCGTCCAGACATCAGTCCACACATGGTCCCCCATCTGATGTCCAAACCAGGACCTACCGGATAACGGAGCTACTCAAATGCCTTCTCCTCATATGGAGGGCTTACAAGTAGAGTTAGCTGGTTCCCGCGTAGTTACACGCGCGTAGTTACACGAGAGTGGAGCATTGATATCTAACACCCCTCCTCAATGTCCACCCGCAAGTGAACTTACTTTTTTGGGCCAATGCCAAGTCAATGAAGATGCCTCTCCAGCAAGTCTCTTCCAAGAGTCTTCGTGAAGATGTTCGCACATTCTCTGTAGTCGGACAGTACACCAAGTCGACCTCTCCATCCATGATGAGCTCGCATACAAAGTGATATTGAATCTCAATGTGTTTTGTGCGAGCATGGAACACATGGTTCTTTGCAATCGCCATGCAACTCTGCTTGTCACATGATAACTGCGTAGGCTTGTTCTGCACTGCACCCATGTCCCCAAAAATCCTCCTCATGTTTCGTTGGTACCACGCTCGTGGAACCTGTTTCAGCCCGTAAAGTACCTTCTTCAGTTTACAGACTTTACCTTTTGAACCGAGGATCACAAAACCTGGTGGTTGTTCCACGTATACCTCCTCCTTGAGATCTCCATTCAGAAAGGCGGATTTTACATCCATCTGAAACACGGGCCAACTTCCTTGGGCAGCTAAAGCCAAAACAATGCGAATTGTGGTTAGTCGAGCTGTGGGAGCAAAAGTATCCTGATAATCAAAACCATGTACTTGTGCGAATCCTTTTGCCACGAGCCGAGCCGAGCCTTGTACTTATCCAACGTGCCATCGGACTTATACTTAGTCTTATACACCCACTTGGTACCGATTACCTTGCGTTTTGGTGGACGATCCACAAGGTCCCAAGTGTTGTTCTTCATTATGGAGCCATACTCCGACTGCATAACCTCCATCCACCTATCATCACCCTGTGCCTCTTCAAGATACTTGGATTCATCAGCACGGATCACCTCTGTCATCAAAGCGTAGTTGACCAAGTGTTCTTGCGCCCTTCTTTGCTTCTCTAATCTCTTGGACCGACGGTGTTCGGATGGTTCCTCCTCAATGGCTAGCGGTTCTATGCCGTCCAAAAGCTGCTTTACCCACTTTGAAAATGGCCGTTGCCGTTGTGGTTCTGCAGGCTCTTCTTCCTCTTCTTTATCTTGAATCCTCCCAAGCACCGTTTGGGGAGTTCGGTCTGTTGTTGGTGGTTGTATTGGATGAATATCCTCGTCCTCGTTGTCTGGGAAGGAAGCATCCCCCTCCAAGTAATGCGGCTGTTCTGAGAAGACCACATCGCGACTTACTATTACCTTCTTGGTAACAGGGTTATAGAGATAGTAACCCTTCGCCTCTTCACTGTAGCCCAAGAAAATACACTTCCGGCTCTTCGATTCCCATTTGGTCCTGTTAGCATCAGGAACATACACAAAACAGTCACATCTAAAAACTTTGAAATGTGCAGCAGAAGGTTTCTTACCAGAAAAGGCCTGCAGTGGAGTCATCCCGTTCACAGCCTTCGTGTAGCTACGATTCAGAATGTAAACTGCCGTGTTACATGCTTCAGCTCAGAAAGTCTTTGGCAAATCTTTCTCTTTCATCATACTCCTGCCCATTTCGCAGATGACGCGCATCTTGCGCTCTGCTACTCCATTTTGTTGTGATATATGTGACGGGGATTTTCGCCTCTTGATCCCGTGACTTTTGCAGTAACTTTCGAATTCACTTGATGTGAACTCACCACCTCTGTCTGATCTCAACTTCTTCACCTTCCTCCCCGTTTCTTTCTTGACCATTACATGCCATTCTTTGAACTTACTAAAAGCCTCATCTTTAGTCTTCAGGAAGTATATCCATATCCTTCTACTGTAGTCGTCCATCAGCGTCATGAAGTAGTAGGAACCACCCAAAGCTTCCGTCTCTATCTTTCCGCAGAGGTCCATGTGAACAAGCTCTAGAGGAGCCTTTGCCCTGCTGGCCTCTTTAGGAAAGGACTGCCGATGCTGCTTGCCCATCATGCAAGCTTCACATACATCGGGCAGATCTGTAATTTCTAGTAGGTCAGCAATCATTCCACTTTTATGCATCTCCTTTAAAGAACTAAGGTTTAGATGACCAAACCTCTCATGCCATAGCTTTGTGTTCTTCACATCCGCTCGAGCACTGAAAGTTGAGAGTTCGTAGATGTTGTTACGCAGTGTATCTTTATCAACGACCTTCTCTTGAAGATCCAAGATCTGTGCACCATTCTTATCGAATTGAACTTTGAGGTCCCGATCCGTGATCGCAGAAACGGACAACAAGTTCCTCTTGATATCTGGCATATAAAGAAAATCGGACAACTATTTTACAACTCCATCTGTCTTGAGAGCAATCGTACCTTTTCCTTTTGCTGGACATTTTGCATCATTGCCGACTGCTACCAGGATGTCATTCCCTACTGACTGTAGAGAGATATACCAATCCTTTCGACTGGTACATGAACTGAAATCTCCTCAATTGTTACGAATAGCTCTACTAGTACTGCCTACGTGCTGTTGCTGGACTCTTTCTTTACTCCGTTCTTCTCATCTGTAATCTTCTTCTGACACTCATTCTGCTTGTGCCATGCCTTGTTGCAATAGAAGTACTTGATCTTCTTCTTTCTCTTTTTATCATCAGAAGAATATGGGTTACTAGAGTCCAGCATAGAAAGCCGAATCTTCTCCAGTCCTTGTCTTTTGACGCATCTCCTCCTCCAGAAGCATTGTGCTGAAATCCTCAAAGTTGAGGGACGAATTTTTATTCTGCGTATTCAGCACCGTAACAAGACCGTCGTACTTTGGTGGGAGAATCTGTATGCACCTTCGTGCTAGATTCTCGCTGGTGATGGTGATGCCAATCGCAGTCATCTGATCGCGCAGATTCTTCACTCTGGTGATGAACTTCTCTGCCGCTTCAGATTCAGCAATTTCTCGTTCGTGGGTTGAGTCTCCAGATTCTAAATTTACGTCTGATTCGTAGTCTCGTACTGATTTTTCAAGACCGTCCATGCCTCCTCCGCTGTGGTGACATGTTGAATTAACGCCATGACAGAGTCACTTACACTGCAGATAATAGAACGCAGCGCATCTGCATTTCTTCTTGTCCACGCGAGAATCTCATCCGTAGTTGGTACTATCTGTTGTCCTGCATTGGCTGGATCCGGTCTCGCAACCGGCTTCACGTCCACCCCACTAGCAGTATCCCAAATCTCATATGCGCTTAGGATGATCTTCATCTTGAACTTCCAGAGTGGATAGTTAGTGCCGTCCAACTTTTCGCTTTCGTCGAGCGGTGGGATTCGCAGTCTTGCGGACTGGGCCATCTCTCACAATCTGCTCGCAAACAGAAACACACTACCAAATCTTCTTGCTAGAGTCCAGGCTCTGATACCATGTAAGAAAACAATACAACGTCTGTGCTCAACAAATAACAAGATCTTGTACGCAAGAGAGAAAAGCAGATAGTATGGAGAATAAAAAATTTGGTTATTGTAAAACTGATACAATAGATGGTGCTGCCTCCTAACCGTGCGCTCCTATGAGAGAAGCTTCGATGGCAGGCTGGAAACAGTACAGGACGGAGGCTGGATGCCAAGGAATCACGGTTACTCTAGCCAGTGATAAAATGGGCTTCACGGGCTTGCTCTTATACAGCCACCAATCGTAGTCGGTTAGACCCAATTGGGTGACCAACCCAGTCCGCCCAAAACGGCCGACTGGGGGTCGGTCCCGAAATAGGCCACCGACCATATGATAGAACTGTGGCGCAAAATAGACCAACTAACCTACGGTATCGTTCGGCCTAGAGCCATCCGGAATCATCTGAGGCTCCAAACGGGCCCCATAACCCGAGAGTGGGCTGTCCCGGGAAATGCTCCGTCTACCTCAATGCGATCAGTCATGGGATGCCTTCCCGCACTTGCATGTAGCCTAGTTGGCAGTGTGTCAACTCCGTCCAGCCATCAAGCCACACATGGCCCCCATCTGGTGTCCAAACCAGGACCTACCGGATAACCGAGCTACTCAAATGACTTCTCCTCATATGGGGGGCTTACAAGTAGAGTTAGCTGGTTCCCACGTAGTTACACGAGAGTGGAGCATTGATATCTAACAGGATAGGGCAGAAGATGAGAGAGATTGACTTAGCTATCCCTGAGTCCTGGTAGGAGGGACTTTGCATGTGGATGGACAATAGATGGTTGGGCTAGTTTTCTTGGACTGGTGTTCCCTTGAGGATGATGATGCAGCGAGGAAGCACGCAGCCCAATTTTCCCGTATAGGACCTGGAGGTCTACTCCAACCACTCACTGAGAGAGACCCAGAGATGGATGGGAGTCTGGATGGGATTCACTGGCAGATGATCAGAGTGGTGCGACGCTTGGGGAAGGAGTGGCACATTGACCCTCCCAGTATCTCAGAGCATGATGCCCCCAGATGGCACCTCTGGCTTTGGGAGGGTAGGCCCTTGAGGGAACTCCGATGGGATCCAGGGGAGTGATTTTGGCCCTTGAGGGAAGTCTAATGGGATCCGGGAGAGTGGTTCTGGCCCTCCAAGGGAGGCCTTGCCGAGCAGGTGGACCAGGTGCCCTTCTTTTCCTACACCACACGGATTGGCACGAGGCTTCAGATGGATTTTTCGACGTGGACCCCTAGAGGGAGAGGCAATGGGTGGCCTAGAGAGTGCCCCAGGATGCCCGTTCCAGGTTTTGGATGTGGTTATGGTCCAATTTGCGGCCGAGGAAGATATCATATGTCTTCTAGCTGGCTACCCACGGACGCTTGCCCATTAGCACGTTGATAAGGAAAAAAAAGAAAAGACAGCCAGGAAATTATGTACTTCCTTCCAGCAAGCATCCCATCGATCAACTCAGACAAAGCATCCCTATTCTAGATCACGTAGCCACCTTGCATGTGCACGTTCTCTTCCAGAATTTCCATTCCACGTCAGCACGTGGAATTTACCACTCTCCCATTAAAAAATGCAAATACCGCCCAAGGCACATTAAATGCACAATGTGGACCTTTAGTCACACAATTCCCACACACATTAGCATGCACATCAAAGCTTGCATGCACCCCTGTACACCCACATGAAAAGCCCCTTGACATGGGCACCAGAACATATCAAATTCCCGTAAAATGCAAGACCACATTGACTCAGGAAAATTTAAAAAACCCCTTCATGACTTGATTTTACATGACCCCAAAAACATTTTCACTTGACCACACACTAGATACCCTTGCTCTGGAGATCTGGTACAACCACATTGCATTTCATCATTTTCCATGAAGTCCCTGCAAAACATACTTTATTGTCTCAAAAAAACTATACATCAGTCCATCATGCTTGAAAAAGAAAAATCCACGACTCAGGAGCCCACACCTACCCTAGATGTGTACATCTATGTGCTTACCCACAGCTATCTACAGTGCTCAAAAACTTGATACAAAATTTGTCCTATCAACGTGGTTGGAGCAGATGCGGGTGGAGGGGAAGTGTCATTGCTGCTTTTCTAGAGACAATTCTACACTGCCTCTGGAGTTGTCCTAGCGCAGTGAGGATTTGGATGGGAGCCCTCAGGATTATGACCCGTATGTAGAGTCTTCAGAGGGACTACACTTGGGGGATGCTAGCCTGGTTG
The DNA here is from genome assembly GCF_047967505.1 of Dipteris shenzhenensis. Classification (NCBI taxonomy): domain Eukaryota; kingdom Viridiplantae; phylum Streptophyta; class Polypodiopsida; order Gleicheniales; family Dipteridaceae; genus Dipteris; species Dipteris shenzhenensis. Next base: position 36,928,780 of record NC_141614.1, read on the forward strand.
ACTGAGGGAGGACATGTGTTCCAGATTGATGAGATTTCCCCGGCTTACTGGATACAAGGTCAGAGAATTCAGAGGATAGAGCTCCATGAGGCGGTCCCCCTTGATAGCCTGGCTGTTGCTGTTCCTCCGGAGGACAGCGTTTGTTAAGTAGTAGCCAGTATCACTGCGTGGAACATTTGGGTTGCTCGCTGCAGTCTGGTGATGGGTGAGCATCCGGTTCAACCCTCGACTACCTTGGTCACCATTTGGTAGGATATCATCTACACCCTCCGCTCCACCTGGGAGCATGGGACCCCAGGCTCTAGGGCGACTATCGCAAGGCGTGCTCGATTCTGCAAGGCTTGGCCTGCAAGAGTTTTTTACATTTTCACTCCACGAGGGATTCGCTTGTTGTATAGTCCCCCCAGCTGGCTGTTAGTCCTAGTACCAGAGATCCCCTAGGCAGTGAACTGGGTTTCTCTGGAACAGGCTGGTTCTTGCGCACAAGGGTAAAATGATGCTGCATTTTCTAGAAGGTGATCAGCCTTGGACAGCCACAATCTCTCATTTTCTTTTGCAATTGTCTACTCCTGTTTTTGGGCATTGGCATCCCATGGGACTTTATTCTGAGACACCTTGATGGTAAGATTAAGAGCTGTCTTTTTGTTTCTCAAATGCTCTTAGCTTGGAAGCAGATTTTATCTCATCTTAAATGGACTGGGCATGACTCTTTGCAAGGCAAGTCTTAGAGCGTTGAGAACTTCAACTGGTCGAAAGTATTTCACCCGCTGCTTGCTCTATAGGAACCTAGGCATTCCTACTTCCTCTCTTCTAAAGGTATTTCACTTGTTGGTAATGTCCTTCGCAATGATGGTACTTTATTGCCTTTTCCATTGGCCGCCAGACAATATGGATTGGGGATGCATTACAGACCACTTTGGCATTCCCTCTCTCAGGTGCTTTTTTCTTTCCTACCGACACCCAGATTGGAGCTCACAGATCAGCTTGCTGATTGGTTTTTGCATAGCCAAGGTTCTTCTATGTGCCCGTTGTGCCTGGCTGATATTTCAGTAGCTGGTTTTTGTAAGAGATTCTGCTGACTCCTCATTGGATCATGCAGCATGCTAACCGACTCTGGCGTTTTAATCATAGTGCCAAACGGTGGCGTAAAAGATTGCATCAAATTTGGTCTTATAAACTATGAAGAGTCAGCATCAGTGTATCCATGCAACTGTATCTGAACCCCAAATTAGTCCATACTGCAATGTGGACTTCATATACCTCAGTATGCGTCTAGCCGCATCCAAATGCGATTTCCTTGGAGCCTGCATAAACTGACTTACCAACCCAACAACATAGCTCAAATTTGACTTGGTAATAGTCATTGGACATGAAATACATCAGACAGGTATTTCTTTTTTCCATTCTGCATAGACAAAGGAATTTTACCAATCTGCACAATAGGATGTGCAGTATCATCACCAGTCTCCATAAATCCTGGTCTTTCTATTTTCCTTGCATCCTGCATCCATTCTGCATGACCTGTCATGTGATTCGATGCACCTGAGTCAACATACCACACATCATTGCTTTCTTCTGCACTTGTCACAAAATTGGTCATGTGCTGCACCACAAATAAATGCTGCTACTAGATGATGCATAATTGCCTTGCTGTAATTTTTCATTCATGATGTCATTCTGCTTTTTGTAGCAATCTTTAGCCATATGACCCATTTTATCACAGTAGTAGCATTCAACATTGCTGTTTGCATTTTGCCCTCTCTGTCATCCACCACGACCTCTTTGGCTCCCCTCGCCTCTAAAGTTACCACGTCCTCCTCCATAGGACTGATTTTCTTGAATTTGCTGCATATTTTGATTTTGCCATGGCCTCCAGATCTGCCTCTGCCTCTGCCTCTGCCTCTGCCTCTACCTCTGCCAGCATTTGAGTAGAAGACAGTTTCTTTTAAAGTTCCTCTTGAAGAAGATGCACCATCAATTCTCTGCTCTTCAGAAATTAGCAGAGCAATCAACTTCTCAAAATCAAAAAAATTTTCACGGACGGCAATGGATGTCCGAAATTGTACATAATCCTTTCCTAGACTATTCAAGGTCACAGAAACTAAATCATCATCTTCCACCGGCGACCCAATGGAAGCAAGTGCATCTGTAATCTTCTTCACCTTCATGTGGTAGTCATTGATGCTCATATTCTCTCTGCACATTATGCAACTTCTGCTTAAGCTGCATTTTTCTGGCTTGCGTATTTGTGCTGTACATTTTTGTTAGAGTATCCCACGCCTCCTTCGACGTGCATGCATCCTGAATATGCACAATCATAGAATCTGAAGTACTGATAGACAAACAATACATAACTTTTCTGACTGTCTCATACCATCCTTTAAATGTCTGCAACTCCTCTTGATTGGGAACATTAGGAATAATTGATTCTCGTTCAACTCCAATAATGAACTCCCAATAGCCTTTTTTCTTAAGGCTAAATTCGTCATTCTAAACTTCCATGCTTGGAAGTTGTTCTTGTCAAGCTTTTCAGTGACAATCTATGAAAGAGCATCAGACGCCATTACAGAACACTACAAAAATATTCTGTCACTACAAAAAACACAACTTCTGCCTCACAAGGGCAAATCTGCAAAACTGACGAAAGTGGTATTTGACCACACAGTCACTTCCTAGTGACGATTTTGCATCAAAGAATGATTCTGTCACTCCCAATATCTCTGCGCACAGGCATACGATGTAATTTTTGCGGTAACTTTTCACTGACCTGCGAAACAGTGGTCGCACAGCAAAAAACATGGCACTTTTCTGAGTGCTTGTGAAAAACTTTCGCTACCGAAACGAACCCCGAAATAACCGCGAATCAAAAAAATTATGTCACTCTCTCGCCACATTGCGAAGGACGTCCCAATCTGAGACAGTGCACTCTTGCACTTTCCGGCTGTGCTACCTGCAGAGATTTGCTCCCAAACTCGAAAAAGAAAAGCAACACTGATCCTCTTACCAAGACACCGCGAACTTAGTTTGTTTTCTTGAGCTCCTTACCACGAACCAAGCTCTGATACCATGTAAAGAGAGTGGGAGAGAAGTAAGGAGTCTCACTTGCAGTTTTCTCACATACACAATGGGAGAATACACACAAAGGTGTAGGTTGAAAACAGTTTTCCTCTTCTTAGTTGTAAAAGCCAAAAGAATCTCTCTCTTAATACAAAAGGAATAGATGAACCCTATAGCTAGGTCTCAAACCAAACTCAGCTAACCTAGGTGGCATACTAACTGAGCCAGTAACTAGAGTACATAAAGATAGCTATCATTAAGCTATTATTCATGGGCGATGTACCAACCGCATCTGCAGCTAACAAGTCGGTGACATAAATGCACAACGATCACCCTGGCATATCACGAGTGAAGCTCGATATCTCAACACAAATTGGCCCTTCGCTAGCAGGTTTTTTAATTGAGAGTGTTGCTGGGTGTCATTCCCTTTGGCCAACTCCTGGCTCGTCGACATTTTGCTCCTGCGTTATGCCACAAATGTTTCGCTCCTAGGGAATCTATGCTTCATCTATTCTGGACTTGTCCCGTCACTCGGGATTTTTTCTTGGTGCTTCAGTATTGTCCTCAAGCACGCTTTCCCTTTGCTACATTTGGAAAGCTTTTATGGCTCTTTGGGATTCACCCGTGACGATCGGAGTTTGAGTTGTTATTTCTATGGGTCAGATATTGGACACTCTCGACTATATGGAAAGATAGGAATCAAATTGTTTTTCATGAGCCCACAACTTCCATGTTCTTCTTTTTTCGGATGTCACTCAAGCAATCATTCAATGATTGTTTGTCCGTTCACCATATAGACTATGCTGTCTACTTGTCTTATACTGAGATTTTCTGATTTTGCATTGGCTGATCTCTCTTTGGGGACGGTCTTTTTGTAATGTAAACAAACATGGCTTTCACTATTTTTTTTAAATGTGTGTGTGTGTGTGTAACCTTCCTCTAGCCCAGTTGGGGGTCTTTTATCAGTATTTTTAGTTTTCAGTAGTAGATGTTCCACTCTGGGACAGCTATGAATGTAAAATTGTCTTAATGGAAAGTTTTTTTAACCCACAAAAAAAGTGTGCGCGCGTGTGTGTGTGTGTGCCATTTTCACTGGATTCTTTTCATCCCATGTTACAACACGTTTTTGACCCTGTGATTCAGAAATTTCGGGTGCCCGCCTATATTAAGAAGAATCACAAGGTTAAAAAACAGCTTGTTTTTATTGATGGTGTGGTTTCTACATTGCATCAGTTTTTACAAAGATATAATCTGAAGCTGGAGGATGTTGTGTTTGATCTTGATATGTAACTTTTTACTTGGCTGCCTCATGACTTTTGCTCCGAGGCTTTACTTCTAAATTTTTCCTTTGTACTTATTGGTGGGTTTTTACCTCTTTTTTGGGGTTTCCCACACATAAATATAAGATTTCACCAAAAATAAATAAAAAGAAAAAAAGTATGTGTGTGTGTGTGTGTGTGTGTGTGAGAGAGAGAGAGAAAGAAAGAAAGAAAGAAAGAAAGAAAGCTTATTAAAGTCGTCGGAAGACCGATGGGTCTATGAGACTGTGAGAATCCTGATACAAACAAACTGTGAGGGTGGAGCTACTAAACGAGCATCCACACCAATGCAGAATGCAAAAAGCTAGTGCTAAGTACTACATAGTCACGTTAGAAAGATCGACTACACATCATCCTCCTCCTCCTCATCATCATCATCAGGTCATCCAAGAGGATAAGACAGCCGAAGCATGAAGTCAGCAATAGAGTGTTGTTGACTGCTCGCAGGCGTGGTCCTGTGTCATCTCGTGGTCATAGCTCTGCGTCTAACAAGGGCTAAAATGACCCCTGTCAATCGAGTCCGACTCTAAACAAAGACAGCATATCCCCAAGTGTAATATGTGCGTCAACCCTCTGTCTGAGTTGTTGTGTCGTTGGCTCTGGATCCCAATCATGTCGGGGCCTTGTAGTACGGGGGTCCACATGCTCTAGCTGGAAGAACTCCATGATCGAGCTATGAGAAGGGTCTACCAAGGAGGTCTGCTCATGTCTTCGTGATCAAAGTAGACGCTCGCAGTGCCTGATTGCCGCATGGATGAACGCCGCCAAAAGCATCTATGGTCTGGATAGGAGAGAAATTGGGACAACACCCCAGACTGTCTCTGAAGAGGCAGTAGAAGCATCCTCGAATCTCATTGTAAAGTGGGCACCTGAAAATGAAATGCTCCTCCGACTCGACCTCATGTATGTCACATAATGTGCATATGCGCCTCTCCTAGGGTAGACCCTCTACCCTACCACTCTCAATGTGCAGTCTATGTAAAGAGACCCGAAATTTGTGTATATCCTGGTGGGTCAATAAAGTGGGGTAACTGGATTTGTGTATATCCTGGTGGGTCAATAAAGACCTCTGTGATATGTAAACAATGATCCCTATAGAAGTTGAGCTTCACCGAAAGCTCGCTCGGGGTCCCAACCAGGTCCGCAATGTGTGTAGCTGTAAAAGATCCTCGCGGATGACAAGGTTGACCTCGTGTGATAGGAGAGGAGAGAATGGCGGGAGGGAGTCTATCCATGTGGAGCCCAAGTCGCTCAACCCATCTCTCTGTGCGTGCATACTAGAATCTCTGGTCACCTACTGTTGATAGTGCCATAGAAGAGAACAATGGTAGCCATGGTAATCTACTATGCCCAGAAGTGCAATCCACGTACCCCTTGACCCCGTATAGGTAGGTGATACATCCAGCTGTAGTGGGGATGACCCAAACTCAGCCAGAATGATCTAGTGAGGGACAAATGGCTTGCCGTAGATCATCCATGATAGCATGAGAAACTGTAGCCGCTCCACACGAGCCCACTCTATATTTGACAGATACGGCCCCTAAAAAGAACTACCGTACATCCCCGTTGGACGAACCAAGAAGTCAAACAACAATCCCTTGGTCCGCGGATCCTGAAAGTGTGAGCACAACCACTGCCTCTCTAATCTGGCCAATGAAGCGTATCCCCTGCTCAGGCAAGCCTGCATCGCACGTCTCATAGTGAAGATAAGTCCAAAGAAGGTAACCCCAAGGTATGTATATGACAAAATAGTCTCAACAGGCGACCCTCAAACATGAACTACTCCCGATGCATAATGGCTCGAGATATATTGAAGATCATGAACTTGGTTTTACTAAGGTTGACCTTCAAATCATGGGACTCACAATAGGACTATAGTGCATCAAGGTGTCTCTAGAGCCCCTCTGCTGATGAAGACAAAAGTGCCACATCACTTGCATATAGCAATATCCAGATCAACGTGCCAACGAGCATCCATCTCCCCCGAGTGTCTGCATAACTACCTCAAGCTCGTCAATGTAGAGGCCAAACAAGGTGGGTGATAAAGGATACCTCCCAATAGTGCTCATGATCTCATCTATCCACCCCGAACCTACCTGGACTCTGCCTGAGACTCTCTCGTTAAGTGCCATGATGGCCCAAATGATCTCCTAGTCATACCCGATTCCTATAAGCATCAAAGGCTTTGCGGGAATCCACAAAGTAACAATATACCCTTTGCTTCCGTGCCCTCGCCTCCTCGATGATACACTTGAGTGTGAGAATGTGATCCATGGTCCCATGATCGTCGCATCGGAATCGAGCCTGTCCGGTTGCTCTAAGTCCCCGGCACTCTGCGAATCGATTGACCTTAGAATCAAGCATTGATGCATAAATCTTGCACATGACATTTCCAATCATAATGGTCATGTAGTTTTCCAAGCTTATGGAATCCCCTACCTTGTGGATGGGTGAGATAGTGTTAACAATCCAGGTGCGTGGAAACCCCAAACAAATAGCTTCATTAAAGAGCTTTGCTAAGATCGGGGCTAGGACATTAATCCCATATGCAATGAATTCAGTGCATAGGCCCTCATGATCTTTCACTCAGCCATTATGAAGTTTCATTAGGGCATCCTTCACTCTCCCCTCAGTGAAGAGTGTGCAGGAGGTAGGGCAAGGTATATGTGAAAGGTCAGAGCTAGCTAAATATCTCCGCCAAAAGTCCTTAGAGTTGTTACTATACAGAATGTTCAGTAGTTCTGACAAACGAAATCCAACTTCTTCCTGCGTACCAATCGACGCTACTCGTGTAGCGTCTCCGTTTCATTCAAAAGGTTGTTATTGGTTTCGAGTCTGAGCTGACAGCGTAAAGCCTTGGACTCATCATCGTACCAACTACTCCAAGGTACGGTCCCAGGTGGTGGTGGATGGGTGGAGCGAGTGGTGTGAGGGAAAGCGTGAAGGGCAACCTTGTGTAGTGAGTGGGTGATCAGGGCAGCACGGTCCTCTAGTAGGGGTATGAAGTCAATATATGTGAGAAGTATGTAAAGGCAGGCTGAGTATATAGGTGAAAGATCACGGTCGAAACCTATGTCATGAAAGGTGGTGTAGGCGATTGTGGAGTGGAAGATGCTATGAGGGGGGGTGTCGAGATGCTAGAGAAGAGGTATGTACGATCAGCCCCTGGGGGGGAAGGTGCGACAATAAAATCCAGGATGACTTCCCCGCAGCTCAAGAAGTCGACAATGGACTGATATAAAGAGCTGCATATGGTGAGAGAGAGAGAGAGAGAGAGAGAGGAGAGAGAGAGAGAGAGTATTAAAAGTCTTTCGGAAGACCAAAGGGTCTATGAGACTGCAAGAAACCTGATACGATGATCAACACCCATGACGAAAACAAAAAGAAGAGTCCATAATCATGATCATAAGCACCAATACATGGAGAGAAAAAACTCTCCGAGATCATAGGATGGGAGCTGGCGAGGCATCAGTCCTGAGAAGGGGGTGTCACTGTGTGAGGCTGCTAAAACTTGTGATGGAGCACTGGCGGATGTCACCATGTGTGGGCTGCCGAGGTCTCCTGGCTATGGCCTAGCGAACAAGTGCCACTGTCACTCCTATGGGTCATGTCTCCAGTTTGGTGAGCATGGAGAGAAGATCCCATAATATGATCTGTGTCTCAGTCTGCTAGCGAGTCTGTCGTAACTCTGGATCACGTCCCATGCCGACCGCCTCCGCAGTTCTTGCTGGTCGGTGCTATATGGCTGGAAAAACTCAGTAATCATGCTCTAACTGTATGCCCTGATCCCGCCTGTGTGCCCAAAAATCCCTGAAAATATTAAAACAGCTTTTCAGACACGTGATACCCTGAAATGCATTGCCGTTGCACAGAGGTTTGGTCATATTACTTCTATTCTCAACCCACCGATGCAGCTTTGCCAGCAGTCTTGGTTTCTTTTCAAGGATTTTCTGATAAAAGCACGACATAATGTTGCCCATGCCATGAAGATAGTTGTCAAAGCTGGTCTTGTTGTTCTACATCCCTTCTGAACTCATAATCCCAACTCCACGTTTATTTGTATGTGGATCCAGACAGAGATTCATTTGTGCTAACTTCTAGTGACAGAGATCAAATGTTCAGTAACCCAAGACATACTAGATGAGAAACACCTTCGAGCCTTGACTAGTATACTTCAACGGGAAGTACATGGTCCTAACCTGGAACTTGGTACATGCCATAAGAGCAGATGGCATATTCTCAGGCATTAGAGGATAAAATCTCCATACACTGGACATTATATTTTATGTGACCAGAAGAAAAATATGACCATGCATCATGCATTTGAATGTCATGTGGAAATAGTCTACTTCCCTTCTTTTCAGATTGAAACCATATAATCACGGTAACTCCATGCAGAAACTTTTCCATGATAACCAACACTCCATTAGTCTGAAAAACTAGGGCATTCACACATCACAAAGACAAACGGAAGTCTCCTTTTAAAGAGAAGGGTTCACAGTTTTATTCTTAACCACCCTCCCCACTTGGATTTCCAAAATATGAGACTTGGAGGCCCTAATCTTAAATATTTCTTTGAAGGAATCCCGTGCTTGTAGGAATGGCCAGATTTTAGTAATGTTTAATAGCACGCTATTTTCCTACAGAATATCAGCCCATACCTTTGCAATAGTGTTCTTGAGCGGGCTCACCTACATTATATGAATGTCACATTTCTAAAGAGGACTAGAAATGCACTATGATCTTCATGAAGTACTTAGCTTGCAGAGCCGATCAATGAGATTGTTCATCTGAGGTAATGGATATTTGTTCTTAATTGTAAAGCGATTTAGTCTCTTGTAGTCTATGCACTGATGCACACTGGAATCTTTCTTCTTAACCAGATGGTATTTCTTAATGGTGTTCCTAGACCCCCACAATGGTGTTCTTGAACGGGTTCACCTACATTATATGACTGTCAAGATGGTATCTCTCAATGGTGTTCCTAGACCCCCACAATGCATCTACATGGATTGGCCTCAAGGATATGCTGTGTGTTCATGTCAGGAGGTGTTGTGTCTATGCTAAAGAGCTGAGCAATCTCTAGGAGTTTGGAATCAAAGGATACATCAATCTCTTGAGAATATCAATCTCCTCCAAAATTTGATTGACTAAGTAGTGTTTACATTAAAAAGACTTTGACACTATATCTGGCCATGTTTTGCAGTTAGAAATAGTGAGCCTAATAGATGGTGTTTTGTACGACAGCTGAACTACAAACAGCAGACCACCACTAACAATATATAATAATGCTTGTACAAGGGTGTTAAATGCCAAAAACAGAGAAAAAGGGGATTTATGGAAAACAACAAAAGCCTTCACCAGCTAGCATACCTGGTAAGACTAGGTTACAAGACAGAGCAATTTGTACGGCTGTACTAAGTTTGTCCCCAGTAAGCATCCAAAAATTTATCCCTGCCTTTCTTAAACAAGATATTGTCTCTGGAACACCATCCTGCGAACAAAATTCACCATGCAATCATAAATCCATCGGTGTACTTAAAACCTCACACTCAAGAGACAATTTCAGCAGAGAACAATGCACCTGTAGCTTATCCTCAATGGCTGTCACCCCGAGTAGTTCAAGATTTCTTTCGAGTTGTTGACAGACTTCTGCCATCTTCCACTGAAAATAGCACCTTTTGATGAGTTATGATGTATGCAAATAATAAATATAGATTAAAAACCAAGATAAAGGAACTAGCATGGAGCTTCACACAGTATGCTTGCAAAGCATTATCTCCCCAAGAAAGCAAAAAGCGAAAGGCCAAAAAACACGACTCTGGTATGAATAGGATTGAACACATAACACACCTGTCAAATCTTAATCTGCACATGCAGGAAACAAATCTTATTGTATTCTAATTGTCCTTTCATGTGAAAGGAAACATACGGGGCCTCTCAATCTACAGTCAAAAATCTATAATTGTCATGCTTAAAATGTTCAATGGTTTCACCAACCTCACGATCTTTGATGCTAGTGCTAGCATCCTTGAATTTCTTTGACCAATCAATATAGTCAGTCTCTTCAAGGTCTCGCCAGGCAAGGCACATAGTTCTCAGTCCCATCTGTGAGTAGTGATCCACTGCTTCAGCTACACGTTTTACATGTTGATCTGTATTTCAATTACAAAGCAAGATCTTTTACTCCAACTAACAAGAAAACATGTACTTATAACAGATTTTGCAAGAAAAAAAGGGGAGAGAGTCCAAGAGAAGAGAGCTATTGATAATGAGCAGTGAGAAAAAAAGAGACAAAGAAAAGTTAAGGAAACGTGAACAAATAGAGAGAGCAAAAGCAAACTGCTCCTGGGTTCATGGATTTCCACATTCCACTTATGGCAAGGCCAACTACTGCATTCTACTTCAGCTCACAGATAAGCCACTAAGTTCTTATATAATGGGAAGTTTTGAGATAACTTTCACAATGTGAGAAGCTTCATGCAGCTATCAATGAGCAACAGTACTCTCAAACCTTGGAGCTCTAGAGAGATTGCTTGTGTATGACAATGGACTTAACAAGACATGCAACTTCAATGCTCTTTGCTAATTGAAATACAATATTCTAAGACAAAGATAATGCAACCAACAACCTTATTATGTTCTGTTCCTCTTACCACTGTGCAGAAAAGGAAATATCACTTCATCAGCCCCTTTGGTCAAAAGCATTATTTTCCCACTGTGTCCTTCTTTCAAAATCACAGACATCCTCTTTCTATCAGATGTAAACTCCAAAATATCCAAAACCTCATAATCGAGCAGATTACCCAAGAGCTTTATTTCTGAAATACAAACGCACAAAATGAGTTTTGTTTGTTGACCAAGATGAAAGGACGAAATTGTTAGTTTGACTACAATTTTTGCCCGCTGTCTGCAGGATTTTCTTTTTTTGTATCTACAGAAAGAGTGACGATTGTTTAAACAAGACCAGGGATAATCAAAACATAACTCACACACCAGGAATGTATAATGTGTGGCTAACAGCCCTATTGAAGGCCTATAGGCATATGGCAAGGCCAAGCACGTTAATCTTATATACCTATAAGGGCCTCTCTCTCAGCACCCTTTGTAGAAGAGGAGAGCAGCCTACATTGGTACAACCCCCCATGCAATGACTATGACCTCTTTTGTCTATGAGAATGAAAAAAATACGAACGTGCGATATGCTTGTGTGGGAGTGAGGAGCCACATGCTTTAGACAAGTGGGCCCTCTACAGAAAACAAAAGCACTCCACATTCTGCTCATCTAAGCTACACCTTATTGTGAACACATCCTTGTCCCTCTTAAATGTCTATCTCCAAGCAAAAACATTACTAGGTTGCAACCTTGAACAAAACTTCAAAAGATATGTTTTCCATGTCTGCTAGTATGATATAGACTATATATTTAGATTAATCCAAGAAGATGCACAAAGTCATTATGTAAAAGGAAACAATTCACTAGTCTCATGGAAGTCACCCACGTTGATAAATACTTACAATGCATGGCAAAGGCTATGAAGTTTGTGAGAGCAGTGAAAAAACACACAACATTGGAAAAAGCTTGAGAAGCTGAAATGATTTGCACACAAATTTGAAATAAAAAGAAATTGAGTTTTGTATGAAACCTTAAACCCTAGAACTATGATTAAGTCCTATAGTGACACATGGCATAGTGCCACATGTATGGTACAAAATTATTATTTCACCATCCTCTCAAGCACCCGAAACTCCTTCATTGAACTAGAGTCAAATTCTTGATGTGAACTTGGTTACAACCCATGAAGGCATTATTCTATCCATGATAAGCTTACGCCCCACAGTCCCCCCCATGATACAAAATGGTTGTAGGAGTCTGATTTAATTCTTACAAATTCACCATCATGCATTATCAATCTGCCTTTTGAGAAATGACTTATCTTGTATACCAAGGAGATGCTTGTAGAGGAAAATTTTCTACTTTGGTAGAGCCTTGGTGAATAAGTGCCCCATCATATGAATTTCCTAGAAATTCCTATTAATTAGTTGTGGAGAAAGGGAGAGGGGTAAAAAGGAAGAGGGCAAGGCCATGATTAAACTAATATACCTTAGTAAGACTAGAATATATCCAATCGTAAAAATTTAGAATTTTGTTGTTCTAAAATCCAAAAATCTACACAAAAATAAAAGAGAAAACGAAAGAGAAGAAAAAAGAGGTTTTTAAAAAAAATGAAAAACAAAAGGAAGACGTACTTAGCAAGCAAAACAACACTTATGTCATCATTAGTGCCCAAGCAGTAAGGAACGGGTGATAACTACGTCTCTATCTTCTAAATGTGGGAGATCGTCAAGATCCTCAAGCATACAAGAGAGAGGGGTGGCATAGGCAAGGGCTAGTGTATGGTTGAAATAAATCTCCTGGAAAGTAGTGACGTGGGACGCGATGTGCTCTATGGTGGTAGGGGGAATGATAAGCTAAAGAATTGGTAGGTATGATTGGCTCCATGGGGTGGTTGGGGGATGGAAAAGTTTGTGATGTAGGATGTGAAGGCAAAGGATCCCATGATATAGTCAACTACGCTCGTCCCTCCTCCATGTTTGGCAAGCAACCTTCTTTATTAGTAAAGCGTGAAGTATTTCTCATCAGAGTCTGGGAACAAAATAGAATTCCAATTGAGAAAGGGGTTTTTTCAAAAGGATGATCATTGCGCAATCTTCGTGGAAGAGGATATCAGTTTTCTCATTCACGATCAGAGCAGCCAGAACTCCCTTACCTCCATAGCCTCCAAACCCCGGCTTCAAAACATCAGACCGAATGGCATCAAACCAACATCCAAAGCGAAAGGCCGAGAAGAGTAACGTGGACACCGCCAAGGAGACGAAGCACAAAAAACCAGAGACGCTTCGCTCAACTAGATCAACTTGATCAGCCTCAACAACTTCCACGAATTACCCTAGAACGAGGCCTTCAATCGGAGCATCGCCATCAAGGTCATTGATTCATATGATGGTCAGATGAAGACCTTTCGAGCGAATGGATGCACCCGTCACAATCAACAAGAGGTAAGGTGTTTCAACTATCGAATACACATGATGACTCTGCAGCTTCAAAATTTCATGAGCATGAAAGATTTTTTAGTTAATTGGCATACACACAGATTGACTAGATAATTCAACACATTGATGGATTTCCCACATGGAATTAGTAGGACTTTGGTGCGGCAATGATCTTTTAGAGGTGAACCTACATACTAACAAGCATGGAAGAAAAAAACTATTGGGGCTAGACGAGAGAAATTGCACCAAGGAGCTTTCTTATTCCCTCTTGAATTCAGTTTGGTAGATCTTTGGAATTTTGTACGTCCTCAAGTTGCAATCTTAGATGTTTGCAGTTGCAGGTATTTCCCTAGCATAGGGAAAGGGTACTAGTCTTAGTTGTTGTGAATTTACAGCTTTGCGGTTTGGAGTGATGGGCAAGTTTGAGTATTTGGATTATGCATGTATAGTAGTAGATTTTGGGAGCTGGTTTATTACATGGATAGTACGTGTTTTTTTTAAGGGAGGGAAAAAGCCCCATATTTATCTCTTCACATCCAACTAAAACTCAATGGATGCCAGTTGGAGAAACTTCACAGGTGGATTCCGTAGAATCAGGCGTCTAGCTGACCTAGTAGGTGTCACACCTATGGCTCATATATTGACTGGTAGGATTGCCATTGTAGAAGATGCCTTACAACAAATTATGAATCAACAGTCATAGGCTAAGATATGTCAATTAGAGTTAAGAAGGAAGGTTCAACTGCTCTCTATGAGACCACCCAAAGAAGACAAAGAAAAGGCTCCAGTGGAGCCAAAGTCTAGTGTACATATGATCAAACCTGTAAAGGGTAGAGTGCCAAATACTACAAATTATAGACTGGAAGTATATTGGTCGGATGGCAGACTGTAGTTCCAATGTCATTACCAATGCTCTGATTATGTTCGTCAAGTTTATGAAAGAATTACTACACACACATAAAGGAGAGTTTGTAGCACACTTTATTGACGATATTCTTACAACAAAAGTATTGATGCACATCATGAACATTTAATATGGTTGCATTGCAATTGCAAAATTTGGGGCTTTTAGTAAATTTGTCCCTTTCTGATTGCAATTTCAAGCTCGAATTTCGCAGTGAAATTTAGGGCTTTTGCAGACAGAGCGTAATTCTTGCAACATTTGGGGCTTTTGATTAATTTGCCCCTTTCTGGTTGCAATTTCGGGCCTATTTTGGGGCTTTTATGTTGGGAGAGCAATTTTGGAGATTTCAGTTCATACTGCCTTTCTTGAAGTGTTTTGCAGCACTTTTAGCAGATTCTGGAGAGTTTTTTGATGCTTGGACAGATTTCTGACAGTGCAAGTGCAGAAATCTGAGTTGCATTTACAGCCAGTGCTTGGCTGTGTTTTTTGGGAGTTGTGCATTTCATTCCCAGTAAGGGAATTCAGTCTTGTATCTGCTAAAATCTCTTTCTCAGATATGGCCCAGCAAAATCAGAATGATTTCCAGTTCGGTGGTCTTTCACAGGAAGACAAGTTGGATGGTACCAACTACTCCCTCTGGAGTTTTATGGTACGCAATATTCTGATTTCTCGCAATTTATGGGATTATGTGAATGGGGGTGAGATCCGACCAGCAGGTATGGCACCTAATACCCCTCCCCAGCAAGGAGGTGGAAGAGGTCGTGCACAGGGTGCAGCTGCAGAACAAGTTCTTGGTGCAGCTACCCCAAACTGGCTGTTACAGACTCTCAGGGAGAGTAAGATTGATGCTCCATTACCTGGCACGACTCGCACTGCAACAAGGCACATGGAAGGTGCTAATTCAGTGGAATCAGCATATGCAGGTACTCTTCTCGATGAGGAGGAGCCTGCAACATTCGAAGAAGCAAAGGACAATGTGCATTGGATGAATGCCATGCACGATGAGTTGCAGTCCATTAAGAAAAATCAGACTTGGGATGTTGTAGACTTGCCACCAAGTAAACATGCCATTGGCACACGATGGGTTTTCAAGGTGAAACGAAAGCCAGATGGCTCCATTGACAGATACAAGGCAAGGCTGGTTGCTAAAGGCTATGCTCAAAAAAAGGGCATAGATTATCACTTGGACATAAAAACAGTCTTCTTAAATGGAGACTTGTTGGAAGAGGTTTATGTCAAACAACCTCTAGGCTTTGAAATTACAGCAAATGCACTTCAGGTATGCAAGCTAAACAAAGCTTTGTATGGGCTGAAACAAGCCCCTCGTGCATGGTATGCCAAGATTCATGCCTTTTTGACCAGCAAGGGGCTGCACAATAGTCCTACTGAGAGCACCCTCTACATCAAGATGGATGGGGGGGAAATTTTAGTCATCCTTCTTTATGTCGATGACTTACTGCTCACAGGGTCCAATGAAGATAATATTGTAGATTTCAAAGCTGATTTGCAGACCAACTTTGACATGTCAGATTTGGGACTGCTTCACTTTTATTTGGGGATCCAGTTCTCTCAAGAGAGACGTGGCACTGTATGTCTCAGTCCAAGTATGTGCAGAAACTCTTGGACAGATTTGACATGCATGATTGTAAGCCCATAGCCACTCCCATGGAGCCGGGGCTGAAACTCACAATGCATGATGCAAGAGAATTAGTTGATGCCACACTTTACAGTTAGGCTGTTGGATGCCTCATATATCTCTGCAACACTAGACCTGATATTCAGTTTGCAGTATCTCAGGTGAGCAGGTATATGCACAGCCCAAAAACTATGCATTGGCAGGCAGCTAAGCGCATCTTCCGTTATTTGCAGGGCACGAAGTCTTTTGGCTTGTTATTTCCCAGGGGGGGTGACTTGCAGATGCATGCCTACAGCGATTCAAATTGGGCTGGTGATTATGACACTAGGCAGTCCACTAGTGGCAATTGTTTCTTTTTGGGTAAATTTTGCATTTCCTGGCTGAGCAAGAAACAATCTACAGTGGCTACCTCATCATGTGAAGCTGAGTACAAGGCAGCTTTCACAGCAACAATTGACTGTGTCTGGCTGCGACGTCTATTTGTTGATCTTCATCTGTCATTGGAGGGTCCTTCTCCAATTCTCACTGATAGTCAGAGTGCCATTGCAGTGGCAAAGAATCCAGTGTTTCATGCTCGCACGAAGCACATTGAGGTTCACTATCACTACGTCAGAGAGAAGTTGCATGCAGGAGAGATCAGTATGATCTTTGTGTCCACACATGACAATGTTGCAGATATTTTCACCAAAGCACTACCACGTGAAAAGTTTGAGGCATTTCGCAGTGCCCTGAACTTATATCCATTTGGTGATTAATCAACCTTGTACATGACATTGGCACTGCAGGGGGTGTTAGAATTATAGATATAATTCAGCAGTGACCAATGTAATTTAATAAGCTAGTTAGGGGCACTTTTCCCTCTTTAAGAGGTTTTTTCCCCTAACCGCAGTTAGTCCACTAACTATGGTTAGTGACTACTAAGGTTTTGTCACTAGGACAAAACCTTATCTCTCACTCTTTCAGTTAAACTCACACACTCTTCTATTGCAACTAAGCTTTCAAGCTTTAAGCTCTCAGCTCACTCTCTTGCTCTCTCTCTCTCCCCAAAACTCACATGGGGTGGGAGCGGTTCTTCTCCAATAGGGAAGGCCAATAGCCTTTAAAAGCAAGAAGCTTTTCCTCTCTTAGAGTAATTCGCCAACTCACGAACAAGAGTTGTACGTTGTTATTCATGCTTTGAAAGCATGGAAGCATTATTTGTATGGTTCAAGGTTTTACACGGATGTGAGCCACAATGCTCTGAAGTATTTTTATGAACAGCCTAGCTTGAATGGCCACAGCTCTTACAAGAGTTTATCATAAAGATTAAGTACCGAAGACAAAAGGAAAATAAGGTTGCTGATGCATTGTCATGCACTATGCATAATATGAGTTTCACGAAATCAGAGAGTTCTCTAATGACAAAGATAAGGGAGACTCAGAAAGTGGACGAGTTTGTCTAGAGCCTTTTGCCTAAGGCTATTGTGATTAAATCCGGGCTAATAGATAACTTAGCATCTAGAAAAGGCCCAACTTATGTAAGATGTATCATAGAAGATGGTATGCTAAAAACATAATGGCAAGGTAGTCAGAATGACTCAAGCAAAGGGTCATTCGGCAATGCCATGTTAGCCCATGTGCGGAACATCCAGATGTCAATAAGACGACATATCTCGTGGGACGCGATTTCTTTGGAAAAAGATGAGAAAGCATGAATATGTGACGGTGTTTCTCGTGCCAAGTGAATAAGGCAGACCGGTTGAAGCCACCTGGCCCTTTGCATCCCATGGAGATACCATCAGGCAAATGGAAAAGCAATTCCATCAGGCAAATGGGAGAGCAATACCATCAGGCCTATGACGCAAGGTGGGCTATTATTATGTTGGTTGATCGTCTTACCAAGATGGCTCACTTCATTCCAACTAGGGAGTCTGTTAGTGCTCTACAAATAGCGGATTTGTTTATTAATCATAAATTTCAGCTGCATGGATTACCTAATCCATAGTGTCGGACGGGGGATATAGTTTTATCGGTCATTTTTGGATTGCAGTGTTTGATACAATAAGCATTGAGTTGGGAGTGAGCAGTGGAGATCATCTTGAGACGAATTGTCAAACAGAGAGAGTCAATTGGAATTTAGAGGAAATGTTGAGAGCATTTCTATCATTAAGGCAACATACATGGAACAAGTGGCTGCAATTGTTGGAGTTTGCCTACAATGATAAAAAACATTCCTCTAAAAGAATGAGCCCCTTCGAGTTGAACTATGATCATGGACTAGCAAATATAACTATAGTTGGAATACCTCAAAATCTGCCTAGTGCCATGCACTATGTTGTTCAGATGCAGGAGATGCTGGAGCTTGCAAGAGCTAATACCGCCAAGCTATAGACGTGGCTCATACATATGTGGATGAAAATAAAATTTCAAAGAGTTTAAGGAGAAAAAGATTTTCTCACGATTCCTTTGCACTTTAAGTGTTTGACTCCAAGAGCCTGTGCTCAGTTATCACCCAGATATTGTGGGCAGTCGTTAATTCTAAAAAGAATAGGCGAGGTAGCCTATAGGTTAGAATCACCAAAAGGGTGTAAGGTGCACCCACTGTTTCAAGTTTCTCATTTAAAACAGTTATTGCACCAAGGCCACTTGGTATTGTTTTGTTTCAAGAGATGGATGATAATGCAAGGCACCAACCAATAAGAATCATGACCGAGGAACAATACAAAGATAGAATTAAAAGATACCCATGCTATTGGTTGCATGGCATGGTTTACCTCTCAGAAGCAACTTGAAAATTCGTGTACCACATTTCATCATAAGGCCAATGATGCCTAGAGAGAAGGAATCTTATGCTACAGCCGAGATAGCATAAACTCATAAGGATCAATTGTCCATATTCTTTACACGACCGACATTTATGTATACAGTCAAAAGGTTTTAATAGATCGTCGGTGGGGGTGAATGGAATGGACTACATAGATCTAGAACCAAAGGCCTTGGCGCACCTAATTGTGACATGTACCCAGGGGCAAATGGATTGAATGTATCCCAAGAGGGTAAAAGTGTGCATCAAAGATAGCCCTTAGAAATGTAACATGTGAGATCTAGATCCATCTAGGGATTTGAGGCTTGCTGGTAACAGTAGAAATGGGAAAAAAAACATGTCATGTGAGTTTTGCTGTGAAGAACAGCTGGGAGGAAATCTCTGTGCCACCACCTGATATTCTGTAGATAGATTTCATAGGGCTGACTGAAATCTCTCAATCATGAAGTGAGAGCTTTTGAAAGCAAAAAGTTAGATGTGTCTTCAAAAAGAAAAGATCTTGAAATCTACAATACACGATTCAGTTTTAAAGTGCCATCCTTCCTTCATCCTCAATAGGAGCTCCCACAAATTCCTTCATACATTCAGCCTAACCCTAAATGCTGAAATTGTTTCTATGGCATTTAAGATGAACATTAACAATTTTAGGGTAGAAGCTACATAATGAGATGATATGAATTTAATGTTTGTCTGATGTACAAATATACAATCCTCAAAAATAAATCTGCCGATGAAGGGGCTATGTTAATACCAAGACATTGTAGAGTTGTTTCAATAACAACGTTATACATAAAAACAGTAAACCTGGAATTGGGAGACAAATAACAAACATACTACATACGGAGAAAGCATGTAGTCCTGCTGATCAGAACCACATTTAACTGTGCGGCTGCAGATACTAAAGCTTCCTCATCTTGAGATTGAGCCTTGTATGAAATTGAGCCATCAGGACTGCAGCATGTCATAAAAACGGGAGAAGTATCTCAGTTGGGGCAAATACTTGGGTTTGGGTTTTGAATTCGCAGCTAGATTTCAAACTCAATAAATAGAAATCTGTGGAATGTAGCTTCAAATTTTATTTCTTTTTACCAAAAAGATCACCAAAGCAAGGCAAAGTCAAACCTTCTGATAGGTACAACTGTGTTGCACAATGCCATCACTAACACAAATTTGATGACCTCTGGAACCATGTCCACCACAGCATGTCCTAGATCAGGATCTGCCATGGTGATAAATGCAATTCAGTGAGTTGGCCAACCCAAGATAATTTACATCTCCTTCAAAGAGTTTCCCAAGAGATTGACAGATGCACACAGGATAAAGTAGTCGCTTCTCCAGATTTGTCATGGAAGGAAACCAGCAGATACAAATAAAAGAAGCCCAATTGTAGCATTCACCATTCAGTTATTCTACTTATCCTAGCCTCACATTGGCTCTTTATCCAAAAGACTACTAACTTAAGCTAAGAATTCGCACATATATATGTTCTACTTGCATAGGCTCCATACCTTCTACTTTATTTGTATTCCACACAGATACCACAAAGATGTGATGATTTTCCACATTAACAAACACAAGCACACACGTGCTCTTGCATACATGCACATACACAACACCTACACACAAATTTGGCATGATAATTTGTGTCAAGAGATGTGTTCTATTAAATCTCAAGAGGGCTTAGAACATCACGTCAGCATTGTCAAGCGAAGAAGCACACATACCTCTAGAATTACCGAATATGTAGCAATCATAGAATTTAGTCTCTTTAAAATCAATGAGAGTATGCAATTCTTGCTCTAGACAAGCAATCAACTGCCACATAATCCACATCACGAGTTGTTCCTACTATTTTGCAAGGTGGTTCCACATCATCCCTCGCTAGCCATTACCCTTCTACCAAGGTGGTACCATACTTTCGACACAATGCGTACGAAACAAGTACCGGTACGTGTACCATATGGAAAAGAAGAAAAGGTACTAAGTTAATATTCTTTTTAACATGAGGAGGGGGAGAGAGAGAGAGAGAGAGAGAGAGAGAAAGAAAGAAAGAAATTTTATTAGAGTCTTCGGAAGACCGATGGGTCTATGAGATTGAAAGAAAACCTGATACAAATCACAGTAAGGGTGGAGCTACTAAAACGAGCATCATCACCCGTGCTGAATCCTAAGTCTGATCATTCATAATCAAATACATCTAGGTATAACAATGAGAAAAAAAAAGACTAGAGCGGGACGGAATCCTCCGTATGTCATGTCGCCCTGGCTGGTGCATAGCCGGTGATAGGATGTTGGCTTCCGTCAAGAGGTCTTGTGCATCTCGGTCTCTTGGAGGACGCTTGACGAAAGACCAGAGCCACCGTGACTCCCATGGGACGTATCCCGAGTCTAAACAACGACAAGAGGTCCCCCAAAGTGATCTGTGCGTCCCCTCGATGTCTCGTGTGTCATGCTGCGATCGTTGTGTCGGGATCTCTGTCACGTCTGCAGCTAGATACTAGACGATCAATGTCACTCGATGGGAAGAACTCTGTGATCCTGCTCTGAGAGGTGTCTAATGGTGTGGCCAAGCCCTGTCGCCTGAGTAAGTACTCTCTGTGTCGAACCCCCTCGTGAATGAAGGCCGTGAGGCATCTCTGATCTAAGTAGGCGAGGACTCTGGAAAGGAGCCCGAAACCGTCTCTGAAGAGACAGTGGTAGCGACCTCGGATCTTGTAGTACACTGGGCACCTGAAGATAAAATGCTCCTCGACTCAACCTCCTGACAGTCGCACAATATGCATACGCGATGCTCCCTAGGGATCCCCTCTGCTCTGCCACTCTCTATGCAGAGGCGGTGTGATGATACCCGAAACTGTCCGATGGAGATCCGTAGTGAGTGGGGCATATGAAGCTCAGTGTACCCCGGTGGTGTGATGAATCCATCCTCCGAAATACAAAGACAATGATCTCTGTAGAAACTCAGCTTCACTGGAAGCTCCCTCAACTCCAACCAAGTCCTAAAGGTGTGTAGCTGCAGGAGATCCTCTCAAATGACCTGGTTGGTGTGCGGCCCGATCGGGATGGTGGATGGGAGTACCGGCGGAGGAGCATGTAAACTGTACTGAAAAGGAGGTATCCTATCGATGTGAAACCCTAGTCTAACAAACCATCTGTGAGTCCGTGCATACCAGCATCGCTCGTCCCCCTCTGCTACCAACCTCATGGAGGAATCGAGAGCCAACCATGGCAACCTCTGTGTCCCTGATGTGCAGTCCCCATATGATCTAACCCGGTGTAGATATGTGATGGTCTAAAAGGCTGCATCTAGCTGGAGTGGAGAAGCACCAAACTCGGCCTGAATGATGTGATGTGGTACAGATGGTTTCCCCCGGATCATCCGTGAGAGCATCAGGATCTGCAGGCGCTCCACCCGTGTCCACTCTATCTCTGACATGATAGGTCCCCAACAAGGGCTGATAGTCCTATAGTTACTCGGGTCCATGGGATCCCCTGCCTTGTGGATGGGGGTGATGGTGTTGAGTGTCCAAGTGCGGGGGAAACCAAGGCAAACAGCGTCATTAAATAGCTTTGCTAGGATTGGGGCTAACGTGTCGATCCCATATGCGATAAACTCAATGCATAGCCCCTCGTGATCCTTAGCTCGGCCATTGTGCAGTTTCAATGTCGCGTCCTTGACTCCCCCTCTGGTGAACAACGTGCAAGTGGTGGGGCGAGGTGTGTGTATGAGATCTGGAGGAGGCTGGTGTGGGACATCATAAAGATGGTGTGCATACGTGTGTCAAACTCTCGTGTCGGTGAGGGGTGATGGAGACCTACGCTCAAGGAATCTCTGCCTAAATCCTTAGAGTTGTTGCTGTACAAAATCTTCAGCAGCTCCTCATTTCAGCGAAGAAATGCCTACTTCTTCCGATGTACGAGACATCGATACTTGCGTACCGTGTCTGGTGTGTTCGGGAGGTGACATCTGGTTTAAAGTCAGAGTTGTCCGCAATAAGCCTTGCACTCCGCATCGTCCCAGTTGTCGCAGGGTACAGAACCAAGAGGTGGTGGTCTAGTGGACCGTGTGGTGTGGGAAAAGATTTGGAGGGCAGCCTCGTGGAGTGTGCGACTAATTAGGGTAGCACGGTCCTCTATGAGAGGTATGTGATCGATGTAAGTTAGGAATCTGTTTAGGCGTCTAGAGTACGCAGGGGAGAGGCTGTGATCAAAGTGTATGTCATGGTAGGTGTCGTGCTTCCTATGTGGTGTGTGTGGTGTGGCTAAGCGTGGGGTGGCGATAGTGAAGAATAGGTATGTGTGATCAGCTCCTGGAGGGAGTGGTGCTACGGTGAAGTCGGTGATACATGAGGTGAAGGCAAGGCATCCCATGATGTAATCTACTACACTAATAGGGCCGTGTTGGTCCGATGACGTCCTGGTCATACCTGCTCCGTCTAGGTCCATGTCTGATAGCATGATAGAGTCGTCTCGGAAGTCAAGGAGTGGTGCCTGGCGCGTGCTCGTTCTAGCGTTGAAGTCCCCAACAAGGAGAACTTCGCCGCGGGCTGAAAGGTCTAGGATATCATGATGTAAGGGTGCATAGGGAGAGTAGCATATTGCTATGAAAAGGTCAGGAGTGGCCGTGGGTCAGATCCGGATCCACATGAATCGGGAGTGTGCGTCCTTCCTCTCAATGGAGATGGCTCCAAAGAGGGAAGACATGTACAATACTACGACCCCGCCTCATCCTCGGACTTCTCTTGTATCCCTCGTCTCATCCCTGAAGGCTGACTCCCATGTGTAGCCACTGACTATTGATAGTGGACGCTCTGGGCTCTGGTGTGTCTCCGTGTAAAAGACTATGTCTCATCCTATGTAAGATTCCGAGAAGTTTCATGGGTCTGACCATAAGGTACCACTACAGTTCCAAATGGTGCAGGTTAGGGTCTCGAAAACATGAGTCTCATAGGCCCCATCCCCCTAGGAAGTACGGGTGGGAGCCCGACGGGTGCCGGTCAACAACCTACATCTCGGACCAGAGCCCATTTCCCCTCCTTGTGGGCAACATCTCGCTGCTGGAGAAGAACTCGTCGCTCCTCATCTGTAGTGGTGTCAAATCCTCGTCCATGGACAAGGTGGGATGCTCTCGTAAAGCGGCTCGACGTCGGAGTGTCACTAGTCGAGCATGTGAATCTCTAAAGCAAATGACTAGGGGCTGCTCTCGGTTGGGGTCTCTCCCATGCTTCCTCTATGCCATGGTGGGAGACCCCCATGGTGGTGGTCACAAAGGTGATCGCCTCCTCCATGGGCGTCGTAGTGGTGCTAGTGCTGTCTCGCTTGATCCCTCGTATCCGGATGTTAAGGGCCTTTGAAGCCCTCTGCTGCTGCTGTTGTATGGCGACTGAAACGGTTGCCTTTGCGGGCTCCCGTTTCGCTACGTCCACCCACCTAGTCGTCTCTGCTATAGCCGACTGTATCGTGGCTATCTGTGCCTCCATCTCTGTGATTGGGGTCCCTCCAAGCGCTGCTCTCAGGGTTTCAAGCTCCTCTCGAAGCTGTGTGACGTCATGTCTGAGCCCCTGGATAAGGGTGCCCTGCCCGTGTATAATGCAGGCTTGCTCCTGGGTGTATTGGGCCTGATCCTGAGTGTAATGTGTTAGCTCTGCCTGAGAGGCCCGGATGCTGTGTATCTCAACCAATAGGGAGTCCCAAGCATCTGGTGGGGGCCTAAGATATCCTGGTCCAAGTGGGAGCTGTATCTCGAGAAAGGTTGGAATGAAGGTGGGCTGCTGAGGTTGTACCAAGGGTGGGGACAGTGTGATCTGGGCGGGGAGTGGTATGTAGGAGTAGCGAGGCCGGACGAGGTGATGAAGGGTGGCTGACTGAGAGGTAGAGGGGATACGAGAGAAAAGTACTGTGGAGCCGTGGCCGGTTGGGTTAGTGGTGGGGCTACTGGAGAGGAGACCTGTGATGATGATGTAGGAGAGGGGGAGGGGAGAGGTGGCGTAGATGATGAAGCGGATGATGGTGGTGAAATAGTGGTGGTAACCATAGAGGTCGAGGATGTGGTGAGCAGCATAGGCTTCGGGTGGGCCCCTTTCTTCAAGGCCGCGGTGCTGTCCACTGTCAAACCACTCCGATTGCTGCGCTTGTTGAAGTCCTCCAAGCTGAGTTGCTTTTGTGTTTTCCCCTTGTCACCGTTCCCCTTCCCCATCTCCTCGCAGATGTAAATTTGGACTGAAGGGTCTCCCGTCTAGTCCCCTGTCCTCATCCCCCTTTGTCTTTCATTATGGGGGAGGCAACAGCGGGCAAAGGAGGGGTTGCAGCAAGGCGGAGCTGCAGGCGGAGAGGGCAAAACAGGAAAAGCTTGGGAGGGGAAGCGAGAGGGCGGAGAGGCTAGCGAGAGGGAGCGGAGAAAGAAAGAAAGAAAGAAAGAAATTTTATTAAAGTCTTCCGAAGACCAATGGGTCTATGAGACTGAAAAAAAACCTGATACAAATCCCAGTAAGGGTGGAGCTACTAAAACGAGCATCATCACCTGTGCTGAATCCTAAGTCTGATCATACATAATCAAATACATCTGGGTATCATAGTGAAAATAAAAAAGACTGGAGCGGAACGTAATCCTCCGTATGTCGCCCTGGTTGGTGCATAGCCGGTGATGGGGCGCTAGCGTCCGTCAAGGGATCCCGTGCGTCTCGATCTCTTGGAGGAGGCTCGACGCAAGACCTGAGCCACCATGACTCCCGTGGGACGTATCCCGAGTCTAAACAATGGCAGGAGGTCACCCAGAGTGTTATGTGTGTCTCCTCAATCTCTCCTGTCGTGCTGCGGTCGTCGGGTCGAAGTCTCTGTCACGTCTGTGGCTAGAGACTGGACGATCAATGTCATTCGATGGGAAGAACTCTCTGATCCTGCTCTGAGAGGTGTCTGATGGTGTGGCCAAGCCCCGTCACCTGAGTAAGTACTCTCTGTGTCTCTGTGTCAGACCCCCTTGTGAATGAAGGCCGCGAGGCATCTCTGATATGGGTAGGTGAGGAATTTGGAAAGGAGCCTGGAGCCGTCTCTAAAGAGACAGTGGTAGTGGCCTCGGATCTTGTAGTACACTGGGAACCTGAAAATAAAATGCTCCTCCGACTCAACCTCCTGACAATCGCACAATATGCATATACGCTGTTCCCTAGGGATCCGGAATTTGGAAAGGAGCCTGGAGCCGTCTCTAAAGAGACAATGGTAGCGGCCTCGGATCTCGTAGTACACTGGGCACCTGAAAATAAAATGCTCCTCTGACTCAACCTCTTGACAATCGCACAATATGCATATGCGATATTCCCTAGGGATCCCCTTTGCTCTACCGCTCTCTATGTGATGATACCCAAAACTGTCCAATGGAGATCCGTAGTGAGTGAGGCATATGAAGCTCAATGTACCCTGGTGATGTGATGAATCCCTTCTCCGAAATACGAAGACAGTGATCTATGTAGAAACTCAGCTTCACTGGAAGCTCCCTCGACTCCAACCAGGTCCTAAAGGTGTGTGCTGCAAGAGATCCTCTCGAATGACCAAGTTGGTGTGTGGCCCGATCGGGATGGTGCGTGGGAGTACCGGAGGGGCATCCGAACTGTATTGAACTGCCAAGGTTGACCTCCAAATCATGGGATAGACAAAAAGCTTGGAGTCCATCCAGGTGTCGCTGGAGCCCCTCGGGTGTGGACGACAAGAGTGCCACATCATCTGCATAAAGAAGAATCCTAATGATGATCCGGCAAGTGAGCAACCGGTCCCTCCGAACGCCCCCATGAAAGTCTCCAGCTCATCGATGTAGAGGCCAAACAGGGTTGATGATAAGAGACAACCTTGTTTGACCCCTATGGTACTCAAGATCTCATCAGTCCAACCTGCGCCTGTCCGAACTCGGCCTAAGACTCTCTCATAAAGTGCCATGACTGCCCAGATGATCTCCTGATCAAATCCCAATGTCTGTAGGCGTGTGATGAGACGAGCTCGAGGTACAGTGTCAAAAGCTTTGCAAAAATCCACAAGCAATATACCCTCTCCTTCTGTGATATGGGCCTCCTCAATGACAATCCTGAGTGTGAGTATGTGATCCATAGTCCTGTGGTCTCGCCTGAAACCGGCCTGAACCTCTGCTTTGAGCTGTCTCATCTCTGCGAACAGGCTAACCGACGCATCCAATACTGCTGCATAGATCTTGGACATCACATGTCCAATCATGATAGTCATGTAGTTCCTCGGGTCCATGGGATCCCGTGCCTTGTGGATGGGGGTGATAGTGTTGAGTGTCCAAGTGCAAGGGAAGCCAAGGCAAACAGCATCATTGAATAGCTTTGCTAGGATCAGGGCTAAAGTGTTGATCCCATATGCGATAAACCCAGTGCATCGCCCCTCATGATCCTTAGCTCGGCCATTGTCCAGTTTCAATGTCGCATCCTTGACCCCCCCTCTGGTGAAGAACGTGCAAGTAGTGGGGCGAGGTGTGTGTATGAGATCTGGAGTGGGCTGGTGTGGGACATCATAAAGATAATGTGCATACGTGTGCCAGACTCTCGTGTCAGAGAGGGCTGATGTAGACCTATGCTCAAGGACTCTCTGCCGAAAATCCTTAGTTGTTGCCGTACAAGATGTTCAACAGCTCCTCCTCATTTCGACGAAGAAATGCCTGCTTCTTCCAACGTACGAGACGTCGGTACTTACGTACCCTGTCTGGTGTGTTCGGGAGGTGACATCTGGTTTCAAGTCGGAGCTGTCGGCGATAAGCCTTGCACTCCTCATCGTACCAGTTGTTGCAGGGTACACAACCAAGAGGTGGTGGTCTAGTGGACTGTGTGGTGTGGGGAAAGATTTGGAGGGAAGCCTTATGGAGTGTGCGACTAATCAGGGCAGCACGGTCCTCTATGAGTGGTATGTGATTGATGTAGGTTAGGAGTCTGTTTAGGCATCCAGAGTAGGCTGGGAAGAGGCTATGATCAAAGTGTATGTCGTGGTGGGTGTCATGCTTCCTATGTGGTGTGTGTGGTGTGGCTAAGTGTGGGGTGGCGATAGTGAAGAATAGGTATGTGTGATCTACTCCTAGTGGGAGTGGTGCTACAGTGAAGTCGGTGATACATGAAGTGAAGGTAGGGGATCCCATGATGTAATCTACTACACGAGTCCCCCCCCCCCCCCCCCGGTGTGGGAAGCAAGTAAAACCGCCTGAGGAGGGCCATAGGTCAAGCTCGTTGTAGATGATGAGATCATGCATCCTGCCCAGATCAAGGAGCGCGTGTCCATATGGTGTAACAAGGCCGTGCCGGTCCGATGAGGTCCTGGTCATACCTGCTCCATCTAGGTCCATGTCTGGTAGCATGATAGAGTCGTCTCGAAAGTCCAGGAGTGGTGTCTGGCGCGTGCTCGTCCTGGCGTTGAAGTCCCCAACAAGGAGAACTTCCCCGCAGGCTGAAAGGTCTGGGAATATCCTGATGTGAGGATGCATATGGTGAGGGTGCATATGGCGATGTCTCACCCTCCTCTCGTGCCACTCTGGCAAAGTGGGATGTGTCTAGCAGGAAGTAGCATATTGCTATGAGAAGGTTACGGGTGTCTGTGCATCGGATCCGAATACACATGAATCGAGAGTGTGCGCCCTTCCTCTCAATGGAGATGGTCCAACAAGGGAAGACCTGTACAATAGTGCAACCCCGCCTGATCCTCGGACTCCTCCTGTATCCCTCGTCTCATCCCTGAAGGCTGACTCCCATGTGTAGCCACTGACTATCGGTAGTGGACGCTCTGGGCTTTGATGTGTCTCCATGTAAAAGACTATGTCTCGTCCTGTATAAGACTCCAAGAAATTCCCTGGGTCCGACCATAAGGTACCATTACAGTTCCAAATGGTGCAGGCTAGAAACCTGAGTCTCATAGGCCCCGTCCCCCTAGGGGGTACGGGTGGGAGCCCGACCGGTGCCGGTCAACAGCCTACCATCTTGAACCACAGCCCATTTCCCCTCCTTACGGGCAACATCCCGCTGCTGCACAAGAACTCGTCGCTCCTCAATCTGTAGTGGTGTCAAATCCTCGTCCATGGACAATGTGGGATACTCTCGTAGGGCGGCTCGGTGTCCAAGTGTCACTAGTCAAGCATGTGAATCTCTGAAGCAAATGACTAGGGGCTGCTCTCGGTTGGGGTCTCTCCCAACACGCCATGCTCCCTCTATGCCATGGTCGAGGACCCCCATGGTGGTGGTCAGAAAGGTGATCGCCTCCTCCATGAGCGCTGTAGTGGTGTTGGTGCTGTCTCGCGTGATCCCTCGTATCCGGATGTTGAGGGCCTTCGAAGCCCTCTGCTGTTGCTCCTGTATGGCAGCTGAAACAGTTGCCTTTGTGGGCTCCTGTTTCGCCACATCCACCCATCTAGTCGTTCTCTGCTATAGCCGACTGTATCGTGGCTATCTGTGCCTCCATCTCTATGACTGGGGTCCCTCCAGGCGCTGCTCTCAGGGTCCCAAGCTCCTCTCGAAGCTGTGTGACGTCGTGTCTGAGCCCCTAGATAAGGGTCCCCTGCTCGTGTGTAATGCGGACCTGCTCCTAGGTGTATCGGGCCTGCTCTTGAGTGTAATGTGTCAGCTCTGCCTGACGGGCCTGGATGCTGTGTATCTCAGCCAATAGGGAGTCCCAAGCATCTGGTGGGGAAAGATGTCCTGGTCCAAGTGGGAACTGGATCTCGAGAGGGGTTGGAATGAAGGTGGGGTGCTGAGGTTGTACTGAGGGTGGGGACGCTGTGATCTGGGCGAGGGAGTGGTATGTAGGAGTAGCGAGGCTGGACGAGGTGATGAAGAGGCTAGCGGGCAGGGCGGATAGGCTAGCGAGAGAGAGAGAGAAAGAAAGAAAGAAAGATATATTTACGTCCGCGGGAGGCCTCGCCGGCCTATGGGACAAAGTACAGAATCAAGTATCCATGGAGAAGAAAGCTGCAATTAGATGGGAAAAGAAGGGGCAATTGGCAGTAAAAATGAGTATCAAGAAGGGCAGGCAAAGTAAGAAGGGCAGCGTGAACTGCAACAGTCACAAAGAGGGGCTGCACGGCCTTGAAATGGGCTTAAAAGGGAGGGCAAGGGCAGCATGGATGGAGAGGCTTGAGCAAGAGTAAATAAATCATAAAATGTCGCCACAAGTCTGCAGCACCAAATCAGCCTGATTTAAAGTCATGGCAGGATTTTTAGATGCATTTTATAATTACAAGTATACATTTGAAGGAAGGGGGACAGATTAGGTAAACCAACCACCCCCCGCAAGCCCCCCGAAAAAAAACATGCTTTTAGGTACACATACCGTACAATACAATATGTATTGTACTGTTCCATGTGGAAGATTCCATGAGATGCACATACAAGAACTACTCTGCTTCCTGCTTTAGCTCACCCTTGCACTTCCCACACTATAGCTTCGAGCTGGCACCAAGCAATGGATCTCTCTATGTAATAGACAGCCATCTCCTTCTTTCTCTCTCTTTTTCCAGCTCTTTAATTATATTTGTGACCCCATGCTTTTCTAAACATTTGGAACCGATTAGGGAGCTGCTGCTCCTCCCCGACCTGTGCTGCTCCACTCCCTCTTCTCAGCCGTACGGCCCTCCCTCTCCTCTCCCCTCTACTAGCCCTCTCCTCTCCCTCCCATACCTCCTCTCAGCCCCGCCGCCCATCTCCTCTCAGCCCCGCTCCCTCTCCTCTCAGCCCCGCCGCCCTTCTCCTCAGCCGTACGGCCGTACAGCTCTCCTGTCACCTCTCCGCCTACCCCCTCCCTCTCCTCTCCTTTGCTAGCCCTCTCCTCTCCCTCCCGTACCTCCTCTAAGCCCCGCGGCCCTCTCCACTCAGCCCCGCTCCCTCTCCTCTCAGCCCCGCTGCCCTTCTCCTCAGCCGTACGGCCCTCCTGTCACCTCTCCACCTACCCCCTCCTCTCCGCCCGCACTCCCTAGCCCCTCCGCCTACCCCTAGCCTCTCCGCCCTCTCTCCCTAGCCCCTCCGCCTCCCCCCTAGCCTCTCCGGCCTCTCTCCCTAGCCCTTCCTCCCTCTCCGCCTACCCTTACACCCTCTCTTCTCCCCGCCCTCACTCCCTAGCCCCCCCGGCTACTCCCTCCCCTACTCATCCTTCCCTCTCCGCCCTACCCTCCTAACACCCTCTCCCTCTCCCTCCCTGCTGCCCCCTTTCTCCCCTTAGCCCTCACCCTCCCCTCCCTCAGCCCCCCCCTACTCTTCCTTCTTCCTTTTCTATCCTTCTTCCTCCTCTTCCTAGCCCTTCCTAGCAGCATTTTTGGTCAAACGAAGCCTTCTGTGTTCGAATCGGCCTTCACACCTTGATTGACGATGGCCCAACCTTCAACCAATCCTCGCCCGCTTCCACCGGCCGCGAAAACCATCACTTTCTCGAAAGACGAGTTGCAACAGCTCAAAAAAGTTACAGAATAGGAGAGCTCCACATCGCTCTTTGCTTGCATCCATGGGTCCCACCCTTCCAGGTTATAGGCCAGGGACCAGATGCTCGCCGCTTTACCTGGAGACCTCGCAGGGCACCTCACAGATGTTCGTTTGCTTAGGCGAGGTTTCTTCCAGATTGTTTTTGACTCCTCAAAGATAGCACGTACAGTGCTTCAGGCTAGCCTATTAGCACTGAGCTCCAGGAGGATGTTTTTGACCCCTTTTTCATTGGGGTTTGATCCTGTCGAGGAAAACAGCCAGACGACGTCACTCTTCATCAAATTTACATACCTTCCTTAGGTGTACCATCGACTTCTACATTCCATTGGAGCCGCCTTTGGAGTGGTTACTAAGATTCCCCCCTCTCCCTGAAATGCCTTCTTCAGCAGCAGAGGCACTCAAGTCCGATGGGATACTGCGTGTTAGGGTCATCGTCTCTAATCCTAACATCTCGGATGACCACATTATTCTTCAGGGTCCAGATGGCTCCTTCAAACAGAGAGTCGAGACTGTAGGGAGACAGGATTAGTGTAGGATTTGCAGGACCCTTGGGCACTTTGCCCAAGGGAAAAGAAAAGACCTAAAAGATCCACAAGTGCGTCTCATAGCTTCACCCGACCTGGACCTTCCTCACGATCAGCTCCTACCACTTCACGCACTGCTAGACCTTCGACTTCACAGCCATGACTGTTAGCCTCTCATCCTGGTACTTCTACAGCATGGACAGGATAGTCAGCACGTCTTGTTTCGGTCGTCCCCCATTGGGTGCCTATCAGAGTTGGGGAACCAATTCCACCTCAGGGTACCACTGATGGGGCCGCAGATTGGTCTCTTCAAGCAGGAGACATTCATGTCCTGGTTCCATGTGCAAATGAGACTGCTCCTACCCCTTCACGTATTCATGTGCGGGAGCGTTTACCTAGGGAGATCCTTTCGGTAGAGACCCATGCCTTACTTGAGAATAATGCCAAAGTCGTGGCCGAGGTCATGTAGCATGCCGAGTTCTTGCGGCACCCCCCTCCCTCTCCTGCACGTCTGTCTACATCTGACAGAGGTAGGGGGATTATTGGTTCCACTCCTCCTTCCACATGGCTCCTTCGCACTCCTGCGCCAAAGGTACTTCGCAAGAATTCATTTTCAATTCTAGCATACTTGGCTGAGTTTGAGGCAGCAGAGGAGTTTGTAGTACCATCTATGCTCGGGGAGCACATTTTTCAGACATCTGTGGACAGAGTTTCCCCCTCAGCAAATGTGGGTGTGCTATCCCCAATTGACTTCCCTCCTCTTGATAGAAGGAACTTTTCGCAGGAAAGGGCTTTCTCCGCTACCACGTCGGGTAGGATCTTTTATGCGGTCTCCTCCTCTCGCAGATGAGGATTGTCAATTGGAACGTTCTGGGCCTCGGGGGTGTACCTCACAGCCGCCGCAGGCAGCTGATTCGTAACCAACTTCATCCAGGTGTTGCTGGGGGTCCCATGGACATTCTGATGATTCGGAAACACAAATTGGATGTCAGGGATTATGCCAAGTCGGGTAAGCTTCTTTCAGGCCATACTTTTTTGTCACCCACCTTGGGCACCAGGGGAGGTACTTGCATCTATGTTTCTTCTTCTATACTCCCCTTGGTGATAAGGTTGGTCTTTTAAACCTTTATGCACCCAATTCTAGAGGGAATCGTGTTCTTTTTTGGAAACAACTGCTCTCTTAGTCACATATTGCAGATGCTTGGATTATAGGGGGCAATTTCAACATGGTTGAAATGCCCTCAAACAAAAGGGGTGGTAGGGAAGGTGGCATTCACTCCCTAGAGAGAGCAGCGTGGGATGCCTTCCTTTTTCAGTACAGTGACATGGATGCTTGGCACAATGATGCTTTTCACACTCAGCCACATTCTCTCATGTTTTCTCGGTCGAACAAGAGATTGCAGATGCCTATACATGCAAGGATTGACAGATTTTATGTGGATGATTGGGCTCTTGACAGAGGTGGTACTTTTTGCATTGCAGCTAGGGTGTCCACTTCGGATCATTTTCCAGTGGTACTGATGGTCTCATATCCTCATGTGAGGGGCCGCTCTACCAGTGTTAGGATTCCAGATTCCTTTCTTGCAGAGCAAGGCCTTACAA
Organism: Dipteris shenzhenensis; assembly: GCF_047967505.1. Taxonomy (NCBI): domain Eukaryota; kingdom Viridiplantae; phylum Streptophyta; class Polypodiopsida; order Gleicheniales; family Dipteridaceae; genus Dipteris; species Dipteris shenzhenensis. Next base: position 36,962,131 of record NC_141614.1, read on the forward strand.
AGACAGTGTTGAGGACTTGCGTATCTCATTTGCAGGATGGGCAGCTTTCTCCTTCAGACTTAGCCGCAGCCCTCTCTGATATTAGCGACTTTTATCTTTTAGTTGCTTGTATCAGGAGGGGTGAGATCCTCAAGCGTGAGATAGGTATCCGCCAGTAGTTGGCTACCCTCCAAAGGGAGGAGCAGAAGAGGCCTACAGATGCTTGGATTCAGGAGCGTCTTGCTGCAGCAAGGGCTCAACAGCAGTCACTTTTAGATCAGAGAGCAGAGTATGCCTTTCATGCCAGAGAGGAGGTAGGGTCAACAAGCAGTTCTTCTCTACTCTTGGCCCCAGACATAGTAGGGAGAGCGTCTCATAGCTTGTTGATTCAAGCGGAGTTCTTCAAACACATTCAGATGCTGTCTTGCAGTTGCCACCAATTTCTATGCCTCCCTTCTTACAGCAGATCCTGACACTCAGCCCACAGATGATGCTAGAGTGGTTATTTGGCAATAGTTATCTGGGTTGGTGACAGGGGATATGACTATCTCACTTGATGTATCCTTCACCAACGTAGAGTTCAAGACTGCTCTCTCTGCCTTTCATAAGGTCAAGTGTCCTGGTTCAGATGGACTTACTCCCTTATTTTTTACTGCATTTTGGGATCAGATTGGGGATCACATTACCTCATCCTTGCAGGGTGTATGGGACTCGGGTGAGATGCTAGACTTACTTACGGAGGGCCTCATTCATTTGATTTCGAAAGGGGGTTGTAGGAACTTAGTGTCTCAGTGGAGACCGATTACCTTGTATAAAATCCTAGCTAAAGCTATCAACCTTCGTCTGCAGCCCTTTCTCCCAGATCTTATCCATGACATGCAGACGGGTTTTGTGCATGGTAGGAGCATTTTTGATAACATCTTCTCATTTTGGGAGGCTTCGGATTGGGCCATGCATAATGGCCACAAGCTGGCCATTCTACTCTTGGACTTTGAGAAAGCTTATGACAGGGTAGACTGGGGCTTTCAGGAGGGCACAGTTACTCGCTTTGGTTTTTCATATGCATGGATCAAAGGGGTGTCATCCCTCTATAGATCAGCCCATAGCCAAGTTCTTATTGGTGGAGTCAGGGGGGAAAGGTTTAAGATTACCAGATCAGTCCGTCAGGGATGCCCCTTAGCCCCCTTTTTATTCCTTTTTGTGGCTGAGGCTATGAGCTATTACATTAGAGCTCCGGCTGGGATTTGTAGGGCTCAGGCTTCCTCTGAGGCAGGAGGATGAGCTCTTAGACACTGAGTTGGCAGGTCATACGGCTGTTTTTTTGGATGCCACTCCACAGACTCTTACTTCATTCAGGACGACATTGGATTTGTTTTGCATTGCGGCAGGCACACACATTAATTGAAACAAATCCAATGGCTTTTGGATGAGTGATGAGGACACTCCAGTCTGCGGGAATGACAAAGGGTTCACTTGGACTCAAAGGGGAGTCTCCGTCAGATATCTGGGATGCCAAGTTGGGATGGGCATCTCTCCGGCACAACAATTCGCTCTCGTGTTGAAGAGTATCAGGAGGAAACTCATCTTTTGGAGTTCAGCCAGACTTGACCTTGTATCCAGAGTTGTGGTTGTGAACCAGGTATTATTGGCCACTGCCTGGGTCGTTTGCTCATGTTGGTGCAGATCTAGAAGTTGTATCGCTCAGCTCATGAGACCTATCAAGAACTTCCTATGGAGTGGTTTAGATGGCACCTTAGATGATGTAGCCAGGGTGGCTTGGGAGGTCCTCATTCTCCCCACAGGAGGAGGTATGAATATTATTGACCCGAACTTGCAGTGTATGCCCTTGCTCTACAAGTTCGTAGTATGTGGATTGATGCCTAGACAGGAGCCCTGGAAATATTTTTTCTCGCGCAGCATTCAGTCTTGTACCCCTTCTCATGGGGAAGATTGGTTGGACAGCAGCAGATGGATCTTTGTAGGCCATCTTCTGGTGGTTCTAGTGATGCCCTATAGGCCATGGTATGTGCCTTGTAGGCATAGGTGTAGGCACTTATAGTGTTAGTGCCTTTTAGGCCACATAGGACACTTAGTCCTAGGTCTAGGTACAAGTATTGTGTACTTGTATGTCTTAGATAGTATGTGCCTTGTAGGCATAAGTGTAGGCACTTATAGTGTTAGTGGCCTTTAGGCCACATAGGACACTTAGTCCTATGTGACACCTAGGACACTTAGTCCTAGGTCTAGGTACAAGTACTTTGTACTTGTATGTCTTAGATAGATCAAAAACATACAAGTACAAAGTACTTGTACCTAGACCTAGGACTAAGTGTCCTAGGTGTCACATAGGACTAAGTGTCCTAGGTGGCCTAAAAGGCACTAACACCATAAGTGCCTACACTTATGCCTACCATGGCCTATAGGGCATCACTAGAACCACCAGAAGATGGCCTACAAACCCCCCTCCATGGGATGGGCTGAAGTACTCTGGAAACGTCTCACAATACCTGGTAGTTTTTTGTCATGGTGGCACATGTTCATCCAAAAGGATATAGCCACCTATGAATGTACAAGGAATGTCAGATCATGTAACAAAGGGAACCAAGTGTAAAGCATGTCGGAAGACTTCGAACTTGGGACGAGGAAGTGCCTTTGTAAACATATCTGCGATGTTGTCCTCTGTGGGAAGATAGGACAACTCTATGTTTCCTACTGACAACTGCTCCTAAACATAATGATAGTGAACTTCAATATGCTTGGTACGCGCATGAAACACTGGGTTACGCGCAATGGCCAAAGCACTCTGGCTGTCAGTGTAGACAATAGTGGAGGATGTCTGGCAAATACCAAGATCTGTAAGTAGCTGTCGCAGCCAAACACACTCTACTGTAGCAGTGAAAGCTGCCCTGTACTCAGCCTCACAGCTAGACGTGGCAACTGTTGGTTGCTTCTTGCTGAGCCAAGAGATACATGAATTGCCAAGCAAAAAACAATTGCCAGTATGTGACACTCTAGTGTCGGAACATACTGTCCAGTCACTATCCGTGTAAGCATGCATGGTAAGTGAACCCTGATCACCATAGAAGAGGGCTAAATCCTGAGTGCCTCTGAGATATCTGAAGACTCTCTTCACTGCCTGCCAATGCTGTGAACTGGGCATGTGCATGAATCTACTGAGCTGAGATACTGCATACTGCAAGTCAGGTCTAGTGTGACATAAATAAATAAGGCATCCAACAACCTGCTGATAAAGAGTGATATCACATGGTGGGCTCCCATCATGAGCTGAAAATTTGAAGCCAGGGTCCACTGGAGTAGAGATTGGCTTGCAATCCTCAAACTGAAAACGATCAAGGAGCTGTCCAATATACTTGGATTGAGAGGATTGGCTGGCCTCAGATCAGCCCCAGAAACAATATTCCACAAATGCTTTGCAACAAGAATATGTTTCATGAGATAAGACCACATCGGATAGTTGGTGCCATCTAACTTATCATCTTCACGAAGAACTCCAAATAAATCTTGATTGTTCCCAGCCATAGCAAATGTGATACCCTGAAAAAGACCTGAAAACCCAAAAGCCTCAAGGCTATCACTGCAAAAAGCTGGCTGTCCCAAAAATGACAGCAAATATCTGCAAATTTCAGACCCAAATCAAAGGGCAAATGCAGATCTGACCCAAATGTGACTGTGACAGGCAATGTTCACTGCAAAAAACAGCAAATTTGGCAAAAGCCCCAAATTTATTGAGGGCAAATAGGCCAAAAAGAGGGCAAATGCAGAAAAGCCCCAAATTTTGCTGAGATTTTGCAAATGTGACCCAATTTATTGCAATCTCACCCAATGTCCTCCATTGCTCATTGGGAGTCTGTTGCTCTGCTGGTCGACACATCTCCAGCTGCTGCAGCTTTTTCGAGGTCTCCTTTAGCACCCGTGGCCATCATTCGCCATTTTTCTTGTGCTGCAAATCCAAGCGCCCAGCTTCCGCAATCTCACGCCACCGTACAGCCTGCACACCAGACATCCGTACTGTGACGTATGGATATCTGTGTCGCCGTACACTGCGCTCTGTACTGTCACGTACATCTGCGTCGCCGTACTTTTGTGTTCCGTACACTGCGTTGTACCTGCTCCGTACACTGCGATCCATACCTCCGTACAGCCACGTGTGAAGACCCGCCTATAGCTGCGTGAAGACCTGCCGTACAACATTGGAGACGACTTGTGCTTCTATACACCAGGCTTCCGTACAACTTAAGCCATGCGCCACACGTGCGATCACTTTGTGCCTACACTTATGCCCTATAGGCCACACTGCGATCCGTACCTGTGCCGCCGTACAACCACATGTGAAGACCCGCCTACAGCTGCGTGAAGACCTGCCGTACAACGTTGGAGACGACTTGTGCTTCCGTACAACAGAAGCCGTGCGATCACTTTGTGCCTACACTTATGCCCTATAGGCCATGGTAGGTGGGTCTTCACACGTGGCTGTACAGCGGCACAGGTACGGATCGCAGTGTATGGATCAGGTACAACGCAGTGTACGGATCGCAGATGTACGTGACAGTACGGAGCGCAGTGTACGGCGACTATCCGTACGTCACAGTACGGATGTCTGGTGTGCAGGCTGTACGGTGGCATGAGATTGCGGAAGCTGGGTGCTTGGATCTGTAGCACAAGAAAAATGGCAAATGATGGCCACGGGTGCTGAAGGAGACCTCGAAAAAGCTGCAGCAGCTGGAGATGTGTCGACCAGCAGAGCAACAGACCCCCAATGAGCAATGGAGGACTCGGGGGGCTGAGGAGAGCTGGAAGACAAGAGCAATACCTGCTCTGATACCACTGTAGGATCGGATAGAAGAGAGAGAGACTGCAGGTAGCAAGGAGTCGTAGTAGAACAGCCGTCACATCAAAGTCTTAGATAGATCAAAAACATACAAGTACAAAGTACTTGTACCTAGACCTAGGACTAAGTGTCCTAGGTGTCACATAGGACTAAGTGTCCTATGTGGCCTAAAAGGCACTAACACTATAAGTGCCTACACTTATGCCTACAAGGCACATACCATGGCCTATAGGACATCACTAGAACCACCAGAAGATGGCCTACAATCTTTACTTCAGCCCATCTCAAATCTCCCCCTTGGCTGCTGTTCTGAAAGCTTGGGGCTGCTTCAGAAACACACTTCGCAGAGTTCCACCTACCTCTCCTGAAGAAATTCATAGACGGCTAGCCACTCAGGTGGAATAACTCGATTTTGGATGACCATGGCAGGTTACTTGGAGTCACATTATATGCAGTGGTCTAGATGGGAGAGGGGACCTGCTTCTACAGTAGGCGCTTGGCAGGCCTTTATGAGACTTCCAGAGGATCAGAGACTTCACAGAGTCCACTTGGTAGGGAGCGTTTTCGGGGACGGGCATTCTGTTAACAAATTATTGCACTGCAGGATGCATATGAGGATACCCTAGTCTTTGATGTTCAATCGGGAGGCAGACTTATCAAGTCTTCTGATGATATTCTTTTGGAGGTTGCATTTCAACCTATCAGGATTGCAGGTTTCATGGAGTGGGACAGGGACTCACAGTGGTATCTTGATCCCGATCCTATTCTCCTTGCGCTGGGGTCTTGAAGACTCTGGCTGTATGGTGGTTCCCCTATTAGGTTCTTGCAGTGGCACCCAAGGGAGTGGGAATGGATTGATGAGGGGCACCGAGAGAAGAGCTTCCCCTTCTTTCGCTACACAGTTAGAAATGGCCGGAGGCTTCAGCTCAGCAGTAGAGGTTGGAGGCCCTCCAGAGCGTCCCATTGGCATAGTTTTCAGATTTCCGCGGTCGTGCTGAAAAATTCTGCCCATTTTTTACTGTTGGGGCCAGCCTCTCCTCCAAACCTGCATATATACCCCTCCCCCTCTCCACCAAGCACTCTTGCCTCTCCATCTCCCTAGCCATCAAGCAGCCCGCTGCCCACCTCCTCTCCATCTCCCTCTCCCTCCCTCTCCATCTCCCTCTCCCTCTCCCCTCTCCATCTCCATCTCCATCTTCCTCTTTCTCTCCCTCTCCCCCTCCCTCTCCCCCTCCCTCTCCATCAAGCTCCCTCTTCATCCCCCCCCTTCTCCATCACTTCTCCATCTCCATCAATCTCCATCTCCATCAAGCTCCCTCTTCTTCAAGCTCTCTCTCTCCATCAAGCTCTCTCTCTATCTCTATCTCCCTCTCCCTCTCCATCAAGCTCCCCCTCCATCTCCATCCCCCTCTCCCTCTCCATCAAGCTCCCCCTCCATCTCCATCTCCCTCTCCATCAAGCTTCTCTCCATCTCCCTTGGGCCTCTCCATCAAGCTCCCTCTCCATCTCTCTCTCTCTCCCTCTCCCTCCCTCTCCATCAAGCTCCCTCTTCATCCCCCCCCCTTCTCCATCACTTCTCCATCTTCATCAATCTCCATCTCCATCAAGCTCCCTCTTCTTCAAGCTCTCTCTCTCCATCAAGCTCTCTCTCTATCTCCATCTCCCTCTCCCTCTCCATCAAGCTCCCCCTCCATCTCCATCGCCCTCTCCCTCTCCATCAAGCTCCCCCTCCATCTCCATCTCCCTCTCCATCAAGCTTCTCTCCATCTCCCTTGGGCCTCTCCATCAAGCTCCCTCTCCATCTCTCTCTCTCTCCCTCTCCATCTCCCTTGGGCCTCACCATCAAGCTCCCTCTCCATCTCTCTCTCTCTCCCTCTCCATCCCCTTGGGCCCCTTTATCAAGCTCCCTCTCCCTCTCCATCTCTCTCTCCCTCTCCCTCTCCCTATCCATCTCCATCTCCATCTCCATCAAGCTCCTCTCCATTTCCATCTCTCTCCCTCTCCATCTCCATCTCTCTCCCTTTCTCCAAGCATCAAGATTCAAGCCTCTTCGTCCTTCTCTCTCTCTCTCTCTCTCTCTCTCTCTCTCTCTCTCTCCCCCCCGCTGCCCGCAATGCCACCAACTATTCATGAGGCCTTTTCCTTGCATTGTGCTTACTTTGAGAGAGTGAAAGAGAAGTCCAATGTTTGCAAGTGGAGTTGTAAGTATTATCCCATGGCCCAAACTGGTAGTGTGGCCCGCCTTCTTATTCATTTATGTAAGTTGAGTGGGCAATGCGGGCCATGCATAGAGATTCCCAATGACATTTTTCAAGATTGTTGTCAAAAGTACTTACCCTTCAAGCCAAGGAAGAAGACCTCTATGGCACGAGAGAAGATGGTGTGCCCAAATAATTCCTCATCCGAAGCAGAGGATGAGGTCTCTCAATCCGTCTCCGTTGCCTCCGCTGGGGCTACTATGTCCTCCGGTACGGCATCAAAGAGAACGAAGACAAGTGATGCACCAAGGAGGAGGCAAGCCACTCTTGCCCAAGCCACGGATGGCCTCTCCAGTCCATTGTCATTCTTGAAGGAGCAGCAAAGACAAGCTGAAATAGAGATTGCACGCACCATCATTGAGTGCAATCTCTCTTTCCATGTGCTTCGATGTGACCGGTGGCAAAGAATGGTAAAATCCATAGCCTCGGTTGGTCCATGTGAAGGGTGGGATGGAGTTAGCTACAACAACATGTGTACCAAGAAGCTAGATGAAGAGAGGGAGAGAATCAACACATCTCTCGAGCCCGTGCGTGCCAGGTGGGCTAAGTATGGATGCTCCATTCTCTCCGACGGATGGTGTGATAGAAAGAAGAGAGGCATCATCAACATTCTTGTCTCTTGCCCTCTTGGCACATACTTCTTGCAGGCTGTGGATGCGGGAGAGAAGGGAAGAAAAACCACCGCCTCCTTTATCTATCGTCACATTCGGGATGCTATACTTGAGGCAAGTTGAGACTCGAGAGTCATGTGGCAGCTAGCTTCTTATATTTTTTGATCTCCATAAGCAAATCTACTCCTTGAATCTTACAAGCTGAAACTTGTCATGTAAGTCGGTCCCCCAAATGAGGTGCAAGTCGTAACGGACAATGCCTCCAATTGTAGGTCCATGGATCACATGCTTGAAGGGGAGTTCCCCTCAATAGTGTGGACTCCATGTGCTAGTCATTGCCTTGACCTTCTCATGGAGGACATTGGTAAATTGCCTTGGGTAAAGACCCATCAACTCCAAAAACAAGCTTCTGCCATCTTTCGTATCTACTCCGACTTGGAGCTCAAGAAGCGATCAAAGACACGATTTGCTGCTATGTGGCTACTTCTTGAGCGGCTCTATGATGTTCAAAACAAGGTCCAAAAGACGGTCATGTCCAATGAATTGTATATAAAGAATGGCTTGAAGGAGAGTCGAATGCAACTCAACAAGATGCCAAAGACATTCAACGGCTTTGCTTGAAAGAGTCTTTTTGGCAAGGGGTGAAGGCCATTGTCATTGCCATTACACCCTTGTACAAGGTATTACGCATGTCGAACATGGAGGGGGCTACTTTGGGGCTTCTCCATCACTTCATGAAAGAAGCCATTGCAGAGATTAGCGCCTCCATCATTCTAGATACGGATTTTAGTCCGTCATGGTAACTTATAAACCTACAATCCTAATATCGAATCTTGTTTCTTTGAGTTTGAATGTTAATTAATAATCTCGAGTCTAGACTCTAACTTATCGTTATGCTTTGGATATTAGTGATATCTTGGATACCACACCAAAGCAGGATGATATCCTCTTTCATGTCAACAAGAGGTGGAAGTGGATGAAACGACCCATCCATGGTTTTGCTTCCCTCATGCATCCCGCTTTCAAGGACCCCTCTGTCTTTACGAACTCGGAGTTGGCCTCTGATAGAGATGCATATCTTCCTAAAGCCTTGCATGAGGACAAGCATGGTCCATTTCTTCAAGAACTTATTAACTACAATGACCAGAGGGGAACCGCATTTGCTTCCACTGTGTGTTGAAAGAGGGACTCCTTGGTCAAACCTCTTTTTTGGTCATCTACAAAAAGTAGCTATGAGGGTTCTTGCACAGGTAATTAGAAATCTAAGGCTAGAACGCAATACACTCTAATATTTCAATTCATACCTCTGGGCTCTTCAATCTTGAAATCGTTTACTTAACATTAATGTTTGAATCTTGATGTACATTAGGATTGCTCCTATGGTGCATGTGAGAGAAATTGGTCTGCCTACTCTCTCATTCACACAAAGATACGCAACAAGCTTAGCACAAAACAATTGGAGCGGCTTATTTATTGTCGCTCTAACTTACGTATGTTACGCAATATGCATGAGATGCCTATGGCTAGACAGGTAGACTTTTCAACTTCCTATATTGTAAACTCATATTTGCTTTCCATACTAGGAAGTTCTAACTACAGTCCACACGTCAAATTTTCAGGTAAATGTGGATGAGTGCAAGCTATCGGCAGATAAGCTTAAAAGTGTTACCAGAGAGCACGATCCAAAGCAGGACCAGATTTTCAGGGACAGAGCTGGAGGAGATAGATCAACGAGTGTCACGCACTTGCATTGGGAGAAAGGTCACCACTCCAGTTGGTAGCACTCGTGGTAGCAGAGCATCCACACCCCGTATCAAGACATCCGTGCCATCAACTCCCCGAACCTATGTGAGGCGCGGCTCCGGGAGCATATCAACCACATCCGTTGCTGAGGACACCCCTGTGGCTAGAGAGCCGGAGTGTGATGAGAAGAGCAATGTTCTTAGTAAGGGTGACTATGGTGAGGAGTCTCATGGATCCTCATCATCCTCTAGTGAGAGTGATCATAGTCTTGGATTTGACAGTGATGGGAGTACCTAGAGGCTAGGACCTAGGACCTAGGCCCTAGGCTCTTGCCTGTAGTAGTAAAGCTTTTTGTAAAACTTTTTCCATCTATATTAGACCTTGGTCCCCCTTTTTGTACTCACTACTTTATGTCACGAATCATGATATATCTTCGGTTCTTTTAAGTTTTGCAAATTGCACCTATGCAACATGTAGATGCTAGAATGTTTGTGTTTTAACTTTCAAGAATCAAGTCATGGACATGTTTGTGTTTCAACTTACTCTAAAACTCTAAAATATCCCTCCTTTTTTTTTGTATCGAACGTACCATCGGACGTACACCTAAGATTTTTTAGTTCGTTTAGTACCGCACTAATATCGAATGGCACGCACCGAACATGATCGTACGTGTCAACCATGCTCTGATGGCCATATGGGCGAGCATGCAGGGATCCTCCAGAGCAGCCACTACCAAGAGAGTTACTTTTTTTAGAGTTTGGAGAGGATCTCCTTTCTTCTCTGAGTCTCCCTCAGGGTTGAGATGGCATTTTCAGCCTCCACCTTGGTTTTTTATTAGCTCATTTTGTGCTGTTTTTTCCTCATGCATTGTATGATGTGCTCCTGCATTTAAGCTTTCTCTCATATAGCCTTCTTCCGTTCTTTTTCCATGTCATTGACATGATTTCACAAGTTAGATGATTCACAACAGAAGATCAACTTCAGAGCAGTTTCCAGTTATTAAAAAGGTAATATCATTGTGTCATGACATGTTATAACAAAGATAACGAGCTCAAAGCCACAATTGTATGAAGTGTGAAAGAGCTGGCCCAAAGTCACCACAAGTAGATAGCAATTGATCTTGTTAAAGTCAAGAAAGCCAAGAAAGTAATATAGTGTGCACTCTACGGGAAAGAAAGGCATTAATTAGATAAAGATATATGCATAAGTCAAGACGTCTGCAAGCTATGCATTCAGCGCTCCATATGCTCATAGCTACGGTTGTATACTATTCCCATCAACATGGATAAAAATAACTCATGGCTTGTCATTTGTGCCTACCTATGCCCTTCAGAACTTGTAGGGCTCCTTCAAAACCCCAGCGGTAAACATGTATATGTACACTCGCACACAAACCCACAGACACAGTCCCATACATGTGCACATACACACAAACACCCAACACCCCCGCCCGACAACCCACCCCACACATACCCACTTACAAACAAGAATCCTTTCAGGTGATACCTGCTAACACATCACCTGTCACATGCCCATAGTGGACACCTTTGATGCAGCATGTCTTGAAGACCATCACATTTTCAGTCAGTGTCCCTGTCTTGTCTGTTAAAACAAATTCAATTTGCCCCAAATCTTCACTAATTGCTGTGCTGCACACACAACACAAAGAAGAAACTCAAGAGTCTTAAAATAGATTCTAAAGATGCAGCCATGAAATGAATGCTGAAAAAGGGGTTCAGAGATCTCCTTCAAATTTGAAAAGCACCATAGTAGGATTATTTTTTACAATCAACCCAGATATAGAATCGCTCCATGGACAAGTCTATAATTAGGACCTCGTAAATCAAAATCATTTTTTATCATCACCATGCTCCAAAATGAAATGCATTTGCCAGCATAACATATGCGCACATGAAATACGTCAATTCAAAAGATGCAGAGACGACAGCACAAAAGATGGCACAACAATCTCTACGGAGGTTCCTCAAACGGAGAGCCCCATCCCCTCTCACAGACACCAAAACCTGGCACTCCTACGCACGCGCATTGTACGATGTTCCTAACCAGCCAGCACCTGACCTTGCACATGTACCGCGCCCCACTTCATGCACGCTTTTCATAGCCGGTGGTGTCAAGCACGCAGCACGGAAGCTTCACAATGGCCGAGCAAAAGATCATGAGGGCCTACGCATGGAATTCGTTGCATTGAGATATAATACCTTGGCCCCAATCTTAGCAAATCTCTTCAATGAAGCAGTTTGCACACGCTTCCCACACACCTGGACCCTTAACACCATCACACCCATACACAAGGCAAGAGATCCCATGAGTCCTGAAAACAACATGACCATTATGATTGGACATGTTATCTCCAAGATCTACGCATCAGTACTCGATGCAAAGGTTAGACTGGTTGCAGAGCTTCGCGGATTCAAAGCCATGGGGCAGCCAGGCTTCCAAGAGATCACGGGACCATGGACCATATACTTACACTCAAGGGGACCATCGAGAAGGCCAAGGCACAGAGACAGAGGGTGTATCGCTGCTTTGTGGATTTTCGCAAGGCTTTTGATGCAGTGCCAAGAGTCCGACCCATCAGGCGCCTACAGGAGTTGGGATACGATCAAGAGATCATCTCGGCAGTCATGGCACTTTATGAGAGAGTCCCAGGTAGGTTCGGACTGGTGCAGGGTGGATAGAGGAGATCATGAGCACCATTGGGGTCAAACAAGGTTGTCCTTTATCACCAAGCTTGTTCTGCCTCTACATAGATGAGCTTGAGACGTTTATCGGAACCCTAAGAGGGACTACTCCAATGCATTCAACTGGCTCACGGAGGGTCGTCCACTGAGAGAGCTACATTGAGACCTGGGAGAGTTATTTTTGCCTGCTCAAATACGGCAATTAGCAAGGGCTGCAGATGTCTTCTTGTTGTACACCACCTGTATTGGCAAACATCTACAGCTACATGTCTCTTCTTGGACTCCCTTAGGGGAGAGACACCAATTTCACTACTTTTATGGTTGTGTGTGTGTGTTGGGGGAGAGGGGGAGGGGGGGGGCGTAGGGGGGGGGTGGCTAAAATTACGGCTCTGAATCAAGGTTTGGGCAGCTCTTTTCATAGTTCAAACTTCAAATCTCGTTTTTAATCATATAGCGACATGTAGCACTTCAATAGTTGCACTTTATGGTTATTCAAATTATTTAACGTTTAGCATGTTCTAAAAACTACGCTTTTCATTATCTAAACTTATATGCATCAGAATCAAACACCAATTCGACCATTGCAAATGTCTAGACGAACTCCATAACTTGGAAGACTAGATCGGTGATCAATGCAGTTCCCACACATTTGAATAAGTTGCTGTTGGAAATTGGCTAGGCGAGGGTTGCCATATCTCCCCTTTCTCGGGAGGTCACCCATCCTAGTTTTGTTCGCGCCTGAGCTTAACCAGAGATTTCCCCAAATTGATCAAGCCATCCAGACACCAAAACCGTAAGGTGTACCCAATTTATGGAAATCTCTCTTACCAAGTCTAAGATTCAAACACAAATTGGTTCTCTCTAGATGTGTGGATTGTATCTCCAACACTCACCCGCAAGCCACACTTCGGTTGAGGTTATAACTCCCGAATTCACAACCAGCTCTGATACCATATTAGAAATTGGAAACTAGATGAGGGTTGCCATATCTCCCCTTTCCCGGGAGGTCACCCATCCTAGTTTTCTTTACGCCTAAGCGCGATGAACTAAAGATTTCCACAACTTAATCTAGCCATCCAAACACCAAAACCTAAGGTGATGGATGCTCTCTGAGTCTTACCTATATACCTTTGTAAGACTAGAATAAGTCCAATCATTTTAGAGTTTTTGTTGTTCTAAAGATCAAAAATTTACACAGAAAATAAAAGAGAAAATGAAAGAGAAGAAAAAAGAGGTAAACAAAAACTTGTATGAAAAACAAAAGGAAGACATACTTAGCAAGCAGAGCAACACTAATGTCGTCATCAGTGCCCAAGAGACTCCGCGGGTCTTTAAAAACCCAATATAGCTCCCATCCTCGTTTTCTTCACGAGTGAGCGCACTAACCCAGAGATTCACAAATCGATCTAGCCATCCAAACAACAAAACCTAAGGTGATGGATTTTCTCCGGTCTTACCCAACTTATGGAAATATCTCTTACCAAGTCTAGGATTCAAACACAGTAATTCATTCCCTATAGAATGTGGATTGTATCTCCAACAATTCTGCATGCTTGTCTACAAACTTCCAAGTGCCTGGAGAGTAGCTAGTCAAGATAATCTAGTAGATAGTTCGATCGGCCTCAGCTTGTTTTGCCAAAGGTCTACAAATTGTTGTGATGGCATTTCAACAACTAGGAAACAAACTCACAGTTAATGTAGCCAAAAAAAACGCAACAAAAAAAAGTGGTATCTATCCTTTTAATATAGGACATCCAATATAGTACTTAAAGGACAGGTTAGAGAGCTTTGAGATGGACAAACGAATTATGCATTGCTAGTGTACCAATATCCCCAACAACAAAAACAGCTCATCTTCCATACAACATTATGGCATAGACGCAACGCTCCATGCTCTCCACAACCCTAACTAGCATCATGGTTGTCAGGTACATCGGGTGTGAAAAGTTAGAAGTGTTTCAGGTTCAAGTACCTAACACATGCACGTGCGCGCACGCTTTTTTTTGGGGGGTGATTGCTTTATATTAGACTGTAGCTTCCCCTAAATGAAGAGCTCAAAAGTTCATCAGCAAAAGATCTCACTATATGACAAGTATACATTGTAATCTATGTAACGAGTCTGCAAACAATCAAAGAAAGATTGCTGCAGAGAGCATCGGAAGAAAGGGAATGGGGGAAACGTTGGACCACCAAAGACTCTATGATTTCTATCCTTCCATAGAGTCCAAAATTCCCAGTAACGAACCCAAATGGAAAACAGCTCAAACCTTGTTTGCGTGGATGAATCCCTAAAAGCCAAAAATGCTAGTAGTAGGAAATCTAGCTCTCAAACGCTGCCGAAGAAGACCCAAGAAGTCACGGGTGTGTGGAGAGTGCCAAAGGGGTTGAGGCACATATTCCTGTGGAGCCAAATATTTGTAACATATAGCCGGAGCAATATGTGTGTGTGCCAAAAGCTGCCTAGACGGAAAAATTCCTGGCAGCACCCGCCACAAAAAAAACTGTTGGAGTAGAGGAACTTTGAAGCTCCAAAGCTGCCTCAATCTCTTCCTCCACCACTGTGCCAAGCGATTAGCATGCCAGAGGTGGTTTGCCTTATCAAAAACCAATGAAGAGTCCAATCTTCAAGCCTATCTTTAAGCTCAAGTGGAGGTACCGACAAAAAAGCATGTGAGCAATAGTTTGCCACAAAGGACGATGACGCATCCCTAAAGCATATTGCTTGGCAGCAAGAGGAAAAGATATCATGGTACCACCACCATGAATTACATCATCCATCGAGCAAATCCCTTTGAAACTGATAAAGTAGGAACATCTAGGTTCCTATAAAGCCAATGGAGGATCAAAGACCTTTGAAAAATGTAGACTTTCACCTCTCAAAGAATTGCCTTACATAAAGTAGCGGAAAAGCCATTCCAAGTGGGAAAGAATATGCTTCGAATCAAATAACATCCTGGAGGCCAAAGGAAAAGGACAGCCTTTGATTTTGCCATCAATACATCCAAGTAGAAAATCCCACTGAGTGGGCTGCCAATACCCAAAAGCAGAGGTGGTGATTCGCAAGAGCAAATAGCAGATCATGGCAGCCCAAGGTTGATCTCCTTACATAAATTGCAGCATCATTTTGCCCTTATGAGCAAGGATATGCACATGGATGTTGAGCATATTCAAGCCCCCATGCATCTTTGGCGAACAAAGATGTTGCACTGAAAGCAATCTCAAACTTTTCCGACCATGTTTCGAACGCCAAAAAATTTCCATAATGGCTGACATAAAGCATGTAAGATCTCCCTTTCCAACAATGATCAAAGACAGATAAAACTGAATACATGCCACCAATATAGATTGGACTATCCTTAGGCGAACATGCAACGGCCAAGTTGCCAATTTTCAGTAATCAAGCTTTTTCTTTAATTTTGAAATTTGCAAGTGCCCAGTCAGTTTGTTGACGACGAGTAATCCTCCATCCGAAAGGATAACGAAGATGGCAAACTAATTGAGTAGGCGGATTAATTTCCCCCGACCATAAAAGACTATATCAGTCTTTAGAACGCAAAGGTAACAGCTTAGGCTTTTGAAAATTCACATGTAGACAAAAAAGAACCATCAGCATATGCTTGAATAACCATATTGCGACTTCCATGAATTTACAGTCCATGCAACATGCTTATAGCCAATAGATGATCCATGTATTGAAGCATTGGATGCATGGCTATCACATACAATAGTGCACTAAGTGGACATCCCTAGCGAACCGAACAACAGAGAGTGCAATTTTCAGAAATATCCCCACACAATATATAGGCAGCTTTATTGTCATTGTACAGCCGGTAAATAACATGCTACATTTTCGTGCCAAAACCCAAAGCTTTCATGGTTTGCAAGATGAAATCCCATTGAACCGTGTCAAAAGCCTTGGCAATATCAACTCCATGTATTTTGCATAGTCTATCCCAATGTAGACATTTGCAATATTCTCAGTGACATGCCTACGAGGAACAAACCCATATTGCACCTTTAGTATCGAACACACCTATTGTACCCAAAGACTCTAATCTGTGGGTACCCAACTGAACCAACCATGGAACTTAGTGCATTGGAGTTTGAATACTATACTATAAAACTGCTTTATAGAAGCAAACATTCGAGCAGCTTTTATCATGATACATATTTTAGACCTGTAAAAATTATTGACAGAAGCAATGTATTTCTAGCATAACAATATTCATGGCAGCAAAAACAGTTCATCTTACATTTAACAGTACGGCATAGAAGCAAGGCTCCCTGCTCTCCACAACCCTGCTTAGCAGTTGGCAGTTTGAACTTCAAATGTCATAGAAGCAAATATCCAAGGAGTTTATATCATGATACATATCATTTTAAAAAGCACAACTGTAAAAATTAGTGACAGAAGCAATGATATAAAACAGATCTCAGTGGTTGTTTATCGTAACAGAAATAACTGCAAAGACCTCTAGACACGAGCAATTATGATACATTTTCATCACCTCTCCACCATCCTCCATAAACAAAACTTTGATGTCTTCAGTAAAGCAATAAAAGTCCATGTTATACAGAATGCTACAATCCGTAACAGGAGAGACCTCAAAGAACAAATGTAGGATAATAAAACGAGAAGATTAGAAGTTAAAAGGGATACAACTGTTGTAAAACAAAAGAAATTGGATGGTCGTTGGATACATGGAAAGGGAAAGATAGTTTTAGACTGTGAAAGCATGGATGACAGTTTCATACTTTGTAGCTACTGCAGGCGTGCCCGTCTTCTCATCATACATATGGATATCCCAATCAATAAATTTTGCATACAACCCTTTAACAAGGTCAAGAGACACCTGCAGATTCAGATATCAAAGGTAGATTAGACACATTCCCACCTATTGCACTCTCTAGAGCCCACATAGCCAGACAACTGAGCAGTTTCAAACAAAATAAATTAGCTTTTCTGGGCTCTGGTCGCTCTAATTAAACATTTTGCTTTGGATTTTGTTGTTACAGAAACTCCAAATACACCTATCACATGCATTTATTGCATTAATAATGCAAGGCAACAGAACATGCCACTACTACACTTTTCTCAAAAAAGTTTTTTCACTAGGAACAGAGTCGGTCCTAATCTGGTTGACCTAGCCCTACATTGGTCTGCCAGTTTTGGAGGGCTTCACCCCTACATAAAGGTGTCTGCAAGCCAAGTTCAGCTAAGAGCATCCAGCGTGCAGACCAACACATATGTGAGCAGTGGGGCTCCTCTACAGCAAAGGGCGCAGCATACGGATCCATCTTGGTACCAAACCTGAGCAGATGTGTGCTGCAGGTGTCGGCTACATAACAGGCCAGTTTTGTACTTAATCTACATATCTATAACATGGCTGTACATCTGTTTATGCTCTTCCCAGAGCTGAAAGTTTTCTCTAACCATTTGTGAAGCGAGATACGTGGTGTTGGTATCTTGGACATTATATTCCATATTAGATGATTTGTTGGTAATTGATGCAAGGTCACTGTTCTTCTAACATGGTGTCTGGGCTTGAGTGATGAGCTAGAGATATCTGCTTAGGTTTTTACAACAGTCAAGATATACTGACACAAATGCTTAGAAGTAACCCCTTTTGAAGATGGCAAGTTCAATATTACCTTTATAGATATCGGTATCATAATTGAACAAAGGAGTTCAAACCGCAAAGGAATTACAAGGAACTCAAACCAGGGAGCCTTCCGAGGATAGCTCACGTACCATTTCTACACCACACACCATTAAGAACAAGACAACAACCAGTGGTCAAACTGCACATCACAAAAACCTATCAACTACATTATGTATTCAGATTAATCACGCTATCTATCATTATCAGAAAACATTCACAAAAATTAAACTGCATGTCCTTTAAATTTGTCTGCAAGAACTATAACATAATACAGCATCTTAAGCATGCTGATAGCCTACCTTTTGTGCTTCAAATGCTTTCCACATGTTCCCTGCTACACCCAGTATTAAAACAACTACCAATTGGAACAAAAATATAGCACCCGTCAATTTATCAATCATTCCGTCCACAGCTGTGAGTTTTGGCTCTGGCAATCCTTTGCTCATTCCCAACTTTGTCTCATTCCCTACACACAAAGTACACACATCCAAGCTTCAAACTGCATCGCTTTCAACAACAGTGCAAGTCCAGCAAAAGATCTGACCTGTACACAAAAACAAATACTATACCTTCATGCATCACTACACAACTAAGTATCTGTGTTTGTGATGAAGAGCTGATCGTCCACACTTTTAGGGACCAAAATGTCATATGAATCAGGGCTACATAATATTGACATTGGGTTAATTCCGTAGTTCATAAAAACTAGATAAGCACAGCAAGGGTTGGACACACAATAGGATTAACCTAAGTATGGTCAACTACAAATACTAATGGTGAATACTTAGGCTTATGACCTTGGGCTGTGAGAGCTATCAAAAGTGAAAATTCATCAACTTAACGACCTTAGTATAAATACCATAAACCTGGGACAATCCTCAATGCATATAGAAAATATATTTAAAAATAACAATATCTTTGAAACAGACTGACCTCTCTTTGAAGAAACTATACTCTAGCTAGAAAGGAACATCGACCATCTAAAGGGGGGACATTACACTCAACCAAGTACTCCGTGTTGTGCTACATTATTTTCTTATACTCAATCATGTTTTGGCTGTTGGCAAATTCTATGGTATTGCAATTACAGTTTTCCTTACAAGGAGTCAAGGCCTCACTTTGTGACAAAATAACCAGCCATCACCCATCTCAATTTGTCGCCCTTTTTACTCCTCCTCCCCCCCCCCCCCCCTCCCCCTCCTCCTCTTCACTTCCCCCTCCCCCTCCAAGGTTCCCCCTGCCCCCTCCCCCCCCCCTCAGTCCCCCCTTCTATAGTCACTCTCACCTCCCACCCCCCGCCCTCCGTCCCCCGCGTCCCTACCTCTAACTCTCCCGCCGCCCCCCTCTCCACTTCAGTTGCAGCTTCTTCCGCTTCGACACCCCTGCCGTCAGGCAAGGGAAATACGACGCCCCCTTCTGCTTCCTCATCGTAGCGGCAGGTCCGCTCAAAGAGGGATCCTAAGGGATGAGGCTCGTCTTCCCGGCCAGCAGCTCCCAACTTCCATCCTGGGCGTCCCTTACCGCGGGACTTTTAGAGATTAGGACCCTAGAACTATTTGGAGATCCCGGACTCGTACCCTCTACCATTGGAGGTCACGTTCATGGTCCTTCAGCCCCGAAAGGGGGGTTTGATCAGTGCAGTGGGATCTCAGACACACCCCGTTTGGAGATTTTCGTTCGCCTCCACAGGGTTGGAGAAGAGGTCCCCAGAGGTGTTTGATGCTATTTTGGGTAATCAGATTATGCTCATGATAGACGACTGGATGGGACCACAAGGACTAGATCTTTGGTACGCCCATGGCACGGAGGTAAACTTTCAGCTGAGCTTCACGCGCGAGGAGCCAATGTGTGGTTTGGCGACAGGAGTTATCAGATTGCCGATGGAGGCAAAGGTGGAGCAAGCACACTTCTGGCCCCTCCAAACGTGTGCGGAGTTGTTTGGGGTGGAAGCCTCCTTCATGATGAAGTGGGCACGGAAGATCACTATTGAGCCGGTATCCACCCTAGTACGACCCCGCACAGACACTGACTACTCGTCCTCCAAACCCCCAGCAAAATCACACAAGGCAGTCTTTCTAGGACAGGCACCCACTCATAGGAGAGCCTTGTTCCCAACTGCCCTGTCCTCATGAGCTGGACCATAGTGAGCTGGAACGTACACGGGCTCCATGACCGTGTTTGTAGTCAGCCGCAGTACCTAATGCTCCGGCAAGAGTTGCAGAGGACAGTGGTAGAGCGGGTATTGGACATCCTTATGATTCAGGAGCACATGTTTTCAGCAGCAGATATTAGACGATGCCATCACCTTCTCTCGAGGAGAGGTCCAGAGGAGTGGTCTCCCGCAGTAGGACGGAGCGGAGGGGTCTGCATCTCAGTCTCACAGACTTTGGCTTCAGAGGTCTACGATCAAGGCGAGCTCACTCCAGAACGGGCAATTTGGATGGGAGCTCGGATGGGAGAGTCCAAGATTGGAATCCTGAACGTGTATGCCCCAGCGTGTAGACAGCACCGCCCGACATTTTGGAGGAGGCTGTCAGAGTGTCTTCCGGATGTTGACTCCTGGATAGTTGGAGGGGACTTTAACAACCTAGAGTTTGGGGAAGACAAGCAAGGCAGCGCCTCGTTCTTAGAGATGCCAGCAGCAGAGCGTAGTACCTGGGAGCAATTCATTTTCATGATCAGTGGGCAGAGACCCGTGGAGAGAGCCAGAGTTCAACAGGACTCCTAGCAACCTTCTCTTCTCCTTTGGACAGAGGAGACACGATGGATTGCTCGAGAGATTAGATTGCTTCTATGTTGGGGACTGGGCCTTACACAGAGGCGGTTCTACCAGGATTCTGGCAGGTACCACGATGTCCGACCACTCTCCAATGGTACTTCACTTGGATCAGCCCCGCCGAGGTCTCCCCCAGCAAGGGGTCCGCATTCAAAAGGACCTTTTGCAGGATGAGGAGATTCAGCAGGTTATGGCAGAGATCTGGGAGCACTCAGAGATGGCACCGAGTGAGGGCTGGGCTGCATGGGTGGCAGATGTGATTCAAAGGAGCAGAGTGGAGCTGCAGGCTCATGCCCTTAGGCGGAGGAGGACCCTTCAAGAGCGCAAGCGGGCTTTGAGGAGGACCCTTCAAGAGCGCAAGCGGGCTTTGAGGAGGACCCTTCAAGAGCGCAAGCGGGCTTTGAGGAGAGACCTCGCCTCCATCAAGAGGCTCAGGGAGCAGGACTCAGTTCTCAATGGCTTAGTGACAGATTGGAGAGCGCTCGTCTCGAGCTTCAGGACACGGAGCTACGGCGGGCTGAGTTCTCCTACCATTCCTCCCGGGCTCGATGGGTACAATAGGAGAACAGGATGACGAAGCAGTTCTTTCAAATCACTGGGCCCCGATTGACCGGCACACAACTATAGTGTCTTCGGGACTCGCAGGGCATCATGCACATTGACCCGCAGAAGATTCTTGACATGACCATCGGATTTTATAGCCAGCTCTTTCAGACAGAGAGGATGACCCCAACTGGTCTTGTGGCCCGAGAGCTAGTATCGCGGGACTTATGCAGCAGACTTGAGGAGCCTTTCACAAATGAGGAGCTCTGGGAATCCCTCAAGGCTCTCCCGACCCAGAAGTGCCCAGGGGAGGATGGCTTGACTCCGGCCTTCTTCCGGAACCTCTGGGAGATTATCTCCACCCCTTTCCGTTTAGCTTGCCAGGAGATTTTCGACACAAGCCTTCTCCCTCAGTCCTTGTGCAGGGGGTGGATCTATTTGATCCCGAAAGGGAGAGATAGGTCAGATATCCGACAGTGGAGGCCGATCACTCTGCTTGATACTGCATACAAGATCTCGGCGAAGGTCTTGAGTTTGCGGTTACGGCCTCATCTTACTGACATCATTCATGACACGCAGACTAAGTTTGTCCAAGAGCGCAGCATCCTGGACAACATCTTCACGTTCTGGGAGGCTGTGGATTGGTCCAGGGAGGAGTCACAGCCACTGGCCATCCTTCTCTTGGATTTTGAGAAGGCCTATGACAGGGTGGAGTGGTCTTTCTTGGTGGGCACTATGAGGAGATTAGGCTTCTCAAACAGATGGGTCAGTGGAGTTTTAGCGCTATACGCAAGGAGCTCTAGTCATATGATTATCGGAGGACACATAGGCGAGGCCTTTCCTCTCTCTCACTTGGTTCGCCAGGGCTGCCCACTAGCTCCCTTCCTCTTCTTGTTTGTAGCGGAGGCTCTGGGCTACTATTTGAGATCACAGGTGGCGGGTCTCACAGGGTTGAGGCTCCCAATCAGACAAGAGGAGGAGCACCTTGACTCGGAGTTTGCAGATGACACGGCCTTGTATGTTGAGGGCACCACGGCGAGTCTAGAGAGAGTCAGAGGTGCCTTGGCTATGCCTCGGGGGCACGGATCAACTAGACACAATCCATAGGCTTCTTCACGGGCTTTGAGGAGACACAGGAGATCCGTGAGTGGGGGAGTGACTTTGGTTTCAGATGGATACCACGGGGCCAGACGGCGAGATACCTCGGATGCCAAGTGGGTATTGACATTACAACAAAGCAACAGATTGCCCTGGTCCTTGAGAGTGTTCGGAGCAAGCTTCTCTATTGGAGCTCGGCCAAACTCTCACTCGCAGGTCGCGCCTTAGTGGCAAACTAGGTCCTTCTTGCCACTACCTGGTATACTGCCTCCTATTGATGCTTTCACAGAGGATGCATTGGGCAGCTTCAACGGTTGGTATGGAGCTTTCTCTGGGCAGGTTCAGACGGCACGAGAAACACTAGGGCCCGAGTAGCTTGGCAGACGATGATCATGCTGCAGGCACTGGGAGGCTTGGGTATCATTGATCCGGAGATGCAGAGCAGGGCCCTTCTGGCAAGTTGGTGGTTCGTGGCCTCACCCCAGGTGCCGAGCCTTGGAAGCTCCTCTTACAAAGAGGGCTTATGAGGAACACCCCACGCAGTAGGGGACAGTGGCAGCCTTCACATAGATGGATCTTCTCAGAGGCCCCCCTTACCGGGAAGGGCTCCCCCCTGATGAGGAGTCTAGACAGGGTTTGGCAAAGACTCACAGGGGGTCTCATTCGTGCTCCGCCCAAATGCAGAGAGGAGTTCGAGTGTCAGCCCGTTATGTGGCACCCAAAGGTCAAAGATCAAGAGGGACGTATGCTTGGGCAGCGGACTCACATTGGTTGGGCACAGTGGGACAGT
This sequence comes from Dipteris shenzhenensis, assembly GCF_047967505.1. Classification (NCBI taxonomy): domain Eukaryota; kingdom Viridiplantae; phylum Streptophyta; class Polypodiopsida; order Gleicheniales; family Dipteridaceae; genus Dipteris; species Dipteris shenzhenensis. The sequence continues at coordinate 36,985,143 of NC_141614.1, forward strand.
GGTCCGGCAGGGTCTTTTGGTCGCTAGAGCAGACTACCTTATGGAGGCAGAGGCGAGGCTTGATGCCCTACCACATCTGAGAGGGGCACAGCAGCGGATGGGCGAGATCGACTTAGCCATTCCTGAGTCCTGGTGGGAAGGACTTCACATTTGGAGAGACAATAGATGGTTGGGGCAGTTTTCCCGTACTGGTGTTCCCTTGAGGATTTTGATGCAGCGCGACAGCACGCACCCCAGCTTCTTCCGTGTAGGACCTGGAGGCCTACTTCAGCCCCTCACTGGGAGTGACCTTGAGATGGATGGGAGTCTTGATGGGATACACTGGTAGATGATCAGAGTGGTAGAACGCTTGGGGAAGGAATGGCACATTGATCCTCCAAGTATCTCAGAGCAAGACGCCTCTAGATGGCGCCTCTAGCTATGGGAGGGTCGACCCCTGAGGGAGGTCCAGTGGGACCCGGGGAAGTAGTTCTGGCCCTCCAAGGGCGGCCTGGCTGAGACGATAGATGAGGTGCCTTTCTTTTCCTGCACCACACGGATTGGCAGGAGACTTCAGATGGACTCCCTCGAGGGAGAGACACTGGGTGACCCAGAGAGTGCCCCAGGATGTTCGCTCTAGATTTTGGACGCGGTTGTGGTCCAGCTTGCAGCCGAGGAAGATTTCATACTTCTTCTGGCACGGAGGCTTGCCCATTGGCCCGTGGTTGGAGCAGATGCGAGTGGAGGGGCAGTGCCATTGCTGCTCAGATGGTGTCCTCGAGACTATCCCACACTGCCTATGGAGCTGTCGAAGCGCAGCAAGGATCTGGATGAGAGCCCTCAGGATCATGACACATATCCAGAGTCTTCACAGAGACTACACCTGGGGGATGGTGGCTTGGTTGACAGAGGGAGGACACGCGTTTCAGATTAATGAGATCTCCCCAGCCTACCGGATACAGGGTCAAAGCATTCAGAGGATTGCACTCCACGAGGCAGCCCCCCCGATGCCTTGGCTCCTCCTACTACTAGGGAAGACGGTGTTTGGGAGGTGGTAGCCAACATCACAGCTTGGAACATTTGGGTGGCTCATTGCAGTCTTGTGATGGGAGAGCACTTGGTTCCACCCTCAGCTACCTTGGTTGCCATCTGGCAGGATATCATTTACACTCTATGGTCCACCTAGGAGCGTGGGACTCCAGGCTCCAGGGCGACTATTGAGAGGTGTGCTCGTTTCTGCAAGGCTTGGCCTGCAAGTGTTTTCTACATCTTCACTCCGCGAGGAATTTACAGGCCGGTTTTTCTTTCAACCTTTTTCAGTTTTTTCATACTCAGCACCTTCGGGGCTGTTGTCTTGTATGAAATCTTTCAAGTATTAATAGAAGGTTCCTTTCTTTGAAAAAAAAAAAATTGTCTAGCATAGAAAGCCCTTGAGCCATTTCCACAAGGAGAGGCTTCAAACCTCACCCCACTGTCTGTATTGGAAATGTACTTGAAGGAGATTTTTATTTGGTTTATATGTGACTTGTGTGCACTAGTGTTAGTGATGGTGCAATGGTGGTAAGATTTGCTTCAATGGAGGGGAGGCCAAATATGGCCTATGGGACTAAAAACAGTATTACAACGGTAAAAAAATATAATCTCTAATGTGAGAGCAGATCTAGTGGAGGTTGCTATACTACCATGAGATTGCTCCAGAAGATATTCTCAACCTTCCTCATTTGGCAAAGAAGCTAGCCTTACATGATGAATCTGTATGTTGTGTATATAGTATCAAATAGTTATTTTGATGAATACACCTCCCCCACCACTCCAAACAATAATGGTCCAAGCAATCTTCTACGGCGTTCCCATACAAGGAAAAGATCTTAAGAGGGGCTCCATATCTCATCTCTAAAACCAATATTTCATGGCTTTCATTCGCCTTGGTTGTAGGACTTTGCTCTTGAATATCAGTTTTTTGAGATTGGCTTCAAAAGCAGGGCAAGCAAGTGTGTCAGCTAGCATGCATGCACCTTGTCCGTGTATTCAACTATCCAAAAGGCAAATGGATTATGCTGTGGTTTTGCAAATCCTCGTTTGTTTTTCCACCAGTCTCTAAACCCCAAAAACCTGGTCAAACATTATTTTTTAATCTGTTCCAACTCATTCCAAGAGAGGCCCTTCCCTACAAAATCTCAATTTTAAAGATCCAATTTGGGGTGACAAGTGTGTCAAACGAGTATTTTTTCAAGCTCCAACACCATTATCTATAATCACCATATATGCATTAGCTCAAGTGATGTGTCTAGATGGTGAGGACAGGCTTTTTGAAGTCAACGAAGGGCCAATATAGGCTGTTTCCCTGCCACCATCTCTATCCCATGAGGACACAACAAGGTACCAGAATATTTGTGGTACCGTGTGACTTGTCCTTGCCTATTTACTAAAGTTCTTCAGCCCATTCCCTGATGTTTATCTCCATCATTTGTCCCAGCCAGTTAAGCCATAACAGAACTACCCAAAATGGTTTTGTAGGTACACACTTGATCCCATAATATGTCAACTCCATTAGGAACCCCTCATGCATGAAAGAAAGAAAGAAAGAAAGAAAGTCTATTGAAGTCTTCAGAACACCAATGGGTCTATGAGACTGTGAGAAACCTGATACAAGCCAGCTGAAAGGGTGGAGCTAACTAACTGAGCATCAACACCAATGCAATAGCAAAAATCTAAATGCTACATAGTCATATCAGAATAATCCTCTACATCATTGCTCCAGTGTCACGACTGTGGTCACCCCTGTCTGCCTTTGTTAAGTTGAGTGAGTTGAACATGATACAGACCAACAAAGCTGATGTCCCCCTGCCCAATTTAAGAATCTTTGCACAAAATTGCTGCAACTCAGCAGCCTTATAATTTTTCCATTTCTGTAACACTTCAGTGTTATCATCTACATAGAATAAATGTGCATATTTATAGTACTATCACTGCCTTTCTGGCCTTCCACAGAATTTGATGTGCAAACATCTACTTTAGACTATGCCCCTCACACCCTCTTGTGCCTGCCTTTGTACATTTTCCTTCACCTCGTAGAGTTGTTAGTCACGAAACCACCCTTGAGCTGAGAGACATAAGTGGCGTATACAATGACAAACATTGCAACTGATCATTGTGGACTGACAAACAAAATCAGTTATTTCCTGTCCAGGATTTGTTTAATTCTACACTATTGCATGCAACTCCCTCACTTAAAACACTTTAAAACAATTTGATCTAATGGCTTCAATGAAGATACCTGTATAGACTGCAACACCACAAGCCCATTCTGTGTTTCTCAGATAACAACTTTGCAGTAAAGTATTGTTAATGGTGAGAGGGGACATGTCATTGTCAATGAACGGAGGAAATAATCGAATGTTTCCATCAAATCTTCTTATATCATTGTCTGGACCAGCACATTCAACCAGACCCTGGACACAAGAAACGCAGAAAAGTCACTTCAAAGTCTGCCTGCTGGTTCCATAAGGAAGACCAGAATAGCATTATGAAAATTCTGCCTTTTTTAATAGGCAAACATGTTTGAAACTGCCCAGATATTGAATCTTTTCATTCAAAGTCAACCTTTATTTTATGGAGAAGATCACTCATTAAGCCCAGGCACGGGGGTGGCACAACTCTTGTCTTGAGATCTGTCTCTCCATCCATGGCTGCAGTCTGCATGATATGTAATAAGCAAACATATGAGAGGCACGGCTCTTTCAAACAATATACTCTAGCTAAAACTCTGACCTTTACGGATGACATGAATACTTCTAACACATGAAAGCAGACCACTGCATCCCACCTCACCATTCAACTGAAACACCTACTGAACTATTACGGAATTGTATTTCCAATATTTCTTGCTATGGAAATTATTTTATTTTAGTCAAATGTGACTATGGCAAAGTATTCCATAGGAGCACACCGGACGCGGCAGGGGTCCATCCTTTGTGAGGTTTAGTTGGGGACGCCTAACTACCTGTGTTTTGCCAAGCTAGATGGTTAGTATTGTGGGTGATTCCATGTTAATACTAATGTCGCTAATATTACTGGTGTTATTGCAATTGGTTGCAAGGTGTGTATTTTGATGTCTGTATATCAAGCGTACAATTGTGTTGGGATTAGTTGATGTGATGATTCATCAATTGATTGTAACAATTGACGACTTAAGTACAGATGATGAGTTGGATAACGAGGAACGGAGATGGTGAAGGTGATTTGGATTGATCAAAGTATCTAATGGCTATCAAAGACCATGGGCCATATTGTAAAGTAATGAATTTTAGGCCGTGGGCTAATTTATTTTATTAATTATAGATGAGGGCATATTAAGCATTGTGATATTTTAAGCTTGTAGAGCTATGTTGAGCAATCCCTCTAATTGTGGACAAGGGATGCTTTTGGATGTACTATTATTCGCTCTTTGCTTTTTGGAATTACAATTATAAATACTCTAGATGGGAAGCAAGAGCCACCATCTAAGGGGGGCAGATTGGACCCCATGCAGTGTCACTCTCTCTTTCTCTTCTCTTTCCCACTTGTTTTCTTGTTCTTGGTTTCTATGGTTTGGGTAAATCTTGAATTTGTCAGCATGTTTGAGTTCAGTTTCCGTAACAGTGGTTTCAGAGTCTGGCTACGCTCTAGCCTGACTGGGGAGGCAAGCGACATGAGTTTCTATAATCTAATGACATAGTCGTTCTCAGAATGTTCTTTCTGATGGACTACTTGATTGCTAGGTTTTGAGTTTGTATGCAAAAGTTATCAAAGATGCTTTGAAAATCAACGCTACAAGTGCGATTGACAAAAACGGCCCACGTTGGCTTATTCAAAGGGTATGAGCCGGTTCTTTTGAGTGGTTGGATCAATATATTCTGACTTCAGGTAAGAAATTTATGGTTGTTTCTTTTCAGTGCTTGTTGTCAATGAATTGGTAGAAGCAGTCTTTGGATAGAAAGATGAACCACCATGACCAGAGAGAGACCAAAGATGATTTAACCTTAGGGCATGAGAACAGTAAAGATTCATATTCTTATAGAATTAGTGATATTTAGAGTAATAGTAGCATCATGATGTGATTTCAAGAATGTAAGTCGTATGAAAATTGCAACCCGGATGTCCCTCTCCTAAGGAAAATACCATGGCTATTTAATTTGGAAGAAAGCAATAAGACTAAATTAAGAATCGAGAGCTGCGGATGAAACAAGAACAAACAGATGCACTATATGCATGTAATTGCTTCGATAACGATCGACAATTTCTCTTGTCAGCTTAGTAGACACAATCAAGCATACAAGCGTTGTGACGAGATACCCAAAGCATCTCTAGATACATCTTTTATCTTTCTTCTTTGCTTTACTTAATTGCTTTTCTTAAGTTGCATATGATGAGGTCGCTATGAAAGAGAGGCTCAGCAAGGAATCTCTTTTGAACCACAAAGTTATCAGACCGACGATTGAACAAGAAGCAAAAGAAAGTTGATTGGGGCTCAACCAAGCAAGCAAAGATTTGAAAGGACAAAGGAGATACGTATCTATTCCCATATTTTTGTTTTTCTATATTTTCATTTTTCTTACTCTTATTGAAATACTCATATAGAGACAAGAAAGAATGGTATGGCGATGGAAGGGAACAATTGAATTTAAAGAAGAGTGATATATCAAATTAAAATAGCATGAAAAAAAGAATAAAATATGATAGCCTATATGGAATCTAGGATAATCTAGGTGAGCTAAGAGTTTGTTATAATTAAATGCGCATGATTATGTGAGCTAAGAGTTTGCTATAATTAAATAAGCATGATTATGTACATTAATACGGATAAGAAGACATATATCCTATATATGTATGAAATAAGAAATACAATTACTTAGAGGTCTTGTATCCTCATAGCTTGCTTGAGTAGATGCCAATCCTAGCTTAATTGTAGATAACAAAACTATTATTGTGCGATACATATGGTATGCTGCGATAAAGTGTTCTACTAATGTGAACTGAATTAAAGAAAATTAGAGAGAAGAAAAAGCATATGACATTTTTGCTAAGCAAGAGGCAAGGCATGATTGTTCGGTGGTGGCAAGCTTTTTGCTCTAGTAGTTTCTTTATGGAATTGCTTTTATAGATAATGAAAAACGGTTGGTATGTCAAATAATATCTTCTATGTATTTCTGTTTCATTTAAGACTTATCTCATAAAAGATTTTGTATTTTAAAACCGTGGAGGATATGCCAGTGTTCATCTCAAAGTTTAGACCCTTTAAAATTTTGAAGCCTCACAGATATCACTTTGAATCTTTAGAGAAGTTACATTTTTACTTTTTTTACTGAGCTACACAGCATTTGGCATCTAAGAGTAACTTGTGTGCAATGGAAAACAAAACAGCGACGGGATGATCTGCATGTGCTAGTGCATACATTTATTTGAGACCACATTGACATAAAATTGGACGACTCCTTTCCGCAACTAGCTCAACTTCGGTATCACCACTTAAACTTTAAACGCTTCCTTATAATGTGAGTTGTCTCATGATAAGCACTGATGCCAACTAAGAACATATCAAGTAAAAAAAATGGAATAAGGAGGCAAAGGCCTATTAAAGAGCACATAATGCTGTACCCTGTTAAATAATACTACTAAAGTTGGTTTCTAATGTAAGATCTCGTAGAGGTTTTAAAAACATACGTTAAAAGGTGACTGTTGAGTCAATTACATAAGGATCAGAAAGAATACATTGTGGAGCTATTGTGCATTCAGACCCTCTGGAAAATCAATATTGGTTATCAAAATATCAATGCTTCGAACATGGAAATCCAATAACTCTGTCAGGAGCAGAACATTGTACCAGCAAGCTAACTACACGATTGGAATACTTAAACTACGGTTAGCATATATTTACCAAGTGCTGATTTTTGGAAGCTTTAAATGTCTTTTGACAATCACATTTAAAGGACTGAGCTATTTCTGATCTAGGCTTAAAGATGGGCTTGTTAGACATCTTGATCATAAAGATGCCCAAAGGCCTACGATCTAGAGTTAGATGAATGCAGGAACATGCCCAAACTCATCCTCTGAAAACATAACAAATAGTGCAGTTTCAATTCATGACAGTCACCCACAAGGTTGCCAATGATGGGTGTAGACCATAGAATAAGAATCTCTCTCTCTCAAGCCTATGCACACATCAAAGAAAACTAAGGGGACAGCAGAAGCAACCTGAAAAATCTGTTGGGGCAGCCAGCCAAAAAGCTAGGAAGCTACTTAAAAGAAATCTTGGAACGCCACAACATGGTATCTGACTAGAGCTCAACAGTACTCAAAACATAGCGAGGTTGTGATACTGTCTTTCACTAGATTGTAAAAGATCATTATTTGTTAATATAGATCACCAGTCCCATAGATATTAAAGGTTCTCGCACGGACTTTAATCTCTCTCTTTGTATACTATGAGATCCGTCTCATGATGACATCATAGAGTTCTCCAAGCAGGGTGATGTCCTTCTTCTAGGTGACTTCAATGCACGTACAAGAGATACACAAGTAGGCCTACTGGATTTTGCATCTGATTCTCTCATGGTGCCGGAACTAGATGCAACAGAGCTTGGGATAGTGAGACACTCAGCAGACGCAGCACAGGTGACAGGGTATGGGCAACACCTACTTGAGTTGGGGGCAGTTCATGATCTGATCATATATAATGGTCTCCAGAGATGGCCGTCATCTAGCAGGCTCAAGTGTTTCCCACATGGTGGGGGGACGAGAACAGTGGACAGTGGGTCCCCTAGCATTCGTCTCACGGATACATGACTTTGTGGTGCCGCCCCCCTCCCCCCCCACACTCGGGGCTGATCACTCATACCTAGCCTTTCGTTTATCTATTGTTATGCAAGTCACAGGGAGGGCCCATCCCACATCCACTTGGGTCCAGATCCATTTTGACAGTGCCCTTGACCCCATCTATGTAAGCCATTTAACCCAGAAGCTTCCAGTCTTGCTACTTGGAGATGATGGAGATCTCACCCATGCCTCGGACACCCTTGCCTCAGTGGTACAGGACGCCGCCATTAGATCTTTCCCCACGACTCAATCCAGGTCTCTTCACATAGACTTCATATTGAGAGTGGCAGAGCAAAGGGCATACCCAGGGAGAGGTGCATATGCACATTATGTGACATGCAGGAGGTTGAGACGAAAGAGCACTTCATCTTCAAGTGCCCTATTTACTATGAGATCCGAGGGCATTTCTACTGCTTCTTCAGAAATAGTTTTGGGGTTTTGTCCCGCTTCCTCTCCTACCCAGACCAAAAATGTTTGGCAAGCTTCATCCATGAGGTAGTCAGGCATCGCGAGAGGATACTTTGATCACGCACACACGCACAGACTTATTCCTTAGCAGATCCTTCTTAGAGCTGTATCACGGAGTTCTTTCTGCCAGATCACATGGACACCCGCGAGACGAGGCTTCGACATGATCTCGATCCAGAGCCAGTGACCCGACAACTCAGACAAAGGGTTGACGCGCAGATCACACTTGGAGACATCCCCTCTCTGTTCAGAATTGGAGCCCGACCGACAAGGGTTACTGTGGCCCTTGTTAGACACATAGCTATGACTAGGAGATGTCACAGAGCCACACCCGTGAGCAGCCGACAGCACTTTATCGCCGATTTCATGCCTCCATTGCTGCCTCATCCACCCTGATTTCTTGATGGCGATGATGATGATGTTGATCTGTAGTCGACCACTTGCATTGTACTTAGTGCTATCATTTTGCATTTTTGCATTCTGCATTCTACATTGGCGTGGATGCTCACTTAGTAGCTCCACCCCCACAGCTTATTTGTACCAGGTTTTCATCGTCTCATAGACCCATCAGGCTTCCGAAGACTTCAATAAACCCTCCCTCCCTCCCTCTCTCTCTCTCTCTCTCTCTCTCTCTCTCTCTCTCTCTCTCTCTCTCATAACCTCTTTTTTGTAGAAACGGTTGGTTGGCCCGTTTTGAGACCACCACCGTTATGCTCATTGTATCAGTTATCTTTAGTCTCATAGACCTTCACGGTCTCCCGAAGACTTTAATAAACTTTCTTTCTTTCTTTCTTTCTCTCTCTCTCTCTCGCTCTATATAGGTCTACCCTCCCGCTAGCTCTCCATAGAGATTGTTCGAGTCGCCTCTCTTTTCGTACAAGCCGTCTCTCTTTCCGTACAAGCCGCCTCTCTTTTCGTACAGGTCACAGTACAAACCATTCAACAGGTCTCCATATAGCTCGCCGTACGGCCGCCGTCAGTGGTGTCTTTGTCATCCTAACCCTAGCCACTATTTAGGGTTGCATAGAGCTTCAGCAAAGAGGGACGTAGCTCTAGGGTTTAGGCTGAGCCCCCAACCCAACCCTAGGGATTAATACGCGCAAGTTCAAGATTTTTACCTCTACCCCGACAAAAGCCTCATACTCCTCCATTGTAGCTCCCCCTTCGCCCCCCTCTTACGTGTTTGTAAAGACACGTTCCCCGTTTGCCAAGAATTATCTACAGAATAAGAGAATGGTGAGCATGATAGATCCACAAGAGCATATTTACTATCTACAGCAGGAAATCCGTGAGCTTAAGCTCAAACTTGCAGCTCTAGAGAGGAAAACAAGTGCTTGGGACAGACAAGGCAAGCAGGAAATCATTCATGAACTATTGCAGATATGCAACACAGCAGTACCGATGGTGACTACAATCTAGGACTTGGTTACAACTCAGCTCCAGTGAGTGAAACAAGAAATTACAACAACATTGGACACTAAAATCAACGCATCGGATGTATATGAAGAAGTACAAGAACAGGAAAACAGGGTGGTTAATGCACGATTCATACACATAGGGGGGCTATCAGAGGGCTGGTTCGAAGGAAGTCAAAAAGAAAAACTGGAAAATATCATGGAAAGAATCCCATGAATAGAGTGGGAAGCTGAAGATGTAAAACTGTTTTGAAAGAGGGGATACAAGCCAAAGTATGTTCCAGGACAAGATGAAAAGAAGCAGGATTCTCAAGCAAACCAAAAAGTTGAAAGTTACTAAAGTATGGATAGCGGAAGAGCTCACCCCCACTCAGCTCAAACTGAAGGCCACTGAATTGACTAAAATGAAGGATGCTTGAAAGGAAGGAAAATGGGCTGTTTATAGGGATGGAAAAGCAATACTCAGAGATTTCAACTCACCCAAAGACCCTAAGTCTTAAACTGATGTAATGCAGACCGATCAGCTTCTGTAGTAGACTGTAGTTTGTCATGACAAGAGAAATCACTAATCTGTGATTCGTAGACATTAAAACATTATTATTATGTTATACGCCAATGGTGTATCATGTATTTGTATTTATGATGGACACCGACCGATTTGTTATGGCGGTGGATCATCTGAGTAGATAGGACTAGTCGAGCTGGAGCCACTGCTTCAGACGGCATCGAATTTGGACATGTGATACTTATTTTATTAATAAAAATGTGCACACATGTGTCTAGGTCCTAGGGGCAATAGGAAGGGAAGGGTGCATTAAGGTGCATTGAATGGTAGGTGCATGGGTCATAGGCTAAGGATAGGTGTAAATGGGAAGATGGAACTTGAGTGATCTCAAGGGACATTAATGAAAGGGTATCACCCTTTCATTGTGAATCTCACGTTACATTCTCTCTACCACATTGCATTCATCCGTCATCTCTCTCCCACCTTGCATGTAGGTCGAAATAGAAACAAGTACTCTCACGAGGGCGCTCTTCCCCATTGGAGGGCCAATCGGCATTCAAATTATGCATGCATTGCACACATTTGCATTCTCGAAAAGTGTGGATTTTCACATTTGGTATCAGAGCGGTGACGATCCACGAGCAGGACGAGAAGAGGGCGACAGTTGCGGACGACGGAATTCGCAAGAGAAGTTGCGGAGAAGAATCACGACTGACCGATCTCCGAGGTTCTGAGACAAGGGATTTTTCTGAAAATTTCTGGTCTTGAACGGTGAACAGGGTGTCTTCACGGGGTGAATTTGCGCCCCGCCCCCCCCCCCCCCCCCAAAAAGTGAATGTACCCTTAAAAGCCTTAAACCGTGAGGAAAAGGGATCCCCCGTTCTCCCCAACGGAAAGTCGGATCGGGATAAGATTTAAGGGGGTGATCCACCCATCAAGTACCCCCTATAACGGTATCTAGAGCTCCAGTCCACTCAAAACAAGTAGCCCAAACGGAGCGTATCAGTTTACAGCAAAAATACAAGAAGAAAAGCTTGAAAGAGAAGGGAAAGGAGGTCATTTTAAGTATCTTCTCAACACAAACGAAGCGGGAGTCGGATAAGTACCACCAACTCTACAACACTTGACTTTTGCTGTAAAATAAACCTCTTTTTTTTAAAATTACAGCCAGACATTTTCTTTCTTGTATTACTAAAAGGAAAGAATGGAAGGGGAAGGGACATATAACAATGAACTTATTCCTTTTCCTCCATTACCCCAAGGAGAGAGAGAGAGAAAGAACACCTTCACCCCCTCTTGAAGAGAATGGATAAGGTGAGAGTTATACACACCTTGAGTATGATAACCCACAAATAAATTTACAGCAGTCTCTCCTTCAAGAACCTCTTGATAGGGAGTTCTCCTTTCGTAATGAAAGAAGAAATGAGACCAGCCAAGAACAAGGTGATGAGTTCACGCCTTCAACTCAAAGCCCAGTACACATGGATTATAATCCAAGTGCAAGAGGAAGAGAGGAGACTCCTGTTGATAAGCTGATTTTCTAGCTTAGCAATATGATTGAGCAGTCCATTATGACAAGATTAGGGACTAAGAGGACTTTAAACTTTGGGGATGAAGAGTTGAGTACCCCTTCTAAGAGGTCCCAATTCCAACCACGAGAGAGGATTGAGTTTCCCAAATATGATGGGGCAAGGGACGCTAACAAAATCCTCAATTGGATTCGTCATTTTGAGCTATACTTTGCCCATCAAGATAAGACCGAGCAAGAGAAGCTTGCTCTTGCCACATTGCATATGCAAAAGGATGCTCTAATGTGGTGGTCCTTGTCACAAACAAGAAAAGAGCCTATTCATGAATGGGCGTGGAGCAACTGAAAGCCACTTTCATGCCACCGAGGCATGAAGAGAACCTAACCTTTCATTTTTCCAACCTCAGTTAAGGCCAATTAGTTACCCAGTCTCAAGGTCCAACAGAGGGTCTCAAGAAGGGCCCACTCTAGAAAAAGGACATTAACTGAAAATAGCAAAGATAAGTGGTGGCCAAGTTTTCCAAGGAAATGAAAGGGAAGGCACTTGTCGTGGACTTTCCACTTGAACGACATTTAGTCCTACAGTTAGCCGAGCTAGGTGAAGCTTCAACAATAGGCAGTTCAATAATGAGAGTAATGCAGATTTTACAGCCAAATTTTGGAAACTCTCTCTAGAGTTACTGGAAAAGAGTGAGGAAGATAGGAGAATGTAAACTACTCGGTGCTTTCTATCAATTCAGACAACGGATTTTGCAGAGGCGTTTGAATGAGATGATTGCGAGTTGCCAAACACATATACTTGAACTTAAGAGTTTGCAATTAAGCTGGAATTAAGACTTATACAGCTTAAACACAGAGTGACATCATTGAAAAATGCAATATGATTGAGGGGCCAAGACGGCCCCCCTCCCCCCCCTTATCCAAGCTCACTTTATTCTTGAAAATGGAGATACAAGACCAAGGTGCAATGCACCTTCCAAACTGATGAACTCAGTGAAAACCTAGGACCTAGATACAAGACTCAAGAGCATATGTGCAAGGTAGACAACAAAAAGGAGGACTTCAAGCTCAGGTTTCAACTCTTGGCTTGCCCAATCCACAAGGAAGAAGCCTGCAACAATCACCACTTACATCCAACATTAGAGACAAGCACTAGTTTCTAGAAAGATAGTAGAAACAACATGAAATAGTGCTGTAAATGAGATAAACTTGACAATACAAGCTCCCTTCGTGACTTGACCCTTTTGTAGATGAAGTCCTTGATGCCTCTAAAGCTACCTTGGGTGAGGAGAGTGTGGAAATGGGGCTGGAATGAGAACAGCTTAGAAAAAGAGCCTGTAGGCTAGAGAGAGAAAGTTTTTATGGAGTGATAGCTGTAGAGAGAGAGTGCCAATGCTGATCCCAAGGGAGGGGATGTAAGAGAGGAGCTGCTGCTGTTCCAGAGGTGCACAGAAAGGCAGATTTCTGCAAAGGAAATGGGCTGGAACAGTAGAGAGACAAATTCTGCAGTAGAGAGAGAAAGACTGCAGCAGGAGAGAGAAAGGGGCTGTGGCTGCTCCAAGCTAGGAGAAGGAGAGAGGATGCTGCTGCTGTTCCAGAAGAGCTGAGAGGTGGCAGATTTCTGGAGAGGAGGGGCTGGAATTGTAGAGAGAGAATGTGTTGTTGTAGAGAGAGAAAGTGCTGCTGAGGTGAGAGAATGGCCTGAGGAGAAGCTGGCTGCACCCAAGGAGCTAGAGAGGTTCTGCTGCATCATCCAAAAGGAGGGAGAAGAAAAGTGACGAATTTTTCATGTGAGGAATGAAGGGGAAAGGCCTTCTTTTATAGGCTCAGCCCCCCCCCCCCCCCCCCCCGGGCGCCTAGAGTGGAAGGTGGACACTTGTCCCAGATTTTTGGTGGGCTGCAGTCCCAAAGAGGACAGCCCACAACCTGCCCCAAATCTATCAGATTTGGGGCCAAACACTTGGCCTGCATGCCCTGCCACTGCCACGTGTCACTCCCAAAAACCCTAAAATTTCAAAGTTGTCAGAATTCAATTCTGATCGCACCCACGCGTTCCTAACAGCTTAGACTATCTATTGACGTACTCTAAGGTCATAATTGAGCCATACTGAGCTCATTTGTTTGTCGTCTTATCTTGTATCTCCATTACTCTTGGCATGCTGCCAGGCCCACACCCAAAGCTCAGGGAACATTCTCTTGAATGGTTCCTAGGTCGGTATGCAATCTGTGCATTTGATTAGTCCCATGTTTGGGTACTCAGGTGGGGTGTGGTTTCCAGATGTTCCTCTCAAAGAGAGGCCATCACTCTTGTGGGTCACTAATGCCCATAACCCTAAGCAAGGGGGTCCACCCTCAAATGCTAGACCTAGTCCCAAACATTTCATTTCTTAATAAGCATACTATTTAAAAACAAAAAGAAATAGTACCAAGCAAGTGGATACATGTTGAAGCAGGATGACATTCCCTTCGTCTTTCATTCGGTTGTCCGCAACTGAAATGCTTCCTCATAAGCATCCAGGATTTCAGGACACTCCTGAAATGTAGCTCTGTCCACCCATTGGGCATCGGTGGATGGGAGCCCTCTGAACTTCAAAAGGTACATTAAGAAGTATTTAGCAGCTTTATGCCCAAAAGTAAGGTACGAGGTTGAAATGTTTAACCCGACCACGCTTAAGGACCTCACTAAGCTGGCTGAAATAGCCGAGAGGAAATTGAATCCACGTAAACCCTTCAACAAAGGAAATGAGAAAGTTATTGTACAAAATGTTAACAGCCAATCACGTCTTGGATGGATACCATTTCCTTCCATGACTGACGATGAGAAGAAAAAGCTAATTAAGGAGGGAAAATGTTTCGGATGTAAGAAACATAAGCCAGGGCATCCATGGCATAAATGTCCTACTCTATTAGCCAAAATTGTCAAAACCAATTCTGTAAAAGGGAAAGGCAAAGCATCCAAGCAGGAGGGTGAGGCTTCTACCTCCTCATCCCAAGACTCTACGATGAACATAGAACCAAGAGTAAATGCTATCCATTCAACCAACACTGGTGTATGGATGTGTGAACTGAATAGAGAGTAGGCATATTCATTGTAGAGTATGGACAGAGAATAAATATTTTTCTCCTCCATGTAGAGCGTCGGATAAGATAAATAGGGCTGAAATAGAAGAGTTGGAAAAAGAGATTGAAGGTCTATAGTTTCTATAGACTAAGTAGCTCTCCATCGCAAAATCATCCATAGCCAAGGTCTACCTAGTTCAATGAAAACATTTGGGTGAGAGAATCGTTTTAATACAATTTGTTGAGAATGTGTTTAAGCTTATTGAGCAGGTTACTGTAAAGAGATTTCAGCAGCTAAGTATTCATAACAGGATTCTGAGCATGAAGAGATACTGAAGAGGCACTGCAGTGGTACTTCTGCATTTTGAATATTCAACATCAAGAGGAACCAGAACTTGAAGATGAGATTTAAGTTCGCATTCAGAAGAGATTGTGTACTACCAGGAGAAGATTATTTGCAGATTATGAAAAGGAGATGCAAATGCAGAAGTAAAAGAGAAGCGTACGCAAGAGAAAGAGACAAGAGAGGATCCAGAAGAGGACTTCTGCCCATTCAAGCAGGAGGGAGTGTCATGACAAGAGAAATCACTAATCTGTGATTAGTAGACATTAAAACATTATTATTATGTTATACGCCAATGGTGTATCATGTATTTGTATTTATGATGGACACCGACCGATTTGTTATGGCGGTGGATCATCTGAGTAGATAGGACTAGTCGAGCTAGAGCCACTGCTTCAGACGGCATCGAATTTGGACATGTGATACTTATTTTATTAATAAAAATGTGCACACACGACGTGTCTAAGTCCTAGGGGCAATAGGAAGGGAAGGGTGCATTAAGGTGCATTGAATGGTAGATGCATGGGTCATAGGCTAAGGGTAGGTGTAAGTGGGAAGATGGAACTTGAGTGATCTCAAGGGACATTAATGAAAGGGTATCACCCTTTCATTGTGAATCTCACGTCGCATTCTCTCTACCACATTGCATTCATCCGTCATCTCTCTCCCACCTTGCATGTAGGTCGAAATAGAAACAAGTACTCTCACGAGGGCGCTCTTCCCGATTGGAGGGCCAATCGGCATTCAAATTTTGCATGCGTTGCACACATTTGCATTCTCGAAAAGTGTGGATTTTCACATAGTTAAGCTATAATAACTTTGTGAGTACTATACAAAATCCCAAGATATAACTAATATTTGGTGTTTATCTCTTTGGTGTGTGTTTTGTCCCATAGGCCCGTGAGGCCTCCCGAGGACGTTAATATTAATATTTCTTTCTTTCTTTCACGTTTCTCAGTCTCATAGACCCATCGGTATCCGAAGACTCTATGAGATCCGAGGTCACTACCATTGTCTTTTAAGGGATGATTTCGGATCCCAGCCCACCCTCGTCTCACCTAGATCAAAGACATTTGGCGACTTTCATTCATGAGGCTGTATGACACAAAGACCAGCTCCTCAAGGCACACAGATGAGATCAGGATGCTCAGCTAGATTTCACCCAGAGTATGATCACTAAGTTTTTCCAGTTATATAGCAACAACCCAAGGAGATGGCTTAGCCGAGGCCCGGAGAGAGAGATATAACAAACCTGTCAGCCTGTCAATGCACAAATCAGGCTTGGAGATCTTCCCTCCATGTTCACCAAACCAGAGGCACGGCTGACGGATGTGTCAGTGGCACTTGTCCGACACTCACACGGCAAAAGCTAGGATACCACGCATACTGACCATCACTAGGACTCCATCATGCCAAAGCAGCCCCATACATCACAGGAGCCCCTCGCAGACTTCATTCCTCCACCAGCATTGAGGGCACCACCAGAGTAACGTCACACCACATCTTCAGTCCTCTCCATAGGCTCATAGACTTTGTACTAGTGTTTTAGCTACTAAGCCTAACATGGTCATCAAGAGGAGTCTACCTCAATACAAACAGCATACGGATCTGATATTGGTACCCTACCTCAGCGACAGTATGTTGTAGGTGACCGTACATATATTGGCAGTTTACTTGGTTCGTAACATCCATACATATTGTTTGGCTGTATATCTGAGTGTTCTTTTTACAGTTCTGAATTGTACTTTCTATACATACATGCACACGTAGTTAGTTGGTGTTCTCTTCTGCCGCTGGATGGGAGTCGGCTGCAGCAAATAACTCTCGTCTAACAACGCCTAGCTACAGCACTCTCCTACTTGTGACTAGTAGCCATAAAGAAATGGAAATAGTAGCTAGATACTTACCAGAATTGCCGAATGTCTTGTGAACTCACCTAATTTTTGCCTAGTTAGCATACAAATAAATGCAACTTCCCATGCAGCCTCAGCTAGGAGGGCTTCTTTCTTCAAGGAATGGAAGGATTCTCCTTTCTTCTCTGAGACTACTTCAGGGTTGAGGTGGCACTTTCAGCCTCAGCCTTGGTTGTTTTCCACGTTTTATTTATCCTCATGATTTCATGATGTATTATGCTTTGAGCTTGCTCTCGCGGGTTTTTTCTCTTACTTAATAGAAGTCTCTTTCTTGGAAAAAAATAAATAAATGCAACTTGACACTTGTGTAACATGTGGTTGGAACTTGGCACCTGCATGTAGACCTGGGCAAATTGTAAGACTTAAAATGCTCAAACTAACTTCGACAACGATCAGCTTAGTAATGAGAATGCACCTCAAACTTGGTCATTTTTAAAAAGGGGCTGCAAGTGTGGGGCCAGGTGTGGGACAAAGCTGAGTTAAAGTGAAAGCGATGGCCAGCCATAAGGAGAGGGTTTGGTCTTGAAAATAGAGACAAGGACTTGTCTGTCCAAGGCTAAGTCTGTGGGCACCGAACAACGTATGGAGGACAAGCTCCCAGGTTACTTTCAGCAGAGAGTTTAACTCCCTTCTCCTACACTGAATCTTGCAAATCTACCTCAATCATGTCGAGTTGGGTAGACAGTAACTCCCTTCTCCTACACTGAATCAACGCTTGCAACCACCCTTGTGTGGCTCATACCATAGCCATTCCCTTGAATAGGATAGACTCCAAGTAAAAGATCTACGAGTCATTGTTACCTCCCACCACAGGCTCCATACATCAAGTTACTCCCGATCTCGGGTTCTAGACCATATCGAGGCGGGAACATAGCAAGGAGTTGTGACCAATACCATAGCCACTCACCCATGAGGGCGAGGTCATGGTGCACCCTAAGTCCAAAGACATTGTCCAAAGAGGAACAACTAAGACAGCCATAGCTGATAACAGTCTCACTATCACAATAGCTATCCAGATATGTTTGCCTACTCTTTGTTTAAAACCCTGCCTGCATCCTTAAGAGACATAACATGGCCTTCCTCAGGGCCTAGGCCATGCTACATATCACCCACAAAGACTTAGAGTAGCTCATTGCGAAACACTCCAATTAATTCTGCTACAGCTCCATCACAATTCCATTCAGCTGCACACCAGCATCCTTTTTTTCCTATTTCAATCCTACAGAACCATCCATGTTGCCAACCAACAAGCACATCAGAATCAAAATACTGCAACTAAAATTGATGCTGTTTAAATAACAGGACTAACTTGGACTTAATCGAGTAGGGTTAGGGGGGGCCTGGGATCAAAGGGGGAGTACCCTATGTATTCCAAGGCGACTTTTTTTTTTTTTGCGCAAAAAGTAGTGCTAGTTATATTACTTGAAAGCGAGAGTACAAGAAGGCCTAAAGGCCAGCGGGCTGCAATCATAGAATGGATACAGCCCGAGGAGTCAAAATGCTAATTACAAGCCTCTCAGGGCATAATCATCGGAGAGTGGACAAACAGCGACGGTGGGGGGGCGTAATGCCACTGAAGACTCTGAGCAGAGTGCTGGAAGAACAACTCCCGGTGGTCCCAGTCGCGAAGGAAGCGCCGTCTCTTTTCCTTCCCTGCCCAGGACTCCCCCTGAATCTGATCCCACTGACCCTTGAGCGTGTGAACGATCGTGCTCCAAATGTCTACCATTCCAAGGCGATTTTTGATGCCCCACTCTGCCCTCTTGTAAACTCTGTGGAAGTAAGAAATATGGGGGCAACTTCTAAGTATGAAGTGTAGAAGAAAAAATAGGTAAACAAAAACTTTTATGAAAAACAAAAGGAAGACATACTTAGCAAGCAAAGCAACACTTATGTCGTCATCAGTGCCCAAGCATAAGCAGCTATACTGGGTTTCTAAAGACCCGCGGAGTCTCTTGGGCAAACCCAGTGCTTACTAAAATACGTCAAATAAACAAAGGAGAAAGAAAACAAGAAAGGAAGAAGAAAGGAAGCACGTGACTAAGCAAAAATAAACAAGCAAGTCAAGAAACAAAATCTTTCAAAAATTATCGATAGCTTTTAAAAGGCAAGACTCTTTAAAAGAGTACAATCGAAATTTCGTGCCTTTCATGAAAAGGTCTCTTAAGTTACTAGAAAGCAAAATTGAGGTATCAGCTGTGACTACATGTCCTAAATCAGCATCAATAAAGCTTTGGAATCTCTTACTTTTACAACAACAAGGTTCTCTAAGGATCGAAGATTTTGAAGGCTCTTGAGATGCTTGTTTCTAAGACGTCTTAGTTTATTAAGAATTCTTATGTTATTATTAGTATAATGAGTGCTAACTAATAAAGCCTTAAAGTTAGACTAGTTAATGTTACCTTCCCCAAAATCATGAAGATTATTCATGTTTGATCTAGCTAAAAAGTTAAACCTTTCTCTATATATGTTTCTTCTAACTTTTTTGTTTTGATTTACCGAGCTAGACCTAACTAAATCACCTACCAAAGAGACAAGACCATCACTAGTATTTCCGATGTTGTTCGGTGAGGTCAAACGATCCAACATTGGGAAACTTGCTTGCACTCTCCCTGCCCATCCCAAGGCAGTTTCTCCCTTGCTATATCCCCTAATTCTAGCAGGAGCGAGACTAGTATTTAGGGGGGGGCTTGCTTGCACAGTCATTACTCGTCCCAAGGTAACTCCTCCCCTACTACTACAAGGGAATGTCACAGGAGCCAGACAACATCCCGGGAGATCGCCCTATTGGTTTCCAAAAGGCAAATTCATCTTAGCATGTATCGCTAAGCCAATATACCCCCAAACTAGCGATTACAGTTAGGGTTAGCCAGGGCCCCAAGGCCACTGTAAGAGCTTAATCAACCTAGAAGCACCAAAGAAAGAGAAAGAGAAAAGGAAAGTTACCAATAATTTAAAAAATAAAATAAAAAATATAGCGGTCATACAATGAAATAAACCAAGGAGAGCAACTAAAACAAGACGCAAAAGCACACTTTTTAAAGAAATAAATTTTTTTTTAATTAAAATTGAGAGAGAGAGAAAGAGAGAGAAAATTAAAAATAAAATTAAAATTAAATTATTAAACAAAAACAAAAGGATTAAATAATAAAATTAAAATTAAATTATTAAACAAAAACAAAAGGATTAAATAATAATAAGAATAAATGAGAATAAGTTAAGCTGTTGGGGCTTCTGTACCCGCATAAGATAAAACGATGTAGTTGAACAGCTGATCACCACTTGGACGAAAATTCAAAGAATTTGCATGTCCGCTAAGGTGATAGAAAAATATACCTTTGTAAGACTAGAATAAGTCCAATCATACAAATTTAGATTTTTTGTTGTTCTAAAGATCAAAAATCTACACAAAAAATAAAAGAGAAAATAAAGAGAAAAAAGACGTAAACAAAAACTTTTATGAAAAACAAAAGGAAGGCATACTTAGCAAGCAAAGCAACACTTATGTCGTCATCAGTGCCCAAGCATAAGAAGCTATAATGGGTTTCTAAAGACCCGCGGAGTCTCTTGGGCAAACCCAATGCTTACTAAAATACGTCAAATAAACAAAAGAGAAAGAAAACAAGAAATAAAGAAGAAAGGAAGCAGGTGACTAAGCAAAAATAAACAAGCAAGTCAAGAAACAAAATCTTCCAAAAATCTGGAATCTCTCTCTCTCTCTCTCTCTCTCTCTCTCTCTCTCTCTCTCTCTCATTCTCACTCTCACTCTCACTCTTATTTAAAACATAAAAAGCTAAATGGTCCTTTACACTTATGTATCGTTTCCTACAAAGAGTCCAAAATACATTTCTAACTTAGAAAGCACAAGCATACTCAAACAAACTATCTTTTGAAACTAATATTGGTGTATTATCTGAAGCTAATAATGTGAATGAAGATGTATTTCCATCCGAGTTACCGCTTGGTTTGCCACCTGTTAGGATGGTAGATCATCAGATAGAGTTATTTCCAAAAGCTTAGCCTGTAAGCATGGCCCCTTTCAAGCTGGATTCAAATGGAAAAAGATGAGATATCTCTACAGTTATCGGAATATCTATGCTTGGAGCAAATTAGGAAAAGTAAATCTCCCTGGGGTGATCTGGTGTTGTTGAACCACAAGGATGGAAGTTGAAGAATGTGTGTAAACTATAAAAGTTGAACAAAGTTACAATCAAGAACTGACATCCCCTTCCTTGGAATTGATAGGCTGCAGGGAGATGCCTATTTTATGAAGATTGACCTTCTTACTAGCTAGCACCAGATATGCATAGCTGAGGATGACATCTATAAGACGAGATTCAGAACTACATGTGGCCATTATAAGTCCGTAGTACTCCCTTTTGGACTCACATATGCGCTTGCAAGCTTCCACTAGATCATGAACGATGTCTTTCATGAATATCTGGGGCAATTTGTAGCGGTATTCTTTGACGATATATGGTATACAGTCATTCACTGGACGAGCATGTCAAGCATCTCCGCATTGTGTGTAAAGGCTAGAGGCCCTCTAGAGCTCCTCTATTGACTTATGGATATTTTTTTGGAAGAGGCTTTGGAAATCCATCAAGAATAGAAAAATCACTCTTTTTTATTCATCGAGGAATTACATTGAACATGTGGAGATCCAAATTTGAGGCTGAATATACTCGTCCTCGATGCCTTTTTGCTGAGGAGTCTATTCAGCATTGCCTACAGGTTTGTAGTCATCCAAAGACCATCTAGAAGGGTATTGCTACGATTTTGTGTATCTATATATGACCTAGGGCTCAATGGCTTAGCTCTCTCTTTCGGGACCTCAGGTCTTTTATAAGAAACACGAATCTTCTTGGGCTCTTTCGATTCATCAACACTTCATGGAGTCTTGCTCTCTAGATGATGTCCCCTTCAGGCCCTTGCATCTTCTGTGGATTCTCCACAGGAGATAAATATTTCAATGTAGCATATTTGGAGAGCCAGATGTACAGAGGCCTGGATAGATCTCAAGTCCACCCTTCTCACACTATGGTCAGTATTTGGTCAAATACAATACACACGCTTATGGCCCTTTGAGTGAGCATGCAGGGGTCCTCCCAAGCAGCCTCCACTAGAAGGGCTATTTTCCTTTGGGAATGGAGTGGCTTTTCTCGAAGACCATAGCAAGGTTAAGATGGCACTTTCAGCCTCAGCCTTGGGTTTTTTTTTTTTTCGCTCTAAGGAGCTTTATTTTGTCCCGTTTAGGGTATTCTATTCTCATGATGTCTTTCCGCCTTGAGCTTCCTATTGTGGGTTCTATTCATACTTAATACAAGTCTTTTTCATGTTTTTTTTTTCAAAGTACATTGAAACAGGCGTTAAAGGCTGAAGACGCCCATATTAAGAGCTTGTGGAAGTTGAGGATTTAACCTATGTTCCACATGAACCTGAAAGAGTTATCGATTTTAAGAACAGGAAACTTATGAATAAGTTAATTCCAAAGTTCAAAGTTAAAAAGGAAGAATAGGTCTGAGGAGGACTCAACTTGGGAGTCGATTGCCAGTTTGCAAAAGAACTTTCCCAATTTTGTTTAAGAGTAACTGCTTAAAGAGGGGAATATATTATGTACCTGGATGCTAATCCTCGGATTAATCCAGCAGGGTAAGGGAGAATTGGGATTAAGGGAAGCAGGATAATGTGGGACCAGAGGACTTAGAACATTAGCAAAAGGCCAACTGGTTATATTTAGCCGACTTAGAACATTAGCAAAAGGCCAATTGGCTATATTTAGCCAAGACGCTTCCTATAAAGTGGTATGTTCTTCTATAAAAGAGTGGCCAAGGCTATTGTGTTTATATTTAGTGTGTACACACCATTGGATGGGCTAATATGGATCTTAAGCCTAGATTCGTGCCTTCTACATGGCACATCAAGAGATACTATGCTGAAGGTTCCTTGTGGAGGGCTCTGATGGTATGGGACGCTAGAGTTTTGGGCATAGCCTTGTGGGAGTCTGAACTGTAACCCATGTGCTTGGGGTGGCTGGGAGGTGATGTCACTTACTGATCTTTATTTTGTTTGTTGACTAAGTTTGGACTGTGTTTAGGGTTAGATCCAAGTGGGGGTGGAGCAAGACTATACCCTTAGATTTTCTGTTATGCATCTGTCCCAACTAAAATTTTATGTCAGCACTTAGAAACTGTGCATAATTCATACAAACTGACATCACAACTCATTTAAATACATTGAAGATCACTTTCTTATAATTTGAAGAATAATAAGAAAAGTTAAGCCCCTACTTCCACATAGCAAATGCCCTGAGGTTCTGATGTGCCAAGTAGGACCAAGTCACAAGGCACTTCTTCATTCTCACGAAGCCATACAATGTCCCCAACATGGATTGCTTGAGCACATATCTGCAACAAAGCCACAATAGAGAGTAGACATTTTACTTAGAAGAAAGACAACACAAGCCAGAACCTACTTTGTTAAATATTCAGTCTTGTATTGGCGTTGGAAGACCAGAAATTTACAACAGCAGCATACAATTTGAATACCTGTGTCTTAATTCCCTTTCGCACAACCCAAATTTTTTTCTCATTAGCCTGTTTGTCTAGTAAGTATCTGTTGTAATCATCCCATGCCTCTTTTGAAGCTGAGACTGCAAATATGAAAACCAGTGGTCCCCATGTGCTCGCTGGGTTGACAGGAGTGATACGCGGCCAAAGTTGTAGGCAAGCTATAAGTAAGAAGTACTTGTTCATAAATCGACTGTAATATACAAAAAGAAGTTTAGTACCAAACGTTTGCAAAATGATCATACAACCACATTAGAACATTCAAAACACCATTGTGCATTATACTAATGCTAGGGTATAGAATGGGCTATGAGTGAAAACTTCGTCGCTTAGCTGTAGCACAACTTCCATACTCACCTGCTGCAACTCAACTTACTGCCCTGACACCTTTTTACTTCATTGTAACAATGTAAATGTAAATGGTATTACACAAGGATGTCCTTAGAACTCTTGAAAATAATTGGAACAAGAGGCAAAAACCAATTTTGAAGGCTGTAGCATCAACAGCACTTAAGACAAAGTGCCACTCAACTGTTAAAACAACAAACTTTCCCCTTACTAAGCAACACTAGTGATTTCCCAAATTTTCTCGCCAAGATCAGTCACCACTCACAAAAACATAAGATTAGCACCACTTCTACCTTTTACAATAGGTTCCATAGTAGCAGTCAAAGAAGCATGTTTTAAAAAAAATTAAAAGAGAAGCAAGGAAACCCCCAAAAAAAACTAATAATTCGACCATGAGAAGTGGCTAGATAGTATAACAGACCTGAACTGCTCCCATAGGTTTTTGGGGAGAAAGTTGAAAATCGTGTACTTTGTATTCGACACTTTATTATTGCAGAAGGCATCTTGAAAAAGGTCTTGATCGTTTATATAAACATATCTCTTCATTCTTCGTGTGTGATGCTGACAGGACTCGCTCTCATCACATAGCCTCTTTGGCCACCCCCAAATCTAACCTTAGATTTTTCACATAACAAAGGTTGCACCAAGCGTATGATCTGATAAAAACCAAAAGACATCAAACAAGCTAGAACAGCATACAAAGCTTAAATGTAGACCCTAGAAAAAGCAGCGGTTTACACATACCAGAAACATTAGGTTATCCCTTACATACTCTTTCAATAGGGCAAAAAATGTATATGCTACACATAACAGAAAAAGTCCTAAAATACAAGTCTGAAGTTCAAGACGAAAAAGAAATGAGTTTTCTAGATCAAGGTACACCTTTGAGAGTCCAAATCACTCAAGAATGGGTGGTGTCTTTCTCGCTGGTGGTCAGAGCTATGGATAGAGACCAAGCTTGCCAGGTGAAAAGGCCTAATGCGGAAGAAGCCTGTAATGTATTGCCCATACTAAAAGGACCCATCAAGCCACAAAACTTTTGCAAGGAGTGTGGTTTAAGGGACGATGCTGTTGAAGAAACTAGGTTTGTACCCTAACACCTCGATTACCTAGCTAGACTCCCAAGCAACAAAAGAAATAAGAACCAACAGAAGAATCTTGTGTCAGAGAAAAGAGCCGCTTGCTACAATCAACGCATGCGTAGCGGAATAGAGATAGGGAAGAGATCACAACGTCACTTCAGATACCAACTCAGTCCATGTGCATCTATGTATAAAAAAAGAACACTTCTGATATAGAGAAAAATACACACTCTTGTACAGCCAAAATATCTTACATATAATTGTCAAAACCACGTACAAAATCTGTCAAATCTTTACCAACACCTGCAGCAAAAACACAAACTCAGGTTCTATTTGCTGAACCTCCTACCGTAGACTTCTCCTAGATCACCAAATGCCTCACACTGGCTTCAGTAGCTCTCTAGGTGAGTCCTCCTGCTTATCACCCTCCTTGCTCCACACTATGGCTCTGCTACACGGGGTAGATCTGCCTCTGTGTGAGCTCATGGAAGGCCCAATTCTCTTGCATCTGAACTAGTGAATGTCCCCCCAAGGCGGCCATTTTATAGGCCCTAGCCCCTTTGATCTGACTGACTAGCACACTGATCCGGCCGACCAGACTGGCGGACCGGCCAACCTGGCGGACTGCAAGTTGACCCGGTCTATGGCTGTTCCAGCCAACCAAACAGGCTCCTGCCCATTATACAGGTACCTGCTGTAGGCTCCTGTCTGCTAGACACCTATGCCACATGGCAGGCTGCCACTGGCCCAAGCCTGCTTCAGACTGCCAACCCTGCAGACTATGTAGCTCCTGTTGTCCGGCCTGCACAGCTGCTTACGGACTCTGCAGACTCTACCTGCTGCTGTACCACTGACCAGTACATGACGTACTACCAACCAGTACAGTACCTCAGCCCACATGGCTCCCTATAGGCGACCCTAAGAAGGATGTTTTGTGGCTGCCACGTGGCTATACATACACATATATAAACACGGACACAGACACACATACTTTCATAGTGAAGTCTATTTGTATTTATATCACAAGGTGCAGTCCCCAGAATGGGAACATGCAAATACAATATCAGAAGATAGTATTATAAGACAAGTATACAGAGTAATCCAGATGTCAAGATAGTATTATAAGACAAGTATACAGAGTAATCCAGATGTCAAGCATGGCAGAAAATCAAAGACTGATTGCCGCCAGAGACATCCGGAAGAAAGAAAACTTGGCTATACATGGATCACCAAAGACGCTATAGTTTGAATCCTCCATAAGTCTAAAGTGCCCAATAGCGAACCATGCAAAGAAAAGATCAAACAGGGTGCATCCCAAATAACTAATGCTTGCCAAAACATGCACCAGGAAACCGTGCCCGTAGAAGCTGCTGTAGGGAATGCAAGAAGCCTCGAGTCTGAGGGCAATGCCAAAAGAGGTGAGCCCTGGACTCCCTGGGAGCTAGACATCTGTGACAAATAGCAGGAGCAATATGCCAGCGTGCCAAGAATTGAACAAAGGGATAACTCCAAGCATGACCTACCATAAGAGAACTTGTTGGCGAAGAGGGAGCTTGCAAGTCCAAAGTCGCTGCAATCTCTTCCACCATCACTTGGCATTCCAAGTCATAAACCAATTATGATTTAGCATGGGGGAGGGAGACCTAGGGCAAGATCTGCCCAGAGAAGAGAGAGAAAGAGGAGACCTCACAGCAAACCAGAGCTTCAGAGGGTACATCAAAGGAGCTGATGTGCAGGAGAGATGGCGGGGCATCAAGCCTTGGATCTGGCCTGGAACGAGGTGACGGAAGAGCAGAAAAGAAGCGAAGGTATAGGGCCTGGCAGCAGCACAAACAATGGGCCAGGTGTTGCAAGGAAGGGAGGTGGGCAGCACCCTGCCCTTATATAGGGCCAGGAATGCTGGTCGGCCACATAGGCCAGCCCACAGCCCCATACATGGGAATGAGTGGAGGGAGCTGGCACACACTACAAGGGGGGCTGGACCCCCACTTGAATGTACAGGGCACACGGCCCAAGAGGAGTTGCCCACAGCCCTTTGCTGAAGGGGGGGCAGAAAGTCGGTCACTTCCCCCCCTTCAGTCGGTTGGTTTTGGGGGGCTCAGCCCCTATAAAAAGAGGCACTTGGTCCTCATAACATCATCCACCACTGCAGCTTCTAGCAGAGCAGAACGGAGCAGCAAAGCACCATCCTTGGGGCATACATCCAGGAGGTGAAGGAGTGCAAGTGTTGCTGCAGACTTCGCTCAAGAGTAAGGCTGAGACCTAGGCTGTCTTCCAGGGCAGCAAGGAGCTGAGGTCAAAGGACGGAGAGTCTACATACGCTCCAGTGGGACTTTGGATCTACAGATATCCGGTATATAGCAGAAGTACGTGGTGGTAAGGTCAAAGGCGCTCTAGTGGGACTTTGGATCTATCTCTCTTTGTATTATGTCCATAGTTTTGGACGGAAATATATTCTTTCGGTAGCTTCTATATCTGGCTGGATCATTGTCTATTGATGAGTCTGCACATCTATTTGAAGCACATAAGTTTAGGAAGCTTGTGATTCCACCCCACCACACACACTGTGTGTGAACTCTTGGGCTATTCTATCAGTCTTCCGCTGCTCCTTGTTCCTTCAATTCTCCTGTCTCACAGATCATGTGGAGACCTGTCACTAGTACACTGTTGCCTGTGTTTGCAGGTCATGGTGATTGTTGTGTATGAAGCAGTAAAATACACTGTGGAAAGTAGAACATCCATTACAAGAAGTAACAACAGCTGTATGAGGCATTTGCTCCCTACATGTGATAGAATAACTCTCTCATGTCCAGCTGAAGGATCAAGGAGTAACACTGTTTCTAATGCCGACGACAACTGAGAGACTTTCTAAACCAAAGGCTGGATTGATCCCATGGTAATCTGATGCAACACTCAGTTGTGAGCTGTCACAAAACCCTGTAGAGCTTAGATTTGAGGCAGGATTGAAGAATGCTTGGCCTTGACTTGGCTATCTAGACTTGACAACAAAACACATTCGGGTTGTGCTGGCTTTGCTTATCCATGGTCTTGGAGTCTTGGCGACCCCTACAAAATAATCAGCTCCACCCAAAGGAAGCCAGGCAAGTTGAAACCCTGTCTTGAAGCTCCTCAGATACACTTTCTTCATATATGAATGCTCCTTCAGGTTGTGAATTTGCTGGCAATGGTGGCAGTGCTGGGGATTGTAGGGCAAGTGTGTTTGCAACTGTCACAACCACCATACTCTTTTCAAATAGTTCACTTTTGGGATAGCAACAGGAAAATGATATCACCCTCAAATATCAGTGCAGGAGGTTGAGTTGCTCCCTTAAGACATGTTGAAGACCCGTGTTCCCTATTGTTCCAGCTGCCTTTGTTGAAACATGAGTATTAAGCTCTGCAATAGTCCTTAAGTCTGCCACTTGGCTATGAGTGTTTCATCCAAAAGGATATTGCTTCACTTAAGCCTCCATGAATCACTGATGGGTCAGCATAAGAGTGTGTATACTCCAATGCTTGTACTACACCAAAAGCTGTTTTAAACCCCAATCTCCAATGAGTAGGCATCTGTATTCCTCTCTCAGCAAGCTCAGTAGCCATCATTGCATACCATCAGAGTTGTGACACCAATCTGTGAATTTACAGTGAAAGAATGGAGTGGTAGTCACAATTAGTTGTGGAGTTCACATAAAGTGGACCCACCAGGGTCATATGGGAAGAGGACTCCCTTGTGTTCCTATGAATAACCCCATCATTATCCTTGACATCATTCTCACAATCTTGGAATTCAGAATCTGCTACTGGACTATCAGAGGGTAGATCCTCATCCATCTCAAGTATCGTGCTAACTTTGCCCCTGATTTGGCTTTGCACACACTCTGATGTTCCCGGGTCCCACAAAGATAGCACAAATTCTTCTTTTTCCTTTCATCCCATCAAGGCCTAAGAGACTTGCTTCACCACCTTCTCCCTCTTGTCAATTGACTCCTCCTTAGGGCTGGGCCTGATTAGGGACTTGGCCTCCTCAGCCCTAAAGGGTTTAGTGTTCCCTATCTTGCTGCAATAGACAATAGGACACCTAGGGAGAGTAGCTGCTATTGTAGAAGATTCCTCTTGCTTAGAAACCATTGGAGGGCTATTATTGTTAATGGGTTGCCTCAGCCAACCTCATGGCCTCCCTCAAAGTGCTTGGGTTTTGGGGCGACTCAAACCAGCCTCAACAACGTAAAGGGAGGTAGGATCCACTTAATTACAGCATACACAGTAAATTGACAAGTAAATATGCACCACAAACAAATCACAGGGGAGCTAGAGCACTCCTACTCAGAAACAAGGACACCAATTGGTCCCAAACGTTGGTGCCCCTTGCGGTATTTATTTAACATTCATTTGAAGCCAAGCGGCTGATTGCAAAGGTCTCTGGGAAGCTGCACCACATGCAAACCAATGGCCACAGACTCCCCGTCCAGCCCACCCTGTAATTCCCTGCTCAACTTCAAATGGTAAACGACATCCAATCACTAGACAATCCTGTATCCTCAGCCAACCAAAGCATGCAACAAAGACCCCAATAGCATCCACTGTCTGAACCACTCTTGCAATCGCACAACCAAGTGCCCAACCAGCCAAACATGGCTGAACAACTGCAAGACAAAGCCTTCAACAGCTGAACTATGGTGCAATCAAACAACCAAACACTTCCCAGCGGGTTGCCTCAATCTATAGCATCCCTGGCTACTGCCCAACATCATAAATTAACCTTTCTTCGCAAGGAAAGCAACCCAAACGCAATAACCAGCCAGTAACCAGTCTGAGAACAGCAAAAGTAGGCAAAAAGCAAGCCTTCTTCTACCCAGTATCCACAGCTTGGTCACCGGGACTAGAAAACCCTAGATCCTGCAGAGAAAAGCTGATTCTTCCCTGGCACAGCCCGGAAGCCACGCCTGGAAAGATACCAAAGCTCCAGAAAATCAGGTCGAAATCTCCTGCAAAGCCCAAAAGCCTGAAAAAGTAAGTCGCAGTTCACCCTGAACAGCGTGGTCAAGTCCAGAACTCCTGGAACAGCCCTAGAGCCAATCGCAGGCACCTGGAACAGCCCAAAAGAGCCCAAAAGCAAATCGCAAACTAGAACAGACACCCTGGCAAAAATCATCGCCTCCTGCAACAAACTCCTGGATCAATTGCGATTTGCTCTGTCAGGCCCTGGATCACCTGGAACTGGCCCTAGGCTCCAAAAAGCAGTGTTTTTTTTAATGCACCACTCTTTTGGTCCCTAAAAGCAGTTTTTCAATTGCACCACTCTTT
Source organism: Dipteris shenzhenensis (assembly GCF_047967505.1). Taxonomy (NCBI): domain Eukaryota; kingdom Viridiplantae; phylum Streptophyta; class Polypodiopsida; order Gleicheniales; family Dipteridaceae; genus Dipteris; species Dipteris shenzhenensis. The sequence goes on from NC_141614.1 coordinate 37,015,511, forward strand.
TGGCCCCCATGTTGCACACTTTGGCCCAAGGAAGTAATTGCCTAGTAACTGGGCGCACATTCACTATTTCCAAGGACCCACTTAGGAATTTTAATTCCCCAAGTCCCGTCCCATGGCCAGACCCTCGCACCCCAGAGACGCAAAGCAGTCACGCGCAAATTACAGGAGTCGCAAATCAAAAGTCCCATAATTTCACATCCTCGTGATAGCGACACATTAGCTACTATACTTGGATGGAGTCCATGAATGAACCTAAGCAGCCTGCTTCTATCATCAATCTCAAAAGCAAACAAGGATAGCTTCCAAAACCTTTTAATATAATTCCTTATTGATCCCTGCTGAGTTAGTTCATACCATTCACATACCAATTTATCTCTAGCCAAGGGAGATACAAAAGTTTCGAACATTTGCTCTTTAAAATCCTCTCAAGTGTGGACAAGAGTTCCCTTTTGTTGGAGGTGCCTCCACCAAGTATGGGCATTGTCCTCCAAGTGAAGTACGGCAAACCTTACCTTGCTTGAGTCACTCTCGGGGTACAATATAAAATAGTCCTCCATCTTACCCAACCATTCCACTGGCTCATTAGGGGTACAAGTGTCTCCCTTGAACTTAGATAAAACAATCTTATCTTTGACATCCTTGTCTTGATGAACACCTTAGGTTCAGCAGCTCTAACAGTCTGAATGTATTGATGAAATGGGAAGACTGACCTGAGTTCTCAGCTGGTAAAGCCTTATATTCATTAAACCTTTGACTGAGAACATCTGCCTCAGGGCTAGTACCCTTGGGCGGATGACTCCTTGTTGACTCCTTACTCTTATGATCAGTTCCCACATTAACATGATGGGCCTTCCTTGCTGAAGACATGAATCCATGAGGATCTCCATTAGGCTCAGCAATGGTTCAGTTTCAAAATCTGAGTCATCCCCTATGGCTTGCTCCATGGGCCTCTTTCCTTCATGAACATGGCTCCTTTTGAGCTGATCTAATTTCCTGTTCATAGTGGCAAAAGAATTCTGCATCATTAGTCCATTTGCCCTTATCTCCATTGTCATCTCCTTTAGCACCTGCAATAAAGGATCCAAATAACAATATTATTCTGCTCCTGGCCTTGAGAAAATGAGGTGCTCTCTGTAGTCCCCTGTTTGCTGCTGCCAGGGACATCATTATCGTCCATGCCATCATCTTGGACTCCCTCATTGGGAGCCATTACCCAGTCTGGTTGACTCCATTAATGCTTCATCCTCTGGAATGGGGTCCAGGTCCCCCAAAACTGATGCTTCTTGCTGAGATTACTAGGCCTCCTTGCAGGCATGATGGGCAGCCAATCAATCTCACTATAAAAAACTCTGTTTAGAACTCTAATGAACAGTGATTTACTGCCAAAAACAGTGTCAAACACTGTGGAAGGTCAGAAACACTGTTTGAACAGAATTTCTTGTCTGATCCTCAATAGAAGCACTGTCTGCAGAATTTGAACATTGTTTGACCAGTAAGTCTTCTGTCAAAACACTGTATAGGAGCCTGTGTGACATTCAGAGCACTAACAGACCCACTGTGTGAGAAAATACTATCTGAATCAGGAAATATCACTGATTAGGGCAGCAGATTCACTGCCACATGTCTGGATAGTTCACAGTTTGGCCCAATTTGAAGCTCAATTCCCCAACCAAATGTTCAGATTAGGTATAGATGGAATAGAATAGGTCAGATTAGCTGGAACAACTCAAAAGCTTATATATACCTTTGTAAGACTAGAATAAGTCCAATCCTACAAATTTAGAATTTTTGTTGTTCTAAAGATCAAAAATCTACAAAGAAAATAAAAGAGAAAATGAAAGAGAAGAAAAAAGAGGTAAACAAAAACTTTTATGAAAAGCAAAAGGAAGACATACTTAGCAAGCAAAGCAACACTTATGTCATCATCAGTGCCCAAGCATAAGCAGCACTAAAAGGTCAATGAGGCTATAGTGCATTCCTGGTAATTCTAAGTTCATAAGGTAACAATGAAAGATTGACACATGCATAAAGTAAAGAATTCCAGGTCAGGTTCAGAAAAGAATACTACAAAATGTTTAATAACTTCATTTGTTTTACACATGAACATGGCCCACAATAGCAAGGAACCAGGAGCTGACAACGGACCCTGTTTTACTCCAATTGTGCTCCTTGACCTCTGCAGTCCAAGTTGCCGTTCAAACCCTGCCAATTTAAGGGAAACCATAACTTCTGATAATCAAAAATGCACCTGTTGGAACCAATTTCGAGGCAGAAGTACGTGCAAATGACAACTGATACAGTACCAAACTTGGTACAGGTGTCCCATGGGCAGAGGCGACTCAAGGTATGCCGTCAAATCAGCTTTTGAAGCCATAAATAGCCAGATCGTTGCAGATCGTTGCAGGAATTGATTTCTGCCAGTGCCACTGAATCCTGCCCAACCATAGGTCAAATTGTGAAATTTCACTACCATACTTTAGGGCTTCTGATCAGGGGATCAAGCTGAGCACAGTGATATAGATTGTTCAATTCTCAGCACTTTGAATCCTGGTCCAATCAGGGGCTGCCACAAGAGATCTAGACACCTGGCCGCGACAGAATTTTGCAAGCAGGTAGGTCCCGGCCTCAAGATGATGTGCTCCAAGATTCAAATCAAAAGGATATAATTGACCCCACAAAAAGCCCTGGAAAGTGCTATGATACCAATGTAGCTAAACTAGCCTACAGCATGCTAGTTTAATCTTAATTCCACAACTTATGTAATCAGCAATGACAGTAGACTGTAATAAATGTGTAGAACAGTATGCAAACAATGGAATTCATGTGCTGAATCATCAAAGTACCTAGCATCTTAAGTATAAACCATGGCTTGTGAAGGACTACACAAGCTACAGACTAGGAAGGTCATTCCTAGGCTAGAAGTCAAGTCCTAGTTGAGTTCAGCTAAGTTTCGGCCAAGAGCACAGATGCTGAGCTTGAGATGAATGTTTATTTGATTGCCAATCATGAATGAATCCATGGACAGCAGGACCCCCCCACCATTTTATAGGCTTGGGCCTGGCAACATTTTCAACATGAATTATGGGATAGCCATTCTAGGATGCCATGTTTGATCAGCCAACCATGTCATGCCAAGTGGGAGATCTGCCACGTGGCTGACCTGTCTGCCTTGACAGGCTCTGCTTTGCACTTCTCCATCTGGTAAGACTCTAAGAATCTCCTTGGAGTACCGAGACAGTAAATGCAATAGTCAAATGGGACTCTGTCTTCAAGAATGACTGAATGGGGCCTTACATGTTGAGCATCTAAGTTCTAGCCAAGTGTCTAGCGGGTGAAGCACCCCCTTCCCCCCTAAAATGTCCAATCTTATGAGATCCAATACCAAGAATCTTCATAAGGTACTCGTGTGTCTCATGACTGAGCACCTTAGTGAAAATGTTCAATGCATACTCCTTTGTTGGTGAAAATCAACGTGCTTTGTCCAAGCATTATCAATTCTTTGCAATTGCAATGCAAATGTGGTGGTCGCAATTCAGGATGGTCAACCTGAAAGAAGTTATGTTATCCAAAATCAATCTCAACCATAATGCTTTGCATGCCCCTATGCAGCACCTCAGTACTCTGCCTCCGTGGAAGAAAAAGCAACTGTACACTGCCTCAAAGCCAAGAAACACAACTCCCTGCCAGGATGAAACAATAGCCTGATGTAGACCTGTGAGTCTATATCTGCTGCCCAAATGAATCACAGTAACCACTCAGTGTAGCTCTAGCACTATGTTTGATGCGGTACTCCTGAGTACCTTCATGTAGCTCAATACTTTTACTGCAGCCTGCCAGCAGATGGTGGAGAACTGACACAATAAGCCAACCTACAAAGCAGATCTCAGTTATTGTGTTGGACAGGTAGATGAGGTTGCCAATCAACCTCCGGTAGTCTAGGATATCTATCGGTGGGGATCTGTCCGCCTTGACAAGCTCACATTACCAACTTTGCACTCCTCCATCTGGTAAGACTCAAGAATCTCCTTGGAGTACTGAGACGGTAAGTGCAATAGTCATATTGAACACTATCTTGAAGAGGGACTAATCATCAATGTGCGCATCCCACACCGTAAGAACCTGTTTCAGCCCATACAGTGCCTTTCCAAGTCTGCACACGTTCTTCCCTGTAATCTGAGGACTTTGTTCCACATACAACCCCTCCTCTGTGTCTCCACTCATGAAAGCCGGAAGACCAACTTGGTACCTATGACCTTGCACAATTTTCACAAGATCCCAAGTCTTGTTATTACGGAGCATGGATTCCATCTCAATCCTCATGCCTTCTGCATTCTGCACCGTCTACCAGGTTGGCCTAGGCTTCTGGAAATAAAGATGCCTGACTTTCACCCATTTATATAGGTTGAAAGCAGCATCCCTTGATGATCCTATGACAACTCATTCATCTCACCAATTCGTACATCTCAATCCTCATACCTTCTGCATTCTGCATCGTCTACCAGGTTGGCCTAGGCTTCTAGAACTAAAGATGCCTGACTTTCACCCATTTATGTTGAAAGCAGCATCCCTTCACCAATTCGTACCAGGATCACTCCTAATTCTTCTCGTACGGTTCATCATAGGAGATTGTAAGAGATAGGGATGAGCTGTGCATTGAAACACATTTCTCGACGTAATAATTGGAGGCCACGGACATTTAGTCACAGATTGGGTTGGACATGCTACACACCTGAGTGAGCGGGGTTACTGCTCAAGGAATCAACAAACTATCAAAGAAAGAGCACTTGTTCACACAATTACGAAATGCAGTACCATTACAAACTCTTCACCTATTGCTTTGGAAATAGCTTATGATCCACAAAATTAGCTCTCCCAACTAGGACACCGCATTTTTTTATGTTGCTTTCTCGGGTTTGAGAAGGCTTGCTGGACCAGGTGAAGAACGCAGATTTGGCAGTTTGAACCCTCGAGTAAATGCGATCCTACTGACAAATTCAATTGGCGTCATGCTTGTGAGTTACTAAGCGGTACTATAAAGAAGCCTCATCGGCGACATGATCGGGCAAGAATGTGAAGTAACGAAGATGTAAAACTGGTAGCAGCATTTTACCTGAGGATAGTTGTAGCTGATTTGAATTTGCGTCTGCTTCTGATAATGCTTCTGCAAGAAGTGAAAAATAGGGTTTTTGCGTGAAAGATGAGGCTGCAGGAACTAGTCTAAAGGGTGGCGTTTCCACAAAAGTGAAGTTTGAACATCATGCGCTTTAAAAAGGACTTGATTTGCTTGAATAGTCAAACCCAATACCAAATCCAAGCTCTAGTCTTTGGTCCCTCCAAGTTTTTTTTGCACCTGGTTGGGTGCCATTCATGCAAGCCGTGTATAATGTGACTCCTCAGTGGGTGAGTTATGAAAACTCCTACGGCTCCGCTAGTTACCTGACCCACCTTGAGCTAATGTTGAGCCACGTGTCAAGTTCTTTTAATGAAATAGGGAAGCGACTTGGAGACCCAGTACACCGTCCTATGGTGGCCTCTTGCTTTCCTCTTGGGGAGCAACCACTTGAGCACAACTGGAGGGCTTTTGGAATCTATATGCCCTATGGCACGGTTTCTGTAAATTTTTCAGTTTGCAAGCCAAAAGTGACCTGCTGGGCTGAGCGCCTCTGACCATTGACTTTCACAAATATGCCATTGTTATAAGAAAAATAACAAAAGAGAGGACGAGAATGAAGCACTACACAAGGTCAACTGTCCGATTTCCCCTACTTCTATCAAGGGAAGTCATGACAAAGGAATTGAAGACCAAATGATGGCACGTGTGTGTGTGTGTGTGAGCACGTGCACGTGCATGTGTGCGTGTGTGTTAGATAGATAGACAAATAGATATACATGTATATGTACATTCTCTCTCTCTCTCTCCACACACACACACACATATACATACATACATACATATATATGTGTGTTTTCAAGACTTTATTCAATACATTCTTCAGACAAAAAGACCACTCAAATGTATATAACAAATATATATAAAAATTGACTCAACATGTGGGGATTGCATTTTACACACAAGGTGCTAAGGATCTAAGATTGTAACACACTGCACATGATATTGAAGGGGCTCCACTCACCTACATCCATCCACAAAAAAAGATATGTTTATACAAGAACCTTTCATTGTGGGACTGCAAGCTTCAAGGCAGAGCTCCACGTCACAATATCAAATGCAAGTACACATCAAATCAAATTGATATGCTTAGCAAGAGGTACATGTAAGGCAACTCAATGTTTGAGTCATTAGCCCCACTAAGTGTTCCAAAAAGAAGCTAGCACACATAGAAGTAATATTTTTTTCCAAAAAACCCATTTAGACCATTGAGATGCCTATTGTGAAGCTGTCTGGCTTTTTTTGAGTCAAGCAAAACATTGTATGTCAATACCATCGTACCATATAATATAGCCTACATGTTGGCCAAAGATGAAAGCATGCCCTTAGTCAATTGCACACTCTAATCCAGCATAGCAAGAAAAGATGCATTGTCCGTGTATTGGCCAGAAGTTTAAACAAATCTTTAGTCTTATATGCACAAACCCATTTGTAATTCATAATTCTATAGACCACAAGATGATAGAGAACTATAATTGTCAAATATATCATCGGAGCATGCGTGGGACCCAAGGTCAAAGCCTTCTTCACATAAGTCACATATATATAATTATTTAGTATTAGCCTAAATGCAGGAGTGATTGTGAGCAAAAAAGAATGCACCACTATTTTAAGAGTCAAATCTACAAGTGATCATAGTGAACAAAATATGTTACTATGAAAGTGGATCATAGTTATCATAGTGTGTCCATAGTCCGAACATAACCATCTATATCCCATGTATTTGGGGATCTTTCACTCCTCGTGCACATGGAAACTAGGCATATGCTTGATAACCCTACAATTGTTTTTCCAATCCGCATACAAAATCATGCTAATGTAGCCAGTACACTGCAATAGATCTCATTAAAAATGAGTCTCATTCCTAGAATGTATTGCTAGAAGAGCGCCAATACATGAGGGCACAGCTAGAGACCACACCACAAATGACTAACTGTACACTAGATTTAGTTGAAAAAATAGAATATATACAAACCCATTTAGGGTTAGGGTTAGGGGATCTAACCCTTTCCTTTATAGCACTCTATTGGGTTAGTGCTATGCACATATGATCACATGATGGTGCTATGCACACATGATCACATGATGTTGAGCGTGAACTCTCAACACTTTCCCTCAAGATCAACATCATGAAGTAGGCCTCAAGATGATAATTCTGGGGAATTGAAGAAGGACTAAGAATTACATTCCATCACACCCCTTTAATGGGAATGTCCTTCCTCTATGTCAAACCAAGAGCTAGTCGGTGTTTCTCAAATAGCTCTTTATCGAGTGGTTTGGTAAAGATGTCTGCAACATTCTATTTGCTATCATAATGCTGCAGCGTGATGTCACCAAGTAACACTCTTTCTCTGATGAAGTGCTTTCTGACATAATGTGCTTTGTCCTGGAGTGATATATTGGATTCTTGGCCAATGCTTGAGCCGATTGATTATCACAGTATATTGTTGTTGGCTTTGACTCATCAAAGTAATCTGTTTCTGACAAGATTCTTCTAAGCCATATAGTCTCACATGCACCTGTAGTGAGTGCCCTATAATCTACTTCAATCGAAGACAGAGAAATAGTTGGTTGTTTGTTTGACAACCATGATATAGCACCTTAACCAAGGAAAAATGCATATCCTTGTGTTGATCTCCTGGTCTCATGATCTCCGGCATAGTCACTGTCACTGTATCCATGCAACCGTGGATGACTTCCTCTGTATTCTATCCCAAACTGTCTTGTACCTCTGATGTATCTCAAGACTCTTTTGGCTGCATTCCAGTGAGACTGTTTTGGATTTGCCATAAACTATGCTAGTGAGCTTACTGCCATAACAAATATCTGGCCGAGTGATTGTCATATATATAAGAGATCCGATGAGCTGCCTATAGTATCTGTCATTGACTGTAGGCTTTTCTGAATCTTTAGTAAGTTTCAAACTCTGTTCCATGGGAGTGGCTGCAATCTTGCAATCTGCCATATGAAACTTCTTTAGGAGATTGTCAACATACTTAAGCTAACTCATGAATGTGCTATCTGAATCTCTCCATAACTCAATTCCAAGACAATAGTGCATAAGTCCAAGATCTTTCATGTCGAACTTTGCAAATAAGTCTTGTTTTAGTTTTTTGATGAAGCTATCCTTGCTTCCTGTCACAATCAGATCATCTACGTACAAAAGTGCAATAGTAATGTCTTCCCCTTGAACTTTGTAGTAGAGAGTATGATTTGCATTGGATTTCATGTATCCCAGATTAGAAAAATACCTGTGAATTCTATTGTACCAACTTCTGGGTGCTTGCTTTAAGCCATAGAGACTTTTCTTGAGATGGCAAACCTTATTCTCCTTTCCTGGTTCAACATAACCTATTGGTTGTTGCATGTAGACTTCCTCGTCTAGATAACCATTGAGAAATGCATTCTTGACATCGAGCTGGTACACATTCCATTTGCTGAGTGTCGCTAGTGATATCAAGAACCGTATGGAATCCATCTTTGCTACTGGAGCATAAGTCTCATCATAGTCCTGACCATATTGTTGTGCAAATCCTTTTGCAACTAGTTTGGCTTTGTATCTTTGAATACTTCCATCTGGATTGTACTTCACTTTGTATACCCATTTGTTTGCTATGGCCTTCTTTCCTAGTGGAAGGTCGCATAATTCCCAAGTATTATTCTCATACAAAGCATTCATTTCTTCATTCATAGTAGTTTGCCATTCTGGCTTGTCTACTGCGTCTTCGAAGTACACTGGCTCTTCTGTAGCCATGAAGGTAGTCATAAGAGCATAGTTGGTGGTTTCCACCTAAATTGCTTTGCCTTTCTAAGCATATGTCAATCTAGCTGGAGGTCTGCTTTCCCTCGTAGACCGTCTGAGCTATTGTGGCTCTACTTGGGGTGTTGCTGGGCAATTCTTGCTCTTTTTCATCAACCTATTATGTAGATGACTGTGAAGTCGATGCTTCTATCTCCTGTATAGGTAAGGTTTTCCATTCTGATTCCTCATCAAAGATTACATCTCTAGAGATAATGACCTTGCGGTTGATGGGATCATACAATTTGTATGCTTTGCTTTCTTCACTGTAGCCAACCATGATGCATTTGTGTGACTTCGCATCCAATTTCCTGCGATGATCATCATGTATGTGGGCATATGCTATGCAACCAAATATGCGGAGATGCCCAATGTGTGGCTTGTGTCCACTGAATGCTTCATAAGGAGTCATACCTTGTATCGGTTCGATAGGAAGCCAATTAAGCAAGTAGTTTGCTATAGCTATTGCTTCTGCCCAATATTGATTCGGAAGATGCTTTTCACTAAGCATTGCTCTAGCATTGTCTGCTAAAGTCCCATTCTTCCTTTCAGCTCTTGCATTCTGCTGAGGAGTATCTGCACATGTGAATTGTCTTCGAATGCCATGGTTTTTGCAAAAGTTCATGAATGCTGAAGACATGAATTCACCTCCTCTATCTGATCTCATGACCTTGACCTTTCTGCCTGTTTAGTTTTCTACCATGGCTTTAAATTCTTGAAATCTGGAAAACACTTCAGATTTCTCTTTCAGAAAGTAGACCCAATAATATCTGCTGTAGTCGTCGATGAAAGTCAAGTAGTAAAGTGAACCATTGATGCTGCGGGTTTGGGCATAACCCCAAACATCTGTATGTATCAAATCAAGAATACCTCGTGCATGAGAGGTACTTCTGACAAAGTTGGTTCGGTTTTTGTTTGCCGAAGCAGCATGCTTCGCAAACTTTTCCAAGAAACTATAGCTTCGGAATCCCAATTGCCTTATTCTGATTCCTGAGATCTAACATTTACTTGAAGTTGGCATGACCACATCTCTTGTGCCATTTTGCAGATAGTGGCATCTGTTGCGGTTGAGTTGACATGGCATGCTTATCTGGTACTGTAGCTAGCATTCTATATAAGCGTCCTTCCTTGACACCTTTTGCTACTAGCTGACATCTTTTGGATTTGTCTCTGATAGTGCATTCATCACCGTCGAAGATGACTCGATAATTGTGTTCCATCATTTGACCTACTGACAAGAGGCTCTTGTGGAGCTTCGGAACATAGAGCACACCTTTCACTAATCCTTTCGTATCAGTGAAATTGTTCATATGGATAACACCTGTCCCTTGAACTGGATTTGTGTATTGTCTACTTTGTAGATGACATTTTTTTGACCTTCTAATGGCTTCATTTCTGTGAACCATTCCTGATTATTTGTCATGTGAGATGATGCACCGCTGTCGATGTATCAAGGATCCTGTTCCACTTGGTCGACTTGATAGTTGAAATTCTCTTTGGGATTGAAATTAGTGTCTGGGTACACTGTATCAGTCTGATGCATTTCCTCGCTTGCAAGAAACATATTTTCATGTTCGTTTGTAAAATGACGGTGACTAGAATGTCCACCACGATGATTTCCTCTGCCTCGAAAATTCCCTTGATTGCTACTGGATTGACCACCTTGGTCATACTACTTCTTGCGCCAATCTCTTTCATAGTGTCCAAACTTGTGACAGTAGTTGCACTGTTGACATATTGGTGGATGCATTCCCTCGTCCGTGAAATCTTCCTCGGTTGGAATGATTTCCTCTTTGCTGATTCTGATGCTGCTGAGGATGATGCTGATGCTGATGTTGATGCTGACTTTGATTTTGTTGATGTGATGATGACCACTTTTCTGATATGATCTACCTCTGCCTCTACCTTTGCCTTTGCTTCTGTCTGAAGCTATGAATGCCTGATCATTAGAATGACCTTTTCGTGCTTGAATTGCCTGAGTCCTGAGTTCTTCACCAAGTAGAGTTGACTGAAGTTATTCCAGTGTCGAAATTTGCGTTGGGGATGGCAATACTCTGGACTAGATTCTCATATCCCTCTCCTAGTCCATTCAGGATGACTTGAACCATTTCTGCGGGGTTCATAGTCTCTCTTGCTGCTGCAAGTTGATTGTTGTAGTCTTTTATGCGGAGTACATAAGCATTACCAGTTTCGCTATCGCTACTGTTGCAAAAACTCTGGTTGATCTGGTTTCTTAGTGTGAGAATCTTAGATGTGTTCTTGGACTCATAGAGAGCTGCGAACATATCCCATGCTTCTTTCGATGCCTTGACTGTGTTGAGCTATCCTAGCATGACATCTTGCACATTCTGCTTGATCAGATGATAGGTGTACTTGTCTTTCTTATCCCATTATGCCGGAGCTCAAGCAATGGCAGGATCTACTACTGGTGCAGAAACTATTTGTGTAGCTGTAGATTCCATTGTTGGTGCGGTGACAACAGATGGAGTAGAGCTACTAGTGGCTGGATCGTCCAATGGTCTAGGTGTAGACCCATCGACATACTTCCATTTGTCTTGAAGTACAAGAATGGTCTCCATTCGGTATTTCCATGTACCATAATTGGAGTTGTCTGACTTAGCAGATGCCTCCAGATTGAGGTTGCTAGTCATAGACATGGTGCAAGAAATGTACTCAAAAGTGTCGTGAAAATCTCTGTATGAATCAATTGCAAATACACTGAGTATGCGAAGTGAAATCTCTGAACCGTCGGTGAAGATAGAACTACAATATATAAAATCTGATTTGTATTACAAGGCTTGTGGCAAATGATGCCGGGAATAGCCAAGAGGCTTTACAAGGCTAAAATGATGTGCACGATGCCATGAGATAGCCGAATAGGCTTTACAATGGTGGCATGTGTGTGTGAAATGCACTAAAAATTTAGCGACTTTCCTTTTTAGAGTGCCCTGAAATTCTTCTTGGATCAGGAGATACGGCTTGATCTAGGTGGAGGGGCAAAAGGAGTGCAAATGGTGCTCAATGATGATGTGTCACTATGGGTCACATGCAATGATGATGTGGCACTGTGCCTAGCAAGAGGTGTGCTAGTGGAGCCCTATGCTGAGGTGGCAAGAGTGGTCACATGGAGTGACTGTGGAGCACTGTGTGTGCCTGTAGAGGTTAGAGCTGACTGGACAACTGAGGTGGCGCAAATGATGATATCAATAGATGATGTGGCAATGATGACATGGCACTGATGATGTGGCACTAATGATGTGGTAGATGATATGGCATTGATGATGTGGTAATGATGACATGGCAATGGTGACATGGCACTGATGATATGGCAGTGATGACATGGTTGATGAGCTGGCAAGGTGACGTACCTTGCTGATGTGGCTGTCGATGTCTCGTTGGAGAGATGCGCTACTGTGCATGCGTGAGCTTGTGGAGCAGTCGTTGCTCAGAAGGTGTCGAGGCTCGAGTAGAAGCAGAAGCGTCACCTTGTGTTGCTGTAGTGCTAGGCATTGCTGGCTTCAGTTTAGTCGACTAGGAGTAAAGGCTGACAAAGCCTTTGTGTCGCAAGAGTCGCCTTTGATTCGAGAGCGTCAGTGTCGGTCTACTAGGCTATAGTCGACTGTTGTCAGTGCTGGTCGATTGATTGAGTCATGGGCGTTGAAAGGAGCTTTATGGGAGTCGAAGGTTCTCTAGCGCAACGCAGTGGGAAGGTTGGTTGAAGGCTCATTGGGTCGTAGTTTGTAGAGCCACGTCTCGTCGATTATGTAAGCATGGGCTCGTTTGACTATGGCGAGGCGCATTGGAGAAGCTTAGTTGCACTGATGGAGGCTTAGAGTGAGTTGCGATTGTAGGGCTTCTTGTATGTAGAGGCTCGTTGTAGAGCTGGTGGTCAGCCAGCCACGTCGAAGCTCCTAATCACTGGAGAGCCTTAGATGTCGATGGAGTAGATGCACTTGTAGTAGCCTTTGAAGAAGCCCGAGAGTTAGGAGTGCGTGTTTGGAGCAGCTTCTTTTGGATGCATGACTGTGAGTAGCGGCTGTCTAGACAGCAAGGAAAGTACTCCTCAAAGAGAGTCAATGTCTCTCTGTAGATCCCCCCACCTATCTCTCTCTTAGAGATCTCTATTTAATCTACTGCAAGGGAGCTCTGATTAAGGCCTCAGAGCCTTTGTGCAGTCTCTAAGTTGTTGGATGCTTTGGAGCACCGTGGGCAGTAAAGCTTGGTCATGGAAGCAAAAAACGTGGTGCCACAAGTCTTTGTAGAAGCAAGGTCATTGTAGAAAGCTTAGAGATATAACCTACCGAAGGCTTGGTGAAGAAGCCGATAGATAGTTGATAGGCTCGATGCTTTGCTGTAGAGTAGATTATTGTAGAGTAGCTTGCTTGCACGCTGTGCATATTGATTTACTGAGTCCACAGCTCAAAGCTTACACAAATGACTAAGTGCATGTGGCTATCTCTAATAGCTCTATCTCTCTCAATCGGGTAGAATACAGAGGAGCAGCTCTCTCTCTATATTTCTCTCAAAGCATTACTCACAATCTCTTAGATTCACTCATAATATCTCAATGGAATGAAGAGAAATTCTCACAAAGAACTCAAGCAATGAACGTAAAACTCTCTTGTTCAATAGATCTCTCACAAACTATCGAAAGAGATGAATGGAAATCCTATGGACAGAAATTTTTCCAACGAAGGGAAATTCTCTACGGAAGTGAACTCTCACAAGAACACTTGAGAACTCTCAATCTCACAATCTCTCTCAAGCTCTCAAGAATCGCAATGCCTTAGCAGAAGGCAAGGGAGCTCTGATACCATGACAAAATATGAAGAGGGGAGAGGAGAAGAGTGGAGATGAGGAGAGAGGGCACAACTAGAGAGCACACCACAAATGACTAACTATACACTAGATTTAGTTGAAAAAATAGAATATATACAAACCATTTAGGGTTAGGGTTAGGGGATCTAACCCTTTCCTTTATAGCACTCTATTAGGTTAGTGCTATGCACATATGATCACATGATGGTGCTATGCACACGTGATCACATGATGTTGAGCGTGAACTCTCAACAGCTCTCTTCTACTCCACTTTTTGCCGCTTTTGTTCCAGAATAACTCGCCTGGAAAGTCATCGTATAGTAAATTATTTGAGTCATTGTGTAATTGATTATAAATGAACTATTCTGTGAGAGTAGTCTTTCTGTTTTGGTCTCTATCCCCCACCACTATGTTCTGCAAATCATCATCACTCGAAATATGACATTATTCATCATCGGGATGAACATGTAACCTTTGGACATCCAAATTTTCATCGTACAAAGCATACTCATAAATTTGCCAGCACGCTTCTGATGCTGACACATACCATGCATCCAAGTAGCTACTAATCTCATCAATGCCACCATCGACTGGGTTGTGCATTTGTCCTTGTCCTTCCATGCAATTTATCTACATCCTAATGGTTGCTCTATCATGACCCTTGTATACATATTTATGCAAATACTTGACAGTAATTGTTCAGCAAATTTCAGCATTAATATGTGCCGTGTACTTCATGGAGAGGAAAATTAAATGACACAATCCAACGATTATCTCTACTGTAGCCCCTTTCACCTGAATCTTTCTACCATCATCTCAACACATGTAAATAGGATAACCATCATTGCCCACCAGAGAGAATGCACGTGGGTAATGAGGACTAAATTTGCCATCAATCATGCAAGCAACAAAGACATTAAATGTACCATAGGGTCCATGAAAGAGAGAGAGAGAGAGAGAGAGAGAGAGAGAGAGAGAGAGAGAGAGAGAGAGAGAGAGAGAGAGAGAGAGAGAGAGAGAGAGAGAGAGAGAGAGCAACTTTGACTTCCAACGCAATATCAATACATTATGTATAAATTTTAATTGCCATGGGTTGCAACTTGGTCTAGCTTACGTCTCATTTGTGTCATCAGAGCTATCAACCTATTTAAATGAACTTTAAATGTCGACACCTTGCTATGAAACAACTTCACTTGCTCCTTTACGGTCTCTATCTGTAGCCTACATCCTTTATCGCATACAATTGAACCTTCTCCACCCCTCCCTAGAAGATCTTGCATGTACTCATTTATGACCTTTACGCCATTCTCAATTCGGGAAATCCTTGTAATGTTAGTTTCAACAAATGTCCCCACTCTCAATTCGGGAAATCCTTGTAATGTTAGTTTCAACAAATGCTCCACCACCATCCAAATGGATTTCTCTCCATAAGGAGCTCAAATATGTTGTGTTCATTGTGCTCACACAATTCTTGAATGGAATTCAAATGCTTTGCAATAGCAATAGCGTTTTAGCTTGAAGAAGATAGGCAATTAGTTTCATGTTTAGTTGTAGAGGTGGAAGGCCCCACTCTTGTGAATCATCTCATTGTTCAAAGACTTCGACGTCCACCTATCGAGTTCAAATGTCTTGCAATAGCAATAGTGTTTCATTTTGAATAGTCATGTTTAGTTGCTTGCTTGGTTCCATAGGTGGAAGGCCCACCCCTTGCAAGTCATTTAATTGCACAAAGGTCTTTTCATTCACACACAGATGACACAATGATATCTAGAACTACCTCGTCAGCACTAGGGACAACGACTGAAGGCATGTTCGCAAAACTGCATCCACAATAACTTGTGAAAATCTTTGCATGTCTAGAATATCTCATTGTGTGTGTATAGCCATATATTGATGCATGTGTGTGTGAGAGACTACATTAATAGGCATGCCATCGACTGGATTTAACTACCTACAATGCAACTATGGACCCTTTTTAAACATATTGCTTTAAACTCTTTACATCTTTTAAATAAGTATGTCTTAAAAAGCTTGCTTTAAACTCTTTACACCTTTAAAAAAAGTATGTCTTAAAAAGCTTGCTTTAAACATGATATATTTTCTCATGTATGTATGTAGCCATAGCTATGCATGTGTGTGTGTAAAGCTATAGAAAAACAAACAACCAGCTTTTGAATTGTAGCTTTTTCTCGTTAGACATATGATCTTGCCAAGTAAAAGAAACTCTAGCTATAGCCATCGAAGTATGCGTGCGCATGCACACACACATGCACACACGCACGCACACACATCGAGAGAGAGGAAGAGAGTGAGTACACTAATAGACGTGCATTAACTATTTTCTGCTAAGCCTAATATACAAATACTCTGGGTACTATAAATTATGATAAGATATAATCGCTAGGGAAAGGAGGCCCAAAAGCATGCTTCAGTTCACAAAAGAGAGCTTGGATAGGAGTGCCTACAATTAGAAAACCAAAGAATGCATGCTTTGTTTTCTAATTGTGTGCATGTCAGTGGTACATGTGTGTAGACATACTAAAATGTGTGTATCGTGAGCCCTACCCTTCAAGAAGAAAGAGTTATTTAACAATTTGCCAAAAACAAACATCACCAACCTGATGTAATGAGGAGGCGAATGGGATGTATTGATCGGGCAAAGAGTTGTTGAGCTGCCACTGATTTGATAGGAATGCCTACCATTAGAAAACCCAAAATTTGTGTTTGTGTATGTGTGTGTCATTGGTATATTTGTGCAAGCATATTAAAATATGTGTATCGTGACCCTCACCCTTCAATAAAAGATTTCTTTAAAAGTTTGCTTAAACAAATTCCTTTAGAAGTTTCAAAAACAAATCTTAACTTTCATTACTCAACTTTTAGTGTCACATCTAAGGTCCCCTACCCATGAGGAATGGATTTCTTTAATAAATTCAAGATTTACTTTATTAAAAAATTTATTCGATTTTCAAAGGACAACTAAACATTCCTTGCTATCAAAATGCGAACGCTAATAAAACTTCTAGGAATAACGATTATGTTGGGGCGCAATATATAAATAAAAATGTATAAAGCCTTCCCTGAATGCCTAAAGGGTTGAATACAACTGTATGGAGGGGCTGAAACTCAACTACAAAACTAGAAAGATAAGGTGATTCCTCACTAGATCCCTGTAGAGGTTGAGCCACCCTACTGGTCTGCTGTTGGGAGCTATCTATTGTTGCACTAAAGGCTTGGAAGGCTTGAGGTTGGGAATGAGAAGTGAAGGCCAAGGGAGTGCTTTTATAGGCCCCGTTGGGCATCAAACTCTGATCAACCAGTAGGCTACTGGCCCATCGACTAAGCTACTATGAAGGCCAAGGGAGTGCTTTTATAGGCCCTGTTGGGCATCAGACTCTGACCAACCACACCAGTAGGCTACTGGCCCATCGACCAGGCTACTCCCTCATCGACTTGTTGCTACTGCTGAGCTACTTGCTGATGTGGTAGGCGATTAGCCACATGGCAGATGCTGATGTCAGCATTGCCATGTGGTAGCTCTTGCACTGCCTGCATGTCCTTGTGTGTTGCCTACATGTCCAGCACCTGCTGTGGTTGGCTAATTACATGGTAGTCCTACATGGCAACTACTTGCGTGGTTGGTGCCTACGTGGATTGCTTATTGAGCTAGCTGCCTGTGTGGTAGTCTAGCATGGCCACAAGATGTGGATGCCTGTGACAGATACAACAATGGCTAATTGGTCTGCTCTCCTGACAAAATGTGGGGGTTGCACTTTTAAGATTCAGAATGATGCCCTTGCAAGGCTATACAAACAATGGTTGTTGTTTTTCTCTCCTAGTAAATATGGGGGTTCTTGGTTCTGCTTTGCTTGGGTGTCTATGCATGTGTTTAAAAAAAGTAAAATTTAAAGGGTGTGGTTCATATGTGACTTCCTTCCTTTAAAAAAATTCCTATAATTATAAAAGGTGCCTAAAAATCCCTTTGTAGCTTAAATCGATTTGGCACTTGTTTGTGTACACTTGCCACCTCTTCCCTTCCCATCCTTTCTCAAGGCTGGTTGCTACCCCTACATAGCCCATCCTTCTCTTCAAAGCTATAGTCACTCCCCTTGGTCCACATAGCCCCGTAGACTATAGACTCTCTTAAGTCACGAATCGTTGCTCTAGTATGTTCTGCGATCTCAACTTTGAGCTTTCAATTTCACGTTGAATCTCTTTGTGTATTATGAAGTTCCATGTATGACGTATGTATATCAATAGTCAACTATAGTAGAATCTAATTAAATTTTGATAGTGATTAGTCATTGCATACTATGGACTATAGTCACTAGCGTATTGTCTCTCTCCCCCTCCCCCTGTGCCCCTTTACTCCCTCTTTTTACAAAGCTGGCGTACCTTAAATTTTTTCCATACAGCACAATGTAACGGTACTTGTGCTGTATGTATGCTATCACCTTTAGTTTCTCTCATTTCTCAAGTTGCTGCAAGAATGCAATGTGAGCTAGCCATGCATTCAAGGTGCTCTTATGAGTTCATGATTAGTTTTCAACTTTGTGCATATTAACTCTATGCCAATGCAAGTTTGTGAGTTTCAATTTTTTGTTGAGTATGGGGAGACAAAAGGACTCGGAATTCACATAGGGCTTCCCTACCCTAGGATTCAAAGGAATGGCTTATTTCATAGTGCATGACCATCACAGTGGTCATATATTAAAACCTCACTTCTCTTTATGAACCAAGGAGATTAAGATAGATCTCAAGTACCTATTGAAGGTGTGTTACAGTCTCCTGCTAGAAGAAGAACTTCTTTCTGTGTATTTATAACTTTAGATGTTGATGTTGAGCCTTCCCATAGAAAATTAAGCGTCATTCTACATGAATGTGTTCACGTGCATAGAGAATCTTTGCTAAAGAAAGAAGACCTGTTCAAGCTTCTTTTATGTGCTTAATTTACTATAGTATAACAGATTTGAAAACGAGTGTTTTTTTTTGTTCTAATTGACTCAACTTTGTTTCTCCTTATGCAATTCTATTGCGTTCGTTACAATAGCCATAATCAAAAATTCGAAGAGATGAACTTGTTAGGAGTTGAACACGGAAGTCTTCTCGTAGAAACCCAAGGATTCATTCCAAAAAGATCTGAGCTGATTGATCAAAATTGGAGGAACAGTTGAGCTTAAAGATAGGACAGCTAGATGTGCTCTCACATGAGCATCATTCTACGGAGGGCTTTTAGTCGAGAGCCTTTTTGATTAGTTGTATTTTGGAACTATATAGGATTATATGGATCTTTGCCTTTCTATAATGGGAAATGCTCAATGGAAAGCTTTAAATCTTTCCATGTCATACTAAAGGTTGTTAGAAATGACTAGATCTCCCATGAAATGCTTATTGGTGTCCACATTTTTGCTTTAAAATAAACCTTATATAGTGAGTCAGGACATCTTTGTGCAAAAAAGTAGTTTTGATAATAGAAGTCTATTTTACCACTCAACTTAGTGCAAATTCACCAATGACATAGAAGTTGTTGCAAAATATTAGAGTCAACCTAAAATTGTATCTCTGTTTGAATATTTGGATATGATATAGCCATATTATTTTCTTTTCTGATGTTAAGATTATGAACATTGGATGGTTTCAATAGTTAAAGTGCATGTTGATGCTATACAGCTTGTTTACTTAGAGACTGAGACTTCAGGTTGTCATAACATGCTAGCTGTTTTGATTATAGAGGGCACTGGGACATGCTCAAGCTTATTGGTATAATTGGAATTTTGTTAAGGTAATGAATTTTTGATCTCTGTCTATACTTATGCCATACTTCTACTTAGTTAGCCATGAGTGTATAATCCTGATTTCCAATATGGATTTAAGTCCATACTACTATTGAATGCCTGATATTGGCTTTGGAACTGCATTTTTCCTAGCTTTTGTGACAAATTATGAAGAAATGGAGTGTTTGTCCACTTGAAATTATATCTCCGATGATGCATCACTATTTCTTTGCATAAGGTGTTGACGCTATGTAGCCTTTAGGTCACAACTATCTAAGTCTCTATGCTTGTAAACTCTATGATGTAAGTTGGTTTTAAGTGATTTCTAATGATCAATGCTTGCATTTGCTCTATGGAGATCCTATTTTCGATCTTCGTATGAATATGCATGCCACACACGTGCATTTATTGATATGTCCAGTGGATGTGGCGTTCCTCAATGGTAACAAACTTGAGCAAAAGAATCATATATATAACGAATCACAAATAGTAGTTGCAAAAAGAATCGATGCCAAAATAGTGAGAGCAACAATACTTAATCTTTTAAGTCAGACACAAGCAAAAAGAACTGCATATCCCTAGGGAATCAAATGCCAAATAGCTAAACTATGATTACACAAGCACAATGTGCAAAACATTACAAATGCCAAACAAACAAAAAGCAAACGAAAAGCCACAAGGTTGGGTTCACCTAAAAGTATGTACATTTACAAAAATACCTTTACGGAAGGGATTTTGAAAATCAATTTAAAAAGGAAATCCATGAGTCTTTATAGAAAAGGGGTCATCTTATTCATGACAAAAATACATAAGAGTGGTCTTATTCATGAAAAAAGTACAGGTAATGGGTTTTGAAAATACGTTATACATAGGGTTTCTTGGTAGTGCACCGTTTGACCCCTCCACACACAAATTGACTCCTCTTAAATCTTCATATGATTCATGGTACAAACATTCATGAGGTGAAGTGATGTCCTTTCCTTCTCAAGATAGAATATAGACATTGACACAAGGAGGTTGTAAATTATTGAATCACAAGACATTCATGGCATAAAACACACAAATACTTTGATTAGGAGAAATGCATTCACCTTCATAGAATGAAACGAGTAGGAAGAGGTAGTCTTGGTATAGACTTAAATGTAAGGCAAAATGGTATCATCAATGTTTTTAAGTATAAGTTGACATATAGTTTTGGGGCATTCTAGAATACCATTGATAGACAAACACTCAAACACTCAAGCAATGACTCAATGTTGCTATTTACATTGAATGTTGTAATAAGTAACTTTGTAATATTCCCATTGCTCACAATTCATCATCTACTCTCTTATAGATATGTGATCAAAAGAATTTCCTACCTAAATTGGTTAATAAGTATGCCTTACTCAAAAGGCTAATTTTTCCAATTTATATAATATCTACTAAATCTATCCTTTTACATCACATACTCAACTAGGACACAAGTTTAAGGAAATGGAGAACCCACACAAGGAAATCGACATACAATCAAGAGAGGGAGGGACTCACACACAACCAATGAATATAAGCATTGATGCAAACGATGAGATCTACAACCTTTGCCCTCACACATTCTAAAGAATGAAATTGAAGTAAACAAAGGGGGCTAACACTTGATATCTCTTCTTAGTTGCTCCTCTCACCTATTAGACTAAACCAGACACTATGATACTATGCAGAAATATATTTTGATACCATGTAAAGCAAACGACACAACTCACACACTCAACATAGTCACTCTAGCCTATTGGCGATACAAATGAGACCCACTAACAAAATAGTGAACATAACACAATGTATAAAAAGCCTTAATGTGGGTTTCCCTAAGTGCATAAGGACTATCTACACTTGGAATTATATCCTTGCTAGACTCTCAATACTATCAAGTCGAATTGTCTTAGATCCTTGTTAAATCAAGGCCCTTTACTCACTCAAATTGTCCATTAGAGTGACAAATGGCTCTTTTGGTATAGAGAGTGTGGAATAAGCCACTCCACTATTCAATTAGATAAGGAACAATTGCTTATGAATGCTTGACACAATCTCAATATGAGAGAGAGAGAGAGAGAGAGAGAGAGAGAGAGAGAGAGAGAGATGTGAAAAATCCCATTGAAATGCTAATATTATTGAGGGATGTGCAAATGATGTTTTGCATGTAAAAGGGGAAAATGGGGTTTGCAAGGTGAGAGTAACGGTTGGGAAAAAAACAAGATAAGAAGTCATTGTTTACCACCATTGGTGCTAATAGATTGTATTGGATTTTTGGACATTTATATCCTGATGCTAATGCTCATTCTAATAATAACTCTAGAAAACTTAAGACACAAATTTTGATGTTTATATGGGCACTCTTAGTCTTCTTACACTTGGCATTCAAGAAATGCCTAGCCACAACATGTATTTGATAAATATGTTTGAGGGGAGGCACAAAGGGCTTTTAGATGCTAAAGGTATAGAGGGAGAAAGATAGATGGAGATGGAAAGGTAGAGGGAAACAATAGGATGACAGAAAAGAAATGCTACAGGTGCATAGAAGGAAGATAGAAATCGGTGAGGGTGAGGGTGAGGGTGAGGGAAATGGGAGGAGAAAGAGCATGATAGAGGGAAAGGGGAAAGGGAACATGGAGAGGGGCAAAGAAAAGGAAGAGGAAGAAACTACAATTGTAGAGGGGAAAACAGGAGAGGGAGAGGGAATCTTAAGATTGGGCAAAGGGAAGGGGGAGTAGAAACTGATGGAGGCCTTTGAGGTAACTCTTGCAAGATAGGAAGGCAAAGAAGGCATGAGAGGAGGGCATCAAGGATGATCAGGAAGAAAATGCATCAAGGGGATAGAAATCCATTTCAAGAGGATGATAGATTGGACGTTGACAAGAAAGATAAAGGATGGGATTCCATGGTTTAAACCCTTTGAGGTATTCTTTATGGGAATTGAACCTATTGAGATTGTTTGCAACATAGGGAGAATGGTAAAGAAAAAGAGCTAAAATTTCATTATTTTCCTTCCAAGGCATGTCTCTTTAGAGCTTCTAGCTTGAGCCAAGCTCTTGAGAGTTGGGCATAGCTAAATGAGTTTGTTAAGGTATAAACACATGGGTTTATCCTTAAATGGTGATGCCACGGGGTGTGTGGGTGTGTGCTATGAAGGGGCACATTTTGGGTGTTATGAAGGGGTATGAGCATCTCTATATACATGGTTACATGCAATACAGTCAGTCACCCTTCTTCTCCATTCTTGTCTTGTGTCTTCTTGATTGCACATTGAGAGTCCCCTGTGTATTTTGTCCATGTTGGGGCTTAGGCCCTGCTCGATGGCCTGCACCTAGTGTTCTTCACCCCTTGGTACCATGGGTTCACATTCAATGACATGGAATTCCTAGTGAGGCTTTGTTTCTCGGGGCTCCCATAGGAGCATCAGCCTATCTTTTGCACAATATTAGAGACCCCAACAACTACAACAGCCTTAGTGGTGGAAGTCCCTCGACTCAAGGTGACTGATTGGCATTAATCCTACTCAAGACACGATGTGGGAGAGTTTCGATGGAGTGTTCAGGTGTCGGGCCTCTCAAGTCAGTGCCTTCATTAAAGGACGATGGGACAGTTCATGCAAGTATATCCCCCACCACCACCACCCTTGTTGCCTCCCTCTGCACCCTTCCTCCTACTTGCCCCCCTTCCTCTCAACTTGGTCATCCTCGGCCCTACTTGCCTTCCTGTTACCGCCCCTACACAATTTGTGGTCATACTCACCACTCACCTTTGCCCCTGTCTTTGCCTCCACCTCCACCCCTTGCTTCAACGGGGGCTCTTGCACTCCCTCGTCCTGCCCAGTCTCCCATGAGACTCAAACCCTTCGATGCCTAAGCCATCCGACAATGGTAGAGATTTGGCATCTTCCTCTCAATTCCAACCCGACCCTATTCCGTTCAAGAGGAAGCTCTCTTGGAGCCGACGGAGACATATGACCCTTTTTTACAGCTTCTAGGTCCATGTGAGCAAAGTTTTGGAGTCCCTAGTGCGAGAAATCCGTCTCACCATGGAGATGATGGCCTTGATCCTGTAGCTCCAAAAGGGGGGTTGTTAAGAGTTCACGCTCAATATCATGTGATCATATGTGCATAGCACTAACCCAATAGAGTGCTATAAAGGAAAGGGTTATGCCCTAACCCTAACCCTAACCCTAAATGGGTTTGTATATATTCTACGTTTTCAACTAAATCTAGTGTACTACAGTTAGTCATTTGTGGTGTGCTCTCTAGCTGTGCCCTCTCTCCTCATCTCCACTCTTCTCCTCTCCCCTCTTCATATTTTGTCATGGTATCAGAGCTCCCTTGCCTTCCGCTGAGGCATTGTGATTCTTGAAAGTGTGAGATTGAGAGTTCTCTTGAGTGTTATCCATGAGAGTCCACTTCCGATGAGAGATCTTTATCCATCCTTTGATAGAAATTTCCATCCATTTTCCTTAAGAGATTTCCGTTCATCTCTTTGTGAGAGAGAGTCATTATAATTCTTTCTTAGATCAAATTCTGTTCATTCATTGGAGAGAGAGAGAGAGAGAGAAAGAGTATTCTAGTTCTTAGAGAGGTTTCTAAGCTTTTGGTTGTGGATTTAAAGGAAGGTTTGAGGTTCTCAACAACTTTTAGAAAAGTAATCAACCCCTTAGGGCAACTCAACAAAGCAAAATTTGCATCTTCAATGTAGGTGGTCTTTCATCTGGATCATTTGGATCCAAGATGGTGGTACATGATCCAAGTTGCTCCTTTAAGCAAACATATTTTGGAATATAGGGATGTGGATACAGTTTTGCCACCAATGGATCAACTAATGATGCCGATGGATCTAGGGCAGAGGATGAAGATGACGATATGGGCCAGGAAGAAGGCGACTAATGACATTGTAATGGAGGATGACATTGGGGAAGAAGAGGGAGAATTAGAGGGTGAACTAGAGGATCAAGTCTTAGGTAGACATACAATAGAGGATTCTCTTTCCCCCCCCCTTTCTTTTTATCCTTACCCTTTAAGCTCCTTTCTTTATAAAGGAAAAATTTCCTTTCTTCAATTCTCTTAATTCCCTCTTTAATTTTTCTTTAAATTCATTCTTTTTAGAGAACTACTTATTTTTCTACCTTTTTACTTTTAGTCATATCTTGTTTTCTTCTCTTAAATTTCTCTTTCCATTAGTGTTTTGCAGTTGATTCGTACAGTGATTTTCACGACACTTTGAGTACATTTCTTGCACCATGTCTATGACTAGCAACCTCAATCTGGAGGCATCTGCTAAGCTAGACAACTCCAATTATGGCACATGGAAATACCGAATGGAGACCATTCTTGTACTTTAGGACAAATGGGAGTATGTTGATGGATCTACACCTAGACCATTAGATGATCTAGCCAACAATAGCTCTACTCCAGCTGTTGTCATAGCACCAGCAATGGGATCTCTAGCTACACAATGAGTTTTTGCACCTATAGTAGATCCTACCATTGCCCAAGATTAGGCAAAATGGGATAAGAAAGATAAGTATGCATATCATCTAATCAAGCAGAATGTGCAAGATGTCATGCTAGGATAGCTCAAGACCGTCAAGACATCAAAAGAAGCATGGGATATGTTTGCAGATCTGTCTATGAGTCCAAGAACACATCTAGGATTCTCACACTGAGAAACCAAATCAACCAGAGTTTTCGCAACAGTAGTGAAACTGGTCATGCTTATGTACTCATCAAGATCAAAGACTACAACAATCAACTCGTAGCATAGGCTCCAAAAATTTCCATGGAGGAGCCCCCTTCAGGTTTGAAACTCCGAAGTTCCAAATGCCTAAGAGATTCTACCAAGGGCAAGGGAGAAGCAACCCAAAAAGTGGAGGAGGAGGAGGATGAAGAAAAGGAGGAAATGTGACATGTTCCTTCTCATTATAAGGCCTACATGATAGAAGACCACAAAATCTTATACTAGCAAGCCAAGAGAACCTAAGAAGAAGGTTGCTTCTAAGGATACAATGGCCCGACCAAAGTGAAGAAAGTGAACCTGGCTCCAGAAGGGGAAAAGACACAACTTGTACAAATAGCAGATGACCTCACACTTAAAGAGGAGCAAGCCTTAAATGCCTTCCTCTGAGAGTCCAAGGACTACATAGCCTAGAAGTATACAAACATGAAGGGTGTGCCCATGAATTTGTACAGCACACTATACGCATGGTTGTGATGACATCAGGACAACGCAACATCGTCCCTATCCTATGAATCCCAAATATGCGCTCATAGTGAGGGAGGAGATCCAAAATCTTTTAGATGCAGGATTCGTCTATGAGATAGAGCATACAGACTGGGTATCACCCATTGTGATAGTCCTAAAGAAGAATGGAAAAATCTGAGTATGCATAAACTTGAATAAGGTCAATGTTGCCACACAGTGTGATCACTACCCATTGCCTTTCACGGAACATGTTCTAGAAAGGGTAGACAGGAAGGAAGCTTATAGCTTCCTAGATGGGTTCTTAAGGTACAATCATGTATCCATCGCCCCAAAGGATCAGCATAAAACTACCTTTGCAACCAAATGGTGTGTGTATGCATCCAAGGTGATGCTATTTGGACTCACCAATGAGCTCGCCACATTTCAATGGTGGGTAAAGATCACCGCCTTCAAGGAGTACCCAAGAGATTTTGTAGAAGCCTTCTTGGATGACTTGTGCATGAATCCCAAATGAGATGATCATTTAAAATACCTAAAGTAGTCACGTTTTCATGACTGGTTGTTTTCTCCCTCATTTTGGCTGAGGGGGGTTTGTTGGGATGGTGCTCATCCTCATTTGGTCAATCATAGTGTAAGGTTGATGGACGTGGTTAATTGCATGGTGAAGTTTGTGTGTGGCCATATGGCGAGCTGACATGCAATCACCTACATTAAAATGCATGTAGTAAGCTGCCTTCACTGGTTTTCTCCAGTGGGTTCGATGAGAGTCGACCTCCAAGAATTCAGGGAGGCAAAATGACTTCTAACATACTCAAGAGGCTAGGTGACATCGACAGTTGGAGCCTTGTTGCTGTTGGCAAGCACGTGAATGAGGTAGTGTTCTACAAGCTCTGAGGTGTGGTCGTCACAGGTCACTATTTTCCGTGTGTGTGTGTGTGTTGTTTGAGTTAAGCCTTTCTTGGCTGACTGATGTAGTTGTTTTTTTGAGGTTGCAAAAAACCTTGTAGGGATGCACAACCATTAGTGATTGAGTGAGGATATCTGAAAGATTATAGATTCATCAGAAATGCTTTCTTTACATTTCATGCACTAGATTATATTGTCTTCTCTTTGTGAGTTTATCTTGCATTAATTCAGCATCTTTGATTTACCAACAGTGGTATCAGAGCTAGGTCGTGAGAATTGAGAGTTCTATTATAGTGCCTAGAGAGTTGAGAAGACCAAGAGGCTTGCTTCCTTGAGATATTCAATCAGTGATTATGGAGAATGAAAAGGCTAGTGGGATACTTGTGAGACATTGAACGGCAAAAACTTTCCTTCTTGGCAGCTGGCAACCCGACTTCTATTCATGCATAAGAAC
Organism: Dipteris shenzhenensis; assembly: GCF_047967505.1. Lineage (NCBI taxonomy): Eukaryota > Viridiplantae > Streptophyta > Polypodiopsida > Gleicheniales > Dipteridaceae > Dipteris > Dipteris shenzhenensis. The sequence goes on from NC_141614.1 coordinate 37,042,654, forward strand.
TTGTGGAGTGTGGTTGCTGGGATAGAGAAAAGACTGAAGGAGAGGTCATATGATGATGACAAAATCCTAGCATGGGAAACAAAGAATGAGAAATCCATTGTCTATATGGGCAAAGCTTTGGGTTTTGAATACTTTTACCACCTCAACGTGAAGCTGAAAGCAGCAAAAAATTGGCAAAATTTGGAGTCTCTATTCGGAGTCCAATTAAAACATTCAAAGGCTAATCTCAAACAAGATCTGTTTGATTTACAGATGGACCACTCAGAGTCACTTGGAGTATTTCTCAACCACATGCAAGCACTACTATGACAACTGAACAAGCTGGGAGCCAAGGTCGATGATGAGGATAAGAAAGCAATCTTGCTAAAGAGTTTGCCAGTTGAGCAATCTGGCTACACGGTGAAGATATTATGCAAGTTAGATGATACTATGGACTTTCTAGACTGTGTAGTTCTATTACTTAGTGAGGAGAAACGTAATTTTGCATCCATCTATGATTCTAGAACTTATTTGGCCACCAACAGAAGAAGCGAACTGCTTGTAACACTCTCAAATGGTCTTACTATGGCAAAGATGGCCACATAGAGAGGTTCTGCTATGGAAAGAAATAAGATGAGGTTCTAAAGATAGAGAATAGTAAAGATAAATCACTTGCGGTCGATAGTAAGGAGGAAGCAACTATGCTGGTAGAAGATAATCTTCTCAAGGATCAAGATTGGGCCTTCTGATGAACATGTGCTCTTCGTGAGCAGTTGGATTTATGTTCTTTGTGAACAAGTCCTACATTTTTAGCTCTTTGTGAGCTACTTAGTTCTCTGTGAACGTTACTTTGAGACAAATTTGTTGTGAGTGTGTGCTTCTTTATGAGCATGTTATCTCGTCATTGTTGTTGTAGCTCTTTGTGAGCATTAGAAACAAGGAAATGTAGAAGACTGATACTATGTACTTAGACATTGATTACAATACAAAAGAGGATTTCTGCTATCAAGTCGACCAAGCAGATCAGGATCCTTGGTATATCTACAGCAGTGCATCATCTCACATGACAAATCATCAGGAATGGTTCATAGAGATGAAACCATTAGAAGGACAAAAGAATGTCATCTACATAGCAAAAAATACACCGAATCCAGTTCAAGGAATAGGTGTTATCCCTATGAACAATGTCACTAGTACAAAAGGATTGGTGAAAGATGTACTCTATGTTCCAAAGCTCAACAAGAACCTCTTGTCTAGTAGGTCAAATGACGGAACAAAACTACCGAGTCATCTTTGACGGAGATGAATGCACTATCATAGACAAATCTAGAAGATTTCAGCTAGTAGCAAAAGGTGTCAAGGAAGGATGCTTATACAGAATGCTAGCAGTACTAGAGAAGCATGCCATGTTAGCTCAACCACAATAGATGCCACTATCTGTTGCAAAGTGGAACAAGAGATATGCTCATGTCAACTTCAAGAGCTTGTTAGATCTCAGGAATCAAAATATGGCAATTGGGATTCCTAAGCTACAGTTTCTTGGAAAAGTTTGCGAAGCATGCTGCTTTAGAAAATAAAAGTGGACTTCGGCAGAAGCACCTCTCGAGCAAGAGATATTCTTAATTTGATTCACATAGATGTATGCAGTTATGCCCAGACCCGTAGCGTCAATGGTTCACACCATTTTTCAAATAAGATGTTAGAGGAAGGAGGAGATTACAAAAGCAACTTCTCAAAGAGATTGGATTGAGGAGACAAGGAGAAAGAGAAGGAAGAGAAATACAAAAAAGACTAGAAGAGGTGAGTCTTCTTTCTTTCTTGAAATCTCATTTTTTGTTTTAATCCTTTGAAATAAAGCATGAAAACTAGTACACAACTTTAGCAATACAAGGAGAAGCACTCACAAAACGAAATCTCACAAAAAACCTACCTACATTGCTCAAAGAGACTCACCTTCTTGAAAAACTTCCTTTCAAGAAACCAAAGAGGGAGAAGGGTGGAGAGGGATTCTATGAGCTAGGAGAGGGGTGGGTAGTGGTGAGGAGTGGAGAATAGAGTGGGAGGTCATCGAAAATAGGTGGGAGGAGAGATTGCTTTGCTTACAATAGAGATTAGAGAGTGCTAAAGAAAGCGCCGCACGTCGCATTGGGTTTCGGGTTTTAACCCATAGCGTCGCTATATAGCGACACTATTCTATCGCTATATAGCGACATTTTTAATTAAAAGCATCACTTTATAGCAACGGAATAGAGCAAAACATCGCTATATAGTAACGCTTTAAGACACTTTATGTTTAAAGTTAAAAAAGAAGCTCATAGATGCTATTTTATAACTGTTAATAAAAGAAGCTCATAGATGCTATTTTATAACTGCTAATATATTTCCTTGCAACTTATGTCGTGATTTTATAAGTGTAGATGGAAGGGATGAGTGGAAGCTCATCCGATGATGCACCAATGCCTGGGAGCACAAAGTGGCTTACACAGAGGTTATACTGTCATTGCACTCATTGCAAGTGAGAAGTACGACATCAACATTGGTTTTAGAGCCATGATCTTCAACCTTGAGCTCCATCCCCCAATCCATGCAATGAATCACGATCTATGACTGTAAGTTGATATCTTATTAGCAAGCTCTTGGCATGGTTGTCCACATATTCATGTAGCAAAAACTTCATTAATACTCATTGTCATATCCTTAAAGCTTCATTAAGAATTAGGGTCTTGAGTGTTGCAATGCATGGTTGTATATACGAAGCCATTGTTGTTGAATTTGTTGAAAATATTATTGCACTATTGAAGCCCTATTGTGTGCCTAGCCGCAAGTGTGGAGCCTTCTATTAGTCTACATAGCTCTTCTTTACTTCTCGAACATTTTACCGACGACGATGTTGCAACTTGTCGCTTGCCTCTATCTCACCACCGAGATCCACCTGCTTAGCCTCTTAGGCTCCAAACCTATAAGATGAAGTAGCAATATAGGAGATGAGATAGGATAAGGGACATGTGTTAGTCATCATCATCAAAGTGGATAAGGCACTCATAAGGCACAATGTGGTGTGACTTACCACATCCCCTCTACCATATCAATGTTTAGTGCCATGCTATCTAATGCTACATCAACAAGCCATATTTCATCATTGAAACATGTCACATTGTGACACTTTAACACTTGCCATTTTAGCACACAATACCACCTAAGCATACTACATGCCACACATCATCATTACCCATGACTATACGTCCCACATCACTTTTACAAGCTCTCTTTATTATGTTTCTTGGGTTAGCTTTTAGCTACAAATAGAATTGGATTATGCTAGTCTAAAGCAACTTGGTTCCTTATTCATGCTTGGTCACTATAACCCATTTTAGTAATTGTAACTCCATAGTTACTTTGATTATAGGTGTCTTAGTTGGTATAGTTATAGTCCAAAAATTTATTGTACCTTTAAGCCATTTTGAACCCAAGTTTTAAGGAATACAAACTACTAATTGTTGGTGCCATTTTGAGACTATTTCAATCATATTTTGAGTTATTGTTCATGCCCATAAGTGCATCATCTGGCATACTTTTTTAAGCATATTGGGACATATTAATCAAAATTTAATCTTGTATTCACCAACAAGTTCATCACGAGGGGTTCACTATATAAAAAACTAGACTAAAGCATGCATTCAAGGAGTATAGTAGAAATCCCTTATCCATAAATTTTGAGTTTAAAAAATGGTCCCTTTTTCTACACAAACAAAATTTTGCCAAAATCCATTAAAAAATCTCCCTATGTAGTTATTTCTATAAATTTACATCCAAAAAAGTGAAACAAATATACCTTTTATTGAACTTATGTGATAGCCACATATTTTTTAGCAAACCTTTGTAAATTAAAAGCAACAATCTCAAAGGCATTTTGAGAAATTTGGCACTTTTCTTCAAAGATGAATACAAATCATAAGTTTTTAACCTATTTCACTTGATGTACATTGATCAATCGGCACTAACATTATGTCTACATTAGGCAACACCAACCTTGAGTCTTTAATAAAGCTAAACAATCCAAGCTACAGTATTGAAATAATTAGCTAGTCCTAATATTCAATCAAAAAATAGATGGGATTAAGTAAATCATTCACTACGACCCAAACCAACTGGTGATCCAAAGATTTATAATTTTTGAAACTCATGGAGGATAGAGAGAAGCACACACAAGACCACACATGGGAAGATATAAGATCCGACACTAAATCCAAGGCTACATCTCTTCCATTCATCCAATGATCAAATACATTGTTTTATAGCCTCAAGGTATTATAATCCTCATTTAAGTCCACATGTCAACATCCCATTGTTGCAAACTCCCATCTTACAATCACACATTTTCTTACTCCACACCACTCTTCTATGAGTCACCATCCTCTAGTGCTAGATGTTTTTCTACTCCACACCTCTCTTCTATGACTCACCATCTTGTAGTGCTAGATGGCACCATAAGTCTCTAGTGCTCCATGGCACAACAAATCTCTAGTGCTCCATGGCACAATCCTCTAGTCCTCCATGGCACCACAATGATCAATAGCCCCCCTTGGTGCCAACATGGCTATTGTAAGGTGGTTGGATGCAAGATTACAAATTTCATCTTCGCTCTTCCTGTCTCTCCCTATGCGTTCAAGCAAATTTTGTTGAGATATCAAGCTCTACTCGTGATATACCAGGGTGACCGTTGTGCATTTATGTCACCGACTTGTTAGCTACAGATGCAGTTGGTACACCGCCCATGAATAATAGCTGGATGATAGCTATCTTTATGTACTCTAGTTAGTGGCTCAGTTAGTATGCCACCTTAGTTAGCTGAGTTTGGTTTGAGACCCACATATAGGGTTCACCTATTCTTTTGTACTTAGAGTTCTTTTGGCTTTCACAACTAAGAAGAGGAAAACTATTTTCAACCTCCACCTTTGTGTATATTCCCCCATTGTGTATGTGAGAAAGCTGCAAGTGAGACTCCTTCCTTATCTCCCACTCTCTTCACATGGTATTAGAGCTCAGTTCGTGGTAAGGAGCTCAAGAAAGCAAACCAAGTTCGTGGTGTCCTAGTAAGAGGATCAGTGTTGCTTTTCTTTTTTTTCGAGTTTGGGAGCAAATCTCTACAGCTAGCACAGCCAAAAAGTGCAAGAGTGCACTGTCTCAGATTGGGACGCCCTTCGCGGTGTGGCGAGAGGGTAGTATATGCTATGGGGGCAGGCGAAGCCCTTGGTGAAATTATTTTTTTGATTCGAGGCCATTTCGGGGCCCGTTTTGGTGGCGGAAGTTTTTCGCAGGCACTCAGGAAAGTGCCCTGTTTTTGCTGTGCGACCACTGTTCTACAGGTCGGTGAAAAGTTATCGCAGAAATTACATCGTATGCCTGTGCACAGAGATATTGGGAGTGACAAAATCATTCTTATGCCTATTGATGCATAATCGTCACTAGGCAGCGACTGTGTGGTCAAATACCACTCTTGTCAGTTTTGCAAATTTGCCCTTGTGAGGCAGAAGTTGTGATAGAATATTTTGTAGTGTTTTGTAATGGCGTCTGATGCTCTTTTCACAGATTGTCACTGAAAAGCTTGACAAGAACAACTTCCAAGCATGGAAGTTTAGAATGATGAATTTAGCCTTAAGGGGAAAGGCTATTGGGAGTTCATTACTGGAGCTGAATAAGAACCAGTTATTCCTAATGTTCCAAGTCAACAGGAGTTGTAGGCATTTAAAGGCTGGCATGAGAGAGCCAGAAAAGTTATGTATCGGCTATCTATCAGTATTTCAAATTCTATGATTGTGCATATTCAGGACGCAAGCACGCCGAAGGAGGCGTGGGATACCTTGACAAAAATGTATAGCACAAATACGCAAGCCAAGAAAATGCAGCTCAAGCAGGAGTTGCATAATGTGCAAAGAGAAAATATGAGCATCAATGACTACCACATGAAGGTGAAGAAGATTGCAGATGCACTTGCATCTATTGGGTTGCCAGTGGAAGATGATGATTTAGTTTTTGTGACCTTGAATGGTCTAGGAAAGGATTATGCACAATTCTAGACATCCATTGCCGTCCGTGAGAATTTTCCTGATTTTGAGGAGTTGATTACTCTTCTAATTTCTGAAGAGCAAAGAAATGGTGGTGCATCTTCTTCAAGGGGAACTTCAAAAGAAGTTGTCTTTTACTCAAATGCTAGAAGAGGTAGAGGCAGAGGCAGAGGTAGAGCAGGCCGATTTGGAGGCCATGGCAGAAATCAGAATATGCAGCAAATTCAAGAAAACCAGTCCTATGGAGGAGGACGTGGTGACTTTAGAGGCAGGGGGAGCCAAAGAGGTCGTGGTGGATGGCAGAGAGGCCAAAATGCAAACAATAATGTTGAATGCTACTACTGTGGTAAAATGGGTCATATGGTTAAAGACTGCTATTAAAAGCAGAATGACATCATGACTGGAAAATTGCAGCAAGG